>NW_028261381.1:74643402-75316840 GCF_051295495.1 Thamnophis sirtalis | reverse complement strand
TTGTTAGTCTTTATGTTGTTTCTTTCCTCCAGCCTATACTATATGTTAGTATAATTCTTGATTCAGTATGTTATTTCAACATGGCTATATTTTATACTTAAAATCTTAACATTTAATTATTTAGGTATTTTAAGAGTATTGAACTTAGAGAAGAGAAAAGAAAAAGAAAGAAAAATCTATCAATATTAGTTACAATATCGGTTTAGCATATTAATGTGGAAGGAAGAGAGTACAATAAGGTTTGTTATATACCAAAGATTTCAGTCTTAAGCTAAATTACTTGAGATTGGAATTTCTCTGTATCTTTCTGTCTCCATGTGTGTGTTTATGTGTGAAAGGAAAAAATGGATGAATAGAAAAAGTTCAACAAAATCAAGATACCCCAAAAATAAAAAAGGTGAAAGAGAAGAAATGAACTAAGAAAAGTTGTTGAGTTTCTGACTTTTCTTTTACATCTGCTAGTCTGAAATATTTATAAACATTTAGCCCCCCTTAAAAGCCAAACTACAGATTTGTTTGTTTGTTTGTATGTTTGTTTATTGGCCACTCATCTTACCAAAGGGTAACTCTGGGTGTAAAGTATTTATATATCGAAATCTTCTTACTTAAATGTAAACTTCTATTATGTAGAAGTTTTATTATGGTCCAGATTCTGGACTTCTTCCCATATACTGTATTCTGTAGCCAAGTTAAATTGTAATCTAGACTTTGTGTTTTGTGAGCCTCAGCTTTGAACAACTTCACCAGGGTTTATTCTAACACCCTGATGGTACACAGCCTTTATCTATCTTGAGGTTATTGATCAGATTTTCCAGTTCAAAATTTAAACATTAATGCTGCTTTCTTCATGTCAATATTTCTTCGTTTCCTTTCCTTTTTTCCTTTTGTTTTGTTTTCCATTTGTTTTCTAGTCTATCAAGTACTAGCAATTGTTTATTTTCAATCTGTTCTCTTTGCAGTTCCCTATAACTACAAATCTTAATAATGGTAAAATGCTATAGATAATATAGAAGCATTTATAGTACCCTTCCTCTCTCGCTCCCACCCTACATCCCTTCCTCCCCTCCTTCTCTTTTCTCTTCTCTCTCTCCTGCTCCCCTTTCTTTCTCTCTTTCTCTTTCCCCACATTCTTTGGGTATTTTCAGCCTACAATACAAGGCCCTAATTCTGGTTGAGTAGGAATCCTGCTTACATGATGAATTCAGTGATAACTGTCAAGATATCTATGGCATATTTCCCTTGATGCAAAATTCTTTCTGAGGGAAGGTCATGAGGAGAAGAGTCACATTCAAACATGTACTCCTTTAGCCACTTCCTTAAAAATATAAGGAAAAAAATGATAAATTGCTTTAGTTTGGTTCTACAAGCTACCTCTAAGATCCTAAAACTTCCAGTTGCTGCCACATGGAGTCCTCTGCACAGAGGACTTCAATTTAAATCTAAATTCACATCTAAAAAGCTGTTCTCCAAGTGGATTGCATAAGCTCTCTGACAGTTTTGCACAATTTGACAGCCAGTGGATGGGAATTCCACTCAGTTGAAGCACTCCTTGTCAATTTCAGATATATTATAACTGCAATTTCCTACAATTACCAACCATTTGGTTAATATTATTATTGAAGACACTCTACATGGGATAGCTCTACTACAATGAGTGTTTTCACTGCATGTCCTATCAAGGATAATAACCTGCTGTCATCCAGATTTTTAAATTAACGGTCCCATCAATGCAATCATTATATTATATGGCAAGGATTTGTCACTGAAAATAAAAACTAGAAGAGGCCAGATTGTCTACCATTGCTGGATTATTATTATTATTATTACACCAGATATTCTGCAATGAATTACTCAATTCAATAGAGGGCATATAGAATAACTTATTTAGCTACTGCAGGCTATAAAATAAAAACATACCCTCCAGAGTACTGTACTGTATATACTGAACAATGACAGAAATAGAACAAGGTGCCACATTTAACATTTTTTTTTGTAATTTTTTTTTACATTTAACATATTTTTAAGCAGCAGTACACTACATGGCCAAGTAATGTTATTAACAGGAGATGTAGTGGAAAATATCTTTTTTTATGACACATTAAGGAGTAGCTGTGAGAGAACCAAATCAGGGAATGGTAGTGGGTAAGTAGTAGGTAATAAGTAATAGTGACATCAATTGAAGAATACCTGGACAAGATATCTTCTTCCTAAGGAAAAGACATGAAAAACTTTGACTCTTCTCTCTTCTTTTCCTGATTTGACTGAGAACTTTGAACAATCCATTGGGATTGCTGCCTCAACCCTTCTAAAATTAATCAATGAAGCTAAAACTTCATGAAGTTGCCCTGCTTTCAACAAGTTTGGAGAAAAGTTGGTAAGGGACGTAGCAAGCTTCCTAATCATCCAAAGGGGGAAATGCAGAGATTGTTAGCAAAGTGTATTTTTTCAAACTAACACTACTTATAGATCACTTTATAATTCTTATATTTAAAAATCATGCAAACAGTTTTGCAACCATAGAGGTATGTATTTTGGCATCCCAAACTCCTGGTTCTGAATCTAAGATTGAAGGGGGAAATGTTAAAACATATGGGGAGAAAAAGAAGAGAAAGACAAAAAGGGAGTTCACGAAATACTGTTTATTGCTGTCCAATCAACCAGATTATATTTTTTGGAGCAATCAATGGAACAACCATGTATTGCTGTGCTGTGGAATCCTGGGCAAAGAGCCCTATGATGATTGGATTCTTTCATCAGATTCTTGAAAAGATTAACCAGCTGTAGCTACAATGCTCCATGCACCGCTGGGCAGCGGTGCAGAGCTACATGATTCTTTTCTCATAACGCCCCAGAACCACACAAGCCAGCAAGAACTGCTTAGCATCCTAGGCAAGAAAATAAAATGGATGAATAGTCCAGGGCAGGAATCAATAATGGACCATATGAAAATTCTACAGTAGGTGTTAGTACTTACCCAAAGAGACGGGACCTGAGTACACTTTCTAGGAAGAATAGCTCATAATCTGATTTGAGGTGTGGGTGTGTGTGTGAGTGAAAGAGAGAGGGGGGTACATGTAAAAAGGGCTTATCAGTTATGATAAGAGAGAGATATTGGGAAATAGGAGAGAGGATCTTGCTGGAGACAATGAGATACTGATAGAATCTCCTACATGCATAGGTCACTAATTTCAGCACTTTGCCTGCAGGGAATAGAATGGAGTGGAGTGGAGTGGAGTGGAGTGGAATAGAATAGAATAGAATAGAATAGAATAGAATAGAATAGAATAGAATAGAATAGAATAGAATAGAATAGAATAGAATAGAATAGAATAGAATAGAATATAGAGTTGCAAGGGACTTGGACGTCTTCTAGTCCAACCCCCTACTTAGGCAGGAAACCCTACCACTTCAGACAAATGGTTATCCAACATCTTCTTTAAAACTTCCAGTGTTGGAACATTCACAACTTCTGGAGGCAAGTTGCTCCACTCATTAATTGTTCTAACTGTCAGGAAATTTCTCCTCAGTTCTAAGTTGCTTCTCTCTTTGATTAGTTTCCATCTATTTGCTTCTTGTCCTATCCTCAGGTGGTTTGGAGAATAGCTTGACTCCCTCTTCTTTGTGGAAGCCTCTGAGATATTGGAACACTGTTATCATGTCTCCCCTAGATCTTCTTTTCATTAAACTAGACATACCCAGTTCCTGCAACTGTTCTTCATATGTTTTAGCCTCCAGTCCCCTAATCATCTGTGTTGCTCTTCTCTGCACTCTTTCTAGAGTCTCCACATCTTTTTTATATTGTGGGGGGCCAAAACTTAATTCAGTATTCCAAGTGTGGCCCTACCAAGGCTTTATAAAGTGGTATTAACACTTCACGTGATCTTGATTCTATCCCTCTGTTTATGCAGCCTAGAACTGTGTTGGCTTTTTAGCAGCTGCTGTACATTGCTGGCTTATATTTAAATAGTTGTCCACTAGGACCTGAGCAATGTTCCACATATACTGTCCTTGTAACGAACTCAATAAAAGCTGTGATTCCCAATCTATTACTTTTCACTTTTTTCTAACAGGAACAGTATTTCTACCATACTTGAGGCTACCAAAATCTAATGACAGTTTCTCAGCTGATCTATTCAATTGACAGATGAACAATCAGGCAGGACTGAAAACATTGCAACTCACTTTCCCCCCCTATTTTACTCAATCCATTGGCGTCAAGAGTCAAATAGTTCTTTCCCTATATTAGGATTAAATTAATCTCTTACCCATATCTCTTTGTGTTTGCTTATAAATAAGGAAAAAGCAACAATCATGGAAATACTGACCATGGTTAGATAACATGCAATATAACGCATGAGTGTACAATGTGGAGGCAAAAAGGTCTAATTGTGGTCAGATAATCCATTTAAAAGGTTGCTGCTCTTAAAGAGATCATGAAATGATGAAAAGGAATTACAAATACAAAGTAGTAGGCATATCCTTAATGTTAAATCTCCACAAAGCAATTTGTTGACATTTCTTAATGCACTTTACAGTTTCTTTAATGAAGTTTTAACCTTCCCAATAAATGAAAACTGATAAAAGACAAGGAACTTTATTATATGGTTGTTAAAGGCAACAAAAAAGATTTCTAAACTTTGCTCAAATTCCATGCCAGAACGCTTACTAAAAGGTGCAATTGTTTTCAGAACTCCCTGGCATTTCTGCATTCCAAGCTTTTGTAATATAGTTTGATCCTCTAATTAAAACTTATTTTCTGGAATGCTACAAGCAAATCTATTATTTTTGCTGGCAAATGACAATATAAGGGTGTTTATTGGATTCAATATTTATCTATATTGTTTTTGACAAAGTCCAAAAGAATTATTGAAATTTGAAGTTGAAACATATACTGTGGGAAATTAATCACAAGGTATTGTGATTATTTAACTAGCTTATAAAAGCAGCCCCAAACAGAATATATAAAAGAAAACAATTTTGAAGACCATTCTTACAGAATGATATATTATGTCATGGAAAATATGACTCCCAAGTAGTTATGAGTAGATGAAGATAAAAAATCTTGAAACCCAGTGCAATCAACAAGAAAGAAATGGAAAAATATATTGCACATCTATTTGTTAATGGCAAAGCGTCTGAAATACAACAGAGTTAGCAGTAAGATTGATTGACTGATTGATTGTTGTTCAAAAGGTACTTACCTTAAGCAGATCCAAAGTGATGGCGATTATACTCTTGATGTCTATGGAGATTCTCAGTCAACCAGGTCTGAGTTTCTCAAATGAGAAGCAAAATGATTCCAAATAAAAACTAGAAAGTCCAATTGCCACTTGGAAAAGCATATTTGGGATTATACTCTAGAGCAGTGGTAGTCAACCTGGTCCCTACCGCCCACTGGTGGGCGTTCCAGCTTTCATGGTGGGCGGTAGGGGTTTGCTGTAACTCTGCTTTATAAATTTTATAAAGTAAAGTTACTTCCCTACTTTATAAATCACCATTACTGTGGAACCAGTGGGTGGTTAGAAAATTTTACTACTAACAGAGATACAAAAGTGGGCGGTAGGTATAAAAAGGTTGACTACCCCTGCTCTAGAGTTTTTCAAAGGATGGCATCTTACCGCTTCCAATGGTAGCAGTCTTCCATGATAGAGCAGTAAACTGGAAGAGCAATATTTGGGAGGAAGTCTATGATGGAGATTAGGATGAAATGAAGATAGAAGATGGAAAATTAATTTATACTGATAAAATGGAGAAAGATTCTGTGGCCATATGCCCTATAGTCTAAATAGGCAATTGTTCAGTAAAAGAACAATAATAAATAATAAAAATGAGTATCTGACATATTGCCTGTTTCATAAGTATTAGTTTCTTTTCCTTCAGGGAGTTCATGTTCAAGTGAATGGAAATACAACCAAGAATATGAAGAATGACATCAGCATACTCAAGCATCTCAGCATATCTTGTAGATCATCAGAAAGAGTCTAACCCTGAGTAATTCTTTCAGAGGGTTTCATTCTAAAGGATTCCCTTTTACAAAGACCTCAGGGGATTTCAATGAAAGACAAATCTTCAGCAGAAACATTTGGAAGAAGCTCCCGTGCAGATCCAGAAATTTCATCAAGGTAGCTCTCCGTGTGAGGTCAATCAGAAATTAGTAATCAAAGTAAGTGTACATCATACATGCAATACAACTGCATTGCTTTAATTTTGAAGGTGACTGCTACTTTTCTTCAATGTACAAAAATATGTCTATCTGTGTGTGCATGCCTATGCACCTTCACAATTCTTGGTTCGCAACAGTCCCAGTTTCCCTTGGGAAAATTAATTGCCCACCCCGCGCTAGATCTGCCAAGATGTTTATAAACCCACTATGCACTTAGTTTACATTAAGAACTAAAACAGTTCAAAACTATTACTAAAAACAAATATTTTATGAGACAATGCATGAGCAATTATCCACAAATAATTGCTTTTTTCATCTATGATATTACAAACTTTTTGGGGTGGGTGGGAATATTCTAGAAAATTATTTTCTAGATTTCAATTTGATTGATACAATTCTTCACAACAGTATATTTCCAGTCACTTTGGAACAAGTTTATTCCCGTAACTATATAATTGATTTGTAATTGCGTAAAAGGATAATATGCTGCCAAGATAAATCTAGCACTACGCACCACATTGATATACAAAATTACCATAAAATTCAGCTTCCATTATGTGCTCCACTGTACCTCCAAACTAATTCAAGGCAAAGCCATAGAAATGTCACCTATGTCAGTGGTGCTTTAATAAATTAAGTGGGATTGATCAATTATTAACAGCCATATTGAAGCAAACAAGTTTCCTTGAGAATTACAATGGAGGGTTCTAGGTGGGCAGTCATGTTTAAAGTCAAGATCTGCCAAGGGACACGGATTTTCCCTGGAATGAATTGGATTTCCGGTGCCACACTGAGGAGGAGCTTCCTGAGAAATACTGCCCTTGGTGAGACAGAGGGTCTTACCAACTACTATTCGTAATTCCACCCTATAGGAGTAAAAAATTGGAGATTGAAGTTCTGGATGCTATTTATGTGTTTTTGCATATCTATAATGTCTGATTTGAGTAATGTCTCATTTGGAATGTCTCATTTAGATTATTGTCTCTCTTATTCAGTGTTCATAAGGTATCAGTAAAAACAACCAATAACTATGTCTCTGCATGGGCATCAATATGCATAAATAATCAGCAGCTTGTCTAGGAGATAAGATAGACCTGTAGGGTTCAACATTTTATTTATTCATTTATTTAATTATGGCTGCCCATTTTAAAAAGAAACTCTGAGTGGCTCACAACAGGAATAAAACTGCCAATACTAGAACCATAAAATAAAAGTAAAACCAAGAACTAAAATAACCCAATGCCTCAGTCATCTTCTAGGATGTCCTAACAACCATTCATAGGCTCCCATCACTCTATCCCAGTGCCTGGGTAGAGAGCCAGGTTTTGTTGGCCTTCCAGAAGGCTGAAAGGGTCATCAGGGGGAATGGTGTTCCATGAGGTAGGGGCAGGTACAGGGGCAGGTACAGAAAAAGTTCACTTCCTAGGTCCCACTAGATGGCAATATTTCAGGGAAGGGACCTGGAGTACCTTTAAATTCCACTCAGAAAGGAACTAGGAGGCAGTACAGCTCCTGCAACAGGGACATAATATGACCCTGAGTGCCCAATTCTGTGCATGCCACTGCATTCTGGATCAGTTGTAGTTTCCAAGTGGCCTTCAAGAGCAGCCTCACGTACATCACATTGTGGCAGTCCAGATGGGAAGTGACCAAAGCATGAGTGACTATGAACAGGGCTTCCCAGTCCAGAAAAGGGTGCAATTGACACAAGACAAATCTGTCTAAATGTCTCCCAACTGCTCCTCAAGTAGGAGCTGTGAGTTCACGAGGACCTCCAAACTGCACACCAGCTCAGTTAGGGGAAATGCAAATTCCATCCAGAGTCAAGAATGACATATCACCAGATCCTGGGGGACCAAAACCCAAGGTCTCTCTGCTTTGTCAGGATGGAGTCAAAGTTGTTTCAGAGCCTCTCAACCTCCAGGCACTCAGATAGCACTACAACAGCATCACCTACCCTGCCCAGCTCAGGTTGGAAATATATAACTGGATATCATCAACCTACTGATGATATTGCATCCCATGCCATTGAATGACATCAACCAGCAGCTTCATTTAGATATTAAAGGAAGAGGAACAGTGAAAAACTGAAGCCCTAAAGCAGCCCATATTTCAGGGGACCGGGGCTTAGATTAAGCTTTAGATTCTGCAATTGTTCTGTAATGACACACCATTCACAGCAAGCAGTGGGCACTGGGTTCATTTTACATTATGTTTTTGTTCATGCACTGTCACTACTCTCCCATGCAACAATTGTGTATGCGACATACAGTCCTGTGCACCGAGAAGCTGGTGCGTCATAAAATGTAACTGGTTCATTTCATGCAGTTTTTCATAAATGTTTAAATAAGGCATAAACTAAAAAGAATGAAATATCATTAACTTGATTCTCAAATGCAAGCAATCAGATCAAACAAAAAACATGCTTGGACGAATTTGAGAAACCCATCATCCCCTGTGAATATTGAATCAAAATAGAGCAAAGATGAAAAGGAAAAATGACACTTGCTAATTTTTATTCTAGGACAAAAAGCAAGTAAACATTTTAGCAGACAGTTTATCCTTCTGATATAATTCTATATGGATATATCTGAATCATCTGAATATCCAGAGTTCAGTGACACTTATTTAGGTATAGGAAAGGTTGTTCTGTTAAATAAAATTCATAATATTAAAAAATATATATGCTTCAAATAGAAATATTTATGTGGATCCTGTATACATTTCTTCTTATCCATCATCGTAAACTCCCCAGTCCCAAATATCTTTTTTAGACTAGTTTAAAAAATTTATTTAGGAAATGGCTCCAAATGAAATGACAAACCTTTTGGCCCAAAGCAGCAGTCTAGGTAAGAGTTGTTGCCCAAGCATCAGTACATTATCACAATAACTGGGACATATAATTTGAGGCTGCCACAAGGTTCATTTGGTATGTTGAAAGCTCATTGTGAGTGCTCTCACAAAATGGTTGCTATGGATGGATTTGCATATTCACAAAATGATGTCACAATACTAGGCAGAGCTAGTCAACACGTACAGGCAAATTGAAAGTTGCTTTCTATCAATCATCTCTTCCCAGGATGCCCTCTGCCACATTGTCTTTCCCTCTTTCTCTCTTTTGTACAACTTGGCACATTTTCAAAGGAAAAAGTATATTACAGCCCCTGAACATTTTTTTCTCTTCTTGGAATGACTATGGGAGCTTTATGGGGTTCAAAGACATTTCTGGTGTAGTGATTAGACAAACACACCTTCACACAGGCAAGGCGTAATAAGTCTTTCCCTTTCTGACATTCATTCAGCCATTCTCTAAGGACTTGAGGTGGCACAGTGGTTAGGGTGCAGTACTGCAGGCCACTTCAGCTGACTGTTATCTGCAGTTCAGCGGTTCTAATCTCACTGGCTCAAGGTTGACTCAGCCTTCCATCCTTCCGAGGTGGGTGAAATGAGGACCCAGACTGTGGGGCCAATATGCTGACTCTGTAAACCGCTTAGAGAGGGCTGAAAGCCCTATGAAGTGGTATATAAGTCCAACTGCTATTGCTATTGCTATTCTCCCAAGACTGCATTGCATGTAGGTATCCTAATCCCAAATTCTCAGCTGTCTGGCTAGACCAGTGGTGGGATTCAAACATTTTTACTACTGGTTCTATGGATATGGCTTGGTGGGCATGGTGTGGCTTGGTGGGCCTGGCTTGGTGGGCGTGGCATGTCTTGATGGGCATGGCATGGCTTGGTGGGCGTGGCAGGGGAAGGATACTGTAAAATCTCCATTCCCAATCCACTCCAGGAGAAGGTTACTGCAAAATCCCCATTCCCTCCTGATCACCTGGGACTTGGGAGGCAGATAATATAAATGGGGGCGGGGGTTATCAGAGGTGGTATTTATCAGTTCTCCGAATTACTAAAAATTTCCACTATCACTTCTCCAGAACTGCTCAGAACCTGCTAAATACCACCTCTGGGTTAGACAGAAGGAGAGTCATTTGGTTTATTTGAAAATTCCTAGCCACAAACCAAAGAGACAGATGGTGGGAGAAAACAAATCTGGACCTATCCAACCAATTTTCCTCAAACTTATACTTTGTAGCTTAATCATGGTGAATAAACCACAGTGACTAGGTTCATGTTGAGACAAACCACCTGAGGACTTCATGCAACTAGTAAACCCACCCTTAGGTCCCAGAAAATGGGAAATAGGATTTGAGGTTGCAAAGTTATATATTTCAGGACCACATTGTACAATCCTATTTGAATTTAGCTATAGACTCCTGAGCACTACATATTTACAATGTACTTTCATCTATGAAAAATACAGTTAGGCAATTAAGACATCCAAAGATTTCCCACCAAGATTTAAACAATTAAACCAAGTGCTCTTCTTCACTAGGGACTTACAGCATTCCTGATCCATTATTCAGGCAATATAAAGTCTGAATTCATTATTTTTATATCACCACACTGACATTAGAAGATGGGAGAAGTAATTTGTGATTAAATGACCCAAATAAGGGATGGAAAACTATTGAGTAACTACAATTGAAAAAATTCCATAGGGGCTGAAGTGGCCCCTGGAGATATGAGTACAACAAATTTCCTTTGACATTATATCAGCAATTAGCTATTCTACTAATCTGATTTTACAATCTGATAATGATATCAAAATTACTTATAAGTAATAGAGGAGAGTTGTTCGCCAGAAATCATGAACTAACAAATGTAGTTCCTGGAAACTCAGTGTAAAAGTAAACAGCTTCATGTATTCCTGATTGTAAAATCTCATTACTCAAAGTTCTGGATGCCAGAGAGCTTAAAAATCAATGCTGGAGAGAACACTTCCTTAATTACATACAATTAATAAAATGAGGCTGTATAAAATGTATGATTTTTATATGTTCTTTTTGGGTATGTTATGTCCCAAACTGACTGGCTCATGTAGCATGCATCAGTTCAAATATGCTGTCCAGAAACTAACAGAGCTGAATGTAAGAAAGGGTCTTATTTCCATGCTCTCCAGCATACTCCTTAGCAGGGGTGTCAAACTGGCGGCCCATGGGCCCAATGCATCACAAGCAGGCCACGCTCACCCCAGCTCTGTGAAGGGAAAAAACATCTCAAAGCATCATGTGGTGGCCATGTGATACCACAAGTTTGACAGTGTGCCTCAGAGCAAGGCATTATAAAGAGTCTGGCAACACTTTTTCTGGCTAACTCTATTTCATAAAAGACATGAGCATTCTATAGAGTTGCATCTCACAAAAGCTCCTGCTTTTTAATAAAATCCATTAGTTGGAATCGGTGTTACCACACTCCTTCTGAGTTTTTGCTACCATAGGCTAATATAGCTCTCCTCTTACAATGTTTCCTTAGAAGAAGGCATTGAATTAATATATAGCCTTTTTCTGAGTGCTAAAGGTAGCTTTTGCGGGAATCTGCTTTTTGACCCAAGTCTGTGCAAGGGGCTGACCCAAAACAATGTAACCCTGAGAGTTGCATCATTAAGAGCAGTGGATTTCTTCAAGGGCTGGATCAGCATTTTAGTTCTCCTCTGTGGGCTAGCCAGAGTGGAGGGAGGGGAGAGACAAGATGGATGCCTCCTGCAGCACCCTGCCTGCTAAAACAGAGTGCGGGGAGGTACAGGAGGCCCCCCGTGCCCCATTTTGGCTGGCAGGGTGCTGCAGGAGGCCCTCCACATATCCCACCACACCTGATTTTGGCTGTCAGAGACACGACAGGCCAGTCCTTTGTTATTTCCAGGTTGGCCCTATGGGCCAGATTTAAGCACTCCTGGTTAAGAGGAACCTCCCTCTAACATCTTAACCATAATATTCAGAGGTTGTCTGTGTTTCCTGAGATTCTTAGTAATTGTTTCAAGACCTTCAACAGTTAAGAGGAATTTAAACTCACTGATAGGGATGCCAATGAAGTAGGTGGAAGAAAAAAGTTTATTTTGAGATAGTTAGCAGGAAAGCAAGAAAGGTGCATTTTTATATCACAATTCTCTTTTAACTTTTTTTAAAATATTGGATAACTTTTACATTCTAAAATAGATGCTTCTTGATCCTCATTTTAGACTTTTCCTGAACCTCTAGCTTCAGATTTTGAACCCATCAGAAGCTCCTGGTGGGATCCCAGAATTAGCTCTGTGTAAGCCCACCACATGGGCACAAAAATGGGTGTGAGTGTGTCCGTGTTCTTTCTTTAGAAATACATACATAGTCTAATGCTTTTTACATCATCAGAGATTATTTTCAGTTCACAGTAGGAAAAGCCGTGCGTAAATTGGGCGCTGTTTCTTTTGTGTTTTATTAATCCTCCAAATAAAAGTATACTGTAGATACTTAATCAGTAGCTTTTCTTGCTACAAGTATTATGTAAACATCCGCATTATTTCCTTACACAGGAGTGCAGAAACTTAGCTTCCATTATTTATTGTGAATTCTGGTTAGTCTGCCTGGATTAGTGACACACACCAAAAAGCAGATTGAATGGGCTCCTCTGAATAAGACTGATCTTATGCTTGATTGGACATTTGGCAAATTGCCCTTGAAGACTCTCACTAAGGTTCACTTAATGCCCCAAAGTAAGGGGCTCTTACATTTTATCTGGAAAAACAGTGGGCTCTTCTTACTTTTTTTGGCCATGATTTCATTTTCTTGGAATAAGTTAAACCAATACAGTTGGTGCTTTATGAGAAAAATAAAATGGTGGCAGAATTGTGCTTATTAAGCAATATGGAAATAAAAAAATGATTAGTCTTGGGCAGAGGTCTCCAAATCCTTCAGCTCATTGACCTCTTTTTGAAGTTTCAGATTGTCCACTGACCTTCAAGCATTCATTACATGAAAATAATTTAATAAACACTACTTTAATAGTACTACAAATAAGAATATCAATGATAATGGATAGTCCCATGGACCCTTGGAAGATAATACTGATTACTTTGGAGAGCTCTGGTCTAGATGGATTTACCAAAGTGCAGTAGCTACAATAGCCTGCCTCTTGAGATTATGTTTGTGATGCCCCGGGACAAGGCACAAAAGTCACACAGCCGGATGAGAGTTCAAACTCCCCTTTAACATTCCAAATGTCCCGTCAAATGCTCCCACGTTCTTGACAAGTCCCACAGCAAAGTGCATGCGCATGCGCCCAAACGGTAGCCTCTGGCTGCACCCAGTCCAGCAAAACAAAGGAACGGGGAAATGAATCCATGAAACAAGGAACAAAAATGAGTCCATGAAACAAGGAACAAACAATGAGTCCATAAAGTCAGGAACAAGGTACTGAGTTCACGAAGTCAGAAAGAAGGCACTGAGTCCACAAGTAAGGAAGAAGCAAGCACTCCTACAAACTCCATGTTTGCACACCAAACTCTACCGACAAAAGCTCCTTCCTGCAGTGTCTCCTTAAATCTCAGTCCCTATTTGTGCCTTATGAAGAAGATCAGGGTGCTTTCCTCCTGAGTTGTTGGGTTGGCCTGTGCTGTTCCCACTTTCTCTCCACTCTCCATGCTTGGGGATCAGGAGGGGGTGGTCCTTGCTCATCGCCTGATCTCTGTTGCTCCTCATGTCCACTTCTTGTCATGTCTCAGTCATCCTGCCCCTGTTCCTCCCTACTAACAAACCGTTCCAATTCTGATGGGACCTGGGCTGCCTCAGCCTGTTCCTCCACACATTCCTTTGATGCCAACGAAGCCGCCCTCTCGATCTCCATCAGTTCTAGCTCCAGGTCATCCTCCTCCACAGATTCAGGCTCCAACTGGGGCATGACACTGTAGTTCATCCCCTAAACATTCAAAATATAAAATATAATATATTGTGTAAGTTCCATTATATATACAATGATATTAAATGTACGATTGCAAGTATGTGTGTTAGGATACTTAATTTAGTAGCTAGAACAGTTATGTGGGCCATAAGACACACTTGTAATTGATTGGTTGGAGATCTGTTGCATGAAGCAATCTGCACTATGATTGGTAGCTGTGGATGTAAAGGGAGATTTTCCCTTTTTTCCCATATTTTTCTTCTGTGTAGTCACCTGCTGCACAATTCCCTGACAATGTGTAATTGTATGTTGGACTGACCTTGGAAGACAGGTAGAAGAACAACAGACTAGACAGTCCCAAGGGTGCTTTTTCAAGAGGCAACTGGACTTTCTGTTGTTTCTTTGAAGATGTTTTGCTTCTCATCCAAGAAAGTTATTCAGCTCTGGCTGGATGGTGGGAAATGGAAGGATTTATACTCCTTGCAGATAGCTGGTCATTTGCATTCTTTTAGCGAATCATTAAGATCACTTGGAGGTTTATCTGTGTCAGCAGGGTCATCTGAGTAGTGCAAATGGGTGTGGAGCTTTTTTGGAACTATTGAAATGACTGTGTTGTAGACTGGAGATAAATGATGTTGTATCGCCCCCCCCCCTCTGTTGAGAGAGGACCATTCAATTTTGACATAGACGGCCTCTTTGACACCTCTTTCAAACCAACGGTCCTCTCTATCCAAAATGTGGACCTTGATGTCTTCAAAACAGTGACCTTTGTCTTTTAAATCTAGTCCTGCTGAATCTAGTCCTGATGGGATTATTCTTCTATGTTGTGTCAAAGCAAACTAGACCACAATTATACAAGCAGCAACTGAGCCCAGAGAAAGAATATAGATGTGGCAAATGTTTCACGGGGGACCTTCTCAGACCATAGAATGTAAAGGTAAAGTGTGGGGAGGGTCGGTGAGGAGAGATGTATTTTCAGATTTGCAAGTGTCTGTTAATGTAAATTAACAATATTTACATTAATTTACTATAATATAATTTACAATAAAGATTGAACTAGTACTTCTGGATATGCTTTTTGTCTGGAATACTTCGCAATATTTACATCAATCATGCAAGTTTGAAAATATCTCTTCTCCCCCTCCCTTGTTTTTGCAGTCCAAAAAACTAGGGAGGGTCCCTTCTGAGATGTTTGCCCCACCTTCCTTTTGCAGGCTCTGATGCCTATCAGATCATTGACTAATCTTCAGTTTTTCCATGTGTTTCCCAAAGCCATTTCCACATACCAGTGATGTGTTTCTACCGGTTCAGACCAGTTTAGCCTAACCTGTAGTGGTTTGGCAGCCTGGGCCACTGGAACAGCAGTGACCCAAGCTTGCCACACCCCCGAACTGGTTCTCTGGGTGGCACCATGGCGATGTCATCTTGTTTTTCGCTTCTGTGCATGCACAGAGCAATTGTTATTGAACTGCACATGCGTGCATGGTGCACTCATGAGCGAACTGGCAGTAGTGCCTGCCAGAATCCACCCCTGCCACATACCATACACCACCAGTTGCCCACGTAGGGTTTAATCTTTTAAACTCTATGTAGCCAATTTCCTATGTGAAGGACCATTCTGCCCAAGACCGATTTCAATGATTTTGAGGTCTAAATAAGAACAATGTTGATTCCAGACACAAGGAAAGGAGGACCATTACCTTTGTGAGGTTTCCAGGATAAAAGAATGTGCTCAGAATAAGTATTTTTTTCTCTGTTCATCTTGAAGTTCCAAAAAGCCTTGGTTCACTCAGCTATGGGTCTAGAAATAGTTGGACAGATGTAGTTTTCAATAACCAGTGTCTGAATTTGATTTAACATTTGCATTTCATTCACAAAGTTTTTCATTCCAAATCAATCTAAAAGTATTTTAAAACAAACAAATATCAATGCAAAAATACAAAACATCGGGTAACATCTAATTGTAACCAGACAGGATGGGTTGACTCAATGTAATGGCCCTACAGTATGATGTTCTTCCTTGTCAGAAAAACTACAGGACTCTCTCTTAAGGGACAACTAGGAGCTCCCATACTTCTTCTAGACGAGTGAAGATATACCGGTTTATTCAGGCATTTGTAAAATGACAGGCTGCGTCAGGATTAAATTTACTTTTAGATTGCCTTTCAGATTACTTTTCATTTTTATGGTAAACTTCTTTTAAGTTTTATACAATATTGTTTATTTTTAACTGTTCTTATTTCACTATTGATGGTTTTATATATGGCTTTATTGTATTTTTACAAGCCACTCTTGGCACCCCCATGAGGAAGAAGAGAAATATTGAATCAAAGCATTCATAAATGATGTTTCATTCACATCTAGTCTTAATTTTTTCTAGAACTAATTTAGTACTGCAAGAGCCAGTTTGGGGTAATAGCGAAGGCACTGGGCTAGAAACTGGGAGACTGTGAGTTTTAGTCCTGCCTTAGGCACAAGCCAGGTGGGTGACCTTGGGCCTGTCACCTCTCTCAATTCTAGGAAGCAGACAATGGCAAATCACTGTGACTGATTGCCATACTTATTTCTACCAGCATCAAAAGTCAATGATATTAGATGACAAAAAGAAATGTAAGATTTGATTCTATAAAAGCACTCTAAATGTTGAACATTAAAATCATGGAGAGGGGTCTATTTTTTTTTTTTTACTTTAGTGTAAATTACTAGGTAAAATTTAGCATCTGCAGCAGTATTTCCCCTCATCTGCAATCTCTTAACCTTCTAGAACAGGCGTGTCAAAATCACGTCGTCATGGTGGCATCATGTGGCATATTGGGACTTTTTTCCTCTTCAGTAAACTGGGTGTGGGCGTGGCCAGTACATGCAGCCCTCCCGAGCTCCATTTTTGCTGGCAGAGGCACCGCAGACCGGTCCTTTGCTGTTTCTAGGGTGGCCTTGCGGGCTGGATCAAAGCACCCCATGGGCCAGATCCAGCCCCCCAGGCCTGGACTTTGACACCCCTGTTCTAGAGTCTCAGCATCTTTTTTATATAATGGCGAACAAAACTGGATGCAATATTCCTAATGTGGTCTTACAAGGTGTTATAAAGTGGTATTAACACTTCATTTGATCTTGATTCTATCCCTCTGTTAATGCACCCTAGGACTGCATTTGCTTTTTTGGCAGCTGCAGCACAGTTCTGGCTCATACTTGAGTGATTGTACTCTAGGATTCTAAGATCCCCCTCACAGTTACTACTATTGAGTCAGGTACGACCTATTCTATGCCTCTACATTTGGCTTTTCTTGCCTAAGTAGAACCTTATTTTTCTCATCATTGAATTTCAGTTTATTAGATAGGACCAAGTGTTCAAGTTTGTCAAGATGAACCAATGGTCCAAGAAGAGCATTAGTAGAGACTGAAACTTATAGGAAACAGACAAAGTATACGGACTGTAGAATATCAGTGTTCTTCCTGTGGCTGCAAGAAAAATTTCAGCAATTGTCTTCTAAAAGCATTTTGGTGTATAATGCTCTCTACCCCTGTTAACCTTATTCATTCCATCCATGGAATTTCACCTTCTACAAATACCCTTAACTTAAGAGTGTGGGAGAACACAAGGTGTGGCTAATACATAAAGTTCCCACTTCAGCAACCTCACACCTATGAAAATTAAGACATTTACAGGCACAGATCCAACGTAGCCAGGCATGAGGCCATTGTCTCAAATAATTGCTTTCAAAATTATTGTTCCAATTCCCATGCAGTTTAGGACCAAATAACCTGTACAATAAATTGCTGTAAACTAACAAAATTGAGTCTCCTAGCTATTTTATCAATTACTCCAGAGTGCAAATTAACTAGCAAGACTATAACAGAGTTGTTTTGTTTTGCTTTTGGAGTATTCAGGCATGAAGGTTAACATTTATTTTTGTTCTGATGTTCTCACATTTGGTTTTTTCAGGCACTTTTGGGGTTCTGATGTTACCCAACAATTTGGGTGTCTTCATTAGACACACCATCAAATACAACATCTAATTGATTCAGGAAGTAATCATGTACGTATATTTGAAAAGTTTTCTAATATGTAGAATCAATATATGACAGACCTCAAACGTGGTCACCACTCTGAATTAACCATTCAACCACTGTTTGAAGAACTCCAGAAAAAGAAAAAATCCATCATGTTTCATGTCAAACTGGCTAATTGCTTATACAGTCAGAACATTTTTCATTATGGTTAACCTGAACTCCCATCTTTGTGGTTTTAACCAATTACTGCTGCCACTGCCCTTTGGAGCAATATAAAATAAGTCTACTCCCTATTCTGTGTTCAAATAACCTTCAGGTATTTGAAGACTGATGTTATATCTTCCCTCACTCATCTTCTGTATAGGGTAAACATACCTTATTTTTATTTGTTTGTTTGTTTGTTTTGTCAAGCATGTATAAGATAATAGATATAGATACATACAAGATTATGAATACATGAAACGGATACAAATAAATGGGATTGTTAGGAAGGGGATGGTAGGCACAATGGTGCATTTATGCACGCCCCTTACAGACCTCTTAGGAATGGGATGAGGTCAACAGTAGACAGTCTAAGGTTAAAATTGTGGGGGTTTCGGAAAGAAACCACAATGTCAGGTAGAACATTCCAGGCATTGACCACTCTATTGCTGAAGTCATATTTTCTGCAATCAAGTCTGCAGCATTTAACCTTAAGTTTGTGTCTATTGTGTGCTCGTGTATTGTTGTGATTGAAGCTAAAGTAGTCATTGCCATGTAGAACATTGTAGTAGATAATGTTATGTACTACGCTTAGGTCAGACTGAAGACAGTGTAGTTCTAAGTTGTCTAAGCCCCAAATTTCAAGTCTGGTGGCATAAAGTATTCTGTTGTGAGCAGTGGAGTGGAGGACTCTTCTCATGAAATATCTCTGGACTCGCTCAATTGTATTAATGTCTGATATGCAATTCGGGTTTGTGACAGATGAGCTGTATTCAAGAATTGGTCTAGCAAATGTTTTGTATGCTCTGGCTAGTAGTACAATGTTACCAGAGAAGAAGCTATGCAGGATTATGTTAACAACTCTTAGTTCCTTTTTGGCAATGTTGTTACAGTGGGCTCTGGCAGTTAGATCATTAGAGATGATGGTCCAAGGTCCTTGACAGACTGGGGGTTCATCTACGAGGTCATATCCGGCCAGCTTATATTTTGTTTGCTGATGTGTAAGACAGAGCATTCATTGGTTGAGATTTGAAGTTGCCAATTGTTTGATCATTCTGACACATAGTCAAGGTCTTTCTGAAGAGTAGCAGTATTTGTCACTGTCCTTGAATGGTAGTGCTCAGAACTGGGCATAGTAATCCAAATGAAGTCTGACAAGGGTAACCGTATCTTCCAAACTTCTTAATACGAAGATAAATTTGGGAAGCTGTGACTAATCAGCTGTCAAAGCCCCTTCAGTTTGTATTGTAACTCTACTTGATCTCAACTCTGTACTGTTTCTCAGGATAACACCCCCAATATCTTCCTTTCAGAAGGAAACTTTCTCCTTAATTCATAGGCTGTATGAATCACTCTCCAAAGTTGCTATATTAAACTTTCTCCCTAAAGAAAACACTATGTCAAGGAAACCGCAGCTTGACACTTTAACTGGGTAGAAATTCTGAAATTCCAGTATTTCTTGCCAGCAATGCTACTGTTGAGTAATCTGGGAAGGGATTCAGAAATGTATAGGCTTTCCAGGTTAAGAAAGGTGTTTATGAAGCAGAAGATTCCTTTGAGTCAAGTTCATGAACATGTCTACATAGTTTTCTCAGCAACAACTCAGATGATTTTCCATTATCTTCCTAAAGGAAAAGTATGGTCAAATAGCTAATTCAGACATGCACAGCAGTTAACAGAAATGAGCATGAAGATTATTTTAAATGAAATGAAATAATATGCCCAAACTATTTGGAAAATGTATTTGAATGCAATACTTTGACATTACCAATAGCTGCTTTCAATACACGAGTTATATTTGTGGCAGATAATTCTCTTAATGACTTTGACATTCTTCCAAATATACTTTTTTATTTTCCATTTTCATAACATGCAATCACATGTATACTATTACATAGCCAGTATCCTATTGTATTAAGTAGTAATTACATCAGTTCCTCTTGTCCTCAACACCCAGAAAGATAAAAACCCATTATTAGCTCTTCTGCTCTCCATACACCTCTTTCTTCTACCTCTCTCCTACTTCCTTTCTTCCCTCCATCATCCTTTCCTACTCTACTTCCCCTTCCTTTCTCCTTCTCCTCTCTCTACATTCCACTCCTCCTTATCCCCCTCATCTTCCCCCCTTACCCTCTCTCCTATCCCTCTCTTCCCATCTTTCTTCTCTCTTCTGTTTCCCACTCTTCCTCTCATTGGTGTATTTCCGCTTCTGAGCAAAATCCAATCTACTTTGACATTCTTCTTTACATCTTTGGTGGCTGTTACTGAATATATAGACTCTGAGTCAAGAACGAGCCATCTAAACAATTGATTTGAATCATCTAAATAGAACTTTGTAGCACGAAGGACTATTCTTGGTTCTTCAGTGAAGTACCAATGGCTAGATTTGAGAAGCTGTAAGAAGAAAGATTTAAACTAAATGAAATGCAGTTCAATTGAATTCAAATCTTTAAAGGAAAATCATTACTCTCATATATTTAATGATTATATAATTAATAATTTCCCAATCCAGTCACACTAGAAATTACTGCTCTACGGCCGCTGATGTTGAACGAATAAAAAATCAACAGTACAATAGAAATTGTAGTGCACCTTCCTTTCCTTTCTAGTAACCAAGTCTATGAACCCATTCAGGAGAATGCTTCAATTTTTTATGCAACAATTTTGGTTGACATAAAGAAGGCTGCATATTTTATATCAAGCCTATATCAGTAATGCTGTTTTGAGTTAGCTTATTCAGGTCATAGAACAGTGTTGGTGAACTTTTTCGACACCTTTTGGCATGCACATGTATGCCAGAAACCAAAAGAACAGCTGCTGCCCAGTGTACATGGGTGTGCTGGGAAGATGATCTTCTGGTTTCCTGCACAGCATGTGCACCGGCCAGCTGGTCTTTCTGCACATATACATACCAGAAACTGGAAGACCAGATGGACGGTGCACATGTGTGTGCCGGAAACCGGAATATCATCTTCCCGGTGCATGCATGCACACTGGGAGGCTTCTCTCCCTGTTTCTGGTGCTCCCGCGTGTGTGAAGACCAGCTGCATGCCAGAATCCAAAAGAGCAATGAGCAATGACTGTGCATGCCACTTCCAGCATGCATGCCATAGGTTCACCATCATGGACATAGAATGTCACATAGAATGTATATTTGCACTTTAACAAATTATACTGTAAATTTGCTCAGGGAAGATCTGGACATGCTATAGTATGCAATATATTACACCAGTTGAGAATTATCAGTATTCTTATTCCAATTGAAAACCATTTCAAGTTATATTTTTAGACCAAAGATGGCTAACAGGTTAGCACTTCTTTTCTTCAAAATTTAGCACTTCATTTAATTATCTGTTATCCAAAAGGCACAAGTGACATTACAGAATGGATCTGGCTGTACTCATCCTAATTTGGGGTGTTTTGCTTAGTTCTGGATGCACTTTTCCAGAAAAGTGCCAAAGCATCTATTTCCATTACTATTTTAATAATTATCAAAAGATCTTCTTCTTGGTCCAAAATCATATACCCACTGAATTCTGGAAGCAAGCATATCTGCGAGAATAATTAAACAAAAGTAGGGTAGCAAAGTAACAGAATTGGAAGGGACCTTGGAGGTCTCCTAGTCCAACCTTCTCTCAAGCAGGAAACCCTATACCAGTGATGGCAACCTTTTCAGTATGCGCGAAAGGAAGCATGCAGGCAGCTGGCAACAGACATGTGCATGTAGGCTGCAACCAGGAAGAGGAGCTGCCCAGGGGGCATTTGCACACTGGAAAATGAACTTCTGGTTTGCTATGCACATGCATACTGGCCAGCAAGTCTTCCAGTTACTGCCATGCATGTGCATGCAACATCAGTTGGCTGGCGCACATGCTCACACCAGAAAATGGAAGACCAGTTCTTCTAATTTCAGGCACTGTCACATGCATAAAGGCCAGTTGACCATCGTGTGCACATGTGTGCCAGAAACCCAGAAGAGGAATGGGAATGTCTCCATGTGCCACTTCAAGCATGCATGCCATACGTTTGCCATCATGGCCCTATACCATTTCAGACAAATGATGGTCCAATTTATTCCTAAAAACCTCAAGTGGAGTATCCACAACTTCTGGAGACAAGTCATTCCACTGTTTAGTTGTTCTAACTGTCAAGAAATTTCTCCTTAGTTCTAGGCTGGTTCTGTCCTTGAGTAGTTTCCATCCATTGCTTCTTGTTCTGCCTTCATGGTGGCTGCAACAACATGACCAAAGCCCTACCACCTTTTTAATGTGTACCAGGCTTTTAACATGCAGCTACCATCTCAACTTTCTTCATCAACCCCCTGCAGACGTACCATCTGGCATTGTGATCTTCACTGGCTTCAGATCCCACAAAAATGGACCTGGAAGATTGGCATGGAGCTATCTATCCCTTTTGACAACTAGCAAACAAAAAGGAAAGCTTGAACACTCAACTTTTTTTTCTCAAAAAGAAAATCTCTGCCCAGTTCTGCTTCATGAAGCTCACTGAAAAGAATAGGAGCTGCCCAAGAACATACCTCACATTCATTTGCACAGGATTTGGACAGAGCTATTTTATGGTGGTTTGTGTAATGAAATTGCATTTAATCAAACTGAGTTTTATTACACCATTATGAATTGAAGTATGTTCTCCATAATTATTCTTCAACAGACATCATCCTGTAAATAAATATCATTTCTCAGAGCTGAAATATGTTCCTTCCCACTGAGTGTGAAAGTATAAACCCCGAGAGAAAGAATGAGATTTTAAAGGAGATAAGGTCTAGTTCAATGGAAAGAAGGCACCTTGCTTTTTCTTTTCCCTCTTCCTTTCTCTCTCCCTGTCCTTATTTCCTGCTCATGCTATTGGTATTGCCAAAAAAAGCATTATTCCATTTTCAGCCAATAGCATGGATGTTCAAGAATTTTTTTGTAGTGTGCATTCTTAAGTGAAATTATCTGCTTCACATTTCTTGGATTATGCAGCTGGTAATGCGATTATCCTTTGAGTCTTGTTCTACTCCAAGCTCTGCTACACAGTTCTCAGCTCACAAGGTATGAAACTGCGAATATGAATTGAGTAATTGAGGGTAAATGCATACTTTGTGAAAACGTACCTTCTCCTGCAAATTCTTTTGCTGGTCTTCCAGGAAATATTCAGACTGACGTAGAGGCAGGCGGGAAAAATGGATGAATTAATGAATATATGGCAAGCTACTATGAAAGGGCTATAGAATGGCCCAGCTTTATCAGCTGCTATCAGCTTCCGTGAGTAAATGGACCTATATTTCTTCAGGACTCAGATCTACACTCTTATGGTAAATACAATTAAATGGGTTTTGAGTGAAAGGTTATAAGCCAGATCTATCCAACCAGGTTATAGTAAATAAGATAATAAAGTGAAAGAAGTTATTTCCCCCCTCTTTTTCTAAATAGCATTTCAGTGTGCTGAGCCTGATAAGGAGAAGATCCTGTTTGGCGGCCACCCCACTTTGCTCAGCTGTGGCCCTCTCAGGAAGAGCATAGGAAGAAGGGAGGGACTTGCATTGCTACATATAAAACATCCAAGCTTGAAGACCTGAAGCTAGAAAGTGGCAGCAGCAGAACTGTCCATTTTCAGCCAAGAGAGGTGGGAAGGGGGAAAAGGACTCATCACTATGATTTGGTTATTTCTGGTTCTCCTCTGCAACATCTTGCACAGCTCAGGTAAGCCAAACAGCAGCAGCTATCCCATAAAGAGATGCCATAGGTTCCTTTTCAGCTGTCCTGTTTTTAACATCAGAAGTCAAAATGTTCAAGTAGAGAAGGCAATGTAACAGGGTTCCATTCAACTATTCTAATGGTAAGGAATGTCCCCCAAACCATTTTTCTTTGACACTTTCAGGTGAACTACCCAAGTGTTAACATCAAGTCAGTCAGTCAGTCAGTTTGTCTATCTGTCTGTCAGTCACCACTATATGGAAAAAGTTAGTCTCTGTGTAAATCTATTGAAGCAATGTTGAATGATTGAACTGTAATGTCCTAGGCTTTTGCTCTTTGCAATTTTGGGAAACTATTTTCTGCTTTTCATGCCATTGAGACATGGGCAATAACCTTCCTAATGTATAAAACCTAGGATAACATACATGTTCTTGACTGAGAGTTAAAAGAGATAGATAGGCACATAAACAGATATGATAACACTATTCAGAATAATTTAATCTTCTTTTGATGTTGAGAATTTATCCAAGATATGCTTCTGGAATGATTATAAAAATATTTAATTCATATCTGTTAATTAAATTTGTCCTGTGAAATTGCCTTCAACTGTCAATCCAAAGAGCCACATTGTGCACTCCAGCAGTGAGTGGGCATTCCTTTTGCAGTGAAAACCTTCTTTATTCCCAGAATTGTAGATATACTGGAATTAATCTGCTTGGTTAATAGTTGCTAATGTTTCATGCAGATTTGTGACTACTCTAGTGACTACTATGAAAACGCTTCCTATTTTGTCTTCAGAGCTGCGTTATATGGGAATGGTTTCATAAATTATTTGTTTTCCTTATTTCTCAGATCAGAGCCATTTGGAACATTCAGACCATTTATTTGGTAAGTTTATGGAATATAAATTAGTCTTCTGAATTCTAAAGCATATTGAGTTTCACCAGTTCTCTTCTGTCTCTTGGAGTTTCTTTTGGTATTGTTATGGGTCTGTGGCACTTGAATTGTAAATGGCCTTGGTCATATTTTGGAGACTCATGGTTATCCTTAACCATGGTAAACCAGTGGTCATACTTAGTTTGGCAGCAGATATGGTTCTTGAGACAAGATTCCTGTTTGTGAATTCTTGATGTTTGTTCTTTTTCATCTCTTCCTCCTCATGCAGTTACAATTGGCTCTTAGGCCATAAAAAGCATTTCAAACATATAGATTTGGTTGTTTAAGTATTTTAATCATTTCACTCTGAAAATTCTATATTTATTTATTTTGCATGGTTTACAACATCTAATCCATGCGATCCATTTGAAAATACTGCATAATTATTGCAAAATGAACCAGTAAAAGTGCTCTATGATGAAAAGTACAATAAAGTTTTGATTTAAACCTCACAGTCTAATCTGTAATTATGCCTATGTTTATTTAGAATATATGTTTATTTAGAAGTTTCATAGATTGTTAGCAAGTTTTGTGTATCACATGTAATATTGCTTTGGAAGATAAAAAAATTGTATCTATCTGTTCTGGACACTAATTAAACTTGTGAGAAGTCTAAATATGGTCCATAATCTTGTGGTCAGACATGACTTCTATAAGGTAGCACATCTCCTCTAGTAAACGGTGCCTTGCCTGAAAGAGGTTCTTGATGGCTACAAACTAATTTTAGTATTGTTCAGCTAGCAGCATCTGTCTGGCATGGTATGCAAAGAGGAAATTGCTACCGGGAAACTCAAGAGCAGGTTGGAGTAGCAAGGCTCCCAAACTGAAATCAGACACATTAGTCTGTACCCCAATAAGGGCAGGTGGGATTACAAAGAAATGAAGGCGTGTTTCATTTGGCCAAAGCTTTGTTTGGAGATTTGGAATTTGATTGAAGAGGTAAAGCCATAATAAACCAAGTCAATGATATAGCTTCAAAATCAGGAATGAATTTATGGTGCAGTCCAAGAATTGGTGTATATTACAGAAACCCACACTTGCTCAATCAGTGAGATCTTTGGTTTCAGAGGAACACACTGTTCACTTTGACAGTGGAAGCCAGTAAACTTGCCTAAATTCAGGAAAATGCAAGGTACAAGGTACCTGACACCAAACTATTACCACTCCTGCTAATGTAATACAGTGCTGCTCAGTTCTTGTACAGTGCTGTTTTTTTCCTATCTTCTGGGTTCTCTTTTATTTTGTCTGGGCTAGATAGTTCATCTAGACAGCCATCCATATTGATACAGCAGCAAAGCATTGGCTATCTAGTCAATGGTTAGCAGCATCCCTTGCATTTCAGTAACCCCTTCCCTTCCTTTGGGAGAAAAAAATCAAGCTATCAATTTCCTTGCAGGAATTTGTCAGAAACCACCCAGATACTAAATATGACATTGCTAGATAAGAATCTGGACTTCCTACTTAAATGAAACCATTTAAAATAATTGATTGCCTTTTTCTCAATATAACCATGTAGTCAGTTCTTACAGCCACCGCAGTTTAAACCTACTGCTTCTTTCTAGCATTTTTTGATGGTTTATCGCACACTTGGCATTAAGGCTTGTTGCTAGTAACAGTGGGACATTGACATAATTGGCATTATTACCCTAAAAAAAGTCTCTAGAACCCAGTGTATGTCCCATACATTGTCTCTTGTTAGGTGATATTTTTTAGAATGCTACATGATTTTGTTCTTATCAGTTCTTTTACTCTGTGGGCACTTAATTCGGATATACTAAGTGCTGTCACATGGGTAGCATCTATGTCTCCATGCATTTTTAAATGCATTTCCCTGAGTGATTTTTTTTCTTAGCACCTCAGTAGATAGTAACAGTTTATCATAAATTGTAGGTTTGTATCATTCTTTATTTCTAGAGCATTCACGAGGTATTTAAAAATCTAGAAGTATGCTTAACATTCATCTAAGTTAGAGTTTGCTACTTACACGAAGAAAAGATTACTTCTGCCTTTCTTTCCCTCAATCACTTCAAATTACACATAACAATATTCTTTGAGATTTGCAATCCCTCAGTTGCATGATTGCACAGTTCTAGTTTCTTAACCAACTTATCCTGCTTGGGTATTTTTTTGTATGTGAAAATTGCTGCTTGTCTGGAATTAGCTGCATGTGCCTTATACATTTTAGCAATAAAGGATCAGCATATCCGACATAGTATCTATACTGTTAGTAGTTCCAATAATCTATTCTGGTCAGCAATCTGGCAAAACATACACATTCCATGGTGGTTATTGTGTTTCAATTTGTAGACAACTTCTGTTTTTGCATTTGAGGCATAAATTTCCTTCAAATCAACCTATGTTCATTCAAATCAATCTATCATGGCTTGTTTCCATGATCAGGCTTCATATTAATCTATTATGAGTTGCACTGGATTATGTAAAGAAGAATGGATGGGAATATTCTGCAACTTAAAAAAGCAAAGAATACCTTTAAAAGCCGCTTTTTCTGCTTTCTCTTTGGCTTGTAGACAGTGAGGTCAGATAGTAATATGAATAAGGTTAACCTTATCTGAGAGAGAGAGAGAGAGAGAGAGGGACGGAGGGAGAGAGAGAGAGAGAGAGAGAGAACAAAACAGATCAGATACATATAATCTAGCAATTTCAATAAACTTAGCCCATTCTCATAATTATCATTTCTTTAGCTACAGAAATTACTTTTTGCAGGCTGCAGTTGTCAGTGTTTAATGTTATTGTATCATTCACGTCTATTACACATAGTTGACCTAAAATTTATCTGGTCTTTCCAGCAAGCCTTTAGGAATGAGCATCACTATTACAAGAATCTGCAGGACAAAGAAAGGGGTGAGGTCAAGTAATAAAACATCTCGTGTGATGCTATAATACATGATTTATAGGAAAGTCAGCTTCTGTTCTCTTCCAGGCTCCCTGACATTATATGACTAGTTATTTTCATCGAGGACAGATTTTCTAGCTAAAACTACAAACTGCTGTAGATTAAATCTTTGACTCAGCATGGCAGCTATACAATCTCAAGAAAGAATGAAGCTGCTTTAAAGAGTTGCAAACCACTACTACGTGCATGGCTGTGTATTCTGCAAGCACTGTATGGTACTACATGGCCCTTAGCATAATGTCCACCAATACCTGTGATTCAGTGCAGTGTTGATTGCTCAAAATAGTTTCCATTTCCTTTAAATTTGGACTCGCCCATAAGTCTTTTATTTGAACCCTTTCGACTTTATTGGTTTGCATTTGGTTTTGTGCAAGTTTCAGATCTTGTTGCTAGCCTTTGTATAGCTTTTAGCCACATTCATTGTAAACCAGTAAAAAATGAAACACTTCCAAATATTGAAAAAATGAAGTTTCATTTAAAACAGCTAGGTATAGAAATCCCAAAACATACTCTTTAAAAAGAAAAAAAATCATATGGTCTAATAAACCATAGTTTGGTGCAGTCTTGATCATACTACACTTACTCAAAACAACTGAGAGCATCAAGCATTGGAAGTTGCAAAAGGCTATCATCTACTGAAAGGAATGAACATTTCATTTGTTCAGTTGTTTCAAACTTCTCCAGGTACAACCTGTTCTATTTTTCTTGGCTACTGATCCTTTTGTTTCAATTACTCCATACTGAAAGATTCTTCCTAACTGTGGATTTACATTTGGGACTGACAGTGTTTTTTAAGCCTTATATTTAGGGTTCCAATTTCTTTGTGAGGCCCTGTACATACTTTTTCCATGCAGTGGACTAAGTTCATTGTAATAGACACTTCTCTGCTATTCAATTGTTTGTCTGACTTTGACATGTACATAACTCCTATTTTCTACTCTCTGCTGAGATATTGACTGTTCAGCATCTTGGACAGCACAGAATATTTCTGCTAAAGCTTGGTCAAAAGTCAATTGCAGTAGTCAGCTGAAATCAAGTCAGACTCTGAAAATTTATGTAATTCAATTCTAAAAATCACATTTATATCAGTTTCTAGATCAGCTTTAAAACACACCAACTGATCTGCAAAAAGATTTTCTAAGACTTGGTAGCATCATCGTGGCACACAAGTGTCCCTGGAAAGAAATGTTGTCAAATACAGGAAATGGCTGCAGAATTATCTCTGGTTTTATATTTGAGCCATTCAATTGTCTTAACAGGACAATTATAGCAATAGTACTTAGACTTATATACCACTTCACAATGCTTTACAGCCCTCTCTAAGTAGTTTACAGAATCAGCATATTTATCTTAACAATTTGGGTCCTCATTTTACCCACTATGGAAGGAAGGCTGAGTGAACCTTGAGCCTGGTTAGCTTCAAACTGCCAAATTGCAAGCATCCGGCAGTCAGCAGAAGTAGCCTGTAGTATTGCACTCTAACCACTGTGCCACTTCGGCTCAATTATGCTCTCTGAAGTTATCTTTCACATGGAATTATGCCTAGATGCCTTCGGGAATACTGATGATTGCTATGAAGCTCTGTTTACTTCGCTTTAACCTTGATTGGGTAGGTGATTTTAGCAACTTTTCATAGTAGGCCTACATAACAAACAGACCATGGGCAACACACAGCCCTCTAATCAGCCTTGTGCATCACCCCAGTTTTTTTTAAAAAAAAAAGCTCAATAAAACCACCACCACCAAATGTCACCAGCACCATGAAGGCTCTGCTACAACTGCCATACCAAAAGGTCACACTGCTGAGCATCTCCCATGACTGCAGATCTCACCTGACACTGCTAGCTCTATTTATGCCACCATTCCACTAGCCACTGAACAGTTGCTTGGCAAGGAGCTTTTATTCTGTGATTATTTTTAATTTACCAGTTGTATAGGCCTAATTAAGATTCCTTCTGCCTATATTAAGGCAGTTCTGAATGTCTTAACATCTGTTCAGCAACATCTAAAGATAAAATTGTTCCCATCATTGAAATAAAGCCTTTTGGGAAATGCCTACGATCAATCTGTCCCTAAAATTTCATTCTTTTGTCTGTCACATGGTTTCTTAGGCAATTACTTAACACAGAATATATTTCTTAGGTCCCGAGTCCTTTGCCAAAAACAGGCCTGCTCATACACCAATTGCTTTTGCTGAAAATCTTGTCAAAATATTCAACAACATTTATCAATATAAATCAATGTTTCTATTTATCTATCAGTATCTTTTCTCAATATAAAAATATTTATCCTTATCTGGAGTGGCAACAGTGAAGGTGAAAGATTTAAGCATGTGAACTGTCTATGGCCTCGTGCCACTCATGGGGACATACACTGTGGTTTCTTCATCTGTGTTTAGTTTCATAACATTTCTGTACCTGAAACATCTCTGCTTCTAATTATGTTATAAAGCAACCCTACTAAAATCAATGCCTTCTACTGAGAAAACCTTGCCTCTGCCTTCAAATGACAACAATAACAGCATTTATCCACAATAACTAAAATGCAGTACAACTATTTCAGGCCTATTCAGAACAAAATAGTTCAACCTGCTCTATTTTTCTTGGCTACTAGTCCTTTTATTTCAGTATTCCATACTGAAAGGTTCTAATTGCCTGTTTACATTTGAGACCGACTGACAATATATGGGTTGTTGTCGATCTTAGTGGCTTTTTTTTTTGGCTTCAGTTCTTGAGGTGGGGAATGTTTTTATGATCTACAGAATTGTCTTCTTCCACTAAATGGGGTCACATTTTGCCACAGCAGCCTCAGCTTGAGATCACAAAGTATTTGACAGGCATGACCCGTCAAAACCGCGGAGGACAAAATCGCGCTCGACGAAAGCGCGCATTTGACATCATCACAGCGCGACGAAAAAAATTAAAAATTGAAATAAAAATAAAATTAAAGCAAGCCGATTCACATAAAGGTAAGGGTTAGGTTTAGGGTTAGGGTTAGGGTTAGGTTAAGGGTTAGGGTTAGGGTTAGGTTTAGAGCGTTAGGGTTACGTTTAGCGTTAGGTTAAGGGTTAGCGTTAGGTTTAGCGTTAGGTTAAGGGTTACGTTTAGGGTTAGATTTAGGGTTAGGTTAAGGGTTAGGGTTAGGGTTAGGGTTAGGGTTAGGGTTAGGTTTAGGGGGGTTAGGGTAAGGTTTTCGCTTTATTTTTACATTTTTCGATCACAGCGCGATGTTTTCGTCGCACTGTGATGACGTCAAATGCGCGCTTTCGTCGAGCGCGATTTTGTCCTCCGCGGTTTTGTGGTGGAACCTTTGACAGGAAGACACTTGAAATGAGATAAGAATGGTCTCTTGAAGCTATAGGACTGTACAGCCAGACCTCAATGTATGACCACAATTGAGCCCCAAATTTATGTGGCTAAATGAGAAATTTGTTAAAATTGAGTTTTCTTGCTCCATTTGTTAAGTGAAACACTGTCATTGTTAAATTAGTGACATGCTTGTTAAGTGAATTTGGATTCCCCGTTAACTTTGCTTGTCAGAAGGTTGCAAAATATGGTCACATGATGCTGGGAGAGTGCAACCATCATAAATGTCAAGCATCCAAATGTAAGTCATATGACCATGGGGATGCTGAAAAGGTTATAAATGTGAAAAATGACCATAACTCACTTTTTAGGTGCTGTTGTAACTTCAAATAGTCACTAAGCAAACTGTTGTAAGTTGAGGACTATCTGTATAGGCCCAGTGGACATAAGAAGCTATATAGGGCTGTACAGCCAACTGGATTTAATGAATTGTTATTTATTTATGTGTTAAATTTGTTTGCCACTCATCTCACCATGAGGGAACTCTGGGCAGCTTATAATGTTAAAAAGAAGAAAGCAATACCAAAATCATGTACCGGTATATAGATTGATTTAATGAAATGGATCCCCACAGGTGAACAATGCAAAAAAAAACACCCCACCAAGAATGTAGGTTGCAGTTTACCTCCAAAAGAGGAAAGAGTGATCTGGGAACAGAGGTAGGTTCCCACTGGTTCGAACCAGTTCGGATGAGTAGGTAGCAACTTAGCTGTCCACGCCTCCAAACCAGTTCTATCACAGTGCTATAGAAGCCAGCATCTTTTTTTTCCTTCTGCACATGCCCAGAAGCATTTTTATAGCACTGCACATGTGTGTGTAACGCACATCAAGCACATGCATGAAGCATGCACGGACCCGCAGCGCATCCCTGAGAGAACTGGCAGTAGCAGCAGCCAGAACCCACCCCTACCTGGGAATATCAGATCTCTAACAAGGCAACCATTTGAGAAATCTACCACAGAAGTGAATGAGGAAAATTTATTTATTTATTATTTATTTATTAATTAGACTTATATACTGCTTCATAGGGCTTTCATCTCTCTCTAAGCGGTTTACAGATTTTTAGCAAATTGAGTCAGCAAATTGCCCCCACAGTCTGGGTCCTCATTTCACCCACCTCGGAAGGATGGAAGGCTGAGTCAACCTTGAGTTGGTGAGATTTGAACCGCTGAATTGCAGATAACAGTCAGCTAAAGTGGCCTGCAGTACTGCACCCTAACCACTGCGCCACCTCGGCTCCTACATATCAACAGGAGTGAGGAGAGATAGAAATCCAGGTTCCCACATAACATCATTTTCACTTTCAGTGGCTCCTGTGAGAATGGCAAGACGAAACTCAGAGCAAATAAATAAACGGCATCTCACTGATGGAGTGAAACTAATAATGGCAGGAGGAAGACTAAAAGGCAAATGGACAGGAGACAATGTTTGGACAGGAGGAGTTATGAGCTAAGAGAGAAAATACATGGGCAGGAACAGCAATGCTGAATCTGAGTCTCATAAAACATAATTTACTATTCAGTTCAGACTGGGGATTTCCAGCAAAGAGTGTTCAGCAACTTGTTCCATAAATGAAGGAAAAAGTCTATGAATGATCCAGAAAAAAAGGGTCTGGGCATATTAAGACACAGCATGGATTCTTTACTATAGGATTTCTGTTTGTGAGTTATAGTCCTCAACTTAATCAAAGTTATGATAGAACCTCTCCCAAAAGTACTTATGACTTGGTTCCAAAGTTCTGATGGCCACCCTTCTCCCCCCAGTCACTTGACCTCATGTTGGACTCTTGGCAGCCAGTTGACATGTATGGCCATTTGCAGTATGTCACGGTCACATGACCATGATTTTTAACATTTTTGCTGAATACCAGCATTTATTTCTGAGGTTTTTTTTTAATGTCCCATAGCAAACAACATATTCATTTAACCAACTGTGCTGTTGGTTTAAAGACTGTGGATTCACTTAACAACAATGGTGATTCACTTAGAAGAAGTGCAAGGGAGTTTTTAAAAAGTGTAAAAAAAATAGAAAAGAAAGAAAACAGATCAAGGTAGCTTCTGATTGTCTTTACAGCAACTCTAAACAAAATTATAAATTTTCCTGTTGCTCTGTGGTTACAATCTAATTCTTTTTTTCTATAATCTATTCTTAGTCATCAAAACCATAAATCATAAGTTCTTCATATATACAGGTGAAACTCAAAAAATTAGAATATCATGCAAAAGTTCATTTATTTCAGTAATGCAACTTAAAAGGTGAAACTAACATATGAGATAGATTCATTACACGCAAAGCAAGATAGTTCAAGCCGTGATTTGTCATAATTGTGATGTTTATGGCATAAAGCTCATGAAAACCACAAATCCACAATCTCAGAAAATTAGAATATTACATGCAATCAATAAAACAAGGATTGTAGATAAAACAATATCGGACCTCTGAAAAATATAAGCATGCATATGTATTCAGTACTTGGTTTGGGCCCCTTTTGCAGCAATTATTGCCTCAGTGCAGCATGGCATGGAAGCTATTAGCCTGTGGCACTGCTGAGGTGTTATGGAAGACCAGGATACTTCAATAGCGGCTTTCAGCTCTTCTGCATTGTTCGGTCTCATGTCTCTCATCTTTCTCTTGGTAATGCCCCATAGATTCTCTATGGGGTTCATGTCAGGTGAGTTTGCTGGCCAATCAAGCACAGTAATCCCACGGTGCCTGAACCAGGTGTTGGTGCTTTTGGCAGTGTAGACAGGTGCCAAGTCCTGCTGGAAAATGAAGGCAGCATCCCCATAAAGCTCGTCTGTGGAAGGAAGCATGAAGTGCTCCAAAATCTCCTGGTAGACGGCTGCGTTGACCCTGGACTTAATGAAGCACAATGGACCAACACCAGCAGATGACATGGTTCCCCAAATCAACACAGACTGTGGAAACTTCACACTGGATTTTAAGCATCTTGCAGTGTGTGCCTCTCCATTCTTCCTCCATACTCTGGGTTCTTGGATTCGAAATGAGATGCAAAAGTTGCTCTCATCAGAAAAGAGGACTTTGGACCACTGAACAACAGACCAGGTCTGTTTTTCTTTAGCCGAGGTAAGACGCTTCTGACATTGTTTGTTGTTCAGGAGTGGCTTGACAAAAGAATATGACATTTGAAGCCCATGTCCAGGATCTGTCTGTGTGTGGTGGCTCTTGATGCACTGACTCCAGCCTCAGTCCACTCCTTGTGAAAGTCCCCAACACTTTTGAACGGCCTTTTCCTGACAATCCTCTCCAGGCTGCGGTCATCCCTGCTGCTTGTGCACCTTTTTCTTCCACACTTTTCCCTTTCACATAACTTTCTATTAATGTGCTTTGATACAGCACTTTGGGAACATCCAACTTCTTTTGCAATTACCTTTTGAGACTTTCCCTCCTTATGGAGGGTGTCAATGATGATTTTCTGCACAACGGTCAGGTCAGCAGCCTTTCCCATGGTCTCTCAGTCTGAACCAGACTGAGAGACCATTTAAAGGCTCAGGAACCCTTTGCAAGTGTTATGGCTTAATTAGCTGATTAGAGTGGGACACTTTGAGCTTAGAATAGTGTACCTTTTCAGAATATTCTAATTTTCTGAGATTGTGGATTTGGGGTTTTCATGAGCTGTAAGCCATAATCATCACAATTACGACAAATCATGGCTTGAACTATCTTGCTTTGCATGTAATAAGTCTATCTCATATATTAGTTTCACCTTTTAAGTTGCATTACTGAAATAAATGAACTTTTGCATAATATTCTAATTTTTCGAGTTTCACCTGTGTATGTGTATATACAATATATGTATGTATGTATGTATGTATGTGTATGTATATGTATATGTATATGTATATGTATATGTATATGTATATGTATATGTATATAGATATAGATATAGATATAGATATAGATATAGATATAGATATAGATATAGATATAGATATAGATATAGATATAGATATAGATATAGATATAGATATAGATATAGATATAGATATAGATATAGATATAGATATAGATATGATATAGATTAGATATAGATATAGATATAGATATAGATATAGATATAGATATAGATATAGATATAGATATAGATATAGATATAGATATAGATATAGATATAGATATAGATATAGATATAGATATAGATATAGATAAAAAGTTTGTAAAGAGTCTTCAATCAGCAATAAATGTAGATACTGTTTTTTCTCTAATCAAAGAAATCAATTTAGCCATGTCAGCAAGTTCCATTATTTTCAGCATCCATTCCTCCATTGCCTATGCCAAAACTTTCCATCTTTGCACGTATAATAATCTCATTGCAGTTTTCTTGTACAAAAACAAAGTTTCATGACTCTTTTCCAACTTTTTGTTCTCCAATCCCAAAGAAAACCCCTCTGGTTTCAATTGTATATTAATCTTAAAAAGCTCTGAATATGTATGTGAATCCACAGTTTTCTAGATTTTTCATATGTGTACTAAAGATGATAAAAAGTCCTTTCTTGTTTCCATTTCCAGCATAAATTTGAAGTGCCATTATACATTCTAGACAATTTTCTGATAAATCAGACATATATCTATACTATATACCATTAAAACTCCTGTTTATTTGTGTATAACCTTTAACTGGGCAAAACCATGCATTGTAGGGCAACAGTTTTGAACCATACTTCAAATGGACTAATTTACATAATGTGTCCAAAATCCAGAACCCATGACTTGCATTGAATTGAAATATGGCAAATTTTATAAAATATATTTTGACATGAAAATTACTATAAAACATTTTATGACATGACACAAAATGTCATAAAACATTTGTTGGTGTTGATGTTTGACTGCACTATGCACCATTCCATATGAACTATTTTCAAGACAGGTAGATCTCTGAAAATCTCCCTTAATTTTTAAGAACGTTTCCAGTACATTTGAAAATGTTGAGGAATCTGTTAAGGAAATATCTCCGCAATAATGATGGGGTCATTGAATTTCTAGTCATCTTAGAAAAATTATATTTAAGATTATAACATAATGTAAACTTCGATCCTCTCAGCCAAATATTTTCCCATTGTTCCATCTGTACATTATGACCAATTTTTGTCCTTTTTATCATAATCTTTCACTCCTTCTTCTGTTTCATAATTCATTAAAATCTATACATTTTAGTCATTACATGTTGAACATCTGTATACAATTCTATTTCTAATTCAGTCTTGTGATGATCAAAATCATAAATGATTTTGCCAACTTTAAATCTTGCTAACAATTTTAAACAAGAGAAATATTGGCATTTATGTCCTTCTGATACCAGTTCTTTTCTTGGTTTTATTTTAAATTCCCCTTGAGAAAATCGTAATATCTCACAATAAGTTAACCATTTGTGTTATTATTTTTTGTCAGTAAGATGCTTTTTGTGCTGACAGTCACAGAGGTGCTTTCAGGCTCAATCAGGATTTGTGTCTATTTTATATTTTCTATGTGGCTCATATAACATAATGTTTTTTTTAAATCCATATTGACTTATCGCCACAAACATCCATGCCATCAAATCTTAGGTCATGTTCTTCTAATTCTATTTCACGGTCATACCAAAACCAAACAGCAAACTGCAAAATAAAAATTCAAATCAGGTAGACCCAATACTCCTTATTCCTAGCATCTTATAACATCTTATATTTCATTGTGATTTTTTCCCCTGCCACGCAAATTTATATGTATCATTCTGCTACTGTTTAAATGGTGTATCAGTTGTCAAAACAAGTATTGTCTGAAACAAAAACTTCATTCTAGGTAAGGCATTCATTTTTATCACAAAATTCTCCACAGCAAAGCCAGTTTTAATTTCCTCTCTTATGACATATATTTTAACTCCACACCACATCTTAACACAATTATTTTGAAATAGTGTATAGTTCATAGTTGTCATAATGATACCCAAATGTTTTGTCTTCCTCTGAAATTTAAAAGTTTTGACTCATCAGCTGGTTGATCTTCTGTTTTCATATTTTTATTAACTTCTTCATCTTCTGTTTATTAATCTTAAAACCTTTTAAAGCACCAAATTCTTTAAATTTGTCCATTAATATCGCAATTCCCTTTAAAGGGAACCAACACCAAGTCATCTGCAAGAGTACGTAACTTATACATTAATTACACATTTATTTTTTAATCATTAGCCCCACAATCCTCTCATATCTCTATTTAATATTAGTAAAATAAAGTAAAATAAACAAGAGAAGGGACAGTGGGAATCCTGTTTTGTTTTATGCAGTGTTTCTCAATTTCAACAACTTTAAGTTGGATTTCAATTCCCAAAATTTCCCATCCAGATTTCAACTCTCAGAGTTCTTCATGCAGGCTAGAAAATCATGGAAGTTGGTTTGTGCATCCTAAAATAGATGAGGTTGAGAAATACTATTCAATAGGATGAGACTGGAGCTATGAGTCCGTAACTTGCTAACCAAGACTTGAAAAGTTAGAAAATAACACATAGAACTAGGCATTTTGAAAGGGTCTCATTATGGTGGTATCAGATGGCCTTTATACATCTAATAAACTGTATTGCTTTCTAAGGATTCAGATTTTTCAAAATCCAGACCAAGCCACATCCCACTTGTTTTTGAAATCGTAACATATTTCAAAGTCAATATGGTTCTAAATAAAACTGCATATTAGATTTTAAACCACTTTCAAAAGAACTTCATGAATGAAAATCCCAGGACATAAATATAAAATGCTCATTATTTTCATTCTCAGGGAAGTTATGTATGTAATATATAAGCTATGTCACAATACCTATTGTGATTTAATACCTGACTTAACTATAGGGAAGTACTTCAAAATTGAAATATCTTCCTCAAACACTTAAATAGAAGTGGTAACTGAGACAAAATATCAAGTTATGCCTGTGGCACAGGGAAACAACTGTTGGGTTCTAAATATATGCATGGCTAATCCACTTTAATGGACAAATATTTTTGAAAATAAACAAATTCAGACCTGGGGTTGCAGGATCTTAATGCATTCATAAATTAATAAATAATGTGTCTTTCATAACATGGAAATCTTAGTAGATGCAGGGTTTTTGTCTTCTAGAACACCATGATGAGGAAAATATGTGACATGCTGTTTCTAATTGTTCCATTCTTGTGTCTCTTAAAATATTTGAATGAGCCAACAGGGAAATTATATTTTCCTAGTCCTTGAATGACAAGATGATATAATTTTCCACTGCATCAATCCATCCTGTGCAGTTATATGCCTAAATGAATACGGTGTAGAATTTAGTTATGCACAATTACTGTTTCCCACAGAACAATCTTGCGGTGGCTTTTTAACTCCCTGTATTTGCCTTGGCGATAATGAAGAGGCACAAAGTGACATAATGATGTAAAGCAGACAGGGTGGAACCCTGGAAATTCTTGACCTGAATTAAGCTCCTTTTTATATTAGAATGGTTGCTAACATCTATATTAGTCAGTCTTTCTTTTTCTGCCAATTTTCTTTCTTAAATAAATCCTGAAACTTCAGTTTCAGGATATTATGTTATATTATGTTATGTTACATTACGTCACATTTACGTTGTGTTGTGTTACATTATTATCCTGGAATATACTATTTATTGTTATTAGATTATATATTCATGGATATTTCAGGGAATTAGATTGAGTCAAAAATAGTTGCAAATCATAGGGTCATCATGAAAATTCACTTGCTGTTGTGACCCAAGCCTTCTCTAAACCAGCTCTGTTCCTAATGCCTTGGGATGACAAGTCCCAAAGTTTCCTGTTCCAACTGGAGAGCATCAAATGGAAGAAGCCATTTCCTTTCTTCTCACATGAAACATAGTCATACAGACATGTAAAAACACAACCCATACTTCTCTTTTTTCTGTTCTTGCAGTAACCCATTCAGAAGGGCAGAGAAGTCTAGATGAACATCACTCAGGTATTTATGCTTCCATTTCTATAAAACCAGTATTTCAACACACGTATGTATGTATGTATGTATGTATGTATGTATGTATGTATGTATGCATGTATCTATCAACGGTGGGTTGTAGGCAGTATGCCCCGGAGCCAGCCTGGAGCACCAGATACTGTTCCAGTACATGCTCTGGAGGGCCCACCCACCTGCCCGAGCTCCTTACTGGTGTTTAAAGGCTTTGGCACTTCCGTGCAGGCGCATGGCACATACAGCACCTGCATGATGCTCCGCGGAGCAGCTGGAGGATTGCTGAGCATTGCGGAGGCACTAAGATGCATGTGTGCGCTGCATGTGTGTGTGTGCGCGCTGCGAGCATTCATGAAGATGCTGCCAGTCCCCTTTCAATGATACTGGTTGGAACGGGATTTGAAACCCACCACTGATAGATAGATAGATAGATAGATAGATAGATAGATAGATAGATAGATAGATAGATAGATAGATAGATAGATAGATATAGATATAGATATAGATATAGATATAGATATAGATATAGATATAGATATAGACATAGACATAGACATAGACATAGACATAGACATAGACATAGACATAGACATAGACATAGACATAGACATAGATGTATGTATGTTTTCGTAGATTTTCACGGGTGTAAATATTCTGCTCTTGTTGTATTCGGGTCTTTTCTCATGTAAGATTGAGATTGTCCATTTCGGCGAGGTCTAACTCGCCATCTTCAGGCTGGGTTTTGGGCTTAAAGTATGGTCGGAGTTGCCATCCCTCTATAAATCTTGGGGGGTGGAGGTGGAGTGCTGGCTTTGTTTCAGTAAGTGGAATGATTGGTCGTGTGGTTGTATCATGATTGGTAGATTGGTACTGATTGGTGCTGACTGTGTGTCCGTTGTTGTTTCATGTTATAACGGCCTGGGTGGTGGGTGGGGCTCGTTTGTTGACTAGGGCTGGTTTCCAGATGTCTGGTAGGTGGGAGGTATCATCACGTTTATTCATGTTGTGGGGATGTTTTTCTATTTCGATAGCTTTCATAATTATTCTTTTGTTGAAGTGTTCAGTTTTGGAGATTAACCTGGTTCCTTCAAAATTAATTTCATGTTTAAGGTTCTGGAAAAGGGAGGAAGTTTTTTTTCTTTTTTTCTTTTTCTGTGTTCTTGTGTTCTGTGATGCGTGCATTTATTCTCCTGCTTGTTTGCCTATGTATGTTGCAGGGCATATTTTGCATGGTATTTTGTAGCCTCCTCGGTTTTCTAGCTGGATTTTGTCTTTGGGGTTTCTTAAAATGTTGACTATTTTTTGGTCAGTGTTGAAGGCTGTTTTAATATTGTATTTGTGGAGAATTTTGCTGATTTTATCTGTGGTGCCTTTGATGTAAGGGAGGAGACTGATTCTGTTGTCCTGTTGTGTCTTGGTTTTGGGGGGGAGTCTCCCTTTGGATTAGATTGGTAATTGTTTTTCTTTGGAATCTGTTGGAGATTAATACATTAGTGAGAGGGTGTAATTCAGTTTTCAGGTGGTCTTTATCGGCTAGGTGTTTGGTTCTGGAGATCAGGGTCTTGGCTACAGAGTTGATCTGTGCAGGGTGGTGATGGGATTGTGCATTTAAGTAGCGTTTGGTGTGTGGTTTTTTTCGGTAGATGGTGTGTCCTAGGGAGCCATTGGGATTTTTGTAGATTAGGACGTCCAGAAAGGGAAGTTGGTTGTTTGCTTCTATTTCCATGGTGAATTGTATTTTGGGGTGTAGGTTGTTGAGATGTGTGAGGAAGTTGTCCAGTTTTTCTTTCCCATGTGGCCAAATCACGAAAGTGTCATCATCATATCTAAGCCAGAGTTTGGGTTTGTGTTCAGATTTATCCAAGGCGTTAGTTTCAAAATGTTCCATGTATAAGTTTGCGATGACAGGTGAGAGGGGTGATCCCATGGGTGCTCCTTCTATCTGTTTGTATCTTTGTCCATTATAGATGAAGTATGTGTTGGTTAGGCAGTGGTTGGTCAGGTCCATGATATGTTTAGGTGAGTTGTGTTTGTTCTAGATAGCTGTCAAGGTTTCTTTTATAAGCACTTGGGTGAAGAGGGATATGACATTGAAGCTCACAAGTAGGTCGCTGGGTTGTAGGTTCTGTTTCTTTATTGTTTCTATGAAGTGGAGTGAGTTTTGTACGTGTGAGGTGATGGATTCTGTGTAGGGTTGGAGTTGTTTATCCGAAGCTCTGATCGCGCTTTGCTTGCACAGGCACGAAGCCAAAGGCACCAGCCTGAAGATAACGAATGGGACCTCATCGAAACGTCACCATCTTACATGGGAAAAGACCCGAATACGCCAAAACCCCTGTATATGTGTGTGTGTGTGTGTGTGTGTGTGTGTGTGTGTGTGTGTGTGTGTGTTTCATGCAAGCAACTTACACCAAGAAAACCTGATTTCTGTGACCGGCATTACTGATACCTCAGCAATGTCTATTCAAGTCTTTGTATTGTAGTCAGGGCTCTGAAAGACTAGAAGCAACTAAAATAGGACTTGCCCAGCTTGCCTACCCAGCTTATTGGTACAAGTGCTGGTAACTGAAAAAGAAAAGTTAAGAAGTCTGCATTATAGCCGCCACTGCAGCTAATTCTGTTATCATTTTTTCTTCAACTTCCATGGTCCCGTAATATACATCTGATTTCTCTATTGGTGCAAGTAATATACACCTCTCCTTAGTGTACACAAAATTATTTAAACATTCATTGCCTTTGAGTAACAGTTAAGATCAAGTACAGCATATATAGTTTCCCCCATTCCAAGAAGTAATTCTTTATTTTTCATTATTTAGGGATTGGGGTTGGGGGTTGTTGTTGTTGTTTGCATTTTATTAAAATTAATTTTGAATGTAAAAAAACAATTGTTTTGTTTTTTTAACCATTTCTTTTACCCAGCCTTCATCAACCCATTCCTCTGCTCACACACTTAATCCTGTAGTAATCAATTACACCTTTTTCAGTTTTTTGCCCGTCCCTTTAAAGCTCAGCCTCCTTGAGCCTTTCTGTTCTTGTTTTCCCTTACTACCATCCTTATCTATAATATTCAAGCTTAACTTGCTTGTTTCTACAAAAGCCAAGGTATCCAGCTCTCCGAATTTTTGGATGATTTCCATCCTTGAAAAGATTATTTTATAAATATTGGAAGGGGCTTTGTTTTTTATATGGAAAACTTCAGTAAAATTTCACTTGGACAAAATGCCTGGGCATTGTGCCTTTGCATGTGGTGGATCATAGCCTTGAACTTGAGATGAGAAGCAAACAAAAGAAATTTAAAAGACAATGAGAGTAAATGAGAGTAAAGAGAAAACAGTATCTAAATAACTAGTTAGATTTCTAAAGCCTCATGGAATCTCATTACATTACTATTTTTTTTCTTTAAGCTCTGGACAAAGGTTCTTGTTCCACCTGGAGCACTGGCCACTTCTCAACCTTTGATCATTACCTGTATGATTTCTCCGGGACTTGTAATTATGTCTTTGCTACCGTCTGTGATGAAACCTCTCCAGACTTCAACATACAGTTCCGTCGTGGTCTGAACAAAACAATTGAAAGAATTATCATTCAAGCGGGCCCGAACACTATTACCGTTGACAAAAGTGGCATATCAGTCAAGGATTATGGGTAAGCATCCAATAGACAAATGGTTTTGTTCTGCTGCAAGTTAAAGTTTATTTTATGAAGTTGAAGGATTATGGCAACCATCCTATATGGGAGCGCCTTCTCTTTGGAATGAGCTGCCCCAGAGCGTTGCATAATCCCCGACCTCCAGTCCTTTCGGCATGCCCTAAAAAGTTTTTTTTTCAGCAAGCCGGCCTGGCCTGAATAGAATAAATTAAATTATTAATTTTAAATTGTTAATTTTAATTTAATCCTAAATTTGATTTAAATTGTCAATTGAAGGTTATTGGATTTCCTATTTAATCTTTTTTAACTTTTGTCTTATGTGTTTTTATCTTGTACGCCGCCCTGAGTCCTTTGGGAGAAGGGCGGCATATAAGTCCAATAAAACCAAACCAAACCTATATGTAGTTGTGCCCTTGGGCTTCAGCTCTAATCTAATGTGTTTGTAATGAATCATCATTAAAATGCTGGGAAGCTGCAGCTGATGCTGAGAAGGGCATTTGTGCTGTATCCACTTTCAGTGGAAGGTGATCCCATCTCTCATGATGTATCAGTCAGAGGTGGGTTCCTACCAGTTATGCCCGCTTCAACCCAACCAGCAGTGGTACACCGGCCTGGGGTGCACAACTGGCAGCGAACCAGGCTGGACATGGCCCCGAACCAGTTCCCAGGTTGCTGCCACCACATCTTTCTTTGGAGTTCTGCGCATGCACAGAACAATTTCCATTGAACTGCATGTGTGCGTGCATTCAAAGCATGCACACAAAGCGTGTGCATGAGCGAACTGGCAGAAACGCCGGCTGAAACCCACCCCTGGTATCAGTTTTGGCTAACTATGAGTAACAAGAATGTTTGTGTACATGTTGCCAATCATCTCGTCACATCATAAGCTCTGCCTGCCTGGATACATGTAAAATATCATCAGGCTGATATATTTGACACCCAAGAAGACACCATTGGATCATAGGTAAATAACATTTTAAAGCATCACCTTTTCTTTTTGGGCCTCCCAAAGACGAGAAGGGCAGGAAATCATATCAGTTTTTCTTTATACACATTGTGCAGTGTCATTCTGAGGCCTCTAGGTGGTTGTGAGCTGCAAGTGGCCTGAAAGCCATAACTTTATCATTGTCCAGTGGGATATCCCACTCATGATAATAGAGGTAGTCCTCACTTAAAGCATAATAGGGACCAGCAACTTCACCATTAAATGACACAGTTTTAAAATGAAAAAAAACCTCATGTGACTGTACCCAATTTATGACAGTAGTTCGTCCGTTCCAGCTGCAGTCATTAATTACAATGTCAAGGGACAATGTCAAGGGACAATTTTCTGCCAGATCCCATACAAGTCCGCAAAGTGTCTAAAAGTATATGTTTGTCCCTAGTAAAATCCAAATGCCGTATACTAGTAATGGAATTCAGATTGCACCATTTGGGCATAATACCCGTTTAATATCCAAGCGGAAGGAAATGGAACTTGCTGTTTTCTGGAACAACGTTGACTATCTCATGGTGAGTAAAGTTTTTATTTTTCACAGTGATTATGATTTGGGAAGTCTAAAAATTCCAGGCACATGTTAAAGAAATTATTCTGCATGTGTTCTTTGGCTTTGATTAAAATACTGAAGATGGGACATGGTAAAGCCAAAGGGTAATGATTTTAACAACCATTATTTTAATTAGATGATTTAATGTACTTTATATGTATAGTTTAGGCAGTGCAAGGCTGCCATTCTTAACATGGCAGAGGAGGGGGAAAAATCTCTATTTGAAGTTCCAAAAAATAGCCTGAAAAAGGGTAAGGAACCAAGATATTCCAAGAATTTTTTTTCACATGTGTATTTAATTTGTTCGCCTTGCATAGATTCTTCTCAAAAGCTTGTTTGCAAATTTCAGTGTAAGCTTTCTGATAATTTCTGCAGCTATTATATTCATTCATTTATTTAAATTTATATTTTAAGGTTACCCAACTCAAGATTTTTTTAAAAATAAAAGTGCATTGCCTGCAACCAAGCAAGAGAGAATAAACCTAACTAGAAAAATAAGCTAATACTGTAACTAAAATAGATATACATATCAGGTAGACACATTGTTATTGATCCCGGAACTTGGTAGGGTTGGGGTACTTTGTAATTCCCCAATGTGGTATTCAATAGCACCATCCTGAGACCAGGATATTGAGGATCCAAAAACTTGGCATCATTGGTGAATTTTGAGTACCAGGCAACAGAATTGGTTTCAAACATTAATTTTGTCTTTTCTGTGTATAATCCAGTCCAATTTCTTGCCATATCTCCCTCTTCCCATCATCATTCAGATGTTACTACCTGCCTTATTTTCCACAATTCCCTTGTCCTCCCACAACCCTCCCACTATCTGTCTCCCAAGTCTTGAGAACTACCTAACATAATCATCTCTGCAACAACCAGTCAACCAATCAGCTTCAGCTAATCACCTGCCCACAGAGTCTCCAAAAACAGATTCTGTCATAGTGCCCTCACGTGTTCCAAGGCGTGTCAGACTATGTCAAAGGATTGGCATTAAAAGGGGGTAGAACATGGAATTATCCTGCAGGTCTCTGTTTATAGTCTGCTTTACATACTTCATCTATATGTGGCACCATTTGGACAAAATGATGTACAAAACATCCTCATTCAAAAGATTGGTACAGATAAAGTAAAATAATTAAACAAGCACAGTAACTTCACTAACTCACCCACCATACCTGTCACCCATACCAACTCATTTAAATCTTTATATTCCCCTTTTTCCCATCTCTCTCATTTATTTTGCTTTCTTCTCTATTTTTTCCTCCTCTACCTTGGCATTTGAGAGAAAAACAGCTTGGGCAAAGAGATTGGTAACCTTCCTCTGCCTTTCACTCCTTTCTCAAAAACCTTCCAATTAGTGTGTGTGTGTGTGTGTGTGTGTGTGTGTGTGTGTGTGTGTGTGTGTGTGTTTGTGGACAAGAGCAAGGAAAGCCAAAAGTAAAGGGCCAGAGGCCAGGATGGTCCATTACAATAACCACAAGCAAGTATGAACTACTTCTCACAGAATGAAATGGATGGCTCTTCCTCCCTTACAATGGCAAGACAAGATGCAGGATTTGAACCTTGGGACTGTGCAACAGAGAGGGCATAAAGCAGGGGTATATCTAACATTATGGATGGTTCGGAGAACCTCCAAATACCACACCTGACTGGCCCTGCCACCCCACCTCACCCCTTCCAGCAGTCTCCATGTGGCCAGGTAAGTGCAGGGCCCACACGGAGACTCAGGAAGGGGGGAAATCAGGCCTCCTGGAAGTTCTGGAAGGCCAAAAATGGGCCCATTTCTGGCCTCCGGAGAGCCTCCGGAGCTAGGGAAGGCCGTTTTTGGCCTTCCAGAGGCTCAAGGAAAGCCTCCAGAGCCTAGGGAAGTCAAAAATGCCCCCTCATGCTATGGTGAATGAGACTGACTAGGCCACACCTGTTGCTGAAATTTTTGAAGCTCACTTCTGGCTTAAAGCATAGATTTTGCATTAGCTACTGTTCTATCATTATTAAAGACTTTCCTAATACTTATAATAAATAAATTTCAGCAGGGCAGTGTCCTTGGAATTTCTGGCTGTCAACCTTCTAGTCTGAATGAAGCTGGCCAGAAGTATTGCAAATGAAAAATAGCAGAAAGTGGGGGGGGGGGGGGGTAAAATATGTTTTTATTTTCGTGGACACCTCCATACAAACACACACACTCTTACGAAGACTTCTATTCCAAATGACCTATTCTTTAAAGCAACAGTTACTGCACTGCTGATGTCAACATTTAGATAAATTACCAAATTTCACTCATTGTTTTAAAGGTATCATTTAAAAATCTCTGGGTACATCCAATAACAGTTGACAGTCATAACGAAAGAAAAACCCTGCATTCAACAGAAACAGGAACATGTTGAGACTTGAAATCTGAGAGGCACCCCATAATGGCTCTCATGGGCTGCTCTAAACCTTCTTCAAGAATAGTAAAATAGACCTTCTGAAAATACATTATCGGAAGTAAAATTGATAACTATTATATAAAACGTTGCTCTTTATTGTAAGCTAGTAATGAAAAAAAAAAACATTAGGAGATGAAGAGAGAAGATTAGTTACTATTTAAAACATCCCATCTAATTGTCCACTATGGACCATGTCTTGGATGACAACATCTAATTTGAATAGTGTTGCTAGTTGGAATATGTTCAAGCAATAATGCAAGGCAATAATGCAAGGTAAGTGACCATCTGTTTCCTCTTGGGGGGAAAAAACAGTGGTTGAGAAAGAACACTTGATGACAAATTCCAGAGGAGGAGCTGTACTAGGTTGTCAAAGCAAGAACAAACAGGAGTCATATGTGATGCCTTGTAGATCCGGCAGGTTTACTGCAGCATATCTGTTAATCATTTAGGGTGTCACAGCAGGATGGCTTCTTAGATTTCTTTTTTCCTGCTAATTGGGCAGTGTCTCACTATTAATATTGCAGCATAGGTCAGGCTGACCTGGACTGCAGCCCATGATTTGGTTAAACAAACATTGTAATAGGCATGTTGCTGTCTGGATTGACTCGGAGGTGCATTCCACTGATCAAAATGGCATTACTCTATAAATTTTATAATTTATAACTGAGAGGAGAACATTCAGCATGGTTGTTTTCTAATTGATTCTCTTTTCCCTTTTTTAAGGTTTTAATTGAACAGAAATATAGGGGAAGGACATGTGGACTGTGTGGAAATTTTGATGGGCAAGAGTTGAATGAGTTTCTGAGTGACGGTATGATTATCATTATTATTTACTAAATATAAATGCCACCTGACTTCTAATGACTCTATCAATTAAAACATGAAGAACATGGCAAAAAACCCCAAGAAGATAGCAAAGGCAAGATAACAGACCAGGTGGAAATAAAAGAAAACAATCTAAATTTAAAGGTGGCTCCAGACATTCCCAACAAATGCCTGGGTGAAGAGTTAGGTCTTCAGGCCTTCAAAACACCAACAGCTATTTGGATCTTGGGGTGGACCTCAGTCCAGAAGGCAGATTCACTTCTGGGGTCCTCATTGATGATACTGCTTAGTTGAAGGAACCTGGGGCATTCCAATCCTGCCAGATCAAATCGGCCATGCAGATGCTATGGGACATCCCCAGGTAATCAGGCCCTAAACCATATCAGGTTTTCTAGGTGACAACTAGCACCTTTAGTCACACCTGGAAGCAAACTGGCAACCAGTGCAACTCACAAAAGTAACATTCTGTCTATACAAGACTATTCAAGGCAAGAAATTACTGAGCTTCTTACTCAGAGAAAACTATTTAATAAGATAATAATACTAAAGATCATGACATGATTTCCAGACTTTTTTTTATTTATAGGTCCTGCTCAGGGAGGAGGGTTCCATCTTAAGTACAGGTAGTCCTTGACTTACAATCACTGTTGAGCCCAAAATTGCTGTTGCTTAACAAGACAGTTTTTAAGTGAGGTTTGCCCCATTTTATGGTATTTCTTGCCACAGTTGTTAAGTGAATCTCTGCAGTTGTAACATAGTTGTTAAATGAATCTGGCTTCCCCATTGACTTTGCTTGTCAGAAAGTGGCAAAAGATGATCACATTGACCTTGGGACAATGCAACCATCCTAAATATTTGCCAGTTGCCAATCATCCAAATTTTGGACACATGACCATGAGGATGTTGCAACACTCGTGTGAAAAACAGTCATAAGTCACCTTTTTCAGTGCCATTGTAACTTCAAATGGTCACTAGACAAATCGTTGTAAGTAGAGGGCTACCTGTATGATTCAGGATTTGAAATGCTCAACTGGATTGATAATGTTCTTCTTGTACTATAAAACTAATGAGTTAATAGTAACTGATTTGGATTTTACAGGTGTTGGGCTTATGGGGGGGGGTTACAGAATGCAAAAAGGGATGGAAAAGACTGAAATGACCATTCTTTGCCCAAGCCCCAAAATATTTCAAAAGGTCAATTTTTCTCTAGAGCAGTATTTTTCAACCTTGGCAACTTGAAGAGGTATGAACTTCAGCTCCCAGAACTCTCCAGCCAGCTGTGCTGACTGAAGAATTCTTTAAGACTCATTTTGATCAAGTTCAGTAACATGTATATCTCAATTAACAGGTATTCTTCTGGACCCATATAAATATGCAAGTTTACATAAAATTGATGATCCTGCAGAGATCTGTCCTTTTGAAGGGATGACGACTCCTACCATTCCTCAAAATAAAGATGTAAGCACTATGTCATTATTCTGCTATATTTAAATTCCCTTGGGAAAAGGGTGTAATAAAGAAATATTACAAATCTGAAGAAGAATAGACGGCTCCATCTATCTGAAAGGGATTGAGGGAAAGTGTGTCTATTGTAAACTTACCATTTTTCTATTATAGAATTTTTCAATCATTTTTGCTTTCCATTCATTATGGAGTTGCATTTTCTCTCAGTTGTTTCTCAGTTAGTTAGTTCCCCATCTTCTCCTGCTCTGGTTTAAGCAGGAGGTTTCCCTTTTCATCTGAGCACAGGGAATCGGAAAAAAAAATCCTTACTGCTAAAAAAGAATATTTGTAACAGTATTAAACAGTAGGGTACTTCGTCCTCTCTGAGTGCTGATTTTCTTGCAGACAACCTAGTTTGGTAATGAAACATCTGCAAGAAAACCACCAAACTCAAAGACCAAGAAGGACCCCACAAATATTTTTGCTATGAATTTTTGCTGTGATTTTGACGCTGATATGAAAAGGAAAACCTCATTTCCCATTTTCTAGAAAGCAGCAGCAGGACAAGACCAGGAACAAGCTGTGATGCAAGAGTGACAATCTGTCTAGCTTGAACCACAGAGATCTATACTGCTGAATATTTGTAGCTTGATGGGATATTCTTCAAAACTCTTAGTGGTAGTCTTCAAAATTGACAGTGTGTGTGTCCCTTGATTGAGACTATATGTTTGTTCATTTTCTTCTTAGGCCGCACTTTGCTTCCAACTGTTACGCCTCGTGTCACCGTCTTGCAATATTTCCAAAAAAGAATTTGTTATCCGTTGCCAACTGGATATGCAAGACTGCAGCAATCCAGGACACTCCAATTGTAGTTGTGCTACTCTTTCAGAATACTCACGGCAGTGTTCCATGTCTCATCAAGAGGTGACCAACTGGAGGACCAAAGATTTCTGCTGTGCGTTCAATCATTTACATCTCTAAATATCCATGCTGGGTAATATGTTGTAGCATCAAGACTCTGAAAGTGTGCTTTCGTTGCAAATAGCACTCTAATGATTTGTATTAAGAAAAGAAATACAAGTGAAGAGAGGAATCCTTGTTAATGGTTCTTCTGCTGCTGCTGTGCCTTATAGTTGCACACCCGCTTGGTAGTTATTTTTGGATGGTTTTGCCTTTGATTGCTTCTTATCTTTTGCTGTATTTCTTCTCATCACTGCCAACTTCCATCAGTGTGTCTTGAAAGCTGTATCAAACTCAACTAATGGTTATTGCCTGGATTTACTACTAAAGTATACATGTAAATCTAGCCAGTTTTTATATTCTCTTTAAAATAGCCTAGAGTCCAGAAAGATGGATTGTAGATGCAACTGTATTATGAATCATAATGCATGCAACTCAGTGATAACTGTTCATACACAAAACAGTCTCATCGAGGCATAGTATTATATATTAAGGCTATGCAATCCTTTGAGTTTGATTTAGAAGAGCTGGAATTATCTTGGCAGTTGTGTCATTTTGGAAACTAGTATACAACAGTATGAGTTGCAGACTGGCATTTTTGTGCATTTCAAAGTACCTTTTTCAAATTAATAAGTAAATGCATTGCTTTCAAAAATGTAATACATTTCACATATTGATTACTATTATTAGACAACTCTTTTCACATATATACAAACTCACAAGTGTATATGTGGATTCATCAAACCTAGGATTTTAGGAATTTTTCCCATAAACGTGGCACTCAGAGAGTAGAGTCTCCCTTTTCGCTATTTGGAAACTTTTCTCCTTATTGGTGAAACTGTGGCCAACTCTTATATAGAACACATTTAAATATTAACAAATCCATTATGAGTTACTTAATTAGAATGGTTCTGGTCCCGTATTAAGCCTGTGAGATGCAAGTTGGCCACTCCTAATATAAGTAAAGAACAGGCCATTTCCCCAACCCCCAATCCAGTGGATTGTTGGGAAGAAATTACATAAGTAGAGTTGGGATTCTGCATGCCCACCAGTAAGATAATTTTCTGGAAAACTGAACAGAATTGAACCAAATTTAATCGGAAGAAAAAAACCATCAAAAGAAAGATCAGAGTAAGAAATGGTGTTGGATCGATTGGGGTTAAAGAGCAAAAAAATAATCCCCTCCCCATCCTCAAACCCATTTCTATGGGAGCAGCTCTGAATATAACTTGCCTCTGTCCTCCCTTTGTCACATAATTCAAAACAGAGCCCTCCCTGTGATTCCCAGTATACATATAAATCAGTGGTGGGATTCACTTACCTTTGCTACCAGTTCGCAAATGTGAGCATGCTTGCGCATGCTCAGAAGGTTGCACATTATGTCAGGATGGGTGGACAGAGTCTCCAGCAGCCACCACTACCGGTTCACCTGAACCCATAAGAACTGGCAGAATACCACCACTGATATAAATGCAACATTAGAGGACAGTAAAATTATGCATGGACGCCCTTCCATAGAAAAGTTGAATTAGCTTGTAACCCAGAAGAAAATCCACATACTTTCTATGACTGTTTCTGGTAAACGGCTTGGAGAATATTCCAGCTGATGTGTTCTGTATGCTTTTCTTGCCTTGTTAAAGACAAACAACAAGACAACCAAGCAGATACACTTACTGGCTAGACAAAAGTTCTCTAAACGCATCGAAGAAAAAAAATACTTTAAAGCAGTTTCCTCAACTCTGAGGATAGAAAAAAGTTAATGTTAAAACATTTTGATTGAATCTTAAATAATAGTAAATTCTAAATAAAACAACCAGTGAGCATTATATTAAAATTATGTCCATAGTGGGAAGAAATAATGGGATATGTTTCAGGATTATGAGATTTATGTGTGTTAGAAGCATCCGCTTGGGGCAGGTGAATTCAAAGAATTGTTAACTTCATGCCACAGTATCTTCCACTAGAATGCAGAAACTAATATATTAGGATAATTTCATTGCTGACTTCTTTCTTAATAGAGCCTTCATGTTTAATATATTTTAGTTTCTCGTTGCTGTCTATTATAATTTCAAGTTGGTAGCTATCTGCAAATGATGACACATAATTCCATTCATTGATTGGAATAATAGAGATTCCACCACCAATAGGCAGAGGTTAAAAGGCAGTCATCTCACATCTTAGAAATTACTGATAAATAATGTTGCTTTCTGGAAATAAACAGCTTTGAGAAAATGAAAGCGTAAGAAGGAAACTATTAAGAAATACCCTTGCGTGGTCCAGGGTGCAGATTCTTTTGTAGTTAGAAAGGCAAGTAATTCAGGGGACAGTCCTCTCTGAGAACAGCAGCACCCTGATGAGAATCTGTAAAGCTGTCACAATCTGACAAGATATATCAGCAGACCTTAGGCAGATAGCACACATGCATGAGATCACAATGAGGGGTCTTTCCCCTTCTGGCATGCAATGTCATGGGAAAGTCATAATGGCATATTTTCCTCTTACCAGCAGCCAGCCTCAACATGAGATCACAATAGTGGCCTGTGTTTATAAGCCCAACACTGTCAAACTGTGGCCACTGTGCCCAGACTCTCCTCTGGATGCAGATGGCTTCACAGCAACCCTTCTGTTCCTTTATCATGTAGTTTCTCTTTCACTAGCATGAGCATATGAAAGAACATATGGACACAGTTTCTTCTTTTATAAAGATGGATAACATAATTGTGATTACCTAAGGTTCTTGCTTTAAAAAAAGGCAAGTACAGGTATAGAAACAGCAGAAAAGGAGATTTCAATGCCATTCATCCAAAGAGAGATTTTTTTTTCTTACAGAAGAAATCCATACAATGACCTAGGATACAACTAACAAGGCTTCTGAGAAGATATTAAGACTTTCTGCTTCAGTTTTTGACTAATATAAAAGCACATAGCTAAGATAATGCATGGCTCATTGTCTTCTCTGAAGCCATGCCAATCTTAAGAAAAAAAACGTGTTCGCATAAATTAAATAGATTTTTTAAATTCCTAAATACATTTGATTTGGATTTTATCTTGAAGGTACATGAATGGCAAAAACATGAGTATACACAGGAAAAAAGTCTCTTCTTTAAGCATAGGATTCCAGCTATAGAATACATCATCTATGATAGAATCTTATAGGGTCCTTCAAAATAATCATTCTTAATCAAAATACTGTATCTTATCTATGAGCCATGATGTTGCAGTAGTTAGAATGCAATACTACTGCTGGCTTCCTATGCTGACTGCCAGCTGACTCCAGTTTGGCAATTTGCTTCTCACTGGCTCAAGATTGACTCAGCCTTCCATCCTTCTGAGGTCAATAAAATGAGGATCCAGATTGTTGGGGGCAATAGGCTGACTCTGTAAACTGCTTAGAGAGGGCTGTAAAAACGCTATGAAGTGGTATATAAGTCTAAGTGCTATTATTATGTTTACTGTTATTTAATCCCATTGGAAAATTTCTGCAAAGTGTTGTTTCTTCAACATTCATAACCTCTGTAGGACATAAATTGACTTTTATTTCTGCATGTTTTAGCATCACATTTTTATCATAAATTCCATGGGCCAATGTCAAAGCCCATTATTTGGTTCTGCCTGAAACTCTTAAACCTGTTCCAGGTCTTTAATGTTCTTCCAATTTGCTCTATTCACGGACCTGAAATTGTCATCCCCTCAAAAAACAAAACAATTCATTCCTATGCTACCAAGTCATATTATTTCACATTTGTTTCTGAATGCTGCTTCTTCAGTTAGCCATTTTATTTTCCATGTTAGCCATTCCTCTCTGTATGAATGATTTGACATTAGCTCTGTTTGTCCCTCTAAATTGTACCAGTTTTCACAGAATACAGTGTCATTTTTGAACAAATATTAGAATCCTGTAGCCTTTCCTTACTAGTCCTTGCTATCTTATGGACAAAATTCAGGCAAGTTACTAAATATTGCAAAAAGAAAAAAAACCCATCAATATTGGAATAGAGTAGCTGCAGTGTGGTGTGGTGGCCTAGAGGTGGAGTTCTTGCCTCATGCATCTATTCCTCTATCTGGGCACACTGAAAATATATCTGCTGAACAAAACTCCGCATTGGTGACAGGAAGAGCATCCAGCCATTAAAACACTCTGCTAGCTCCATTCAGTTGCCCAGACTCTACCCCGCATGGGATTATGGAGTCGTTAAATGAAGATGCTTGGAGCAGAGTAGCTGATATGATACAGAATATGAGATGAAGAATGAAGTCCCAAAGATATAATATTATTTCAATATAATTGAAATTTTACTAGGATTGAAATTTGTAGATTTCATTTCTGTGAAGGCCTAAAGAACAGCAGGGTGACCTAGTAGTGAACTCACTCCCACTCAGAAGGTTGAAAGTTCAATCCTAGCTACTCTTAGGGCTTAAAGAAAAAATATCTGCTGCTAAACTCCACATATATATGAGGAAGGGCATCTGGCCAGTGAATGCTCAGCTTTGTCCAATTACCCCAACTCTACCCCAAATAGGGGCTACATGATCATAAAAAGAGAGCTTTATTTCTGTCAAGGCCTAAGAATCAAAGTTCAAGATTTATTGGGAAAATAAGAGTAGATTAGCATAAGGTCTCAGAAATGAACTGAGAAGTTCATCATTCATATAAAAACAATGTAATCAAATCAAAATAGACATGTTGATACTTGAACTCATGTTATATAGATTTAATTTTCATTATATTTTGACATACCTTCCTCCTCCTCCACATTAGGACCAAAGTTGTTCCTGGAATATTTATCTACAGCATCATAAAATTATGTCACTGACATACCGTATTCTTTGTAGTATAAGACGCACTGGAATATAAGACACACCAAGGTTTTGAAGAGTCAAATTTAAAAAAAAGTTTTTGCACTCTGCAAACCTCCCCAAAATGGCCCATTTTTCATGAAAATGGGCCCATTTTGTTTAAAAAAGGCATGAATAGCCTTTAGGGGGCTTGCAGAATGCTCCTGGGGGTGCCCCCCAAAACAAGCAGAAATGGCCCATTTTCATGAAAATGGGCCCATTTTTGTCAAAAAAAAATTGCATGCATAGCCTTTAGGAGGCTATAGTATTCCTGGGGATTGGGGGCCCGTTTTTCACTCATTTCTGCCTTCCCCAGCCCCAGGAGCTCTCTGACAACCTTCTACAGGCTCTGCATGGCCATTTTGGTGAAGGGGTTGGGTTTTCGGGAGGCCAAAAATGCTGTATTCAGTGTATAAGATGCACCCAGATTTTCAGCCTCTTTTTTGAGGGAAAAAGGTTTGTCTGAAAAATATGGTAGTAAAAATGAAAAATTGTATTGCAGTCTCACAATTATACCAAGCAGGCCTTTCTGAGCATTATTAGTTATTCCAACAATAACTAAAAACAGATGGTTGGTTAGGTGGCAATACCAAACCAAACTTACCTCAGCAAATTGGTTCTAGTTTACATATACATGGGAGGCCACCAGACATAGTGAATACTATTAGAAAATGCTATCATATTATAATGACACTTTGCTAAGAATATTAAAAGCTACCTGAATTCAGTGGGATTCATTTTAAAATTGAGATGAAAATTAGAAAAATTGCAGGAGAATATATATATGCAGCTGTATTTTATTAATGTTCTAAATACTAGAATTCTGCAAAGATTTCTTTTCAGAACATGAAAGATTCTGCTCAGAAGTAAACAAAGACTTGTTATTTTATGTATCATACAAACCTTTACAGAAAAGAAGTCTAGACAAGGATAATTTTTAGTTTACAGTGAGTAGGGGAAAATATATTTTTACTATTATTGGCTGGAGTTAGTTGATGTTTTAAGGGTGAGGTAGACTAATCTCAAACTGCACTGTAAATCTAGTGTTTTCTTTTGTTCATGACATCTTTTAAATTATTTTATTTATTGTATAGCTCTGGGAAGATGTCCAGGTAATCAACAGTATAAAGAATGTGGTTCTCCATGTCTCAAGACTTGTTCTAATCCTGAATACAGTTGTTCCAGCTACTGTACATATGGGTGCTTCTGTCCAGAAGGTAAATAAAAATAATATGTAGAATCATCTTGGCATGAATATATTTAAGCTTTAAAGATTGTAGCAAGGGGTATATTTATATCCAATGTTTCAGTATGCAGCATTTATAATAATACTGTAGATCTCTCTCCCTTTCAAGAGATAATGTTAGGTTATTTACCTGAATTTTCTTGTAATGGATATTTTAATAATACAGATAGTCTTCAATTTATGACCACCACTGAGCTCAAAAGTCTCACTCTCAAAAGTGAGACAGCTGGATGTTTAGGGTACTTTGCATCAATCACATGGCCAATAAACTATTGCTACAATATTCATAAGTGTGAAAAATTATCCTGTCACTTTTTTCAGTGCCATTGTAACTTTGAACAGTGACTAAACAAACTGTTCTAAGTCAAGGATTATCGGTACTTCTCTTGAATCAGAATGTGGATATTGATTCTCAAAATTAGTATAGCTGCAAATAACAGCAGTAGCATTTGTCACTTTTCCTTAGGGAAAAAAGAGTTGGTTAAGTGATCCTTTCACTAAACATACAGTAAAACCAGATGAGACAGAAATGTTTTACTTCATGATTTCCTATGTAAAAGGCTTTCTTGCTGCTCAAAGACAGAGATGCACATCTAGGCTGGCATTTTACCACATCAGGATTCAGAATGAATAGAAAAACCAGAACTTGAGTATGATATTGATAGTTAAGTGAATGGATCCAATTTATTCCAGAGCAATAATTCTTTTGCCAAACCTCAAACTTTGTGCTATTAAGATTAATTAAACGGTTTCTCTTTAATTTGTTCTTATGTTTTCCTTTCTTATCAGGCACAGTTTTGAATGACATTTCCCAAAACAAAATATGTATTCCTATTGAAGAGTGTCCATGCACATGGAAGGGGGAGATATTTGCTCCTGGTCATGTCATTAAAGCAACTTGTAGAACATGGTGAGAACTCTTACAAGACCTATAATAATTATTTCAGTAATAGCATTTATGTTATACCAAGTGAGGCTAGTTTTTATTATAAGAAAAGCATTAATACATTTCAAGCACTATGAGACCAATCTGTAAGTATGAATATTTTGTAAATGATATATGAGCATCCATGACTAACTTACTTTTCACGGCTGATAAAACAACTATATCTCCCTCAGTTTGTAATATTAACATTCGTTATTAACACAGTTAATACAGCAACACAGCAGATGATAATAGATCCCAAGTTTTTGCTCACTGGTGTGATTGATTGATTGATTGATTGATTGATCAATTGATTGATTGATTGATTGATTGATATATGCCATCAAATTATTATAGACTATTGGTGATCACATAGATTGGTTTTCTCCATGAAGATCTGCCCCAGTCTGATCTTTCAGCTCTTCTAACAGCAGTCCATTAACAACAAAACTGGATGAATCCACCTAGTTGCTGGACATCCTATTTCCTTCCACATTTGCCATCATTAGAGCCTTCTCCAGAGACCTAGATTGGCTGATGTAAATAACTCCTAAATAAATGTTTAATATTGGGCTATTTCATCAATAGAAAGGACTAAGCTGGATTTCAGTGATGTTACTTCTTCCTGTAATTGTTCATTACCTCTGAAAATCTGTTCTGAAGGATTATACAGTACACTCAAAATGTATATAGTTTTGCTCATGAACTGAAGTTATTGTGTTAGTGTAAGATTACTTAACATCCATTGAGACAATACTAACTATGTTTCAAAACTATGTGAGAATTCTTGACCTAATTCCATGCTATTTATTGACACAGTTGTTTCTGGGTACATCACAAGAGAGAAAAAGGATGATTATTTGAAACAGATAAATAATACAATCTCCAGTACAATCATCCAAAAGTAAACTTAATTTTGCAAGTTAGTCCTCTCTGCAATTTTTGCCACTTGCCAGCACCTCTTTATTTTTAAAATAAAATAAACTAATGTTTTAATCAAAGTATCAATTGAAGTGGAAAATCAGGGGGGGCTCAAAGTGAGGTATACAGTATAGGCACGTTGATGATCACAGGTAGTTACTTTTGGAAATCTAGAAGGTTAGTAAACTTAACTCTGCACATTAAAGTATTAAATTCTGTACATTATAAACTTTATCTACTCCACCCAACCTTAAATTTATAATGTTCTCTCCCAGGAATTTGTGCGTAGAATGTAAACTTCTTTAAAAGGAACTTAGGCTAACAGACAGTAATGCTGGACAGGTAAAGTCAAGGATACTTTGATGTCAAGTACATAATGTCAAAGAGGCTACTCCGTATTGCTTACATGTTTGTTTAAAACTGGTTGATTAAGGCTATTATATATATTATTCTTGACATCAGTTATTCTAACCTTTAGATGCTTATTTGCTTTTTCATAATGATTCTTCCTTAAGGCCTATTGATTTCAAAATATTGTTGCAGAAAGAGGGGTTTTTGATACAATCAGACCTCCTTGGTTAGTAGTTGACCTGTATATTTCTTTCCACCAGTAAATGTACAATGGGCCAATGGACCTGTACAGAACAACCATGTCCTGGCACGTGTTCTTTGGAAGGCGGTTCCTTTGTCACCACTTTTGACTCTAAACCATACAGGTTTCATGGTGTCTGCACTTATATCCTTTTGAAGGTATTTTATATATTAAAACTCTTGTTCAACTGCTACTCTTTAATTTCATCCATCACTTAACATTTTCAGAAATATCTTCTTGGTATGTGGTATTAAGATTATTATCCTTTAATTAGAACATCCCTTTACGATTCTCTTTTTAAGGATGTAGATAGATATTTTCCAGTCCTTAGACCAGTGTTTTTCAACCTTTTTTGTGCAAAGGCACACTTTTTTCATGAAAAAAATCACAAGGCACACCACCATTAGAAAATGTTAAAAAAAATTAACTCTGTGCCTATATTGACTATAGGCGGGTGTTTTTCCCACGGCACACTTTACACTATGTCACGGCACACTAGTGTGCCGCGGCACAGTGGTTGAAAAATACTGCCTTAGACTATGGTATTTTTTTCCATATTCTTGGTATGTTCTTTATTGTTTCCTGAAGTCTCCTATTTATACATTGTTTTAACGCCTATTTGATATCCTCCTCAACCACCATTCATCCCACCCCTCCTTTTCTCTTCCTCTTTGTCAAAAAACAATGTAATCTAACTTGGCCTTTTTGTACAGGTTTCTTTCCATATATTATTTCCATCTTTTTCCCCCATGCTCACTATCACTAAGTCTTTTCCAAGCACTTCATGATGTAAGAGGTTGGAATCTTCCCATGGTTTCTTGGATATTCTTGAATCCCCTGTTCTTTTCCCTGTCATTTTCTTCTATATTTATGAGTTCAGACAACTGCCACTTTTCACCTGTTATTGGATGTTTACCAGCTTTTGCATAATCTATTCTGGCTTTCCTTACATGCCATTTCTTAACTACTTCTATAGCCTAGTTCTATAACTTTGATAGATGGCTAATGTGTTCTTTGTTATCTTCTAGCTTTTGTTTTATGCCTTCTATAAAGTAAGAGTGCTAGTCAGTTCTTAACTATTTAAATATATGCTCACTGATGTCATTTGTTTCTTTCAAGCTAAGTAGGTATAGGACTGCTTACTGAAATCTTAATCTACTTTCCGTATCTACTCTTGCAGAATAAAACTGCCATATTAACTGGTTATGGGGCCATCAAACTGTGTGTGCACATATAATTACATATAAAGCTTTTAGTAAATATTGTTTTATTTATATAAGCGATTTGCAAAACTCACTACACAGAGAGGCAAAAACATCATAGAGGAATTAGTTATTTCTATTATATTATTCCTGTTATGCTTTTCTTTGTGTTTGTGTGCCTTCAAGTCAGTCTTGATTCTTGGTGACTACCTGGACAAGTCCCTGTAGTTTTTGGAAGAAGTTTGCCCTTGGCTACTTCCTAAGGCTAGGAGAGACTGACTGGCCCAATATCATCCAGCTGGCTTTATGCCTAAGGCAAGACAGTTTCTAGCTTGGTGTCTTAACCACTAGACCAGATTGGCTCTCTGTCCTCATTGCAGTATGGATATTAAAGGGCTAAATAACATATTTATTAATATATGTCAATATGGCTTTCTTAAAAACTTAAGCAATCTCCCTAGCTATCAATGTCAGCCTGACTGGTCTTGAGTCCCACATATCTTCTCTTCTATTCTGGACCCATATATCTTTTGAAGATAGGGGTAACATTGGCCTCCAGTCATCTTTCTTTTTTTTTCTTTTTTTTAAAAATATATATTTTATTATGTTTTCATTCTATACAATCACATATTCACTGTGCTTAATCAGGGCATATAACATTGAATAATAAACACGGCCCTCACTTATATAGAAAATGCCCTCTACAATACAAACCCAGTATACCACCTTGGCCTGCCATACACCCTCTTTCAACCCCCTCCAACTTTCATTCTTCCTTCTCACACACCCCTCTACGCCTACTTCCCCTCCCCTTCTTTCTAACCTTAACCCTATCACTCCCTCTCCATTCCCTCCCTCCCTTCTCCTCCTCCTCTCTCTCACCCTCTCCACCCTCCTTCTTCTTTCACTCGACTCTTTCCTTCGGTATCTATTACCTTCCAGTATATTCGGTTTGTTCTATTTTCGCACTAACATTGAAAAGCCACAGTATACAAATACAATCATGGAATTTAACACATATTGTATTTCCCCCCTCCCCCCTCCCCCTAAATCCCCACCTCCCTTCCCTCCCCCCGACTTCCCAAAGACCATACGTGGTATAATTTTTGAACAATCACAGTCTAAAATAGCTCTACATTGAACTCAGCTTCTTACTGTTACCCAAATTTTAAACAATTTAAATTATTACTGATACTAAGCATAAGCTATCTGGAGTTTCTTAGTCCCATATTTACTTTTTATGTAATCAATCCACTTTTTCCAGTCTCGTTTATATCTCTCGTTTGAATGTTCTTTGAGATATGCTGAGATTTTGGCCATTTCCAGTCATCTTTCTTATTGCTTATTGTCTATAAAAAAAGAAAAAGTTAAATCAGATCAATGAATCATACCCCAGGATGCTGCCCATCTCTTTGTGGAGATTTAAACACATTTATATTATACCTAAATTCTTTGACTATGTTTCCATCAAGTTTCAATCTTGTCCTTCAATGAATCAATCAGAATAGAGCTGGAAGGGACTTTTGAGGTTTTCTAGTCCAATCCCTTCCTCAATCAGGATGCCATATACCACTTCAGACAAGTGACTGTTCAGTATCTTCTTAAAAACCTCCAATGAAGAAGCACCTATAACGTCTGAAGGCAAGCTGTTCCACTTGTTAATTGATCTCACTGTTAGGAAATTTCTCCTTAATCCCAGATTGCATGTCTTCTTGATCAGTTTCCATCGGTTGTTTCTTATCCTGCCCTCTGGTGCTTTGGAAAATAAGATGACCATCTTCTCTTTGTGGCAACCTCTCAAATACTGCAATACTGCTGTCATGTCATTCCTAGTCCTTCTTTTCTCTAGACTAGCCAAACCCAATTCCTGCAATCTTCATTCTCTTCGTTACAATTGTCTGGTGGAACATGTACCTTCTTGTTAGTAAAGACTGGTCCAAAATAGAAGCTAAAATAAGACTTAGTTTAAACTATCCCTGTCTCCATTTGGATGTAAAAAAGTAAAATATGAATGAAACAAATGTGTTCATAAATATAATTAGTCCAGTGAGCTACTATCCCCTACACAGTAGCTCCATCCTGAGTATGAATATATGGATTGCAAACATTTAACACAACTTATAAAGTTGGTAGAGTAGTGATAGAAAAGAAGTGAAAGAAGGTGGGCGTTTTTTCCCTTCTATTGCATTTCTTTCTTTTCTAGAGCTCCATGTTACCACACAATGGAACTTTAATGGCTGTTTATGAAAAGTCTGGCTTTTCCAGTTCAGAGACATCCTTGGCAGCTATCATTTATATCTCAGAAAAAGTAAGTATCCAACCCACGGATAATATTTCACCTGATATAATCAAATGTAGCCATTATAACATAGAAACATTATCCCCCCATTGACATTCAATCTACTTAGTGGTGGATAATGTTTTCAGATACAAATACACAGAGTGCAGAACAGAGTGACAGAAATATGTGTGCCTGGAAGCAAAAATAATGATATGAAAAATTCTTCAAACCATTGACCTGGTTTGCACATTATACAAAGCTATGTTTTGTTCAACAATGACTTTATTATGTAAATAACAATTGAGTAGTTCTTAAAATTGGTTTGCAGAGTCCCTGGTGTGGTCACTCAATCTCACAAGATTTTAGCATTTTCCCCTGAAATATCATGAGATGTTGTAATTCTTTTGCAAAATTGAAAAAGTTTTAGATGCAAATACTAAAAATATGTGAAACTTGATGAAGTTGGTTTGAAGAAGGCTATTTTATTTACCTATATTTATATTCTAAATCTAGCCATAGAAAAGTTCAATATTTTGCTGGTCTTAGAACTAACCCTGGTTTCTAATTAGGATTCTGTTTTATGAACAGGAGAAAATTATGATTTCCAAGAATGAAGTGTTTGATGATGAGAATGAACTTAAGTGGTTACCTTACACAACAGGTAAGGGAAGGGAGACTATGGAATAAGCATTCAATAACTTGATGGTTTCGCCAACAATATGCATATTACCTGTATATATTTTCTATGTTAATTGCATTAATAAGTATTATATTCCAGCTAGATGGGATGCACATTTAAATAAACACAGCCTAAAAGCAAAGTTTGCAAAAAGTTTTATGTTTAATTTAAATCATGGTTTAAATAGATAAACTGCATTCAATATAATTTGCTTATCTAATCTATTGTATTTTAGGGGACATCACCATCTTCAGACAATCATCAACTCACATCCAGATGTACACGCCTTATGGGCTGGAGATATTAATTCAAACTGGTGCAATATTTCAAACTTACATTAAAGTTGGACGCCATTTTAGAGGCACAACCCAAGGTAAACAGTTTTCTTGATTGGTGATTCTCTATTGGGAAAGCTGGAAGCCCTTGCCAAAGAATAATAATGCTCTGGAAAAGCATTTCCAGAGTTTTATTTTCTACTAATGCAAATAGATGAACCTTTCTACAGAGAATTTTCTTTGGGACTGAGGACATACATATCATTATTGTTAACACCAGTATCCTCTTTCAAATCAGTCCAAATCTGTGGAACAAGCCATTCATACAGGGATTTCTTTACTGAATGTGGAAGCCACACAATATTGAGGTAGATTTTCTGTGCTGAAGGGAAACTTGAGGCAGGGGTGAAATCATCTTACCTTCGCTACCGGTTCACAAATGTGAGCACACGCACCACCTCTGTGCATGCGCAAACCTTCAAAAATGGGACATAATGACATCTGGAGGGGGGTCAGCGGAGCCTCCCACCGCCACTGCTGCCGATTTGCCCAAACTGGATAGAACCGGCTGAATTGCACCACTGACTTGAGGGGATTGTTAAAAGCCTTGCCCATAGTTATTGATCAGGAGTTATTCTGATTCTCTTCACTGTCTCCTTGTTTTGAGACTGATATATTTATTTTATTTTTTACTTAAGGAATGAATTAAGCTACCCAAATAATAAATAATAGCAACATGCATCTGTTCTTGAGTAAAAACTATTTTAGTAACTGAAGTACTCTATGAAAGAGTAAGAAATTACACACATAGGTAGTCCTCTACTTATGACCAGAATTGAGCCCAAAATTTCTATTGCTAAGTTAAACTTTTATTAAATAAATTTTGCCTCATTTTACGACCTTTCGTGTCACAGTTGCTAAGTGAATCACTGCAGGTGTTGTTAGTAACACGGTTGTTAAGTGAATCTGGTTTCCCCATTGACTTTGCTTGCCAGAAGGTTGAACACATAACCCCAAGGCACTTCAATGGTCATAAATATGAGTTGGTTGCTATGAGTCCAAATTTTGATTATATGACCATGGGGATGTTGCAACAGTTGTAAGTTTGAAAAACAGTCATCACTTACTTTTTTCAATGCCATTGTAATTTTGAATGGTCACTAAATGAACCATTGCAAGTCAAGGACTACCTGTACCAGGAGTGGGTTCCTGCCAGTTCTAACCTCTTCTATAGAAGAGATTCCACAAATCTACAGTGTCATTTAGAACTGGTTCCTCCCTCCACCCATCCACACATCATCAAGATGAAGAGCGAGAGGAGCAATTCTGGGAGTTGAAGTCCACAAGTCTTAAAGCTGTCAAGATTTTTTTTCTAAAGGGTTAGGGGTACAAGGGTCTTGTAACTTGACGGCTTTAAGACTTTCGTGCTTCAAATGTCAGAGTTTCTGAGCCAACATTTTGGTTGCTAAGCAAGAGCGTTGTTAAGTGAGTTCCACCACATTTTACAAGTTGGCCATGCTCACCCAGTCACATGGCTGGCAAGCCACTCCCACCCGGTCACATGGCCAGCATACCACTCCCACAAAACAGGCCATACCTACAGAAGAGATTCTAAAAAAAATTGAAACTCACCACTGACCTGTACTGATGCCCAAACAATATAAAACTTTTTTTAAAGGAACAGAACAACGTACTTATGCATGTCATGTCAATAAGATGTCAATAAGATACTTTTACTGGGAAAAATAGACTTTGAATGACTGTACTACTAAATATGTATAAACATATGAATAACAGTGGAACTTAGGGAGCGATTAGGGAAATATATATAAATACATTTTAATCTAAACATGTGTATTAATAGTAGAATTATATGGATTGAAGAACTGGAAAGAAAATGAATAGAAATACCTTAAATGAATAAATGATTGTGATTGATACTTAAAATTGTATAAGGAGATATTGAAAAATGTAAGAATGAAGGATAGAATGTTGATTTAACTATGGAAATATGAACAACAAAATAGGTGGAAAACATGTCTTTGAATATTATAGTGATATGAAAGGGGGGAGTTAAAATAGGGATAGAAAATAGTGGGGAAATAATAATTATATATTAATATGTTAAGATATACAAAAGGACAGAAAGATGGTTCAGAAAGGAAGATAATAAAAGACATGTATAAATAATATGAAACAATGGAAATGAAATGTAATATTTAGGTATAATAAGACTATATTTATGGTACTGAAATGTATGTTACCCAGCTACCATACCATTCATACTATGTATAAAGAATATAAAAAATAAAAATTTGATTGAATACATTTTTTAAAAAGATACTTTTCATTACTGATATATAGTTTTAAAAATCCTTCCTTTTTTATCATTGTTATCTTCTCATTTCACCAGGGTTATGTGGTAACTACAATGGAGAAACCACAGATGATTTCATGACCAGTATGGATATTACTGAAGGAACTGCTCCTCTTTTTGTGGATTCTTGGAGATCTGGGTACTGTCCATCTGCTGTTGAAAGAGATACAGATCCTTGTTCTATGAGTCAACTGAACAGTATGTGAAGTATTTGGTCCTTTGTGGGCATGGGAGGGGACAGAAGATGTAAATTATAATAAATATATAAAAGGAAGGTCATAAAAGTATCCCACCCCCACCCAAAAAAGTTTTCACTTGTGTGGAGGAGGAGAAATGTTTATGAATAAGACTTCTAGGAGTAATATCACCTGATGGTTATTTATTTATTTCGTTCTAGTTTACCTCATGGCTCCATTTAAAAGATTTGAAAAATGGTGCTTGAGAAGCAGTGCAGTGCCTTTTCCTCCTGTATTCTTTCCTATCTAAATAGTCTCTCCCCAGGGGTGGGTTCTGGCAGAGACTACTGCCGGTTTGCTCAGGGATGCGCCACTTATGTGTGCGCGCTTGACGTGCATACGCAGTACAACTAAAATTGCTATGCTCATGCGCAGAAGCAAAACCCAAGGAGAACCAGTTAGGGGGCATGGCAGGCTTGGATCGCTGCTGGTTCCAGTGACCCAGGCTGCCAAGCTACTATCGGTTTAGCCGAAGCGGTCCAAACTGATAGGAACCCATCACTGTCTCTCCCTCATGAGAAGCAGCTACAATTCTTGGTTATGGTTCTCTCATGGCTGTACTCAAAAGAATCTAGATCCAGCTATCCTACTCTTGCCATACATAAGATTGAACCACAGGTGGGATTCAACCAGTTCTCACCAGTTCACCCAAACTGTTAGTTAATTGTGCAGTTTGGCGAACCAGTTAAAAATAAAGTGCAAGAGAGGGTTTTTTTCCCCGCTCTCTCCCTTCAATTAATAGTTCCACTTAACAGTTACAGCTGGAATGCAGTCCATACATACTGAATCAAGTCAATAAACAACAGAAACTGACAGGATTAGGGCAGCAGAACACATCGATCAGTCATCTAAGGATGGGATTAACCAATTCCCTTCAGGAAGAAGGACAAGATTACAAACATTTTCATTATAAAGAATATTAAGTAACACTTCTGTGATCAGCTGATACTCCCTGGAGTTTGCCAAGACCTTTTAGAGCTGCTGCAGTGTTGGCTACTTCTTGTTTCTTCCTGGGAGAAAAAATACAGGAGGGGACAATGATGCAGTTGGATCATACAGGCCGTGAATTTAGTGCATGTGTGGTCCTGCCAGCTGTATTGTTTCTGCTGTGAAGCACCCAATTTAGAACATAGAGAACATAGAATAATAGAGTTGGAAGGGTTAATGGTTTTTGACAGCACATCCAGGCTTTCAATTGGCTTCAAGAACTGCTCTTAGTTTCCCTCTCAGCTGCTGTGTTTGCTTTGGGGTTGACTTTTTTTTTTAAAGGGGGAATTGCTGTTTTAAGTTATCTGCATTGTTTTAGTGGTGCCTGGCACTGTCCTTTTGAGGTGTACTTCTGTCACTCTTTTTGAAAGCTTCTAGTGATGGAGCACCCACAACTTCTGAAGGCAAGCTATTCCATTGGTTGATTGATCTAACCCTTGGGGTGGGGGTCATGTGACTGGATGGGAGTGACATTAAGTTGGCCATGCCCACCCACTCACATGACAACCCAGCCATGCCCACCTACTCACGTGACCAAGCTACGCCCACCAAGCCATGCCCACAGAACTGGTAGTAAAAAAATTGAATCCCACCACTGGATTGAACCACCTGCAGGGGAGGAATAATACATAGTTTTCTAGTTTTTATCCTCAATGCTGCTGTCTCTCTTCTTTTCTGAAATATATGGAACTGTATATAGTGTATTTCAATATAAATTCAGTGAGACCCAGTGAGGTATGGTGGTTAAGCAGTGGTAGGTTGCAGGTGGTACGCCCCACTACGGGCATAACGGAGCCTCCCCGGAGCACCAGGTACCGTTCCGGTATGGTGCTTTGGAGGACCCACCCACTCGCCCATGCTCCTTACCTGTCTTTAAACTCCTCAGGGCTTCCGCACACATGCACAGTATGTACAGCGCCTGCGTGATGCTCCACTAAGCAGCTGGAGTGTCGTGGAGGCATCGCTGGACACCAGGCCCTGTTGCAACCGTACTGGTTGCAAAGGGATCCAGAACCCACCACTGTGGTTAAGGCACCAGCTAGAAATCAGGAGATTGTGAGTTCTGTTTCCCCCTCAGGCACAAAACCTGCTGGATTATCTTGGGCTTCTCAGTCTGTCTCAACCCTAGGGAGAACCACTTCCCAAAAATCTTGCCAAGCAAACTAAGGGACTAATCCAGGCAGTTTCCAGAATTCAGTAGTTACTTGAAGGTACACAAACACACACACAAGCAAAACTAAAACATTCAATAGTACAATTTTTACACAGTATGAAAACTCTTTGAGGTACTTGGATTCTTTACTGTATGATTTGATAAAGGACAATGACATAAAATTGAGAGATTTCATTCCAAAACTAACTAACTTACTGACTAACTCACTTCATGTCACTTTCCTTTGTTTCACTCAGCTCCAAGTTATTTCACTTCAATTGACAGATAATATACACAATTTGGAATAACAAATGCCTAAATAAAACTTCTCCTTAATCACATTGGAAGATGACAGAATCAGCAGAAAATCTGACTGGTTGGGGGCGGGTAGAGAGAACAACCAGTAGTTTATAAAAACTCTGGAAATCTAGAAACCTTTTATGGATTTTTTCTTTTTTGCTAAAAAAAATAATGTTTGTGAGGGGTTGAAGTAATGATTTATGGATTTGGTGACTGAATAAAGTGTTGATTGTGGGATAGAAGGAATTTTTCAAGCATAATTTTAAAGAGAGGGGAGGGATAATCTGTTTGCAACCACCACCAAAAAGATTGGCAGTCTCTTCTTTAATTTTCTTTCCCCCCCTTCTTTTTCTAATTGTATTGTTTCTTGTACTTTTTCTTTTATCTACATACATACATACATACATACATACATACATACGCTTCTCCTTAATTTACTCTAATAATTGCTGCCACCTTTCAATAATTGCTTCATATTTATTGTATCCTGAGGAGATTAATTTTCTTTTCACAATAATAGCTGTGGCCTTTGTTGTTATTATTATTGTCTTGGTTGAAGAAGAGCGTTTTCTAATATCGTACTTCAGTATTGAATAGTTTCAGTGACATGATTTCCTAATGGATTGCATTCTCACAGCTCAGGTACAGTCCGAGCAATTATTATCTGAAGCTGCTGTCTGTAAGTTCCCAACTCACAATCATACATTATTAATACAACCATGCTAAATGCATTTCCAGTCTGCAGATGATAAGTTGTTATGGGAGAAGTACAGATTGTTTTTTAAAGTCTTAGAAGATGATTAGCCACTAGAATAGCAAGCGATATGGCAGCAGTTATAATATATTATTTAAACATTGCCATTCTATATAAAAAGCATAAATTTTTGAATTTTGGAGATAACCATGCAAAAGGGTACACATCATGTTTATAACTGAATAAAAATATTCATGCTATATAAACGGGGAAATTAACTAGGGAATGGATATTTTATATTCAAAATTAAAAATAGATTAAAATTGGCTAGGCTTCTAGGATCTTTAAGAAAAACATTAAAATATAACTTTCACTGGAATATGTAGTGAGAAATTCAGCCAGGGAAATAATTACAATTCTAGTTTGACTATGGTCTCCAAAGTTATATTCAATTTTCATTTTAAGATTAACTCTGGTATCATTGAAATTGTTTCATATCTGTTTTTTTCCCTCTAGAAATATGTGCAGAGACCTACTGTTCTGTTTTAAAAATGAATACACTATTTCAGAAATGTCATTCTGTGGTGAATCCTGATCCATTTATCAAGGTAGGGATTTTTGTGTTCTGAGGAGAAAAACTGCTGGACATTAGATTATGAAATGCATGACAGAGTTCAGTAGCAATTGTTATTTGGGATTTAATATTTTTCCAGATTTATTTTAAATAATCTTTACCAGATCTACACACATTTTTAAGAGCTTATGTGATCTAAGGAACCAAGGCCCCGAGCTACAAACCAAGAGATCCTGACATTTAGTCATATCTTAGCATGAAAGCCAGCTGGGTAACTTTGCTCCATTCACACGCTCTCAGACCCAAAGACCTGTTTTGTGGGGAAAATAGAAAGAGGAAGGAATATTATGTATGTATGGTTCATATTATGTATGTATGTTCACTGCCTTGAGTTATTTATAATAATAATAAAGGTGGGATATAAATAAATTAGACAAGATGGCAGAACAGAGGAATAGCAGGAATAATAACACATTTAAAGAGAAGCATACAAAAGCTATCCCATTCCATCAAAGACATATCTGGAAATAAATGGGAAGAAATATAGTTGCATCAGGTCCATGCACACCTTCTTCTTCTGCTTGGATGCAAACATTTTTCTGTGGCTTCTGATGTTACCCAGAGTCCAAAATATTAGGTAGAGACAGACCTTGGAAAGGAAGAAATAACCACATTGGGTAGTCCAATCCATAATAACATTGAGAGATGGAACAGAACCCTCTATTCCATTAGACGTTCGCTATAAAGCATCTTTGAACTGATTTATGGCTTCTGTAAAATCCAAAACAATTTTAGTGATAAATGGCCTCCATTTCTCCAAAGGCCAAGCTACCTTTTTTAAAGATCATCAACTCAACCAAATAATATTTCTCATCTTTTCTCTTTTCCCCTTCTTAAAAAAAGTATGTTTAGTCAGAAGAAGATCCAACTAGCATGTTCCCAGATAAATAGGTTTGGGGTAGAAGCATTAAAGACTTGTTCTTTATAGTCAGAAATGTCATATTATGACATGTGGAATCAGGATAATAAGGCAAATTTGTCCAGGCTAGAGAATTACCAAATTTGCTAGAGCACTTCAGAAAATAATGCATTTTTCTTACAACAATTCGCACCACAGGATGATGAGTTTATGCTAAAGGTAGATAATGTGAACTGATATGCAATTTCTGTCTGAAACCACTCGACATTTGTTATGCTTATATGACTTGTAGCAGTAAAAATCCAATAAAAATATAGTTCAAAGTGGGCAATTTATCTTATCTGAAGCATTTTGTCAGAGTTCTCACTGAATATTGCTATACCAGGCTCTTCAATTCTTCATTCTTTATAGCTCAGACTACAAATTTCCCTTATTCTCCTGATACATTATTCTACAAATAGACTCTCCAAATATATTTTATTGCTTTTATCAGTTCTATTTTTTTAACTGTGGGTATACATTGCTGGGTGTTTAAAATTAGGTGTTTAGTCTTTCAGGAAACTGTCAGAGAAATTTAGCAGAAAATAACACTTTAAACTTCTGAATATTTATGTATTTTCAGAATATGATTGTGAAAAAAATTGCCAGTTCCCATTACCCAAAATTCCAAAATGAACCTTCTAAATTATAAGGAAATCAATATTTTGCAGTACTTCAACTAATCTTTCATTTAGTGTGCCATCTGAACCAATAAGACACAGTTTCATTTTCATAACAAATACAGTCTTTATTTTGGAATACAAAGTACTGTGCCTGTATTCCTCTGTGAAATGCGGACTTGTGTAAGGACATAGAACTGCTCTAAAACAGTTTCATTGTTCAATAACAAAACAAATCAAATTATACTAGCAGGTTTCAGTGATATACACATGTATCTGAACTAGTTCTAGTGCTCCAACATTCAAGATTTCTGAATTCTGATGTGTTACTGACTAAGTTCAACTTGTTTTCAGAGATGTCAATATCAAGCATGTAACTATGAGGAGACCTTTCCATATATTTGTTCTGCTCTGGGTTCCTATGCCCGTGAATGTGCTTTAAAGGGAATATTTCTTTGGAACTGGCGCAATACAGTTGACAACTGCAGTAAGTAGCCTCCAGATTAGTTTAAGCTACAAGAATTCCTCACTTCACTAAATAGTTTTAATATAGCGTACTAAATATACAGGTAGTCCTTGACTTATGACCACAATTGAGCCCTGAATTTATGTTGTTAAGTGAACAATTTGTTAAAAGACTGATGTCCCATTTTACAACTTTTCTTGCCACATTTGTTAAGTGAATCATTGCAGTTGTTAAATTGGTAGCACGGTTGTTAAATGGCTTCCCCATTGACTTTGCTTATCAGAAAGTCGCAAAAGATGATCACATGACTCCCTAGGACACTGCAACCATCATAAATATGAACCAGTTGTCAAGCATCCAAATGTAAATCATGTGACTATAGAAATGTTGCAATGGTCATAAGTGTGAAAATGGCCATAAGTCACTTTTTCCAGTGCGGTTGTAACTTCGAATGGTCACTAAACAAACTGTTGAAAGTTGAGGGCTACCTGTAGTTGATCTAGTCTTGATAAATAAGTAGTAATGGATTGTGCAATTCTTCTCATATTTGTTGTTCTCGTGTTATCATGTCCACATTGAGCAGGCATTTGAGAAAACTACTGCCAGGATTCAAGGGATCTCTGAGATGCTCCAACTCTTTTTCCAGCAGAAGTCTAGCTAGGTTCACATCATGAATGAGCTTGTATACATAGTGTACTAACACATGTTTCATCTGTTGTGGCCCGCCAGCGGCCAGCAGAGCTAACAGCAGATTCAGACAGTGAGGAGGTTGGGAAGGAACATGGGCCAGGCCTGTTGTCTCTGGAAAGCTCTGATGAGGGCTCTTTGTTGGAAGCAGAGAGGGGGCCAGAGTCGTATGACAGCTGTCAGCTGCTTTCAGAGTCAGACATCAGTGAGGCAGACAAACAGCTGGAGCCTGTGCCCAGTCTGTGCATGCACAGAGTTGCCAGATGAAGGGAACAACTAAAAAACATGGGTCGACTTGGAAGTAAGGGGAGACAATGAATGGTCCTTCCCAGAGGAAATAAAAGAGGAGCAAAAGGAGAGTGGCATTTGCAGGAAGCAATTAGTTCACTAATTAGTTCATAACTCTCTGAGACTCCTGGCCAAGTTCTGCAGATACCTACCAGCCAGCTCTCCAAGCCAGATAAGGTCTGTGATTGTAAATCCTCCTTTGAAAGATTTTGCCAGCTATAAATAAGCAGAATTCACAGTAAATTAATAGAAGTGATTTTTGTCGGGGCAAGGAGTTTGTTTCATGCTCTTGGGAAGCTTTGGTCAGAACATCACCGGTAGTACAAATCCAGAAAACTTATTTAGTAAGCTGTAATTAAATAACAATCGGAGCATGGTGTCAAGGGGAGATGTTGGGTCACTGAATTTCCAAATACATAACTACTGATTTCTTGTGTAAAGAGAAACAGGGTCATTGAAAGTTTCTGACCATCCAAAGCTAATTGTGTTTGCAGCTGTATCTTGTACTGGAAATCAGACATTCAGCTACAATGCAGAAGCTTGCGACCGGACATGCCTGTCCCTCTCCAGCAGAGAAATTGAATGTCATCCCACCGATGTGCCTATTGATGGCTGCAATTGCCCAAAAGGAACCTACCTGAACCACAAAGATGAGTGTGTCCAGAAATCTCAGTGTCCCTGCTACTTGAAAGGCAGAAAGATCATTCTGGCAGAGCAATACACCGTCATCGATGGAGCTACGTGGTAAGCCTCTGTTGACATCTTTCTGTTAACATTTTTCCACATCAGTTGAAATATGGTTGTTGAACACTAAACTGATTCAAAAGGAAAATTATATAGCTTCTCCTAAATGATTCAGGCTCAAACTTTGTGTAAAAAAAGCCTTGAACCTAAATATCTGTAAGAGCATTTTAATCAGTGGTGCGAGCTTACTGGTTCACTTTGTGCACACATTGCGCACGCACTCTTGCTTCGATCCTGCACGTGCATGCGCAATTTACAGAATACTTACTTTCTGGATTGCTACTTGGGAATGAAAAGAACTGAGGCATGGCAATCCTCTCTGCCGCGTGACTCAGCTGCAAAGATAAAGGTAGGTAAAGCGCAGGGGCGGGTAGGCGGGCCCACTTGCTAGTGGGAGCAAACCAATTCACTCCCACTTGATTTTTGGAGCTACAAGTTTGCCCAAACTGGTCCAAACTGGTAAAATCCCACCCCTGATTTTAATATATCCTTTCTTTTTTAGCTACTGCATTAATGGAAATCTGACTTGTATCGGCAAATCAATGAATCTGTTAGGTATGGATCTTATTTTCTTTCCTAGAGTATCCTTTTCTCCTACATGACAGAAATATCACATTGTGCTTGTCTTGTTTCCCTTTGCAGAAAACTGCAGCCCCCCAAAAAAGTACATTTCATGTTCAGCCTCCAAAGGAAGCAAAGATGGAGTTGCTTGTGCACCAACATGTCAAATGCTGGCCACTGGAACAGGCTGTGTGAGTCAATACATTTGTACTACTTATCAAAAGCATGTGAGAGATTGCTGTAGCTGTATGGTGGGGAGATTAGTTGCACTAATTCTATGATGAAATGTCCTTCTGAAATGTTACCTTTTTACAAGCCAGACTAAAGCTTCGGTCATGAAATGAAATACATATTCTTGGACTATTGATAGCCACACACAAAAGAAAATGATCATAAATACAAAATAGCAGTAATATTTCCCAAGTATCTAAATAATGGAGGGAGAGAGCAGGGTCATCAGTTCTAGTCATCACTGCATTGGGACTGAAGTTGTGCCCACAATCCAATTATGGGTGATATGATTCTGATATTGCACCAAATTAAAGAGACAAAAACCTTCCTGCAGTGGTTAATGTCAAAGGGGCTGTGTGGGTGATGAGAGCTGTTTCACCTCAGAAGATTATAACTCTGTGCTCACAAGCGAAGGAAATGAGAAATGCTCTGCTTTACACTGCAGCAGAAAAAGAATAAACCTACAGCATGATAGTCACTACAGCCTGTTTACATATTTCATGAATTTGGAGGTTGCAATTCCAGATCTCCTTTGCTGGGAACAAGGTCCACTAAATTCAGGAGGTTGCACAAGTAAGCATGTTCAAACTATAAATCTCATTCCTCCAGTCTCAATATGTGCTCTCATTTTAGACTTACGTTTGGGATCTATTCATCTTCATAGTTCCAAAGCCACAATCTGATATGAAGTTTAAAATGTTAGATTAGCCCAGGGAGACCTAGATTCAAGTCCATCCTCAGCCACAGAAGTTCACTAGATGACTTTGGGACAGTCATTCTCTCTTGGGTCTACCTTACTCAATGGGTAATGGAGGTGGGGGGAAATGGGAAGAGGAAGCACTTTGTACATTGCCTTGACCTCTTGCAAAGGGCAGAAATAAGAAATATTGCTGAGAAATAATAGAAACAATAAGCAACAAACAGACTAAAACATATGGATGCAGATGTTCTTTATAGCTTAACACAATGATGTGGAATTCATGCAAGAATGTGGCCCAATAGTCCAACTATATGAAAGAGCTATTGTCAAGGAATTGTTTACAAAGCACATCTGGACCTATAGTTTTTTATGGGAAAGTTGAGGAGAAGTGGAGTCAAATGTTCATCCACTGTATACCATCATATAGTATATTCTCCCTAACATGGATGGTTGTCATAAATCACTATCTCTTTTGCAGCTGGAGTAATATATGAAGAATATCACTTATTTTCACTGATAATCAATTGCTCCAATGACACCGTGGTATCAATCAATTTTTGCATTTGAACAAAGTTTATGAGACTGTTGAGTTGATTGACTGCTTTAAAATTAAGCTTCTATTGGGAAAGGCTGCAAGAATATGAACACATCCTTATAAAAATCTTAAAGCAACATTTGGAAAACTGATTACAGTTTAATTTCATAAAATCTAGTATCAGTCTTGTTAATTGTATTTTCTGAGACTACACCAACTCACTACATGTTTATAATAGTGATATTTATAGTTGTCATTTAACAGCGTAAAGCAATTGTGGAGAAGTTGAATGTACTTAGTGTATTTTTAAAAAATGCTCAGTAGTTCAGTAAAGCTCGGTGCCTCTGTGCTTCAGGTACCCTTAGTTTTCCATATGCTGTTTTTAGTACATGACAGAGTCGATATGCTTGATCTTTTCCAGATTCCTACCAAATGTGAATCTGGATGTGTTTGTGAATCTGGACTATATGAAAAGCTAGATGGTACATGTGTGTCACCTGAGGAGTGTCCTTGTGAATATGGTGGCATTTCATATGAAAAAGGAGAAGAAATTAACACGGAGTGTAATACATGGTAAGGTTTCTCATTCCAATCCTTTGCATCCTTGGCCAAATTTTGCAAGATTCAATTAATAATTCATATGCCTTGGAAATGTCACATCTCCACTTCTATTCAGTTCATTACACTCCAGCTAGTGAAGCAACGCTAATCAAATATATGAACTTAGAAAATAAAAAAATAGTGTCATATGAAAACACCAAGGGAATTGTTTTCACAAAGCAGCATGCAAAATTTTTATCCATTTAAAATATTTCTAACAAGTACTTTATGTCTTCTCAGTACCTGCACAAGAGGAAAATGGAAGTGCATTCAGAATTCCATGTGCTCTTCAACATGTAGTCTCTACGGGGAAGGTCATGTCACCTCCTTTGATGGACAGCACTTTGCATTTGATGGCAACTGTGAATACATATTAGCTATGGTATTTTTTTCTTTTACTGTACCTTGCACACCTGTGGATAATGTCCTTGAAACTTGGTAATTAGGTATGCTCAAATAAAATAATTCAAGCTCTGTGGTCTGGAGTAAGCCCAGGTTACTTGAGTTATAACCATTTGTTAAGTGATAATTCAAAGTTCCAACAGCTCTGAAAAAAAAAGCGAGTTACAACAAGTCCTTGCACTTAAAACAGTTGCAGCAGCTCCAGCTCACTTCTAGATTTGGCAACAAGAGATTTTCCTCACTCATCCACCCCGCAAAAACAGCAATATCAAAATGGATGCATTTTCACAAAAAAGCTAGCCTATAGAAGCAACCCCTTCACCACCTAATGTTTTTGTATGGCTTCCACTGCACAAAATGCACTGCATTTTTATCACTAAGTGCCATTCCTACATTCAAAAATGATATAGGAGTTGTACTGAATTCAAAGAAGTCCTGCTAATATCTCCTTTCTATTTTAATTTTCTTTCCACTAGTCCACACTAGGATCTTGATATTTTTTTATGCACTTTACATATAGGAGAAAAAAATGAGACTAAAAGTATGTAAATTATGTTAAGCATTAATGAGGTGACCTTTGACATTACTAAAGAAAAACTGGGAATAACTTTACAAATAAAGGAGAATGAATGAGGACTAAGATCTGCTTACAATGATAACTGATAGATATCCTTTTACTCTCGTTTAAATAGAATGGAATGTACTGTAACAGAAAACATTTTGCCCACGTGGGCTTTATAATAAGCTAACTTAAGTGTTCATTATTCCTCATAATTCATCATCCTTAAGCTGGAATTGAGTGAATCAACTCTCCAAACAGAGAATGCCATTCAAAAACAAGAACATCATCTGACAGTCCTATAGGCAGAACCATAAACTAGGAGATGTGGTTACCTAAATTGAACTTTACATCCCTAGCTCAAATCTTGATCAACATCATGGTTAGATGAAATATCCTTCAGTCTGCTTGGGTTTAAGAGGCTCTATTTGTACCTTAATTCATTGCATGCATTTTTGCTATTCTGAATAAACTAATTATTATCTGGCTGTGTGTTCCCTCCTAGGATGGCTGTGACATGGCTAAATCTCCACATACTTTTAAAATAGTGACTGAAAATGTTGTCTGTGGAAACACTGGGGTCACGTGTTCCAGAGCAATCAAGGTCTATCTTGGGGTAAGAACATGCTGTAGTTAATTATTATGCATGAAGAAGAGTGTTGCCATGCTGAGGCAATGGACAGAGAGTTGAGAAAAGAAAGAAGTACTATTTGTTAGGAAGGAAGCTGATAAAATATTAATCAGTGGTGCATTTTAAAAGGACACTGTACTCTACTTTTTAAAAAATGGTCCACAAATCCCACTGACTTGCATTACAGTCATACCCAGGGGGTAGTTGTGATGAGAAGTATTTTTGCATATCTTAGGTAGTGTGCATGGTGACCTTTTTTTCCTTGACAAATCGGATCTGTCTAGTGTGATAGATGGGAAATGTAGAAAAAGCTGCTTATAGCAAGCCAGATCCATCTAGCCTAATGCAGTCTACTCTATGGCAGCAGCCTTTTCGTTCCACCTCCTATTTAATTGTCCCAAAGGTGCTTATATCTTATAAATAAGATATAAATCCTTTCATTGTCAGAACTGAAGAAGCTTCTCGGATGAGAAGCAAAACATCTTCAAGTAAAAACAAAGGAAGTCCAGTTGTCTTTTGAAAAAAAAACACCTTTGGGACAACCATGACCTGGATGTTTGAGAACCTCTAGACATTCTCCTATTTAATTCTTTTTTTATTGAAACTCCCTGAGATTTAATCTGATTTTTCTACACTCTGAAACTGAGCTGTGATCCCTCTCCTCCTGCCCAGACATATCTGTCTCGGTTTGTTGCAACATATTCTCTCTTAGTCTAGGGGTGTTGGGAAAGGTTTAAATGGAAATAGGAATAGATCTGAGACTATTTTTTCATCCCCGTGTACTTTCTTGACAGAATCTGACAATCGTCATGGCAGATAAAACATATACTATTTATGGTAGCAATCCTCTGATACATTTCTTCATAGAAGAGAATACGCTCCACTTGATTATTCAGATCACCATCCCTGGCAAATACAATATGACCTTGATCTGGAACAAGCACATGAATCTATTCATCAAGCTTTTCAGAGAAACAAAGGTAATGGGAAGTAGATTTCAAGCTTATTTTGCTAGGGAAGTACACGTGTATCTCAACTTCATGCATTGAAACCAAACCTTATCATTTGGGTCTGCCTGAAGCTTTGTACTCTATTTTAATTCTCAGAAAATGAATTTCTGGTGACATATGTGTAATGTTGAATAAGTAGTCCTAACGTCATGATATGTTCTTCTGGATATCATTAGATGCAAGCAGAAATCAGGCAGGAGCAATTGCTGATTTCACACATCATGCTAAAGCTTTTTCATTTTGCATTGTGTGTGTGTGGATCTATCTTAATCTAGTGATTTTCAGCTTAAATGGATTGCAGAGGCCTGGAGGAACATTGTCCATGAGGTCGCAATGGATCGGACAAACAACTAACAACAGTGATTTTTAAGTCATAGTATTTGGCATAGTGTTATAATCAATGCTATTAGGACTTGGTTTGCACTTAACAAATCCACATCATAGTGCAGTTTGGAAGAGCTATCTAGCATTCATTTTCTAGAATTACATTTTTAAAGGCCCATCAAACACATAGGCATGTTTTCTCTGTTCAGAACTACCCTCAGTTGCTTTTATTTGTAAGAGGAAGAAGACACAGCTTCCCATATTTTGTTCTCTAAAGAAAGGGAGCAACAGGGGATTGTAATTTTAAACAAACAAATGGATGACTAAAAGGGAGGGTTGGCCAATTTCTTTTGTCTTGTCTGCTGCTGCCGCTGGCTATTATCTGCATAACCTGAAATTACCAGTGTCTCTTTTGCAAATACCTATTTTATGGGACAATGTGTTTTCCACAAATGATTTTCTTTTTAAATTTTAAACTAGAATCATCTTTGTGGCTTATGCGGTAACTACAATGGTAATGTGAAAGATGATTTCGAAACACGGAGTAAATACCTAGCATCCAACGAATTTGTGTTTGTGAATTCCTGGAAAGATAATCCTCTCTGTGGAGATGTGTCCTTTGCAGCTGATCCCTGTACCAAGAACCCCTATCGCAAAGCGTGGGCAGAGAAACAATGCTCTATTATCAACAGTCCAGTATTTGCCCCCTGTCACAATAAGGTAAATGCCTGAATGCCTTTATATTATATTAATGCCTTTAATATACCCCATGCCTCCATGCAATATTAATCTAATTAGCATTCAATTGTTCTTATTATTATTACTGACTGGCCTTTGCTGAATGCAAGGATTAGCTTTTCTAAAACAACTGTTTTCAAACTAACTTTTTGTTCCCCGCCACAGGTGTATCGGATGTCTTACTATGAATCTTGTGTCCGGGACTCATGTGGCTGTGACAATGGAGGAGATTGTGAATGTATGTGCGATACCATTGCCGTCTATGCAAAAGCTTGCTTAGACGCTGGTGTCTGCATTGACTGGAGAACCCCTGACTTCTGCCGTAAGTTCCTTCTTCTTGAAAAAAAAATGAAATTCTAAGTTTCCTGGAGGGCAACTTCAAGGTCTTTGCTCCCTTTTCAGATTGTTGCATCGTAGGTCTGAATTGAAAAAGGAAATAGAGAAATGTTTGGTGTAACTAGAATGCAGGTTATCCAGCTCACAGGCTAACTGGGGCTTCCTAATAAGGTCATACATGATAGGCAACTTCCAGCACAGACTATTAGCTTTTGAACCAGTCTTTACAAAGCTGCAAAAAGCCATTAATTGTCTTCTGTGTGCAATTTCAGGCAAAGGATACAAACAATCTTTAGCTCCAAGGACGTTTTGACAATGCTAAAAGTGTATACTTTTACATAACTCAGATTACAGAGCCATTTGCAAACGTTTCCTTGACTTTTGGAATGAGTTGTAAAATCCACTGGTGGTTCATTTCTTTTAAATTTAATTCTGTACAGATCTCTATGTATCAGAAATCAACTTGTCAACTTGATGGTCAACTTGATTTTCTCGTCCTAAGGCAGGACAGAACATTGGCATCATTGTTATAATTCATTATCTGTCTAGGTGAGCTTGCGAATAAGTGATTTCTGCAATCTACTGAACAATAATTTTCTTTCTTTACTTAGCTGTATACTGTGACTACTTCAACAGCCATAAGAAGATTGGCATGGATTATAGTTATGTCAATGAAGTAAATTGCAGTTGGCATTATCGCCCCTGTAAATGTCAAAATATGTTACCAGTAACAGAAGTCAATGTTGAAGGTAAAATAAGACTGTTTGCCTTTTTCAGGGTACAAGCTGTATTAGCCAAGTGTGTAGCAATGGTATCCCATAAATGATGGTCCCTGAAAACTCTTTTCTACTACTTTTTATTGATATTTGCCACCAGATATAATGCCAGACACTTGTCCAAATATTTAGAGCAATTTCCTTAAATTCATCTTATGGCACCAATTTCATGACTATGCTCAGCATGTCTCAGTTTTGAACACTGAATTGGTCGAACAACTGTAGTTGAAGTTTATGAGGCTTAAATAAAAAAAGAGTTCTGGAGTTATTAATATTAAGAATTAAAATGTGCAATTAATTAACAGATACAAGGACTAGCTAATTAGTAGAGTGTTGCAGAGAATGCTAGATTCTTTAAATAATTTGTCCTCAAAATCTACTGAAATAGATTCCAATCTTAACTAATGATCCCTATCTTTTCCAGACTGTGGAAACATAACTATCTTTATCTGTCTGTTTGTCTGTCTGCCACCCAATCCCGAAGGACTCCGGGCAGTTTACAAAAAAGAGGGGGGGGAGACACATAACAAACACATAACGAAAGAAAACGGTTTAAAATAGCAACACCTCATACATTTAAAGTGATAAATATTTTTCAGAATGTTGTGTGGAAAGTTATGGGCTCAAGAACTGAAATTTGGAAATATGTGATAGTTAATTGTCCAGGTCTCATTTACAAATGTTAGTAATCTCTTAATTCTTATTTCAAAACCAGTGTTTAGCTAAAAGAATGCATAATGTTCAAGTTGTATTTTACCCTTTCTTTCAGGCTGTTACAACTGTTCACATGAAGAATACTATGATTCAAAACGGAAAACCTGTGTACCCTGTGGTAAGAAAAGAGCTACAGTTTTAAATAACAACCTCTATATTCAGAAATGTTCTTCAATTCTATCCAACTTTACTGATTTCATTATTATGAGCACGTTGTAAGGAATAAACCATATTTTGTAATCCGCTCTTAAACACTTTTGTTGGTCTATCTGCTTATTATGATATGTGATAATTTAGGAAATAAACTGTGTATATTATGGTGGCTGGGAAATCATTTTTATTTTTTTAAAAAATAGATTTTTCTTAAATGGGAGGTTAATGCTGAGCATTTCTGCAATTATATACATCCTAGAATGTAGCTTCACTCTGGAAATGGACACAGTATGGAAAGTATACCACTGGCAGTTATTTTATTCAACAATATCTTGCCTTCCAAATTGTGTCAACAAATTACAGTTGCTTCATGCTTAATAGTTTGTCAGATGAACGTTTCTTTTAATTCACATGACAAAATCAGTTATACAAGCCCAGATCATCGTAGTACAGGTAGTCCTCACTTAATGGCAATTGGGACTCCATTGTTAAGTGGTCCATTTAATGAGTGTGACATCATGTGACCATATTGCTTTATGACTGGATTTCTGGCACTTTTGGCTGCTATCGTTAAGTGAGGACTTTACATGACTGTAACCTACAACTTCCTGCAGTTTCCCCATTGACTTTGCTTCTTGGAAGCCAACAGGAGGGTTAAAAATTGCTATCATGTGTCCAAGAAATACTGTGATGGTTGGAAGTGTGGATTGGTTACTAAGCCTCCAAAATGCAATCATGGAATAGCAAAGATTACATGCAAGCAGCTTGTAAGTATAAGGACCAGTTGTAAATACCATACACTTAGTGTCAACATAATTTCAAAAGGTCTGTGAGTGATTGTTAAAGTGAGGACTACCTGTATTCACAAGATATGTGCATTTACTGTACATTATGTAGTCAGGTGATTGCTTGCCAGTAAAAACTGTATGTTGATAGGACATCAAAATGAAACAAATTAGTGCCCCAAGATCTCTGGATCTTTTTCATGCTATAAAACATTTTATAGTTTATATTTCACTTATGCTTTCTTTTCACAGAACAGCCACCTACCCCCACTCCAACTGTAACAGGTAAATACAAAATTTAAGATATCTGTATTTTAAGTGTATGCTATTGCATTTTTTTCTATTTCTGTATTCCTATATTTTTCTACAATTTTGACAGAAATATGTGGGACCCGTAATCTAGGCAAAATGACTGGAACATGCATCAGGAACATCCCAAAAAGTAACTAGGCTTTGTTTTCTCCTTGAAGATTTTTCACTTCTCATCCAAGAAGCTTCTTCAGTTCTGACTGAATGGTGGAGAATGGAAAGATTTATATTCCTTGCAGTCATCTGGTTTTTAACAGAATCATTGAGACAACTTGGTGATAGTGTTGTGACTTGCCAATGGCACTGTTGTTCAGTAGTTGTAGGAAATCAAGAACTTTTTCCTTATAACTGCTGGTAGGATCTGTAGCATTTGAAAGACAAACATCATTTTTTTGAACCAGCAAAGTCCATATTCTGTACAGAGAGGACTGCTGGTTTGAAAGAGGGTTCAAAAAGACCATCTACATCAGTGGTAGTCAACCTGGTCCCTACTGCCCACTAGTGGGAGTTCCAGCTTTCATGGTGGGCGGTAGGGGTTTGCTGCAACTCTGCTTTATAAATTTTATAAAGTGAAGTTACGTCCCTACTTTATAAATCACCCTTATTGTGGAACTGGTGGGCAGTTAGAAAATTTTACTACTAACAGAGCTAAAAAAGTGGGCAGTAGGTATAAAAAGGTTGACTACCCCTGATCTACATTAAAGCTGAACAGCCCTATCTCAACAGAGGGGGAGAACTATGACACCACCTATATCTTCTGTTTACCACCCAATCCTTTCAGATTCCACACCCATTTGCATTCTGATTTAGGTGATCCTCAGGGTACAGATAAGCCCCCGTGTGGCCTTAAAGTGAAACATTTTCAAGGAAAAAACCATAAAGTCCAGTTGTGTTTTGAAAAAAGTATCTTTGGGACAATCATGGCCTGAATTACTTAGAATCCCCACAGAGGTGCTTCAGAGACATTCAGAAGTGGCTCAGGCAGACAATTCCCTGATACACCCACAATTTAAGGTAAAGGTTCCCCTCACACATATGTGCTAGTCGTTTCTGGCTCTAGGGGGCAGTGCTCATCTCTGTTTCAAAGCCAAAGAACCAGCACTGTCTGAAGAAGTCTCTGTGTTCATGTGGCCAATATGACTAATTGCTGAAGGTGCATGGAACACTGTTACCTTCCCACCAAAGGTGGTTCTACTTGCATTTTTACATGCCTTTGAACTGCTAGATTGGCAGAAGCTGGGACAAGTGAAGGGAGCTCACTCTGTTATGCAGTGCTAGGGATTCGAACTGGATCTTTTTCATGATGTAAAACATTTTATAGTTTATATTTCACTTATGCTTTCTTTTCACAGAACAGCCATCTACTCCCACTCCAACTGTAACAGGTAAATACAAAATTTAAAATGTCTGTATTTTAAGTGTATGCTATTGCATTTTTTTCTATTTCTGTATTCCTATATTTACCTACAATTTTGACAGAAATATGTGGGACCCGTAATCTAGGCAAAATGACTGGAACATGCATCAGGAACATCCCAAAAAGTAACTAGGCTTTGTTTTCTCCTTGAAGATTTTTCACTTCTCATCCAAGAAGCTTCTTCAGTTCTGACTGAATGGTGGAGAATGGAAAGATTTATATTCCTTGCAGTCATCTGGTTTTTAACAGAATCATTGAGACAACTTGGTGATAGTGTTGTGACTTGCCAATGGCACTGTTGTTCAGTAGTTGTAGGAAATCAAGAACTTTTTCCTTATAACTGCTGGTAGGATCTGTAGCATTTGAAAGACAAAGATCATTTCTGAACCAGCAAGGTCCATATTCTGTACAGAGAGGACCACTGGTTTGAAAGAGGGTTCAAAAAGACAATCTACAGTAAAGCTGAACAGCCCTATCTCAACAGATGGGGAGAACTATGACACCACCTATATCTTCTGTTTACCACCCAATCCTTTCAGATTCCACACCCATTTCCATTCTGATTTAGGTGATCCTCAGGGTACAGATAAGCCCCCATGTGGCCTTAAAGTGAAACATTTTCAAGGAAAAAACCAAGTAAGTCCAGTTGTGTTTTGAAAAAGCACCTTTGGGACAACCATGGCCTGAATGACTGAGAATCCCCACAGACATGCTTCATAGACATTCAGAAGTGGTTCAGGCAGACACTTCCCTGATATACCCCCAATTTAAGTTAAAGGTTCCCCTCACACATGTGTGCTAGTTGTTCCCGACTCTAGGGGGCAGTGCTCATCTCTGTTTCAAAGCCAAAGAGCCAGCACTGTCTGAAGAAGTCTCTGTGTTCATGTGGCTGATATGACTAATTGCTGAAGGTGCATGGAATGCTGGTACCTTCCCACCAAAGGTGGTTCTACTTGCATTTTTACATGCTTTCAAACTGCTAGGTTGGCAGAAGCTGGGACAAGTGACGGGAGCTCACTCTGTTATGCAGTGCTAGGGATTCGAATCACCGAACTGCCGACATTTCTGATCAACAAAGTCAGCATCTTAGCCACTGAGCCACTGCATCCCTGAACACCCAATTTACAAACATTGAAAAATCCTGAATTTTTATTGCTGAATTTCAGCTGGAACTGTTAAAACAATAATGTTTGGTTTGCTTTGCTTTGCAAAACAAGTGGTACAATAGATATGTTATGGTTATTCCAAAGGTGATTTATCTAACAGTCTCAACTTTCATTCCCAAAATGTATAATAAATACAAACTGTCCCCAAATAAGGAGAGAGAGTACCAAATCTTGGCTCTCTTTATGACAACATCATTATATTATTATCATTATTCTTATACTCTCCCAGGGAAAGAAAGCCTGATCCTGAACTAAACAAGGTGTCAATAGTTTTCCTTTTCTCCTTTTTATTTCAAACTTTACATAAGCCTAACCCTATTTTTTTAATGTTTTAAATTTTTGCAGCCACCATGATCCCAACGCACACCATAAGTACACTGGAAACTTCATCTCCTTCCACTGGCTTCCCAAAACCAAGCACTTTAAAGACCACTTCCATTAGAACGATTCCTCACACCAGCACCATGTCTACGCATTTTACTGGTATGTCATTCCCCAAAGCCATATAACAGTGGCCTCAACTGCACCTTTAAAGAACTAGCACATATCTCCAAACATTCTCTACATTCCCAATTGTGTTTGTCAATTTTAAGTCAATGCCAATCTTGCAGGATCCAATCTGGGTTGGTCATCAAGACCAGCAGTTTAATCTTCTGAGCTTCTAGACACATTCTGGTGAGAGAGAAACTGCCTGAGGATGGGTTCCAGCACTACTCTGAAAGCTTGGAAGATAAACCTCTGGTCCCAGTAACAGACATAGATTTCATCCTGGAACATTATCCCAGGACACATATATTTGCTGTGCTGTTCTACTAACTCACATGTTCATGTAATGATAGGTTAGTGAGTTTATTAATATCCCTCAGCAATTCTCTTCAGTAAAAACCCAAAACTGTCCCCATTAAGTCTAGCCCAAAGCAGATAGATGCTAGTCCACAGAGCAATGACCAATGAGTCCATAAGGCACTTGAAAGTTTCTCACCCAAGAAAAATCCACTAGGCAAAAATAAATCCACAATACAAGAAGGTTCACAAGGCAAGAAAAGTTGAGTTTACAAGGCATAATACAAAATCAAGGGACAGAGTCTATGCAAGCCAAGGCTGGAATCACAATGACTAGGAAACATACAGCTAAGAAATGTACACATTGTTCCCAGCATCGTCTCCATCTATCTGCTGTGCTAAATCGCCAGCTTCTGGTGCAGTCCATCAAGAGGGACAATGCTGCCTCCTTGTGATTAATCACGCTGATCTTTGCTGTTCCTCCCTTACATGTTCTCAAAGCAGGTGCAAAAGTCAGTTCTTCCTCATCACTAATTGGTTGTAGTTATGTGGTTTCCCCACCTGAAGCCATAGGGCTGTCCTACTGCAGCTGTACTTCAGCTAAATCACTCTCAGCTGGCTGCTTGGAGCCATTGACTGATTCCCCTCCTGAAGTACCTACATCTGGTTCATCCTCCTCTGTCTGAACTGACATCTGCAGAAGCATCACATTTGCCTTCATTCATGAATACCAATCTTCTCTATATCAACTTTTGCAACCTTTACACATGTAATTACAATTATCTCCCTTCAAGCACACCCATGCCACAGGCATACAGAAAAATCACCCCAATTATTTATATATGACCAAAGCAATTCATGTGATCACCGTTATAAAAATTAAATGGTAAGATTCCCATTTTAATGACTTGTTTATTAAAAAATATTGAAACACACACAAAGGGCCTATACTTTGAATTGGCATTAAAAAATTAGGGAAGTATAATGCTGATCTTACTGATGTCAAAGCAGTCAAAAAGCAAAACTTATTTATTTTTTAAAAGTCTGAGGATTTTTCCATTTTTAATTAAATACAACTTTTAAAGATCATAACTTAGTGCAGTGATTCTCAACCTGAGCAACTTAAAGATACACAGACATCAACTCCCACAATTTTCCAACCAGCAGGCTAGCTAGGAAATTCTGGAAGATCATACTTGTTAAACTTGAGAAATGTTACAAGTACACCAAGTGGTCATTTAATACTTCGGTAACTAAATATGCTTTCTAACTGTTCAAAGGAACATATGTATATCTTTTCCCAATTCACTTGTTTCAGAAAGCTCAGAAACAACTTTAACAGCTACAGCATCCACTTCAACAGGTAAGTATCATACTACACAAAGCAATAATTACTATAAATCTTCAGATGACTACAGTTTAGAGATTTACTAGATAAATTATTATTTTTCTTCCCACAACAGCTTCCACAGTTAGGAGAAGTAGCACGCCAAAAACAACAGAAACAACTTCATTGTCAGTAACAACAAGAACTACTGAATCAGCAAAAACCACCTCATATGAACCAATAATAAGTGAGAAAGTACCCTCAACTTTTCAAACAAGACCATCAATTCAAAATCAAACAATTATTGGAAGTACAGTGACACCATACTTTACAAGTAAGTATATAAGGTTCAAAACAACAAAAAGAAATTTCAGAATTCTATAAGGGCAAGAAACAAAATACTATAGATTCCACATCTGAACAAGCACCCCTACAAGGAGCAGCCCAGAAAAACCACCAGCTGCTACCTCAAAGACGACACAATCAACTCAGACTGCAACCACTCCAATGGCAAAACCCACAATAGAAACCTCTCCTATTAGTCTGCCCACCTCAACCTCCACAAAATCAACACCAAGTAGTACACCCATCTCAACAACCATATCCTCCACGAGCCCGATCACACTGACCACCTCTACAACCCGCACATCTCTCCCAACCACTTCCAAAGTTATTTCAACAATAATTCCCATTTCCCCCAGTAGCCACGCAAATCCTGCCTACAACTATCACTCCCACCACCTCAATGCCCAGCAGCCCCACTGGGTCCACCCAACATAAAAGCACCCGAACCACTAGTCTACAGCCTCCCACAACCTCAATGACGAGAGCAATAAAGAGTACCAGTGGTAAGTTGAGATGTTTGGTTTAGCAACTCTGTCAACTCTACTGCTCTGATGTGGCCCTTTGGACCTCACAAATGCTCTGCCTCCTGGCCTGTCTTTTGAGGTACGATATAATTGTTCACAAAGCAATGATACACCCACAATCCTGGGTTGGTCAGCTACTTCTTAATAACCTTCCCTTCATAGTGCACTCGCCAGACATTAAATATCACTTACCTTTCCACTTTTAGCCTCTCATTCATCCCTCCCTCCTTCCCTCCTTCCTTCCTTCCTTCCTTCCTTCCTCCCTCCCTCCCTCCCTCCCTTCCTTCAACAGTGTCACTAGAAAACATATGGACAAGTATTCACACCCCCAATGTAGGTAAAACCTATGATACTAAGCCCAGGCAAACATCTTTAGGGGTATCCTTATGACTACAGATTCCAATCCCACAATGCACTGCTACTACCTCTATTTCCTCTTTCTTGCAGGTTCAACACATGAAATGTCATCAAGCCATAGGACCCCAACATTTTCATCCATCTCGCCCTCTTCTACTTTGAGGACCACGGAATCAACTCAGACTGCAACCACTCCAATGCCAAAAACCACAACAGAAACCTCTCCTGTTACTCTGCCCACCTCAAGCTCCACAAAATCGACACCAAGTAGTACACCCATCTCAACAACCATATCTTCCACGAGCCCGATCACACTGACCACCTCTACAACCCGCACATCTCTCCCAACCACTTCCAAAGTTATTTCAACAATAATTCCCATTTCCCCCAGTAGCCACACCACCATGCCTACAACTATCACTCCCACTACCTCAATACCCAGCAGCCCTACTGGGTCCACCCAACCTACAAGCACACAAACTACTAGTATGCAGCCTCCCACAACCTCAATGGCGACAGTAATACAGAGTACCAGTGGTAAGTTGAAATGTTTGGTTTAGCAACTCTGTCAACTCTACTGCTCTGATGTGGCCCTTCAGACCTGCTCTGCCTCCAGCCTCTATTTTGACGCACGATATAATTGTTCGCAGAGCAATGATATACCCACATTCCTGGGTTGGTCAGCTACTTCTTAGTAACCTTCTCTTTGTAGTGCACTTTCCAGACATTAAATATCACTCACCTTCCCACTTTTATCCACTCATCCATCCCTCCATCCCTCATTCACTCAATCCTTCCTTCCTCCCTCCGTCCCTCCCTCCCTTCCTTCAACAGTGTCACTAAAAAACATATGGACAAGTATTCACACCCCCAATGTAGGTAAAACCTGTGATACTAAGCCCAGGCAAACATCTTTAGGGGTATCCTTATGACTACAGATTCCAATCCAACAATGCACTGCTACTACCTCTATTTCCTCTCTCTTGCAGCTTCAACACATGAAATGTCATCAAGCCATAGGACCCCAACGTTTTCATCCATCTCGCCCTCTTCTACTTTGAGGACCACGGAATCAACTCAGACTGCAACCACTCCAATGCCAAAAACCACAACAGAAACCTCTCCTGTTACTCTACCCACCTCAAGATCCACAAAATCGACACCAAGTAGTACACCCATCTCGACAATCATATCCTCCACGAGCCCGATCACACTGACCACCTCTACAACCCGCACATCTCTCCCAACCACTTCCAAAGTTATTTCAACAATAATTCCCATTTCCCCCAGTAGCCACACCACCATGCCTACAACTATCACTCCCACCACCTCAATACCCAGCAGCCCTACTGGGTCCACCCAACATACAAGCAGACAAACTACTAGTATACAGCCTCCCACAACCTCAATGGCGACAGCAATAAAGAGTACCAGTGGTAAGTTGAAATGTTTGGTTTAGCAACTCTGTCAACTCTACTCCTCTGATGTGGCCCTTCAGACCTCACAAATGCTCTGCCTCCAGCCTCTCTTTTGAGGCACGATATAATTGTTCGCAGAGCAATGATATACCCACATTCCTGGGTTGGTCAGCTACTTCTTAGTAACCTTCTCTTCGTAGTGCACTTTCCAGACATTAAATATCACTCACCTTCCCACTTTTACCCACTCATCCATCCCTCCATCACTCACTCACTCAATCCTTCCTTCTTTCCTCCCTCCCTCCCTCCCTCCTTCCTTCCTTCCTTCCTCCCTCCCTTCCTTCAACAGTGTCACTAGAAAACATATGGACAAGTATTCACACCCCCAATGTAGGTAAAACCTGTGATACTAAGCCCAGGCAAACATCTTTAGGGGTATCCTTATGACTACAGATTCCAATCCAACAATGCACTGCTACTACCTCTATTTCCTCTCTCTTGCAGCTTCAACACATGAAATGTCATCAAGCCATAGGACCCCAACGTTTTCATCCATCTCGCCCTCTTCTACTTTGAGGACCACGGAATCAACTCAGACTGCAACCACTCCAATGCCAAAAACCACAACAGAAACCTCTCCTGTTACTCTACCCACCTCAAGATCCACAAAATCGACACCAAGTAGTACACCCATCTCGACAACCATATCCTCCACGAGCCCGATCACACTGACCACCTCTACAACCCGCACATCTCTCCCAACCACTTCCAAAGTTATTTCAACAATAATTCCCATTTCCCCCAGTAGCCACACCACCATGCCTACAACTATCACTCCCACCACCTCAATACCCAGCAGCCCTACTGGATCCACCCAACCTACAAGCACACAAACTACTAGTATGCAGCCTGCCACAACCTCAATGGCGACAGCAATACAGAGTACCAGTGGTAAGTTGAAATGTTTGGTTTAGCAACTCTGTCAACTCTACTGCTCTGATGTGGCCCTTCGGACCTCACAAATGCTCTACCTCCAGCCTCTCTTTTGAGGCACGATATAATTGTTCACAGAGCAATGACACACCCACATTCCTGGGTTGGTCAGCTACTTCTTAGTAACTTTCTCTTCATAGTGCACTTTCCAGACATTAAATATCATTCACCTTCCCACTTCCATCAGCCGGCCAGTGTCGACTGGCGACTACCCGGAGGAGAGCCTTCTCTGTGGCTGCTCCGACCCTCTGGAACAAACTCCCCGTGGAGATTCGTACCCTCACCACCCTCCAGGCCTTCCGCATAGCCCTTAAAACCTGGCTGTTCCGACAGGCCTGGGGCTAAAGACTCGCTGCCCAATTTCGAATGGTACGATTGCTGTGTTTTTAACTATGTATGGTTTTTGTGTTCTTGTTAGTCTGTTTGTATTTTCCCCTCTCTTTTTGAGTTGTGAGCCGCCCTGAGTCCCTTTAGGGAAAAGGGCGGCATACAAATAAATTAAACCTAAACCTACCCTAAACCTTTTATCCACTCATCCATCCCTCCATCCCTCATTCACTCAATCCTTCCTTCCTCCCTCCGTCCCTCCCTCCCTTCCTTCAACAGTGTCACTAGAAAACATATGGACAAGTATTCACACCCCCAATGTAGGTAAAACCTGTGATACTAAGCCCAGGCAAACATCTTTAGGGGTATCCTTATGACTACAGATTCCAATCCAACAATGCACTGCTACTACCTCTATTTCCTCTCTCTTGCAGCTTCAACACATGAAATGTCATCAAGCCATAGGACCCCAACGTTTTCATCCATCTCGCCCTCTTCTACTTTGAGGACCACGGAATCAACTCAGACTGCAACCACTCCAATGCCAAAAACCACAACAGAAACCTCTCCTGTTACTCTGCCCACCTCAAGCTCCACAAAATCGACACCAAGTAGTACACCCATCTCGACAACCATATCCTCCACGAGCCCGATCACACTGACCACCTCTACAACCCGCACATCTCTCCCAACCACTTCCAAAGTTATTTCAACAATAATTCCCATTTCCCCCAGTAGCCACACCACCATGCCTACAACTATCACTCCCACCACCTCAATACCCAGCAGCCCTACTGGATCCACCCAACCTACAAGCACACAAACTACTAGTATGCAGCCTGCCACAACCTCAATGGCGACAGCAATACAGAGTACCAGTGGTAAGTTGAAATGTTTGGTTTAGCAACTCTGTCAACTCTACTGCTCTGATGTGGCCCTTCGGACCTCACAAATGCTCTGCCTCCAGCCTCTCTTTTGAGGCACGATATAATTGTTCACAGAGCAATGACACACCCACATTCCTGGGTTGGTCAGCTACTTCTTAGTAACCTTCTCTTCATAGTGCACTTCCCAGACATTAAATATCACTCACCTTCCCACTTCCATCAGCCGGCCAGTGTCGACTGGCGACTACCCGGAGGAGAGCCTTCTCTGTGGCTGCTCCGACCCTCTGGAACAAACTCCCCGTGGAGATTCGTACCCTCACCACCCTCCAGGCCTTCCGCATAGCCCTTAAAACCTGGCTGTTCCGACAGGCCTGGGGCTAAAGACTCGCTGCCCAATTTCGAATGGTACGATTGCTGTGTTTTTAACTATGTATGGTTTTTGTGTTCTTGTTAGTCTGTTTGTATTTTCCCCTCTCTTTTTGAGTTGTGAGCCGCCCTGAGTCCCTTTAGGGAAAAGGGCGGCATACAAATAAATTAAACCTAAACCTACCCTAAACCTTTTATCCACTCATCCATCCCTCCATCCCTCATTCACTCAATCCTTCCTTCCTCCCTCCGTCCCTCCCTCCCTTCCTTCAACAGTGTCACTAGAAAACATATGGACAAGTATTCACACCCCCAATGTAGGTAAAACCTGTGATACTAAGCCCAGGCAAACATCTTTAGGGGTATCCTTATGACTACAGATTCCAATCCCACAATGCACTGCTACTAGCTCTATTTCTTCTCTCTTGCAGCTTCAACACATGAAATGTCATCAAGCCATAGGACCCAAACATTTTCATCCATCTCGCCCTCTTCTACTTTGAGGACCACGGAATCAACTCAGACTGCAACCACTCCAATGCCAAAAACCACAACAGAAACCTCTCCTGTTACTCTGCCCACCTCAAGCTCCACAAAATCGACACCAAGTAGTACACCCATCTCGACAACCATATCCTCCACGAGCCCGATCACACTGACCACCTCTACAACCCGCACATCTCTCCCAACCACTTCCAAAGTTATTTCAACAATAATTCCCATTTCCCCCAGTAGCCACACCACCATGCCTACAACTATCACTCCCACCACCTCAATACCCAGCAGCCCTACTGGGTCCACCCAACCTACAAGCATACAAACTACTAGTATGCAGCCTCCCACAACCTCAATGGCGACAGTAATACAGACTACCAGTGGTAAGTTGAAATGTTTGGTTTAGCAACTCTGTCAACTCTACTGCTCTGATGTGGCGCTTCGAACCTCACAAATGCTCTGCCTCCAGCCTCTCTTTTGAGGCACGATATAATTGTTCGCAGAGCAATGATACACCCACATTCCTGGGTTGGTCAGCTACTTCTTAGTAACCTTCTCTTTGTAGTGCACTTTCCAGACATTAAATATCACTCACCTTCCCTCTTTTATCCACTCATCCATCCCTCCATCCCTCATTCACTCAATCCTTCCTTCCTCCCTCCGTCCCTCCCTCCCTTCCTTCAACAGTGTCACTAGAAAACATATGGACAAGTATTCACACCCCCAATGTAGGTAAAACCTGTGATACTAAGCCCAGGCAAACATCTTTAGGGGTATTCTTATGACTACAGATTCCAATCGCACAATGCACTGCTACTACCTCTATTTCTTCTCTCTTGCAGCTTCAACACATGAAATGTCATCAAGCCATAGGACCCCAACATTTTCATCCATCTCGCCCTCTTCTACTTTGAGGACCACGGAATCAACTCAGACTGCAACCACTCCAATGCCAAAAACCACAACAGAAACCTCTCCTGTTACTCTGCCCACCTCAAGATCCACAAAATCGACACCAAGTAGTACACACATCTCGACAATCATATCCTCCACGAGCCCGATCACACTGACCACCTCTACAACCCGCACATCTCTCCCAACCACTTCCAAAGTTATTTCAACAATAATTCCCATTTCCCCCAGTAGCCACACCACCATGCCTACAACTATCACTCCCACCACCTCAATACCCAGCAGCCCTACTGGGTCCACCCAACCTACAAGCACACAAACTACTAGTATACAGCCTCCCACAACCTCAATGGCGACAGCAATAAAGAGTACGAGTGGTAAGTTGAAATGTTTGGTTTAGCAACTCTGTCAACTCTACTGCTCTGATGTGGCCCTTCGGATCTCACAAATGCTCTGCCTCCAGCCTCTCTTTTGAGGCACGATATAATTGTTTGCAGAGCAATGATACACCCACATTCCTGGGTTGGTCAGCTACTTCTTAGTAACCTTCTCTTCATAGTGCACTTTCCAGACATTGAATATCACTCACCTTCCCACTTTTACCCACTCATCCATCCCTCCATCACTCACTCACTCAATCCTTCCTTCTTTCCTCCCTCCCTCCCTCCTTCCTTTCTTCCTCCCTCCCTTTCTTCAACAGTGTCACTAGAAAACATATGGGGAAGGATTCACACCCCCAATGTAGGTAAAACCTATGATGCTAAGCCCAGGCAAACATCTTTAGGGGTATCCTTATGATTACAGATTCCAATCCTACAATGCACTGCTACTACCTCTATTTCTTCTCTCTTGCAGCTTCAACACATGAAATGTCATCAAGCCATAGGACCCCAACATTTTCATCCATCTCACCCTCTTCTACTTCGAGGACCACGGAATCAACTCAGACTGCAACCACTCCAATGCCAAAAACCACAACAGAAACCTCTCCTGTTACTCTGCCCACCTCAAGCTCCACAAAATCGACACCAAGTAGTACACCCATCTCAACAACCATATCCTCCACGAGCCCGATCACACTGACCACCTCTACAACCCGCACATCTCTCCCAACCACTTCCAAAGTTATTTCAACAATAATTCCCATTTCCCCCAGTAGCCACACCACCATGCCTACAACTATCACTCCCACCACCTCAATACCCAGCAGCCCTACTGGGTCCACCCAACCTACAAGCACACAAACTACTAGTATGCAGCCTCCCACAACCTCAATGGCGACAGTAATACAGAGTACCAGTGGTAAGTTGAAATGTTTGGTTTAGCAACTCTGTCAACTCTACTGCTCTGATGTGGCCCTTCGGACCTCACAAATGCTCTGCCTCCAGCCTCTATTTTGATGCACGATATAATTGTTCGCAGAGCAATGATACACCCACATTCCTGGGTTGGTCAGCTACTTCTTAGTAACCTTCTCTTTGTAGTGCACTTTCCAGACATTAAATATCACTCACCTTCCCACTTTTATCCACTCATCCATCCCTCCATCCCTCATTCACTCAATCCTCCCTCCTTCCTTTCTTCCTCCCTCCCTTTCTTCAACAGTGTCACTAGAAAACATATGGGGAAGTATTCACACCCCCAATGTAGGTAAAACCTATGATGCTAAGCCCAGGCAAACATCTTTAGGGGTATCCTTATGACTACAGATTCCAATCCAACAATGCACTGCTACTACCTCTATTTCCTCTCTCTTGCAGCTTCAACACATGAAATGTCATCAAGCCATAGGACCCCAATGTTTTCATCCATCTCGCCCTCTTCTACTTTGAGGACCACGGAATCAACTCAGACTGCAACCACTCCAATGCCAAAAACCACAACAGAAACCTCTCCTGTTACTCTGCCCACCTCAAGCTCCACAAAATCGACACCAAGTAGTACACCCATCTCAACAACCATATCTTCCACGAGCCCGATCACACTGACCACCTCTACAACCCGCACATCTCTCCCAACCACTTCCAAAGTTATTTCAACAATAATTCCCATTTCCCCCAGTAGCCACACCACCATGCCTACAACTATCACTCCCACCACCTCAATACCCAGCAGCCCTACTGGGTCCACCCAACCTACAAGCACACAAACTACTAGTATGCAGCCTCCCACAACCTCAATGGCGACAGTAATACAGAGTACCAGTGGTAAGTTGAAATGTTTGGTTTAGCAACTCTGTCAACTCTACTGCTCTGATGTGGCCCTTCAGACCTGCTCTGCCTCCAGCCTCTATTTTGACGCACAATATAATTGTTCGCAGAGCAATGATATACCCACATTCCTGGGTTGGTCAGCTACTTCTTAGTAACCTTCTCTTTGTAGTGCACTTTCCAGACATTAAATATCACTCACCTTCCCACTTTTATCCACTCATCCATCCCTCCATCCCTCATTCACTCAATCCTTCCTTCCTCCCTCCGTCCCTCCCTCCCTTCCTTCAACAGTGTCACTAAAAAACATATGGACAAGTATTCACACCCCCAATGTAGGTAAAACCTGTGATACTAAGCCCAGGCAAACATCTTTAGGGGTATCCTTATGACTACAGATTCCAATCCAACAATGCACTGCTACTACCTCTATTTCCTCTCTCTTGCAGCTTCAACACATGAAATGTCATCAAGCCATAGGACCCCAACGTTTTCATCCATCTCGCCCTCTTCTACTTTGAGGACCACGGAATCAACTCAGACTGCAACCACTCCAATGCCAAAAACCACAACAGAAACCTCTCCTGTTACTCTACCCACCTCAAGATCCACAAAATCGACACCAAGTAGTACACCCATCTCGACAATCATATCCTCCACGAGCCCGATCACACTGACCACCTCTACAACCCGCACATCTCTCCCAACCACTTCCAAAGTTATTTCAACAATAATTCCCATTTCCCCCAGTAGCCACACCACCATGCCTACAACTATCACTCCCACCACCTCAATACCCAGCAGCCCTACTGGGTCCACCCAACCTACAAGCACACAAACTACTAGTATACAGCCTCCCACAACCTCAATGGCGACAGCAATAAAGAGTACCAGTGGTAAGTTGAAATGTTTGGTTTAGCAACTCTGTCAACTCTACTGCTCTGATGTGGCCCTTCGGACCTCGCAAATGCTCTGCCTCCAGCCTCTCTTTTGAGGCACGATATAATTGTTTGCAGAGCAATGATACACCCACATTCCTGGGTTGGTCAGCTACTTCTTAGTAACCTTCTCTTCATAGTGCACTTTCCAGACATTGAATATCACTCACCTTCCCACTTTTACCCACTCATCCATCCCTCCATCACTCACTCACTCAATCCTTCCTTCTTTCCTCCCTCCCTCCCTCCCTCCCTCCCTCCTTCCTTCCTTCCTCCCTCCCTTCCTTCAACAGTGTCACTAGAAAACATATGGGGAAGTATTCACACCCCCAATGTAGGTAAAACCTATGATGCTAAGCCCAGGCAAACATCTTTAGGGGTATCCTTATGACTACAGATTCCAATCCAACAATGCACTGCTACTACCTCTATTTCCTCTCTCTTGCAGCTTCAACACATGAAATGTCATCAAGCCATAGGACCCCAACATTTTCATCCATCTCACCCTCTTCTACTTCGAGGACCACGGAATCAACTCAGACTGCAACCACTCCAATGCCAAAAACCACAACAGAAACCTCTCCTGTTACTCTGCCCACCTCAAGCTCCACAAAATCGACACCAAGTAGTACACCCATCTCAACAACCATATCCTCCACTAGCCCGATCACACTGACCACCTCTACAACCCGCACATCTCTCCCAACCACTTCCAAAGTTATTTCAACAATAATTCCCATTTCCCCCAGTAGCCACACCACCATGCCTACAACTATCACTCCCACCACCTCAATACCCAGCAGCCCTACTGAGTCCACCCAACCTACAAGCACACAAACTACTAGTATACAGCCTCCCACAACCTCAATGGCGACAGCAATAAAGAGTACGAGTGGTAAGTTGAAATGTTTGGTTTAGCAACTCTGTCAACTCTACTGCTCTGATGTGGCCCTTCGGACCTCACAAATGCTCTGCCTCCAGCCTCTCTTTTGAGGCACGATATAATTGTTCACAAAGCAATGATACACCCACATTCCTGGGTTGGTCAGCTACTTCTTAGTAACCTTCTCTTTGTAGTGCACTTTCCAGACATTAAATATCACTCACCTTCCCACTTTTATCCACTCATCCACCCCTCCATCCCTCATTCACTCAATCCTTCCTTCCTCCCTCCGTCCCTCCCTCCCTTCCTTCAACAGTGTCACTAGAAAACATATGGACAAGTATTCACACCCCCAATGTAGGTAAAACCTATGATGCTAAGCCCAGGCAAACATCTTTAGGGGTATCCTTATGACTACAGATTCCAATCCCACAATGCACTGCTACTACCTCTATTTCTTCTCTCTTGCAGCTTCAACACATGAAATGTCATCAAGCCATAGGACCCCAACATTTTCATCCATCTCGCCCTCTTCTACTTCGAGGACCACGGAATCAACTCAGACTGCAACCACTCCAATGCCAAAAACCACAACAGAAACCTCTCCTGTTACTCTGCCCACCTCAAGCTCCACAAAATCGACACCAAGTAGTACACCCATCTCGACAACCATATCCTCCACGAGCCCGATCACACTGACCACCTCTACAACCCGCACATCTCTCCCAACCACTTCCAAAGTTATTTCAACAATAATTCCCATTTCCCCCAGTAGCCACACCACCATGCCTACAACTATCACTCCCACCACCTCAATACCCAGCAGCCCTACTGGGTCCACCCAACCTACAAGCATACAAACTACTAGTATGCAGCCTCCCACAACCTCAATGGCGACAGTAATACAGAGTACCAGTGGTAAGTTGAAATGTTTGGTTTAGCAACTCTGTCAACTCTACTGCTCTGATGTGGCGCTTCGGACCTCACAAATGCTCTGCCTCCAGCCTCTCTTTTGAGGCACGATATAATTGTTCGCAGAGCAATGATACACCCACATTCCTGGGTTGGTCAGCTACTTCTTAGTAACCTTCTCTTTGTAGTGCACTTTCCAGACATTAAATATCACTCACCTTCCCACTTTTATCCACTCATCCATCCCTCCATCTCTCATTCACTCAATCCTTCCTTCCTCCCTCCGTCCCTCCCTCCCTTCCTTCAACAGTGTCACTAGAAAACATATGGACAAGTATTCACACCCCCAATGTAGGTAAAACCTGTGATACTAAGCCCAGGCAAACATCTTTAGGGGTATCCTTATGACTACAGATTCCAATCCCACAATGCACTGCTACTACCTCTATTTCTTCTCTCTTGCAGCTTCAACACATGAAATGTCATCAAGCCATAGGACCCCAACATTTTCATCCATCTCGCCCTCTTCTACTTTGAGGACCACGGAATCAACTCAAACTGCAACCACTCCAATGCCAAAAACCACAACAGAAACCTCTCCTGTTACTCTACCCACCTCAAGATCCACAAAATCGACACCAAGTAGTACACACATCTCGACAATCATATCCTCCACGAGCCCGATCACACTGACCACCTCTACAACCCGCACATCTCTCCCAATCACTTCCAAAGTTATTTCAACAATAATTCCCATTTCCCCCAGTAGCCACACCACCATGCCTACAACTATCACTCCCACCACCTCAATACCCAGCAGCCCTACTGGGTCCACCCACCCTACAAGCACACAAACTACTAGTATACAGCCTCCCACAACCTCAATGGCGACAGCAATAAAGAGTACGAGTGGTAAGTTGAAATGTTTGGTTTAGCAACTCTGTCAACTCTACTGCTCTGATGTGGCCCTTCGGACCTCACAAATGCTCTGCCTCCAGCCTCTCTTTTGAGGCACGATATAATTGTTTGCAGAGCAATGATACACCCACATTCCTGGGTTGGTCAGCTACTTCTTAGTAACCTTCTCTTCATAGTGCACTTTCCAGACATTGAATATCACTCACCTTCCCACTTTTACCCACTCATCCATCCCTCCATCACTCACTCACTCAATCCTTCCTTCTTTCCTCCCTCCCTCCCTCCCTCCTTCCTTCCTTCCTCCCTCCCTTCCTTCAACAGTGTCACTAGAAAACATATGGGGAAGTATTCACACCCCCAATGTAGGTAAAACCTATGATGCTAAGCCCAGGCAAACATCTTTAGGGGTATCCTTATGACTACAGATTCCAATCCCACAATGCACTGCTACTACCTCTATTTCTTCTCTCTTGCAGCTTCAACACATGAAATGTCATCAAGCCATAGGACCCCAACATTTTCATCCATCTCGCCCTCTTCTACTTCGAGGACCACGGAATCAACTCAGACTGCAACCACTCCAATGCCAAAAACCACAACAGAAACCTCTCCTGTTACTCTGCCCACCTCAAGCTCCACAAAATCGACACCAAGTAGTACACCCATCTCGACAACCATATCCTCCACGAGCCCGATCACACTGACCACCTCTACAACCCGCACATCTCTCCCAACCACTTCCAAAGTTATTTCAACAATAATTCCCATTTCCCCCAGTAGCCACACCACCATGCCTACAACTATCACTCCCACCACCTCAATACCCAGCAGCCCTACTGGGTCCACCCAACCTACAAGCATACAAACTACTAGTATGCAGCCTCCCACAACCTCAATGGCGACAGTAATACAGAGTACCAGTGGTAAGTTGAAATGTTTGGTTTAGCAACTCTGTCAACTCTACTGCTCTGATGTGGCGCTTCGGACCTCACAAATGCTCTGCCTCCAGCCTCTCTTTTGAGGCACGATATAATTGTTCGCAGAGCAATGATACACCCACATTCCTGGGTTGGTCAGCTACCTCTTAGTAACCTTCCCTTCATAGTGCACTTCCCAGAGATTAAATATCACTCACCTTCCTACTTTTACCCACTCATCCATCCCTCCATCCCTCCTTTCTTCCTTCTTTTGACAGTGACACTAGAAACCATGTGGACAACTTTTCCCACCACCAACTTAGGTAAAACCATAATGTGTCAGAAACATTATTCTTCAGAAATTTCTTATTTTTCAAGATTCCCACATTATAAAGTTGTGCTTTATTTATATTTCAGTTTGAAGAAGCCTATCATAATCACCAAAAGTTTTTCAGGAAGCAAACAATTAAAAAAAAATTGTCCAGGGTAATTTGCCATTTTTTTTCTTTCCACACGTTTTCTTTTTCAATGTGAGTGATACAACAATTCTGAATTCCCACCTTTACTAAGGCTAGAAAGGAAATATGATTCTCTGTTACTATTTTGCAGTATTTCGGATTCAAAAGGAAATAGTTTTTGTAGGATTTGTTGTTTTCAATGGAATAAGCTACTTTCCCCTTCTTTATTTCATTGTCCTCTGCATATTTTGTTCTGGTTTCCTACTTGATAATGTGTTGCAAATCCCAGAATGCTTTAATGCAAATTTTTGTCAGCTGTATTTTTTAAATGTTTTGCATGCTTTGCAATGCCTCATTTTTCCTTCCTGGAGTCTTGTTTTATTGGTACTATATTTGCAATAGTTCATTCTCCCATTCTGACAAGTATCTGTAACTTCAATATTTCCTGTCCACAGGATGGAAGACAGCTCTCTCAACACCACTGAGGACAACTTTCTCAACTTCTCATCTCTCAAGTTCTGTCTTTTCAATCTCTTTTTCTACAGAATCAACTTCAATTGTTGTGTCCTCTCTTACCACAAGATCACATAATATCTCCAGTTCGTCTTCTCCTAGCACTACTTGGAAAACAAGTCTAAGCACATCTTTGGTTCCCAGTGTGCCAACAAGTGCAACCTCTACTTTCTCCAGCATTCCAGTAACCACACCCACCAGGACCACTTGGACTACTGAGCCACCTACTGTCACTCTTACTTCTACTACTTTTTCTTCCACAAGTACTCCTTATACTAGCGGTAAGTATTTCATGGCTGATGGGAAAGTTGAAGGAACTATTGATTTTGCACATTACAACAATTATTTTGTAATGTGCAAAATCATATGCAAAATCATGTGCAGCATTTTGTGTTGACACTTAAGGAATCAAATTTTATAATTTTCATAAAACAAACCTGACTTATTTTGTATTAGAAAAGTTTTTAATTTGCACGTTATAAAATATTGTTGTTTTAAATGTAGAATAGTTTAATAGACAAATCATTAGGGTAATAACAACTTGACACTTTACACCACAGTCAACGCTTCAATTGTCAGCAGCTGTTGAGAGACATTAACTAAGCATTTAAATATAGAAATGAATTTATTTCCCATTGTAGCCCAGATGACTGTCATGTAATTCAGCTGACTCTGCATTAATAAGCTACATGCTCAATCACCTTTTTTACTATCCAAGAAAGCAGAGGACAACACAAGCAGCTTGTCTTCTGTACCTTCTGTGTAAAGTCTTCTTTCTCTTTTATTGGAAATTGTGAGTTTACAAATGTCTCTTGGGCTTGAGTCTCCTCTTTTCTCCTTCAGACATGGAACACTTGAGAATCAAATGGACAATTTCTGATCTTAGGAATGCTTCTTCATTTTTATCTTTAAACCCCCTCAAAATATACTAATAAAAATTATGTGCCAGTATATATTAATGATAGGAAAGAATCATTAGATAAGAATAGAATAAGAATTAAAGGAATAATGTGTACATTTTCATGACTCACATTGCATCGTAATTTGGAAAGCATCTCCAGTGCTATTTGTTCTTCTTTTTTATCAAGAGATTCAGGCATACAGAAGCAAATGCAGTTTTACAACTTTTTCATAATTCATTTTCTTAATCAAAAGCTTCACTAATTTACATATCACAAGTGCTTTCCCATCTCAAAAACTATTTGTCCAGATCAGATTTGAGTTCCAGAAGAATGTGGGTGGGTTGCTTTCATAAAACAGCCTCTGTGATGCACAGCCTCTGTGAACCCACAGCCTCTGTGGGTTCTGGAGCATACCTGTTGCAACTGGTATGCTGCAATGGGGCCTGGCTTCCACCACGTGAATGCGCACAGCACACATATGCGTACTTACCGCCTGTGATACTCCAGCTGCTTGGCAGAGCATCACGCAGGGGCCGTACACTCCGTGTGCATGCGTGAAAGCCCTGATCGGCTCAAATAGCAGTAAGGAGAGTGGGCAAGCAGGCAGGTCCTCCGGAACACTGTACGGAATGGTACCTGGTGCTCCCAGCAGGCACCGGTATGGCCATACTGGGGCGTATCGGTGTATTCCACCACTGCTGTGATGGCTCCAAAAGGTTACCATTCCCATACAGTTTGTTTGTTTGTATATTGAATTCATTTGCTACCCATCTCATAGTGAACAACTTTGGGCTTTTATACCATCCAAAGTTTTATAACGTCCAAAGAGCCTTTTTATTATTATTTTTTAAAAAATACAAATAATACAAACATAGTAAATACAAAAAAAGAAAGAGAAAAGGAAAAAAGAAACAAATATTATAGTGCACCCCCACCTCTCGGAGACCTTTATTTTAATCCCTATATTTCATCATCTATAATAACTAAAAGACAATATACGTCCAAAGAGATTTGAACTATCAAATAATTCCTTCCCTTTTGGAGGTGCAGAGTGGCAGGGAGGCAGCCTTGAGGCAAATATTCAGAAAATATTTGATAAACAAAGATGACAGAAACATTCCTTAAATCCTGGGGAGGGGGAATTAAAATATAATCCCTGACTTCCTGAAGAAGGGTGGAAAGAGAAGCATCAACAGATTTGCAAGATTCTGTTACACGTGGCAGTCAATCTCAGAGTGCTGGTTTTCCTGTGGAGAGAGGTTTCTGTTTGTCTTGAAGGACCAACCAGACATGTTAGGACCTGGCTATTTAAAGAAGGCTTGGGAGTCTCAATTTCCCCACCCCCCCTCAAACTATTGAATTTTTTAACCATGTTTTGTTGACTGTATTTTATTCTCTGGTCTTATACAGGTAAATATATTGATTATGATATAAGGTATTGCATTGTTTTAGGTTATCTTTTTATCCCAACTTATGAAGAGGGGTATCCATTGAGTTTTGATTCTGATTGCAGCAACCTATAAATCCTGCAAATGTAATTAATAAATAACTTATATGTGAGTAAGTGAGTGCAGATTTCCCCCTTTTGATATATTTTATAGCAAATATTGCAATTTCATTCATGGTGTCTTTTTTTTTTAACAATTAAGTCATCTGAATTGCAAAGGCATGGATTTGTGATACCTTAACATAAGAAAGTGCTAAACAAAAAATATTAAGTAACGCATTAAACAAATAATCACTTTATAAAACTGTATCCAATTGGATCCATCCCTACATATGTGTAGTCCTCACTTAATGACTTGGTGCCCATGACTGTTCAAAGTTATGACAGACTCCACCAAAGTTATAGTACTTACTACCTGATTCTGGAATTCTGATGACTGCGCACATCCCTGGGGTCACATGAACACTTTATTTATTTTATTGTCAACATGTACAAGGTAATAGATATTAGTATAAATGTGGACATTTTCACATGAGATTGGTACAAATAGATGGATATAAAGAAGTATAACATGCCCATGAACACATAAAATGAGTACATATCAATGGGGACAGTAGGACAGGGATGGTAAGCATGTTGATGCGCTTATGCACACCCCGCTAGGGACTTCGTAGGAAACTTGTGAGGTCCACAGTGGACAGTTTAAGGTTAAAGATAGGGGGGTTTGATGAACTAACAACAGAATCAGGTAGAGTGTTCCAGGCATTGACCACTCCATTGCTGAAGTTATATTTTCTGCAATCGAGTTTGGAACAGTTTACTTTGAATTTGTATCTATTGTTTGCCCATGTATTACTGCGGTGGAAGCTGAAGTAGTCATTTACAGGTAGGACATTATCACAGATAATATTGTGTACTATACTAAGGTCAGAACATAGGCTTTGGATGTTTGGCAACCAGCTCCCTTTATAGTCAGTTGCAGTGTCCCACAGTCACATTTTATAACTTTTTTGCCAGTTGTTTTCAGCAGGTTTCTGGCAACAAGTACCCATAGAAATACATGGATTTGCCTACATATTGCAGAGTTCACTTAATCATTGCAAATAAATAAATAAATCATAAAATCAGATCCAGTCAAATGACTGTCTCAACTTATGACTATAATGACTTACAACAAAAATTCTGAGCTCCATTACTGCTGTCAGTCAAAGACTTCTTGTAGAATTGACACCACCCATCGGTACATCCTTCCACCTTAATTTGTACTAGTGGCTGCTGGGTATCTTTCCAAACCAATGGAAACTACAATGTAGACTACAATGGGAATGGGTGGGTACATGGGGGAAGGACTATATCCAATGTATAAGTCAAGAACTCTTTACATTATATAATTTGAAGACATTTCATACAGAATGATAATCTTCCATGAAATGGAGCCAGCATTAAATTGTGGGCCATTAAATAAATCAATACTCCAAAGCAAGTTCTTTCTCTCAAAAAAATAATGTGTTCAGCAGAACCAGCCTTTTGAAAAAACTGAGTTGATGGATGATGTGAGTTCGATGACGAGTTTGTCTAAAGATTTGTGATGTTTGGTGACTCTGGGTGCAATTTTAAATCTTGGATTTGTTTTTCTTTTTCAGTTACTGTTCCTAATATTACAACCAGTGCTCCAGTCCCAACAAGCCCAGGTTGGTTGAACTCAAGTGAATGTCTGGGTTTAAATGATTATTCTCTGAGGCTTCAGTCAACTACATACTTTACTTTAGTCTGCTGAAATAGTGCTTGCAAGGAAAATACAGTAAACATAGGCCTACGTACTCAATTTTCAACTCAAAACTTTTTAAATACTTCAACTTATTGAACAAGATGTAGAGTGGAACTTTTTCATACTATTTTATAATTCTTAGAATGACTAATTTATATGAATTTATATGAATCTGAGATACATTACTGCCCTATAAAATAATATGGGAGTGCCGTGATCTAGTGGCTAAAAGTTGGGCTTATCAATTGGAAGGTTGGAAGTTCAAGACTGAAACATTGTGTGATAGGGTGAGTTTCTATTCCTGCCCCAGATCCTGCCCACTTAGAAGTTCAAAAGAATGCAAATGCAAATAGATAAATAGGGACCACTTCAGTAGAAAGGTAACAGCCTTTCATGTGACCACAGAAGCGTTTTTGGACAATGCTGGCGCCCTTGGCTAAGAAACAGAGATTAGCACTGCCTCCTAGAGTCAAACATGACTGGCTCGTCAGGGGAACTTTTACCTTTATCTAAAATAATATAGTTTTGCAAAAAAAGCTATCACTCATATTTTATGACCAATTCTCAGAAGCAAAATAATTGTTTTTCACTATTGTGTGAAATGTGTGATCTTTAGCAATAAGGACTGCATTTATTAATATATTGTTTAAATCAAAGACTAATGGTTGTAAAATCTAGCGTTCTGTGTTGCATTGTGTATTAGCGCTCTGTGGCAATAGCTCTTTGTAGTAAGAATACATATAAGCCTAAATCTTCATTAATGCCAAAAGGAGTCACTTATATTAATTGCTGTTTTTAATGTTTTACAGGCATATGTAGTACTATTGAATATGAAGAACAAGTGTTTTATAAGGGTTGTGTTTCAAATGTTACTTTAACCCGCTGTGAAGGCGCGTGTCCATCATCAACAAGGTAAATAAGATAATATTACATATTTTCCAGCAACCGAAAGGCCTACTACTTGATTAGAAGTCATATTAATAAAATACTTCAATTTATTTGTCCCACTATAGCTTATATGTCGGTGGCAGATTATTTTTGCTCATCTTTAATGAAAGATCAATACAAGAAAAACTCTAATCCCTATCTATAATTTGACCGTACCTTTCCCAAAGTTCCTGTTGTTTAATAGTTTTGTATACATCTAATCCCCACTTAACAACAGTCATCTTGACTGGAATTTCCATTGCTAAGCAAGGCTGTGGAAAAGCATGACATTGTGAGATCACACTGCTTAGTGATGAGAGTTCTGGCATTTCGGGTGGCCATCCATACATGAATCACACAATGTTGTTAAGTGCAAGGTCACAGGATCACCATTTGTAGCCACCTGCTCACTGACTTTGCTTGTTGGAAGCCATCAGTGAAGGTTGCAAATGGTGATCACATCACTGCAAGACACTGCAATGGCATAACTGCAAGCCAAGTGTTATCTCCTGGATTATGATTACACTCTTAAGTAGAAGAACTAGTCCTTTGGGAGAAGGGCGGCATATAAATCCAATAAACAAACAAACAAACAAACATAAACACTACTCATTGATTGCATCATAAGTCCAGTCACTGAATGACTGTTTATTAAATGGGGATCACCTATAGGGCAATGGTCCCCAACCTTTGCAGCTTAGTGGCCCAACTGGGAGGGGGAGGGAAACTGGGTGGCATGAGTGGCGGGTCAGTGTGCCTGCACTTGCACATGCAGCTCAACTTGCAGAACCCACTCATACAGCCCAGTTCCAAGTAGACCATGGGCTGGTAGTGGACCTTGGCCCAGGGGTTGGGGACCCCTGGTATAGCATAATTTGGTATAGTATTGTTTGGCTACATTTAAAAAGTTGACTGGATCACTGAAAGGAAATAGTATGAATGTAGTGTAAGCATGTGTGATATTCCACGTAGTACTCAGAAAAATGTAAAAGTATGTTTCCCTTTCATAACAATTGATTAAAACTTTTAGAAGCATTTTAGACATTTTTCAAAGGGCTACTATCTCTCACATAGGAACACACACACACACACACACACCATATTTTACATAAAAATATGGAGATAATTCTCACTGACATGATGTATTTCCTAAGTTTAGGATATCTTTATGTATAGAAAGTGGCACAATATATCAAACTATTTGCCTGTTGAGCTACTTGGAGCTGTGATGGAGCAGTAGTTAGAATGCAGTGTTGCAGGCTTGCAGTTTGCAGTGTTCTGTAAACTACTGAGAGAGGGCTGTAAAGCACTATGAACAATATATGTCTAAATGCAATTAGTCAATAGTATTAGTGTTAATTAGTAACCATTTCTTAAATTTACAATACTCAAGGAAACAATTTCTGTATTTTTAAACTAACTTGGTAAACACATGCATACCTCATCAATAAGAGTTTTCTTATTCACAGGCAGAAGAATGCAAGGATAGAAAAACTATGCAAGTGTTGCACGCCAACAACTTCCTACAAGAAGGAAATAGAGATGCCATGCCCCAATCCAGATAACCCGAATGAACCACTTTCTATATATATCCTTATATTTGGTGAATGTGTATGCAATGTAGAGGAATGTGTGCACTAGCCAAATTCACTAGAAGCAATATTTAAAATAAACCATCAGTTGCTATTTACATTGTACCTAAAGTCTCAAGTTGAGTCCCTTTGTTTACATTAATTTGTCCAAACACTGAAAAGGCAACTACTCTTTTAAGAACAGTGCTGATAACAAATTATGTTAATTTATTCATTATTTGGGAGATAGGAAAATGAAATGAATTTTTGCCTTATTTATAAGGCTTTCATCAAATTAATGTCTACCTGTGTAGAATAATTGACTGTTTTAATAAAGATATTAGCTGGTTTTTTTAGTTCCAATGGTGAATAACTAAAAGATATTATATCTTCCTAATCCTATAATCTAATGAAAAATTCATTCTTCAAATGCCCATTTTTGTGTTGTCAAAATGGAACCTTTCGTGATGCAGAGCATCATATCGACAGAGAAGACTTACAGAAGTAATGAACCTTTGTAATTGAAGAAACACCTTCCTTCTCTTCTTTCAAGGTTAATCAAGATCTGTATTATGTTATATCAAGATAATTTGTAAAATTAAAAAAATGCATCTTTGCCACTGGATGAGGCTGGAATTAATGACAGGTAAAAGCAGAGAATAAAGACAGCGTATTTTTCTTACTTCTCCCTACCTGGTAAGCTACTGAAGAGGGCCATTTGGGTAGATTAAATATATGGTAAAACTTGAGATAGAATTTTTGGTCTGTATTCCTCTAAAACACGGGGTCAAACTCACCACATCGCTTGACATTTCATGATGTTTTTCCCATTTGTGGAGCATGACGCATCCAGTCTGCAGACCGCCAGTTTGACACCCTTGCTCTAAAAAATGAATTCCAAGTCAGGATCAATTTCCAAGAAGAATTAACAGGTAGTCCTTAGTTAGCAATCATTTGCAATTAAGACAGTGATGAAAGCAAAGATAGTATCAATTGTAATAGCAACTTGAGTGCAATCCCAAAATATCTCAAGAAGCACCGTTGGCATTGAAAAAATCACCATCAGTCAATTGCAAAAGGCAGCTTTACTTACAACAGTTTACTTCTTGCAATGATACTTTTAACACCATCAAATACCACCTGTGTTTGCCAAATTCTTGGGAAGGACTCAATAGTTAGATAAAAATGTCAAATCCAGTCTAAACATCTGACTGTGTGATCAACCATAACAATAATGATATACACCACACTGATCTATTACAACATCCTAAGTTCTTGGGGAAAACTCAGTGGCTACAAAGACCAACTCCAGCTAAACAACAGGCAGCTGTGATTTCGCAATGGTGTGAAAAGAGATTTCTTTAAAAAAAATAGACACATTGAAAGTTCTTAAAACTGAGAATGAGGAAACATAATTTTAGTCTTCTAGCCATTTATTTTTTTCTGCTAAAGGTAACATGATTAGAGTTATGTATTTTCAGATTCATACACTTATAATGAAAGTTGACCATATAAGCTGAAAATTCACTTTTCATATACTGAAATGGTTATACATAGATACCGGAGTGTAGACCTAAGTTTACAGCATTTCATCTTCCAGTTGAGGAATCTTTCACAAGTCAATAACAAATACTGCACTTGGATTACTAATACTGTTTTAGCCACAAAAAGTATTATTTCTGGTTGATAAAGAGGATATATAACTTTGGTAATCAAGTAACTTATCCCAATAGAGAAATTGTATATACCTGTACTTCAATTCTCTGTTCCCCATTAGGGAAACAAAAACCACATGAATAGCTGATTTGGAATTTTCATCTTTTTATGGATAAATCACATCTGCTCACAACTGCACAGGGAAGACCACCAGTGCTTTGCATGGTATTATTAAATAAATGCAATCACAGTGCCATCAAAACTGCCCTTTTAAAAGTTAAATGGCAGATCTTCTCAATATGTTATATGACAAGCTTCTAATTATCCCTTGTTTTAATGGCTTCCAGTTCCATGTGAAAAATGAGGACACATTAACTTGTTCGTTGTGATCATTACTCTTTGAATTTCTCCAGTAAGAGAAGAATATTGGAAGTTATCCTAGTTTTATTACATGGTCAAATTAATGCCATTTCATTTATTAAAATGTGCTAATTCAGTGGAACCCAACCAATCTACCTTAAGAAGTTTGCAAAAAACTAGTAATTCAGTACTCAAATTAGAGGAATCTGGATAATAGTTTTGTCTGGTTTAGACATGCAATTTTATCTTTAAAAAAGAAGCTGATTAAACTCCCAAGGACATTTATTGCAATATAGATACCATTGCTTATTTTTTCTTGCTTTATTGAGTGACTGTGCATTTTAGAATCATTTCAGAGAAGTGTGATTGAAACTTATTTCTACTTGTTGAAAAGGATGCCAGGTTGACTTTCTATAATATATTACAAATGCATATCTCACGCAAAGTAGACCATATCATTGCTAGACTTTTTGAAAATAGTGCACCCAACTTTGTGATGTCAAAAAAGCAATTATCAGACCATTATACTTTCAAAAGCTAACGATTTACTTAGGACCTCAATATACTATCTGTATCTGTGTGACCCACCCATATGCTAACAAAAATATTACATCAAAATTGCCTATCAGTAATAACAGCCAGGGCTAGAGAATATAGAAACATAGATTCTCTGGGAAATTTTTAGTGTAGCTCCATGTGATTTTTTTTTAAACTTTACAATCCAAGTGAACAATGGATTAACTAGAGTTCTCTAGAAATAGTGAATCTAATAATTCTGATTCTTTATTCCAGCGTTTGATGAGAATTTTACTCTTTGGTAATTCATCATTTTGAGGAAATGAAAGGGTGAATTAAAGCTGTTTAAAACAAATTGCTTGAGGTAGGGGGAAATAATATCCTAATGCCTCTGTGTACTGTACTCAAGGTCAATGCCCATAGCCTATTTTGAAAAAGCCAACACCTGTGAGATTCATTACATTTCCTGACTTCCCATCACATCACATGGATGCATTTTGGACATTCTCAAAAGTAGATCTGCCTAAGATTGACAAAGAGTACAGCAGCAAGATGGCTACTGCACAGTCTCATCAAACAGAACTTTACTGATTACTGCTGGGGTAATGCAGGGGTAGGAGAAGTGACCACGACGTTACTAGCAATTTACATTGGACTTTCCAGGGGGAAAATTCAAACACCTTTCATTTAGATCATTGTTGATCAAAGTAAGTCATCATAAAACCAACTCCTGACAAAATGCCTGAAATAGTTGAGGTGACAAACACAATGCCTCCTGGCCTCCTTGTGCCAGAAATATTTTTCACATTTAGGTAACTTTACATTACACACATCTTTTATTCACATAAGAGGGACAGGTCCTTTAAGGCAGGAATGTGAATGTGATGGCAGTTATTTATGCAGACACTGGTGCACAGGACATTCCTGGAGCAGGACAAGAAAAACAGGCAGAAATAAAGAATCAAAGCTGGTCTTGAGTTAAGATTCAGAACTGTTCTGACAACAATTCGCATAATCTTCGTGAGACTGTTTCTTTACTTGTTCGTAGTGTTAGTCGGTACATCTGAAAAAATAATGAAAAATAAGTTTTATGAAGAACGGCTTTACAATCGCCCAAATTCCTTCCTTGCTTGTAAGTATTTTCTGTAACAATTTTAGATGTTTTAGAATCATAAGGTGGTTTGATGTTTTAAGATTTTTAAAAAAAAACAAGAATTGCAGTGGAGGCGAACCTAATCTGAACTTCTGAAGAACATTTTTAGCTTAGGGCAGGGGTCTCCAAACTTTTTGCAAGGAGGGCCAGATTTGGTGAGGTGAAAATGTGTGGGGCCAACCATTCAGCCTGTCATTCTTTGAACCATTAACATTAATGTGTGGTGAAGGAAAAAACGCCGGCTGGTGGGGATGAGTGACAAGCTGAGCTGGCGGGGAGAAGAGGCTGCGGGCTGCTCAAAATTTGAAAATGGGTTGCAATTGGCCCCCGGGCCGGACTTTGGACATGGCTGGCTTAAGGGGAAAAGAGGCTATTTTTTAAATCAAAGAGTTCAATAGTAATCAGTGGGATTACCTGTATTTAGAATTAAAGAAAATGAACTGAGCTGCAGAGTTAAGCATTATTGTGAAGCTTTATCTTTACTTACATTCTTAGAACCTTTAAGTATTCTTAGAAAATAGAAGTTACTGGCAGTTGTATGTCCAGAAAAAATAGAAATGGGTAGTATAGACCAGTGTTTTTCAACCACTGTGCCGCAGCACACTAGTGTGCCGTGACATAGTGTAAGGTGTGCCGTGGGAAAAACACTTTATATATAGTCAATATAGGCACAGAGTTAAAATTTTTTAACATTTTCTAATGGTGGTGTGCCTCGTGATTTTTTTCATGAAAAAAGTGTGCCTTTGCACAAAAAAGGTTGAAAAACACTGGTATAGACCACTGATAGTGAGAAGTATCTTTGTCCTTCTGGGACATGGGCATCACAACCACTTTTTGAAAGTACAGTACCTATAAATTGTTTTCAAAATTCCAAATATGCTCACTGACTTAAAGATGTTGCATAACTCTGCTTTAGCAGAGAATCCCATAAGTCTTCTTCCTCACTCAGCAATCTTTTCCTTATAAGTGTTTTCTGCTCCTCTTCTGCTCCCACCCCCCCAAAAATCTGGTTGTTATTCAAAACATCTTACATCCTCCAAACTTAATATATCACAAGTGATAGTGCTACATGTACAATTATGTATCACAATATTTAGAAATCCATACATTTTGCCCCAAAAATAAGGCTTATTCCTTGGTGCACACAAGAGATATGGAATGGAAAGAAACTTCAGTTAATCTGTCACAAAATTAAAAACGTAATTAATCAACCCAAAAAAAGAAAATACAAGTTCAAGAGGTGTGAGTTTCACCTGGAGAATTTACAGTATAAAAAGGCAAACCAAAACCTGTTTAGAATGGTACTCCATCCCAATGCAATTGCTCTTCCTGATTAATGAACGGAACTCTGAATGTAATTTTGCAGAAACTCAATTGTCTGTACAAGTTGTACAATGAATACAAGGCAAAGCTAGTATTGGGAGAGCTATAAAATGTATGTATGCATTGTCTTAGTCGATACCACTCAGCTAGCACGTATATTGTTAGAGCACAATCTTCAATGAAGCATTATATCTGTATTTGGTGAACGAAAGGATCTCTAATGCAATAAAAAACACTAGAATTTCTATTTTACTTTAGAAGAAAAGATTTCTGTAAAAATACACATGGGGAAAATTAAGTGTCTTTCATATGATACATGCTCTTGGTTTGACAATAAAATAAGCAAGGATTACCTCTGCCTGAAGGTTGGGTTCAAGACGCATCAAACAACCAATTTGTATTGATTTTGTGTGTATTATGCCAGCACCTACAAAGTTAGCAGGGTTAGGATCCACTTCTTCCAGTAGAGCTGTGCCAAAGCCAATGATCTGTAAAAGATGATTTAATTTTACATAATACGTCTCCTTAAAAGACAAATTAGTTTTATTTAATTGAATTGAAAACCATTGGACAACATACAGATGGAGAAAGGAAGGAGGAGGATAAAGTGTATATGATAGATTGAGCAGAATGCTAAACATACACTTGATTTAAGACTCAGGTAGCTTCCATATTAGAGAGAATGCAAAAGTTTGAACTAAAGAAAGAAATGTGATGTTATAACAAAATCAAATATCCGAACAACTTTTCCAGATAAAATAAATTAACAAATCAACCATAAAACTTTTAGACATAAATAATGCTGACTTGAGCACTAAAAATAATTGATAGTGAATAGGAACAATTTGATAAAATCTAGTTTTTATTTCTTGGGGAGAAACAGCTTCCATTTTTGAGAATCAGTTAATAAAATATTGAAAAGGGAATGATGCATTTCAAAGATTGTCAGAATATACGTAGTGTGTAGTTCATTATGTTGAATAGCTGTTGATTAACAAAAGGCTACCAGTGAAGAAATAAGCTTAAAAATTCCTTCTGTCTTTTTTAGATCTGATAGTTTGTTAGCTGTATGTTTTATTTTTTTAAAAGCACCTTTTTATTTTGGTAAGCACAACAAGAATAACAGCAGAACAAATTTCTACTTCTTAATGAATAAAACCACCAATCCTTCAAGAGGCAAAGAAAAAAAGATACCAAAATTATATCTATGTTGGTAGAACAAAAATTTGACTGTTTGTGTGTGTTTATGTAAGAAGCAAAGCAAATTTCCTACCATACAATTACCAACTAATAGAGTCCCATGCTTTTTTTCCTCCTAATATCCAGGCATTTATTTAAAAAAAGTATAGATGTGTAAGCTGTTAAGACCATAGCTTTAACTTTTCTATCATTATCTGGTGTTTTTTAAAAAAAACAAATGAAAGACAACGGCTTTATTTTCCATTATTATAAAGTTTTGATGTCACAAAAGCAACTGTGCTGGAAAGTGAAATATAACCGTTGAGGCAAGATCAATCATACTTACTTTTGCCTTTGTAATTTCAGCATCCATTGGATGGTTTGCTTTAAAGATATTCTGCATTTCTTGTTGAGGGCTATGAAGAACATCAAGAGTTGGTATTAGCAGTTCATATTTATTATATTTCTGCAGCAAAACGTTTATGACAGAATGTAAGCACATTTTACATGGAAGTAGCAGTGTAATACATGCATGTTTATAGCACTCTTCTTCCAAACAATGAATCTTATAGGATTGGTATAGCAATGGTCTAACCAAAGAACTAAAAACAGGTATCCTTAAGTAAGCTGTTCTTTAGCTATACAGATAGAGAAATATATGGATAGAGAGATGGAAGAAGTGTCCAATATTTTCCAGGAATTCAGCCATCAAAATAAATGGACATGCAGAAAGACTAAATTTGTTTAGCTTCTGCTATATTAATGCTCACAATTTATTAAACAATTCTATATTTAATTTTAGCCCCTTAAAAGATAAGACCTAATGTAGTCCATGTTATACTAAACAATAAATGGAATCATTCCATTTCTGACAATGTATGAAAGTTTCCTAACTATAGATGAATATGTGAGTTCTGATATTGACATTCTGAATTTCTGAAACAGCATAGCCAGTATAACATTTGTTTAAACATCTATTTAAATATCTTCACCACATTTCTTACATTGATTCCACACATGGGCCACATAAGAGAACATTTATGACAGGTTGGAGTCATAGAAACTAAAGGGTTATTCACTGGGTTCACATATACCGGTAATACTAAATCTTAATGTAGTTTAGCTGTCTTTAGTAAGTTGTATAAACTTATTGTGAATCACTGTAACATACACAATCAAGTTAAAGTAAACCACAGCCTTATAGACTGTGTTAGCCCAGGCACAGCCTCTACCCTGAAATGCCTCACTCAAATGTAGCAGGCTTCTTTCTGTTTGATTTATCTCTGTATCATAAATGAGTACCGTATTTTCACGACCATAAGCCGCACTAAAAATCCTAAATTTTGATCCAAAATCGGCAGTGCGGCTTATAACCCGGTGCGCTTTATATGTGGAAAAAGATCTCCCAGCTGCTTTGCTCCTCGCGACTGCAATAGATGTCCAGAGGCGGCTTTTGGGGCTGGTGGGGATTGGATTTCCGGCTCGGTGGCCCCTGTCGCTTCTGGACGTTGTGGGGAGCCGAGGAGAGTGTGGGGGGGAGCGCGCGGCGGTTCTTGGCGCTCTGGGAGGCGGGAGAGGCGCGCGGTTTGGTTTCTCCTCCCTGGGCGTCGCGGCGGCGGCCCCGGGCGCGCCGATCCCCGTGTTTTTCGCATCGGGGCATGCTCTTGCAGCACGCCCCGATGCGAAAAACACAGAGATCGGGCGACGTCCAGGGAGGAGAAATCAAACCGCGCGCCTCTCCCGCCTCCCAGAGCGCCAAGAACCGCCGCGCGCTCCCCCCCACACTCTCCTCGGCTCCCCACAACGTCCAGAAGCGACAGGGGCCACCGAGCCGGAAATCCAATCCCCACCAGCCCCAAAAGCCGCTTCTGGACATCTGTGGCTCCCGGCGCTCCAGGAAGCACCGAAAGCAGCTGGGAGAGGCGCGCGGCTTGGTTTCTCCTCCCTGGACGCTGCAGCAGCAGCCCCAAACTCACCGATCCCAGTGCCTTTCGCATCGGGGCGCGCTGCAAGAGCATGCCCCGATGCGAAAAACACAGAGATCGGTGAGCCCGGGGCCGCCGCTGCGACGTCCAGGGAGGAGAAACCAAGCCGCGCGCCCCTCCCAGCCGCCCTCGGCGCCCCCCGGAGCGCCAAGAACCCTCGTGCCGCTCCTCGCGATGTCCAGAAGCGTCGGGAAATGTGCGGCTTATAACCCGGTGCGCTTTATATGTGGAAAAAGTTAAAAAAATTAACGTTAATTGATACTGCGGCTTTTAATCCGGTGCGGCTTTTGGTCGTGAAAATACGGTACCACAGTTTGGGACTCATCTTCCAGGAAGAATAATGATATAGAAGGAAGTTAAGAGAGCAGAATCCATCAGTGGCCTACTCCTGAAACTCTGAGTGAGAAAAGGCAACATCTGTGGCTGCAAAATGGTAGTTCTTTTTAGAGATCAAATGTAGGACTGAATTGCTTTGCAGGGAAAAAACTACTCAACTCCTCTGCTCATAATAAAATTCCGTATACCACCAGGCTTGAAATTTTAGGCCTGGATAACCTTGAACTATGTCGTCTATGTTCTGACCTGAGCTAAGTGCACAAGATAATCTGCCATAATGTCCTACCTGTTAATGACAACTTTTACTTCAACTGCAATAACACAAGGGCTATCAATAGATACAAACTAAATGTAATCCGTTCTAATCTTGATTGAAGGAAAAACAATTTCAGCAATAGAGTAGCAAATGTGTGGAACACCCTACCTGATCCTGTTGTTAGTTCCTCTAACCTCCATACCTTTTACCTTAAGCTGCCTACTATGGACCTTCCACATTTCTTAAGAGGTCCTGAAGGGGTCATGCATAAATGCACCAGCGTGTCTACCGTCCCTGTCCTACTGTCCCATTTATACGTACTCTTTTTATGTGTTTATGGCTATGTTTTGCTTATTTATATTCATTTATTTGTGCCATTTTTTCACGTGTTTTCATACTTGTTTCCTTGTACTTGTTGACAAATAAAATAAAATAAATAAATAAATAAATAAATAAAAAGGAGTTTGAAACCTGGTTCCTACAGAAACAACTCATGAATTTACAAGGCATCCTTGGTGCTCTCTGAGCTTGGCTGTTTTCTTGCAGATGTTTCATTACCCAATCTAATTATCATCATCATCACCACCACCACCAACAACAACATGATGTTACCTAGTTTGGGTAATGAAACATCTGCAAGAAAACAACCAAACTCAGAGAACACAAAGATTCCTCTTTTCAACCCTGAGTAACAAATATTATCCTTCATGGATTTATGTCTAAAGAGGTTCCTTTTTCATGTGAACTAGGTGTCAGTGTTCACTAAAATCCAAGTGACAACCTGGGAAAAATAATATAGTATATAATAATTAAAGACATGCAAGATTAAAATAATTTTACTTGCTCAGTTGTTTCCATCTCTGGAAGAAGTCATTAGCAGCCATTTCTGTAGGCTGGAAAAATTTGTTCAGTGTGATAGGTAGCTTCACGGAGATGTTTTGTAAAGCTCCTCCATATCTGGAAACGGCAATGACAACCTTTTAAAGAAAACCTTCTTTCCTTTTTTTCATAAGCAGCAGTTCTTAAACCATTTGTCCCAATTACATCTTTTTAAATAATATCATTACCTCTCTAAAAATATCATTGTATCCCTAAAAAACCAGACTATTGTTTTAAACAAATATCTTAGGAACAGCCATCCCAAACTGGGTCCTCAACTGTCCACTTCCAAATAATAGGTACTACACAAAATTTAATAACAGTATAGTAAGCAAATTACTTTGCTGATCCCAATCAGCTCAGTGAAGGCATATTGGAAGAGGATATTTTTCACTTGCTTACAAAAAGCAAGCAATGTAGGAGATTCATGTGTTTTCAGGAGGGAAATTTTCCATAAAGTGGGAGGCCACCACTGAGAATGATTGCCATCCTGCCCATACCCATGAACCTTGCAAGGAGTGGGGACTCTTAGCAGGCCCTGTCTAAATGACCAGGCTAAGCAATCAGATTCTATGCTTCCAAAGTGTTGCCTGATGGGAGAAGGTTTTATAGGATATGCTCCAGCAGATGAAGGAAAATTCAAAGTGAATATTCCTATGGTAGAAGGGCATAGGTGACTCAGTAAATTAAGATGGAAATGAAAAGCAGAGATGTAGATAGTGATGCCTACTTATTTTACGAATGGCAATGTGATAAATAATACTCATGAGGGGGGTATGGAGAACACTTCACAGGAGTTGGACCTGTCCCCAAGACTATTTTGATGCAAAATAATCTCAAGACTATTTCTTCATGAAATAGTTCAACTAAAATTCATCAAAATGTTTAATTGGCCCATATATGAAGCAGAAATAAATGATAACAATATTAATCCCTTCAAATAATTCTTGTGACAGAACCTTCACATCTTTTGTGAAGAGCTGCTACTAATAGTTAGCTTACTCCTTTTTGTTCCTCTTCCATTTCTTTTTTTCAACTCTTTGCTCAACCCCACCTCCCAAAACAAACACACACAAATACACCCACCCACCCAGGATTATGCTTTATATCTGAAGGCCACAAAAGTTTATGCCATCATCAATAAGCTAATCTTTAAGGTCACAAAATACACTTTTTTGTGTTCATGGAAATGGATTACTGCAGATATTCCTCTAGAAGTGCACTTAAATGAAAAATAATGTTCAAAGTTAAACAACTATACCTGAATTGAATGTTTAAGGCTGGCGCTTCCATGAAGTCTGATATACACTCAATATTTACAATCTGTTGAACTTGAGCGCCCCCTTCCACAGTGAGGTCAGCAGGTTTAGTCTGCAGATTCAGACGTGATAAGTTAAGGAAACAGATTTGTTTTCTGCTGTTATTCTTTTGCTGAACCTTGTAAAGATTGAATCAGGTCATAAAGGTTTGACAAGGTTAACATAGGTAGAAGGGAAATAAATAGATTAAGTGTATGTTTGAGATTAAATAGGTTGCTAGGATGTTGCTAGAAGACTTAAAATTATTGCTATAGACAGGTCAAGTTAGTGGATATTTGTCCATTAAATCACTAGGAATGAATAAAAATTAATTTAAAAAGTACAGGTGAAACTCAAAAAATTAGAATATCGTTCAAAAGTTCATTTATTTCAGTAATGCAACTTAAAAGGTGAAACTAATATATGAGATAGACTCATTACATGCAAAGGAAGATAGTTCAAGCCATGATTTGTCATAATTGTAATGATTATGGCTTACAGCTCATGAAAACCCCAAATCCACAATCTCAGAAAATTAGAATATTGTGAAAAGGTGCAATATTCTAGGTTTAAAGTGTCCCACTCTAATCAGCTAATTAAGCCATAACACCTGCAAAGGGTTCCTGAACCTTTAAATGGTCTCTCAGTCTGGTTCAGTAGGAATCACTATCGTGGGAAAGACTGCTGACCTGACAGCTGTGCAGAAAATCATCATTGACACCCTCCATAAGGAGGGAAAGTCTCAAAAGGTAATTGCAAAAGAAGCTGGATGTTCCCAAAGTGCTGTATCAAAGCACATTAATAGAAAGTTATGTGGAAGGGAAAAATGTGGAAGAAAAAGGTGCACAAGCAGCAGGGATGACTGCAGCCTGGAGAGGATTGTCAGGAAAAGGCCATTCAAAAGTGTTGGGGACTTTCAGGAATGATTTAAATTGTTTAAAGTTAGCTTAGCAAGAAGGAGCTAAGCTCAATGTAGAGATGTTATTAATTTCTTATTCTTTTCTTCTCAATATATTTTAGACTGTGTTTGTTAAAAATGACCGTTGTCTTACCTGAACGGTCCTTCTATGGGTGCTGCGAAGGGAATCCAATCATGGGTTAACTTAGCCTTCTAGCCTTGAGACTGAGTATGCAAATATCAAAGTTACGCCTCCTCTGACTGGACTTCCGCTTCCTCTCCAGTTCTTATTACGAAGTCCACCGAAGAAGCATTATGTCAATCCTCAACAAGCCGCAAGTCATCCGGCACTACGGAGTCAAGTCCAGTCAGTAACTAGTCACAGTCAAATGGAGCCCTGACCAGCCGAAGCCGCGGGCGGGTTTGGATTCCCTTCGCAGCACCCATAGAAGGACCGTTCAGGTAAGACAACGGTCATTCTCCTGTGTGCTGCTCCGGGAATCCAATCATGGGATATATCAAAGCAATGAACTCCCAGGGCGGGAGCTAGGCTGGTCAGGCTCCTCCGCAGACGGAAGGACCCTTTGCAACACTCTCCGCCCAAAGGACGCCTCGGCCGAGGCGAAGACATCAATCTTGTAGTGGCGAATAAAAGGCGAGGGGGATGCCCAAGTGGCCGCCCTGCAAATCTCTTCCACGGACGCTTGCGTCGCCCAGGCCGCTGTGGTGGCCGCACTCCTGGTGGAATGAGGAGTGATTCGCCTTGGAACCGGTCTGGAGTGGGTGTCATACGCCAACGCAATGCAAGCTTTCAACCATCGGCCGATGGTGTGGGAGGACACCTTCTGTCCCATTGAAGATGGCTGGAAGGAGACGAACAGGGCCTCCGATCTTCGGAACGACGCCGTGCGCTTCACATAGCGACGAAGAGCCCTGCGCACATCCAGATGGTGCCACTGACGTTCCCGCGGATGAGACGGGTGAGGACAAAAGTCCGGCAGGACAAGTTCTTGAGTTCTGTGAAACAATGAATTTATCTTTGGAAGAAAGGTCGGATCCAAACGAAGCACTACCTTGTTCGGGTGGAAGATGCAAAGATCCGCACGAACCGAAAGGGCTGCTAGCTCCGACACCCTCCTGGCCGATGTTATGGCCACCAGGAAAGCCGTCTTGAGTGTCAGCAAGCGGAGGCTGATGGAGTGTAGAGGCTCAAAGGGGGCAGCTGTAAGGGTCCTGAGAACCAAGGTCAAATCCCACGTGGGATAACGATGTACCGTCGGCGGTCGTAAGTTGGAAGCACCCTTAAGGAAGGTTCGAACTCGCAAGTGCTGGGATAAGGAGCGGCCTTGGCCACCCCCGACCACCGTTGACAAGGCTGTGACCTGACGGCGAAGTGTGTTTGGTGCCAACCCCTTGTTGAGGCCGGACTGCAAGAAATCCAGAACCTGGGGCACCGAGGCCTTGATGGGATCGACCCCGGTGCGTCGGCACCAGCGGCAGAAGGCCTGCCAGGTAGCTTCGTAAATACGGGTAGTCGACGGGCGACGGGCCGCCTGAATTGTAGAGATGACTTCGTCTGAATAGTGGAGGGCCGCTAGCATCTCCCGCTCACGTGCCACACGGCTAACTGCAACAGCTGAGGGCCCGGGTGCCGGAGAGCCCCTTGGTGGAGCTGAATCTTGTCGTCCGGGATCCTCCAAGGACGCGAAACGGACAGATGGACGAGGTCTGCGTACCAGGGACGTCTGGGCCACATTGGAGCGACCAGCAGCACTTCCGCCTGTTCTGACAATATCTTCTGAATGACCGACGGAAGGATCGGGAGAGGAGGAAAGGCATAGAGAAGGCCGGCCGGCCAACGGCTGCGTAGAGCGTCTACCCCCTCCGCCCCCGGAGCCTGGTATCGGGAGTAAAACCGGGGAAGTTGTGCGTTGCGCGGGTGAGCGAACAGATCCACCTCGGGCAGGCCGAAGCGGCGAGAGAGCTCCTGGAAGAGAATGGGGTGGAGCTGCCACTCCCCCTGATCCACAGTCGCTCTGCTCAGCCAGTCCGCCTGAGTGTTGGCTTCGCCCGAGATGTGCTCCGCCCGAATCGATGAGAGTCTGGGCTCCGCCCAATGGAACAACCTTTCCGCTTCCAGCATCAGAGCTCTGGACTGCGTTCCCCCTTGGCGGTTGATGTGAGCCTTGGAGGCCACATTGTCGGTCAGGATTAACACATGGTGATGAGATACAATGTCCCGAAATTCCAGGAGAGCCAGACGGATGGCCCGCAACTCCAGCCAGTTTATGCTGTTCGCCAGCTCCTGATCCGACCATCGACCTTGGGCCACCTTGTCCAGGGCATGGGCCCCCCATCCGAATAAGCTGGCGTCCGTTGTAACTTGAACGCGGTCCGGCTCCTTGAATGGACATCCCCTGAGGAGCCTGGACGACATCCACCAATGCAGGGACCGCCTGGCCTTGCCCGGGAGCTGCACCTTGATGTGGGAATGACTGGTATGCGCTCTTTGGAAGGGCAGCAGGAACCACTGGAGAGGACGCGCATGGAACCTGGCCCAGGGCACCACGCTGATGCAGGAGATCATCTTCCCTAGCAGTTTGGAAAGCGACAGCAGCGGTACTCGCCGATGGGATAGCGCATGATGCGCTAGGCGGTATATGCTCTGCCTCCTTTCCGGGGACAGGAAAACCTCGCACGACATCGAGTTGATGGTGGTTCCCAGATGAAGGAGGGACGTGGTTGGGCGCAGGTGGCTCTTGGGCAGATTGAGGACAAAGCCATGGTCCCGCAATGCGTCCATCGTGACCTGTAGGTCTCGGAGGGCCTGATCTCGAGAGGACGACAGCACCAACACGTCGTCCAAATAACAATTGATGCGTATTGGAATTGAGCGAAGGGAGGCTGCCAATACTGCCAGAAGCTTGGTGAACGTGCGCGGGGCCGAGGAGAGGCCGAATGGCAAGGCCCGGTATTGATAATGACGGTCGTTGAAGTGAAACCGCAGGAACTTCCGATGTGCCGGATGAATGGGCACATGGAGGTACGCTTCTTTGATGTCTATGGAAGTCATCATGTCGCCTTGGCGGATGGAAGCCAATATGCTCTTTAGAGAGTGCATTTTGAATTTTTGGTATTTGATATACTGATTGAGCTGTTTCAAATCTAGGATTGCCCTCCATCCCCCGGAGTTCTTTGGTACTAGGAACAAGATGGAATAAAACCCTAGGCCTCCCTGCCCTTTGGGAACTTGCTCTATGGCCCTGATGGTGAGAAGATGAGATATCTCGGTGTCCATAAGGCGCCGCTTTGACGGGCACCTGGGCACAGGGCACCTGATGAACCTCCTCGGGGGGATGGATAGAAATTCTAGCGTGAGACCCAAACTCACTACTTGAAGGGCCCAGGCGTCTGACGTGAGCTCCGCCCACCGGTGGGCGAAGGCCAAGAGACGTCCTCCTATGGGCCCTACCTCCTGCGAGTCAGCGGTATCTGCGAAAGGATCGGTTGCCCGCTCCTCGGAATGACCGTCTACTCTGCGCCTGACTCTGCTGGCGCCCCCTGTCTCTGGCCCCGGCTCGGTCCTGGCCACGGTCCTGTGCCTGGGAGAACCCCCTGGTATAGTTGGGGACATAGGGGGCAGAGGTAAACCCCGAGTCCCCAGACCGAAAGGGCTGCCGTCTACCATAAGGCTGTGGCCTTCTGGCCACACGGGCACTTGTGGAGGGAAGCACCCTACGTCTGTCCCGAGTCTCAATGAGAATTGGATCCAGCACTGAACCAAACAAGGCCCCGCCCTTAAAGGGCGTGGATGCTAGACGCCACTTGGATTTGATATCAGCTTGCCAGTGGCGGAGCCAGAGCAAACGGCGAGAGGCCACATTGGAAGCCACGGCTCGGGAAGCAAACTTCGCCGCGCTAAGGGTGGCATCAGCAGAAAACTCTAGGGCCGCTATCAGTTTGGTGACATCCTGATGGAGGCGCAGTTCCTCCGGATCCAACCTTTCCTGTAGCTGTCTCAGCCAAACTAAAGAAGTCCTATTAAAGAAGGAAGCTGCAGTGGCTGATCGCAAGGCCCACGCTGCTGCCTGATGAGTCTTGCGAAGGACCGATTCGGCCTTGCGGTCCTCGGCCTTCAATCCTTCCGAAATTTCAGAAGGAATTAATGCCGGTGAAGCAAGAGCCGCTATGGGAGCATCCACTGTGGGAAACTGCAGGAGGGCCTCCAACTCTGGGGAAGATGTGAAAAGCTTCCTATCACCAGACCCAGGGGCTTTAACCGCGGTCGGCTCATCCCACTGCTTTTGGATTAAATCAAGAAAAAGCTTGGGAGATGGGATAAAATCCTGCAGAGCCACCTGCTCAGCAAAGAGCCGCTCGGTGGCATCCAGGCCCACAGCAGCACTTTCTGCAGAAATTGCCTCCCCCATGTGGGTGGTAGTCTTGGCCTTATATAGCAGGGATTTGAAAAGAGTGTGCCTGAAAAGCCCAGGGGGCGGAGGCTGGTCCACAGGAAGGCCCTCGTCACCAGAGAGTTCCCTATCCTGGATTTCACCTTCTTCCACTAAGGGAGATTGTGCGCTAAACACAGAGTGTAAAGGGGAAGGAGGATCAGTTTGCAGAATGGAAGAATCCCCTTGTACTGCTTGGGGAGCCAGGCCTGAGTAGGCCAGAGTAGGCCTGGAGACCTGGGATCTACGCGCTAATTCCGCATCCACCCCTCTGGAAATAGCCTCTGAGATCATGCTGTAGAATTCAGCAGAAAGGCCCAAATCCTGGCCCTCCAGAGGCCTGAGGCCTGCAGCTGTGGGGGTGAACGTGGCAGAGGGCCCAGCGCGTGGAGGTGAACGAAGAGAAGCCCCACTAGCCTCCGAAATAATTGGGGGAGAACGAGGCCCGAAAGCCCCTACCTCGGGAATAGGGCCCTGGGGAAGCTGAATATCAGGAGACCAACCCTGCTCAACAACCCTCACCGGAGACACAGGCTGCTGAACCAAAACCGGAGGGGAAGAAATGGGAGCCCCAGATGCCTTGGGGGGAACTTTGGCCTTGTCCTTGCGCTTGTGCGACTTATCCCGAACAGTAGATGAGGCTCGAGGCCTACTAGTAGAGGCCCTGGTCGCGGCCCTGCTGGGCCCAGGGCTGGCCCCTCCCTCGCCAGGGGAACGGGGCTCAGAAACTGGCCGGACAGTACCTTGCAATTGATCAGCCATGATATGAGTTTGAAAGAGCTCAATCAGCGAGACAAAGGAATGCAATTGAAAGCACTTCGCCAAGAACGCCACGTGGAAGCAGAGACTAAGAGAAGCGACCTCCTCCCTGAGTCAGCAAACTCGAGTGAGGGAAAAGGGAGGGGCGGAAGCAGTGCGCAGACTCAAGCGCGCGAACAAAATCTGCCTTCTCATCCCAGGCGTTAGAGCGCATGCGTGAAAAGCGCTTCCAAATAAGGTCACCGGCTTCAAAGGCGCGAAATTCAAAGGAACCGCAAGGGAAATTCCCAACAGCCGATCCGTGTAATCCTCCGGCAGCCGCTCCAGCGAGGGCACAAAGGAGGGAGGCGGGGAAGGGGGGGAAGACCCGCTCCGACAAGCCAAAGCCTCGGATCTGACCGCGCCCGCGGGCGGGTGCTATCCGGCAGGGGTGGCAGCGCTGGGAGACTCAGCTTCCTTGCGCGCTGATGATAAGGGAGGGCAGGCGGAGAAGCCCCACTCCAGCTGCAGCGATCCGATATCCCTTAAGGGAAATAGCGAGGGAGGAATCTGCTGACAGCAATCTGCCGCTTTACCTCCAATCCAGCAAGAAATCCACAGTGAAAAACCAAGTAATTTCATCCTTAACCTAGAAATATTAGCAATTAATCAAGAGAGCGTTGAAAATAAGTCTCGTAGGCTTGACTGAGTAATAAGGACTGGAGAGGAAGCGGAAGTCCAGTCAGAGGAGGCGTAACTTTGATATTTGCATACTCAGTCTCAAGGCTAGAAGGCTAAGTTAACCCATGATTGGATTCCCGGAGCAGCACACAGGAGAATCTATACCGTTACGGGTTCTGGGAAGTCAGGGGGGGGAAGGATGTGGGGGGTCGGGGGGGGAGGGAGGGATATATACTAGGTTAGATAAGATGTGTTATCTCAATGTAATGTGACTTCACATGTATACTGTTCTTTTTAATTTTTCTTTAAAAATAGGATAGGCCAAGTATATTGACATGTAGCGGAAATACACCAAGGAGAGGAGGAGTGGGAAAGAAGAAAGATGGGCAGAGAGGGATGGGAGAGAGGGTGGGAGGGAAAGGTGAGAAGGAAGGGGGGGAGTGGATGTGGAGAGAGGAATGGTAGAGGAGGAGGGGAAGTAGGGGGATGATGGAGGGAAGATAGAAAGTTGGTGGGTGGTGGAAGAAAGAGGTGTATGGAGAGCAGAAGAGTAATATTGGGTTTCTATTTTCTGGGGCCTTGTTGACAAGAGGAATTGATGCAATTACTGTTTAATGCTGTATGGTGCTGGCTATGTACAGTATACATGTGAGTGTATGAAAATGAAAATAAGAAATTTGTGGGGAAAAAAAGTGTTGGGGACTTTCACAAGGAGTGGACTGAGGCTGGGGTCAGTGCATCAAGAGCCACCACACACAGACAGATCCTGGAAATGGGCTTCAAATGTCATATTCCTTTTGTCAAGCCGCTCCTGAACAACAAACGTCAGAAGTGTCTTACCTGGGCTAAAGAAAAACAGACCTGGTCTGTTGCTCAGTGGTCCAAAGTGCTCTTTTCTGATGAGAGCAACTTTCGCATCTCATTTGGAAACCAAGGACCCAGAGTATGGAGGAAGAATGGAGAGGCACACACTGCAAGATGTTTGAAGTCCAGTGTGAAGTTTCCAGTCTGTGTTGATTTGGGGAGCCATGTCATCTGCTGGTGTTGGTCCACTTTGCTTCATTAAGTCTAGGGTCAAAGCAGCCATCTACCAGGATGGAGCACTTCATGCTTCCTTCCGCAGACGAGCTTTATGGGGATGCTGACTTCATTTTCTTGCAGGACTTGGCACCTGCCCACACTGCCAAAAGCACCAAAACCTGGTTCAATGACCGTGGGGTTACTGTGCTTGATTAGCCAGCAAACTTGCCTGACCTGAATCCCATAGAGAATCTATGGGGCATTGCCAAGAGAAAGATGAGAGACATGAGACCGAACAATGCAGAAGAGCTGAAGGCTGCTATTGAAGCATCCTGGTCTTCCATAACACCTAAGCAGTGCCACAGGCTGATAGCTTCCATGCCATGCCGCATTGAGGCAATAATTGCTGCAAAAGGGGCCCAAACCAAATGCTGAGTACATATGCATGCTTATACTTTTCAGAGGTCCAATATTGTTCTATGTACAATCCTTGTTTTATTGATTGCATGTAATATTCTAATTTTCTGAGATTGTGGATTTGGAGTTTTCATGAGCTGTAAGCCATAATCATCACAATTATGAAAAATCACGGCTTGAACTATCTTGCTTTGCATGTAATGAGTCTATCTCATATATTAGTTTCACCTTTTGTTGCATTACTGAAATAAATAAACTTTTGCACAACATTCTAATTTTTTGATATACGTTTGCATAGGATTAATTATGGAAGAGATAAGAGGTCTATCTACTTTCCAAGTACAATTATTTTTTGTCATCCCACTCTTACTCTGTGATTTTTAACTTAGAAACACAGGTCAGAATGCAACCAAGAGCTTTCTGCTTGTAGACTATTGACCAATATGTGTACAAGATGGTTGGGAAAGGGGGAAAGGGATAGCAATAATAATAAGATTTATATGCCGCTTCACAGTTCTTTCACAGCCCTCTCTAAGCGGTTTACAGAGTCAGCATATTGCCCCCAACAATCTGGGTCCTCATTTTACCGACTTTGGAAGGATGGAAGGCTGAGTCAACCTTGAGCCTGGTAAGATTCAAACTGCTGGCAGCCAGTGATCAACAGAAGTAGACTGCAGTACTGCATTCTAACCGCTGCATCACCACGGCTCCTGCACTTATATCTGCTATCTTTGTCTAAAAGACATATTTTGCATATCTCTCTTATTAGTTAGGTTGATATTCTCGATGCTTCCACAATTTACTTTCTTTCAGTTCAGCTCCCTTTCTCTTCTGACTGCAGTTCAGAGCCTCATCTTCACCCTCCCTCTTTCCTTAATGGAAGAAAACATCGCACATCCTACCTGTTGAGATTTAAGCAGCTGAATCTCTCTTTGCATCATGCTCTCTGCTAAATAAAAACTGTACTGATTTTCTTTTACACAAGCACAATCGCAAGACTATTTATTATGGTTTCTTATATTGCTAATTTGAAAGTTTTTCTTTTTGTGCATTTTTGTGCTTTTTTAAAGCCATGACTGGCAAAGCATTGAGAGCGTTGTACTAAGCTAACAAAGAATGTATGATAGTGTAACACATAACCATATTCTGTAGTCTAGAATATTATATAGCTCATTTATATAAGTGACAAAGGATATTTGACTGAAGATCATCTGAACAGATTAATGTTGGAACAAAATTTAAAAATGGCGTGGAAGTTTTATTGCCATAAAATATGAACATACGACCTAGAAGAAAGAAGAAAATATTTTAAATCATATGATCAACATTAGCAATGAAGTCCATGGAGAACTTTTTAAAAATATTCACAAAAATGTATTTAGCATGTTTTCAAAATGCCGTGTGAAATTGTGAAGGGAATTTTTGAGCAGAAACTGAATGGTCATTTGTGTTTTCAAAACAAATGCTATGTGCTAGATGGATATTTGGGAAACATGGAAACATTATAGTTTTAAAATATATGTAACCCTCAGATTACATCCATTCATTAAGTGACTGTTTGAAATTAAAATTGGTGTTGAAGAACAGGGTCTTACCACCAGTCCTCAAAGCTATGGCAGGTGCAGCATCTCCATAGTCATTGCAATTTGGGCCATTGGCAACTGACTTGCCAATAAGATGATTGCAACATCTTGCAATCACAGGATTACCATTTACCTCATTCCCTGCTGGCTTCTTACAAGCAAAGTCAATGAGGAAGCTGGCAGAAGGTCACAAGTCACTCCTGAAAGTTACTCCAGCTGCTTTTCCTTCAGGGGATCTTGGACCCATAGCACGTGCCCGTACTCTGTAGCATTGATCCACCCACCCTTATTTCTTGCCCACCAGTCTGCTTAGCTAGGATGCCATTTCAACAGCATAAAAGCAAACACTTCTGAATTGCCACGTTTTCTTATGTCGTGGTCCTGTGAGGTCCTTGCTTAACAATCTGCAACAATCTTGCTTAACAACAGCAATGGGATTACTATTGCTAAGTTATGGGGACATACAACATTGTGCTTTATGACATTGCTTAGTGACAGAAATTACTGTTGTTAACTGAGGACCTCCTGTATGCAGCTCTTAGCTACAGAAGCTTTCTACTCATCAAGTGACAGAATACAACTGGCCTCTCTGAAAATCTTCACTTTCTGAGGGAAACCTTGTTTATGGGGCACGCTTTAGGAATCAAAGAAATTATATTTAAACTGAAAACTACATTTCAAACTTTTTAAAAACATCAATCACAATTTCAGCTCATAATAACCTATCAACTCACCCAAGTTCTGACGAAATTCAGATTTCAGACCAATCTGTAGTAACTGATTCTCAAACAGGACCCCATTGTTTTTGCAAACAAACCTAGAAGTAAAAAAAATAGCTGCATTCGTGAAACTATATTTAAACAATTATATACATTTTTCCTGTCTATCCTGGAGAGGGAATACAGATAGAGATGTAATAGAAGTAATAGAAGACATAAAAATCTAGATATATTACAGACTGAATTTTTACCCTAGAGGGGAAAATGTTTTCCAATTATAGAAAAATTATTCTGAGCAGGGTACGTAATCTGATTAAAACATTTAACCTTGCTAATCACATATATGGAAACATGTACATTCATGGTATATAGGACTGAATGAACATTTGCCTTAATCGGGAGTTCTATACCAACTGCCAAGTTTAGAGCTGGTCCTTTCTCTATAGCAATAATCCAGCCTATCATCTGGAAGATATAGAAATTAGCCAATCCTATTTTTGGAAAAACAAATCAATGACTCTTAAAGTGACAAACAGTTTTGTAACCTCATGGAAATAGGAAAGACTGGGTAAATCCTGGGAGGAATAAGAAGAGAAGAAATGGAAGCACTGATTTATCACATGCCTTGCAAAGTTGTCTTCTGAACCAGGAGCAAGTGATGCAGGATTTGCAGAATTGTCTGAAAACACATCCACTAACAAGCTCCCACTTGATGTTGCAGGAACAGAATTTGTGACAGCAGCTGCACCAAGACCTAACAGGTCTGCTGAAGGAGATGGAGTAGACTGCAAAAACAAAAACAAAAAACAGGTGTTTTAAATGCTGAAAAAAAGTACAGAGCCAAGATACCTTCTTTTCCCCCCCTCATTCTGTTTATGAAAGATCAGGTGTTACACCCCCAATCTTTTTCACACTTGGCAACTTTAAGATACATGGCCTTCAACTAAGAAATTTCAACTTCCTGGATGGACAGATCTGGGGATTGAGATCCACACATTTTAAAGTTGCCAAAAGCACTGCTTTTCCATGTTGACTTTAAAATAAATATGGCACTAAAGTTTTTTTAAAAAAATCCTTAACTTAGTACATGTATACACACACAAACACAAATACGGGGGAGAGGAGGAGAGGGGGGAGAGGAAGAGATTAAAGTAAACAGAAGAAACTAGTTTGCCTCCAATGTGTATGGTCATAATAAAACTGATGATCTCGTCTATATTTCTCTGAAAATGGAACAGACGCTACGTGGGAAAGATATAGGCAGGATTCCCAATTTCTATTCCCACATGTTCTATTTTGGCCTCCCATATTTAGACCATACGGATTTCACTGGAAGGGTCCAAGGTGAGCTTCTCTTTGGGGACACCTGAACATGAGTAGCTCTCCTGCTGCAGAATCTGATCAAGCAGGACTTTTTGAGTTCTGTTGGTGTTCAACTTGAGCAACAGATTCAGAGCTCCTGATGGTGGGAATGTAAAAGAAAAAACCTATGTGCACAGCCCATTACACACAAAATGAATGCAAACCCTGTTATGGAATGAAACCTATCAATTCAGGTGTCAGTCTGAGAATAGTAGTGGATAAAAGTACAGGAAATATGGAAAAAAATTGTAATTCTGCATTCACTCGTAAGACATTCTTGAGTTGTCTTTATGTATTCTTCTATTTGTGAATCTAGTGATCAATATTAACTGAATGTGTGACTTTGCATATACGAAGTCCTGCTCCAGAAATATTTATATTTATTAAGCAAAACATGACTTATCTGTGATAGAAACAAATGAAAGATGCTTTCCTGCCGAGAGCAGGAGTTATAAATTATCACTCTGAAAATAGTTATAAAAATGTTAAAATAAGGTTGCAGTAATAAAACACGAGGGATAATATTCCCTCCCCCTCTGAAACAGTAAAAACATGCACTATAAACCTACCGCTGTGCTTGCGTTTACAAGGGTGGCTTCAGTGCTACCATTGATATCCGAGCTTCTTTCCTTTTTGGTTTCTTCCAAATCAGTAACTGTATTGGGACCCTTTTTCTTTTTCAGCTTGGTTAGAATGGAAGATTCCCTTTCTGGAAATGGAGGCATTTCTTCTAGCACTGTTGCCTTAGAAAGAAACCGAGCCACATTTTGGAAACTTTAAGAAACATGTTTTGACCTCTTAACAATCTTAAAACAATTTTGCAAAGCTTCTTTTCTGGTAACATTGTACTGCAAACTAGAGCATACAAAACCTTTGCTAGATCAATTCTCGAATACAGCTCGTCTGCCTGGAATCCACACTGTATGTCAGACATTAATATAATTGAGCGAGTCCAGAGATATTTCACGAGAAGAGTCCTCCACTCAACAGAATGCCTTATGTCACCAGGGTTGAAGTTTTGGGCTTGGACAACCTAGAACTACATCGATTAATATCTGACCTAAGCATAGTACACAAAATTATCTGTTACGTCTTACCTGTCAATGATTACTTCAGCTTCAACCGCAATAATACACAGGCAAACAATAGATACAAACTCAAGATAAACTGCTCCAAACTCAATTGCAGAAAATACAACAACAACAGAGTGGTCAATGCCTGGAATGCACTCCCTGACTGTGTCTTATATCTTCAAACCCCCATAACTTTAACCTTAAACTGTCTAGTATGGACCTCACCCCTTTCCTAAGAGGTCTGTAGGGGTCATGTATAAGCGCACCAGCATGCCTACCATCTATGTCCTAATGTTTCTTTTCATTCATACCCATTTTTCTGTGTTCAAGTCCATGTTTATACTTGTACCTGTTATCTCATACATGTTTGACAAATAAATAAATAAAATAAATATAACAACAGCTTTGTCTAAATCAGGAGTGGATCTTTCTCTTTTTTAAAGTCCTGAAGGCCACCTGAATGCTGACCATATTAACTGTTTTTTGCCCTCTGGGTTGCCCTTGGGAGAGAGTGGAGAAGTTCATTAATTCTCCCCTCCTTAGTGATTTCCTGAAAGGTTCTTTTCATGCCAAGCACAGAGACCATGCCTGTCAAATGTGGAAGCCAGAATGTCAGTCTCCACTTTGGAGTTCCTTTGGCAATGGAGCTCTGCAAAGAAAATAGGCATGGACAGATAGTTCAAAAGGAACCAGTAGAGACAAGGTAGAAACTGGCTGGAAATGCTGCTGAAAGTGAGCACCACTATAAGTGGGACCAATTACAAATTGTCAACAAGAAAATGTGTGGAGGTGTGTACCCCTGCAGCGGTCTCCCCAAAAATTATGAAGGGAGAAAGAAGGTAAAGGTTGCCCTTACTTTGGCTAAATAAGCAAATCACTACTCAGTGCTCCCATAGCATTTAAAGGAGTTGTGGGTTCAGTCCCTTAGACTTGATTTTAAGCAGTGGGAATATCACCATCCACAGCACCTGTTTCTTCACTACCTCCACTTTCTCTACCTTACCACTGTCCCCTTTCCTCTGCTGAACAGAGGAAGATAGAGATAGATAAATTAACACTGAAATTAAAAGATAAAGAAGAGTCGGAATATTATGAAATTTGGAACAATTGGTACAAATGGCTGCAAAACAAGAATAAAATTAATTAAGCCGAAAAACAATATATATAAATAGATATAGAACTGTGTATAAAGGTGTGTAAATATAGAAGCGAAATATTATATACATGTACAGGTATGATGAAATAACAATGCTGATATAATGACTGTAAGGTGTTATAGAAGGAAAAAATAATAAAAAATCTGCTAAAAAATAAAGGGAAAAGGTGTAAGCAATAGCTACAGCACTTAGACTTATATACTGCTTTACAGTGCTTTACGGCCCTCTCTAAGGGGTTTATAGAGCCAGCATATTGACCCCCCCCCCCAAACAATCTGGGTCCTCATTTTACCCACCTCGGAAGGATGGAAGCTTGAGTTAACCTTGAGCCTGGTGAGATTTCAACTGCCAAATTGCAGCCAGTCAGCAGTCAGCAGAAGTAGACTACAGTACTGCACTCTTAACTACTGTGCCACTGTGGCTCAGGTGGTAAGCAGCAGGTGACTGAAGGAATTAGCCCTGCCCTTAAGGGCACTAATTTCATAAAAGTACTTGCTCCGTGTCAGCACTGTCTGAGCACCTACAAAGCAGTGTCTCATTGGCTTAGGAACAGTAGGCTGCTGCTGTGGCTTTTAACTAGCTGGCCAGTGCAGCACTACAGGCAGTCCTCGACTTACAACAGTTCACTCAGTGACCATTCAAAGTTACAATGGCACTGAAAAATGTGACTTACAACCGTTTTTCACACTTATGACCATTGAAGCGTCCCCATGTTCATGGGATCAAAATTCAGATGCTTGGAACTGACTTCTATTTATGACGCTTGTGGTCACGCGATCCCCTTTTGCGACCTTCTGACAAGCAAAGTCAATGGGAGAAGCCAGATTCACTTAAGGATCGTGTTACTAATTTAACCACGCAACAACTGTGTCAAGAAAGGTCGTAAAATGGGGCAAAACTCACTGAACAAATGTCTCCCTTAGCTCAATTGTGGCTGTTAATCAAGGACTACCTGCACAGCATTCATTGATTCCAAATCACTAAGTGCAGGTGGATCTTTCTTGGATTATCAGGCCTAAGATCTACACACACACACACACACACACACCAACTTCAGCCTTGGTGACGTCATTGCAATCTGTTGAAGACAGATATGTGTTGTGGCCCAGCAGGAGCCGTTGGAGCTGCCGACAGACTCCGACAGCGAGAGACCCTATGAGTTGGCTCTGGACGATGTGGAGGACCTTGGGCAGGGTTCAGACTCCGAGCAGGGACCAGAGAGGCTGGTTGGCCACCAGGAGGCGCCTGAGGCATGGAGCAGCAGTGAAAGTCAAAGGGAGTTTGTCCCTGACGTCAGGCCCTGGAGCAGTGGGGTGGAGCAAAGGGAGTTGGTCCTGGATGCCAGGCAGAGAAGGGTGGAGAAGCGCAGGCAGCAATTATGGAGACATAGAAGATAATCAGGCCCAGGTGGTTGTGATTTGGCTCCTCCCAAGAGTGTATATAAGAAGAGACTTTGGGATAAGACCTTTTGCAGGACACAACCATTATACTAATCTGGAGAAGCTCTTGTATGTATCTCTTATCTGTGGGAGTCTGGGTTGCTGCCAATATCTGTGAGTAATTACTGTGAATAAAGCGTGGCTAACAGTAACCTTTGGTCGGCGTGACTCACCAGACGGAAGGGGGTCAGAACAATATGCAACTGCCTTCAAAGTTATCACTAAGAGTTGAGTTGTTAAGAAATTAAAAAAAAAACAGAACTGTCTCTTTGGAGGTAAGGTTCCTAACTATAAATATATGTAACCACACATACATACATACCAAAATATCAGTACTAGCAATTGTACTGAGCCTCAAGTACTCAACAGCTCTCTGCTGTAGCTCAACGTCCGCATTCTTTAGTTGGCTGTCACTGCGTAACACGTCTTGAACGGTAGTTTTTATCTCAGGAAATAAATTTACAAACTTGATGTAAGTAGACAGAAGTAGTGCTCTAGTTGGGACACTGCACAGATGGAACTTTGAATGCAACAGGTTGAACTGGATAAGAGGACTTGGTGAGAGAAAGAAAACAGAGTCAGCGCTAACACTCCATTCACAATGATTTGTTTGATTGGGGGGGGGGAGGGGAAGGAGTTCAGCATGAAAATCCTGATATTGCGTTTTGAAATATAGGACATTTCTGCTGCTGGGCATTTTAAATTTCTAATTTATGCTACTACTATTCAGTTCTAATGGTTTATATTGTTTTAATATTCAAACCAGGGGCAGGCAAACTTATATTTGTGTGTATCTGTGACATTTCTCTTGATTCTCATATTTGTTTTTTTAACTGTAATTTTATTTTTTAAATATTCTTTTTTAAAAAAAGATACTAGTATGCTGCAATCAAATCTCTAAAAATGATAGGTAAGCAATTAATTATCCCAAATACATTGCTTACTTCTGCTTTAAAGGGAGAAATAATAAAAAGATCTGGTTACATGCCGGAGATAATTATCTTCTTAAAAGTCAGTAATGGTATTCTGGTTAGGGGATTGAACAAGAACTGGGATAAGTAGAGCCACACTTAATCATATGAGGCCTGAGCTGACTCTCAGTGTGATTGTGCTACTGAGGATATTATAGTGTTTTTACCTGGATCTTGGATCCCCAGCAATCAAGTTTCCAAATTCTCCCAAAATGTAACCACCCACTTTGACCAAGTTTTCATGGCATGCTGGTGCTTGGAGAGCCTGTTGAAAAAGGCATTTGGGAAGCATAAAAATATTACCAATTCAGAAATGTGCTGAGGCAAATATACACATACATATACACATACATACATACATACACACACACACACACACATATATATACACACACACATACATGCACACACACACACACACACACACACACACATATATATATATGTTTTTTATTTGTGTTTTTTATTTGTGCTAACAAAGGCAACAGTAAAAATGTTGGGTTTCTGTCGTGATGGACTCTTGTGACGAGCCGATTGACAGATGATGGAAGCAGTTAGCTTCCTCCCATAATTGGGGCTTACCAGGGGTTGTGACACTAAATATATATATAGCTGATGAGAGCTAAATAGCTTGAAATAGATCTATACTAGTCTCCCTTTATTTATTTATCAGCATAAATATAACACACACACACACACACACACACACACACACACACACACACACACACACACACACACACACACACACACACACACACACACACACATATATATATATATATATATATATATATATATAGTGTCAATATGGGAGGGAGCATACTGCTTCCCTTTTTCTGTCTTTTGGCTCACCCTAGGAGTCATCCAGGCAGAAAGCCATTTTTTAAATATTGCCTTTGTTATTGTTACATTTGTGTTGCAATTGTGCTGATATAGACAGACAGACAGACAGACAGACATATATATTCTGTTATATGCATAACCTATTCTTAGGGTCCAGATGTATAAGGAACACAAATGTTATACAATCAGGAAAAATTATTTCTGATAACCCTGTTAGGATTTTTCCCCCCAAAACTGTAGAGGTATTCTTATTTATACTTAGATCCAAATTCTGCCCTTGGAATAGACCCACAAACACCCCCACCCCTAATAATTACAGTTAATCCACAGGATAAGTTTATGGCCATAATCAACCAGAGAAGTCTGTTCAAGGAAACAGACTCAAAGTAAGGAAACACATTCCACCTTCCCCAATTGATTACACAGTTTTAAAATGTTTATTAGCTATTCTGCAATCAACACTTACCTAATTTACAAGATACTCACAGGAGACCAACTTTACTTGTTAAACACCTTTATAATGCTCATTTATCTTTAGTAGAGAGTTATTTATTTTTAATAAATAAGTTCCATTCTTAAATACATCTTTTCTGCACTTTGACAATTACAGTACAATAAAAAAACCTTTGCAAGCAATTAATTGAACTGCTAGAGGTTATGTCCAGTCCCTTCCCTAACTATGTACTGAGTTGGGAGGAAAAAGGGGGTTGGGGAGAAACAAGATAGAAATAGAAAATTGAGTTTCCTGCCTGCTTTTGAGTCTGACTATCCCTCCAGTGACCTTGGACCCACACATTGCTAATAAAAAATGGTCCTTTGTATATCATAGCTTTTGATAGAAAAAATTATTCATTACTTAGGGGTTTAGATACATGAAAGATGACTTGTTACCTGCAATAAGAACACCTTTACTGTCTTAAGAATAGCGTATAACTTTCATGAAAACTCTCTCCAAGCAAGGTTTTACCATACATTTTCAGGTCAAGGCAGAGTTCCAAGTATATGACTCTTCATTACTAGACGATCTTGACAAGTGCCATTTGGCTTTTGATTGGGATAGAGAAGCTGAGATCTGTATGACCAGTTGTCAAACCAGAAGAATTTTGTTTTTAATACTGGAGCCCAGGATAAATGAGTCCTAGAGCTTTTCTCTAAGGTTGCTGAAGCCAAATTAGACCTTTAAAATTATAATAGGCCAATATGGATGCTATGTCCTCAGATGACGGAAGTGTCTGGAATTTCTAATATCACCTTGCCTCTCCTTTTGTAAAGTTACACATTCATAAAAGCACAATACATTTTCAAAAAAGTCACTACAGTGCAGATTTTTTTAAACTAATAAACCATCAGATACCAAATCCATTTCTCATTTTTCTAGAAAGCTCTTATCCAAAAATACTATACAGGCTACTTATTAATGTTTTGTAAGTACATATTAACATTAGATGATACTAAAAATATTAAAATTATGAAGAAGTATTAGATCCAGATTTTTTTTTTAAAAAATCAACTGATAAAACAATGTAAGGAAGAAGAAATACAAGAAGTAAAAAAGAAAAAGTCCATTTAAAATAACTTCCCCTCATAACAACTTGTCTTCTATTCATGAATTACCCAACTAGTTTGTTTTTATTATAGAGTACAATGGGTTACAGGTAGAAAAGACCGCCGAACAATAGTCTTACCTCAAAAACTGTCTTTGCAGCATATCCTTGCACATCATCTCTGTTAATTACTATTTGAATTACTCTGTACCACACTTCTTCACTAATGTAATCCCCAGCAATTCGAATCAAATTCAGTATGGTATCCACATACCATGTATAGTCCACTGCATATTTCTCAGCCAGAATTGCAACTTTGAGTACCTGGAAAAAGAAAGGAACGAAGGAAGGAAGGAGGGAGGGAGGAAAAGGAATATGGGTTACCTTCTTATTTAAGCAATTACAAAAACGAATTTAGTACATTACATTTAGTACAACACAAATTAACATTTATCTTTGAACTAATAACAAAGGCCTGATATAGCATAGTTCTACAAATACTCTAATCAAATGAAAAAAAAACTTTTTCACAATGAGCAGTTTGAATACACAATTTAATGAACTGATCAATGCCAGCACCAAGTTTTTTGTTCAGAAGAAAAATGATGCTGAATTTAATAGGGAGGAATTTTTGCTATAACACTAAAGTCCATGTATGACCATTCCCTAACTAATGTGCCTACATGTTAGTTATTCCTCTGAATAGTGTAAGTGTCAGAGCATCATATTTCAAACTCCAACAATAATTCCTGCCCCAAAACAATTTCTAACTTCATTGTTATATTTTTTTGAAATAAGTTTAGTTGCTATTGAAATTATGATATGTAGATTGTTAAAACAAAATAAACCCCAGTCACGTTACATGCACAGCATGCAATGAAAGCTGAGATACATTTTTAAAAACTTACGATTTCTTCTCTAATAGAATAATCAGCCGTTTCCAGATAATTCAGCATTTCGGCTACAATTTGTTGGGCATTGCTTCGGTCACACATAGCATACAGGAGATCCACTGCTCTCTGTCGTACACTTACATCTCTCTCGGTCTAGAAGTAGCATCATAATTATAGCATAAAAAATTAGGGGAAAGATATGAAAATAATTTTCAAACAGGTCTGTATACCATGAGACTTTGAGAATATTGAGATACTGAGAACTGAACCAGAATCAATAATTTTGTCATGAAATCAAGAAGTCTAAATAGTACTTGGCATAAAATGACTATTAATGTACAGTGTCTGAAAGAGCTGTATTATTGCTAGCAGAGTTCAAGTTGCATTCAGGTACTTTAAGATAAAGTAGAAGATGATTCAATGAATTAAAAATATATGTACATTGCACAGAGTCCTCAGAAACTCTTTAAAGTAGGGATGAAATAAAGAATAAAGGCCAGGATCTTTCCTTATCCAAATATCTTTCTTGAACTGAATAGAACAGAGCCAAACTCAAGGCCGCATCCAGCCCATTGGGTGCTTTGATCTGGCCCACAGGGCTGACCTGGAAACAACAAAGGACTGGCCCGTGGCCCTCCCGAGCTCCATTTCCGCTGGCAGAGGGTTGCAGGAAGCCGTCGCATCTGAAAACTGAGTTTGGGAGCCCATTTTCATTGGCAGGGCCCTCAGGCCACAGGCGCCCCTGACACAAGTAATGTCAAGCAGGCCATGCCTACCCTGGCTACACTCACCCTGGCCCCCTGCGGCCCTCAATGAAATTGAATTTGACACCCCTGGATTAAAAAGTATTGAGGATTGAATGGGATGCACCAACCTAATAATAGGGTCAGCTCTATAAAATGTACTTGCTTAGACAGTAGCAATAGCAAAGAAGAGGAAAGCTGTACATCTTACTGCCTGTTCAGCATCCTCCAAGCTAACTGATATGTCCAGGTGCAGCAAAGGACAATATTCCATCTTCAGTTATGAAGATAGATTCAAAGTGGGACATTTGTACAAGGTGTAGGCGGGAGCTTTTCATTTCTTTTTGCCTCAAACAACAGAATAGCAAGGCCAATAATATGGAGAGAAGGGGCAAGGAAGGAACAGGAATCGAGGCACAGCAGAAAAATGGAAGATGAAAGAATGGAACGTACAAACTACTCCCAATTTCACTCCCTGTGGAATGAATGTCCTCTTCCAAAATTATTGTCTATCTGTGATTAAGTTCAGCCCTAGCTTTAATCATGCAGGAGTCACACATTTAGGAAAGGAGGGAACTCCCACATTATGAACTTTCACTTCTCTTCCTTCCTCCACGGTTACTCATTTAACTTTCCCCCCTCTTTTCTGCATCTTCATAGGTAGAGAGGGCTCTTCTTAGGGTTACCAACACAGCATTGTTCTACTTGCTAAATTCCGATACAGCAAAACAGAATGGGAGCTAAAGTTCAAGCATGGCCTAATTGGATAAAAACCTCAACCTTATTGTGGGTTATGAAATGTTTTAAAGAGGTTGCAAAGAAAAAACATTTTCATAGCCTGCAATAGTTTAATAAAAACTTGGAGAAAACGTGCTAGAAAAACCAATAAAATGCATACCACTTGTTTGATTTGGTGCTGGGTTTTTGTTCTTTTTAATGTGGTTAGTTTTATTGTTTTTATGCGGTTCTAACTTTTGATTGGGAGTTGCCCAGAGCTGATAAGATAGGCAGCTCTATAAATGATTTAAACAAATAAAATAAAAATCAAGCAGAATAATCAGGGTTGTAGAAAATATACAGAACCAAATGTTACCTTCAATGCATTGATCACTGTTTCTATGTGTGTTTTCACAGCCTCATGTGAAAATTCAGAGCTGGCAAGTGTGCACATGCTTTCCAATGCTAAGTAACGAAGATTAGTTTCCCGGTGTTGCAAAAACTGGCCTAGCTGATTACAGGCACGAACAAGCAGGTTTGGTTCACTAGGCAGAAGAGAGGATGTAAAAAGTTAATAAACTGTAAGAGTCAGTAGCACAAGTATATTGGAGAGCATTAGTGAGAGCATTGATAGATAGCATAGCCTTTATTGTCATTGTATATCATGTATACAATAAAATTGTTTTGAATTAAAAGGAAAAGGTACCTTCACTGGCATTAAAAGTGCAGCTAATATTTTCTGAATGTTAGTAATAATAAGAAGTACAATTCATTTTAAAGCAGGAAACTTTATCTGTATCATTTTCACAGAGCATTTCATAAGAGCTGGGAGTATGCATTTTGGAATAATATAGTCAATTATGTATAATCCTGATGTTCTAGTGATGGCATATATACATATACACATACATACACACACAGAGTATACACACACAAACACACACACACACACACATATACATACACATACACACACACACAAGAATAAGAACTACTACAAATTATATTAGAAAAAGAACGTGAAAAAGAAATAAATAGAAAAAGCTAAAAGTATAGTAAAAAAAGAAAGTAGAAGAAAGTAGAAAAAACAAGGAAGATATAAAAGCATCAAGAAATATTTTCTGATATTCTTCACAACAGTTATTGAGTACAATTTTATTTTAACTTCTCTGATAAAACCAAGTTATATCATGACTCACTTCTTTCTCTACTTTATCGTGTCTGAAGATCAAAACCATAAATCACAAGTTCATTTTTTAAATTTTTTATGTAAAATGTCATAAGTGTTTTCCAGTCACCAATAAATGTAGATGTTATCTTGTTTCTGTTGGCATATTTACTTTTCATGCTGTTTCATCAACATTAAATGTTTTGGATGAGCTTATCAATATAGTAATTGGCATAGGAATCCCAGATGTTATCCTACATCTAGACTGATCATTCTTTGGTTCAGGAAGTCACATCTGACATTCCCATGTGATCGTACAATACTACAAACACATGGTTATTATCCATGAGTGAGCAGCATCACACATAATTTAAGAATTAGGACAAAATAATATCATAAAATTGCCAAGCAGGTATGTATGTATGGCCCTTGTTCTTCATAAAAATTCAGTTCAGTCCTACAACTATGGAAACCAAGACCTTGGATACAAGGATCTTTAAAAATGTACTTTATACATGCACAAAAGTTCATCTGCCATTTTGTACATTTATAGAGTAACAAAAAACAAGTTAAAACCTGTAGTTACACAAATCTTTATCAGCTATGGTCTCTCCTTAGCAACCAAAGAAACACAAAACCTTGGACCATAAAATTATAACCAAGAGCTACTTGTATTTTTTGAATCAATCTTATCCAAGAAAAACAATTTAATGGAATCTTGTGGGTTTTTTTTTCACAAGATTACATTTTTTTTCTTATTATGCTATTCCAGCATCATCAAACTATGTCTTATTTTGGTGCTGTTTTTAATTGATGAAAATGCATTGAAAATAATGTAAGCAAAGCAAGAATGATTGGCCAAGTTCAGAAATATTTGTCCTCTCAAGGGAAAGCATATGAATCGAAGACGGTCATTATAGGGCACAGAGCAAAGCGAGATTTGAGATGCACTATGGTGCTGTCACTTGAGAAGATGTGTGACTGAGACTCATTTTCAAGTCATCCTTTTAGGTAGACTTCTGAAATGGAATACAATTTCAATAGGGAAAATATGTGCTTAAAATCTCATTCCTGTCTCCCCACATTGGTTGCACCTGATTCACACAACATGCTAAACAAAATGTGTTTCAGTTTTGGATCATGTGTAAACCAGGAAATAAATCCACACTGAGGTTAAGGCAGGGAACCATATGAAGCCATAACTTATGTTAGCTGGCATGTGGTTCCACGATTAAGCAACCAGTAAGTCTTCCAGGAAAACAAAGTTTAGTTCAAGTTTCGAGTTTAATAGAATTTGTATGCCGCCCACTCCCACTGGGACTCTGGGCGTCTAATTCAGGAACAGTTGCAAACAGAGCCACTCCTATATACTCCTTTTTCCCTATGCTTCAGGAATGCAGAGAGCTCATTTTAAAGGTAAAACAAAGGACTCAACTAATCTCTCCACACCCTGCGTGTTTATTTCCTTTTTTGTTTTTAAAGAAAGACAAAATACAAATCCAGGTACCAGCAACAGAGTGGAGAAAGACCAGATCCCCATGGCGTGTTGCAGTTTACAGTGTCTTCTAACATGAGTGATCCTTTTTGGCTTAACTTTTGAATCACTTAAATTGTTGTTCGAAAAGCTCCTGATTTTTCCAATGTGGTAAGGTTCGAGTTGGAAATTGCCACTGAACAGGTCTTTGAAGTGACATGCAATTACACAGTTCAGGGCTGTTTTAAAAGGCCACGGCAGTTTTCACAGCACAGTTTTCCTCCAAAGCTTACCTGTCATGGTGGATAATTAAACTAATCGCCTCAAACAGTACAGCATTCTTTGCATTTGAATGCTGCACTTTCTTCGATTTAGGAGGTTCTTGAGCTTTGTTAAGAATAGTTTCCAGACATTCTGTGAGACGTCCTCGAACGGAAGGGTCTTTTGGGAGAAAGAAACTCATTAGGCAAATTTGCTGAACAAAGTAAAATTATACAATTACTATATGACCTTTAAATGTCTCATTGAAAAACTCAGTGCTATTTTCAGATAACATGGAATAACATATCATGCAAGTATAGAGTACCTAATGATTTCTGATCTAGGCAGCTCTTAGCTTCAATACAATACACAGCATTAAATAATTCCAATCCTAAATGTGTGGAAAAATGCAGAAAGTTACATTTTTAAGTGAAAAAACAACAGCACCTTCCATGAAATGCTCAAGTTTGTGGCAGTATTGCACCACAATGTTCCTCAGAGCTGGGTAGACTTGTCAAAATGGAAATAGCAAAGAAAGATTCTCTCCAGTCTGCTTACTAGCATCAGGAAAATAAGGAGTAAGTAAGATCAGGAATGCTGAGAAATCCATCCTTGCTTAATAAGCTATAATCCAACAGTCATCATTTCTGTCTATATTACAGCTAATTAGTGTTAGACTATTAGACAATATTGGAGACAAATAAGACAAACTGAATTTAAGTGCAGGGCAACAGTTCCCAGCCAATGTTTTGACACAATGGGAGGACATTTCTTTTCAAATTATTGAAATAGTTATGACCCCCCACAAGAGCAAGATGCACATATGGGACTCGGGAATGTTATACTTGCAAGAGATGTTATTCCAGATGTTATCTGGAAGTGACCTCCAACACAAACAGCAAATATAGCACTTATAATATGATCTAGCCTCCGCTTAGCATTTCCAAGAATATTCAGTTACTATTCAAGAAAGCTTATACTGGCTTAACAAGAATATATTTTTTGCCTGAAGTTTAATTCAAATCTGTTTTCCTGCCATTTTTGACCTAACATTGTCCTTGTGTGCATTTGTTTTTGCCTCTGAATGGCAAACCTCAGTTATCTGAAAACTCTAATTGCATCTTTCATTCATCTTAAGATCTCCAAGACAAATATACCCCAAAGCTTCCACAAATTCCTTTCTCCTTTTGCATTTCTCCAATTTGTAAACAAATTTTTAAAAGTGATGAACTATAGAACTATATTCCAGAAGCAACCAGAAGAGTGTAGAATATGATATAAGTTTTGTTTCAAGTTCTGGAAAATATGTGTTTGATATCACATATATTACGATTGCATTTTAATAGTGACATCACTATTAAAGCTCATGCACCACTTGAAGTTAACCAGAGTGTCTTTTCCACATACAGCAAAAGCAATATCACTTATATACCAGTTCACAGTGCTTTTACAGCCCTCTCTAAGCGGTCTACAGAGTCAGCATATTGCTCCCAACAATCTGGGTCCCCATTTTACCCACCTCGGAAGGATGGAAGACTGAGTCAACCTTGAGCCAGTGAGATTTGAACTGTTGAACTACAACTGGCAGTCAGCTGAAGTAATCTGCAGTACAGCACTCTAACCACTGCGCCACCGTGGCTGCTACCATGCCTGATCTCTTCCAATCTGTACTTCTTTGCCGAATACTTTTTGAACTTACGGAGGCTGAATTGCCTCTTGAAGGTTTGGCCCAGAAATTGCTTTTAATCTTTGTTCTATCTTTTATGATGCCAGGGATTTCTTTGGGCTTTTTGTTTTCTATAAATCTGTAAGAATTTCATCTATGCCTTCATTTAAATCACTTGTTTAAAATAGCCAGATGGCAGTAAACCAAGGAAAAAGCCAAAGAGTATTCGTTAAAGGCGTTGGATCCAGGTAATGTTGTTTCAGCCAAACTGTACTTGTTCCAAATACTGAGAACTAGGTATGCTTGTTCAGCCAGTTGTATTTATTTAAAACAACAACAACCTCCATCAGTCTACAGTAATTTGGATTCAAAGAGGAAAAGAAGATTTTGAGCATATGTGAGCATGCACAGAGCTGTTCTAATTTCTGATACATTGCAATCTCCATGATCGCATACATACATTTCAAATGCTTTTGCTAATTAAAGGAAGCGTGAAACTATTAACAGTTTTTCATTACTTTACCTGGTGGAGGATAGCACTGCAACAATCTCAAAAGCTTCACAGATAACCATGGAGCTGGAACAAAGTAGTACGTATAATCCTGGAGATCAGTAGATGCTGACGTCACAATCTGAAAGTATAAATTTTCTGTTACTTTCTGGTGACATTTTGTAATCCTAGGGAATGCACAATGCAGATTCTGAATTTTAACGAAGTCTAAGAAAACAGGAATTAAAATTAAAGAAAATAAAACACACTAGCTTGAACACTGATGAAGTGGAAGGTGTGCTAGAAATTAATAAACATTTAAGCACTTCTCAGAGCAAACAAAAGGCAAAAATAAGCTACAGGTACCGTTTTAACGTAAGTTGCTACTAGTTTACACAATTCTTGGGAATAACAGACTGGAAAATGCAAACAAATGCATAATTGTTTCTTGATATAGTCTCATTCTTAATGTTGTTGTTGTAAAATGCTGTCTTTATTTTGTATAACTCAAGTTTGTATAGTTCTAGGTAGTGTGAGATGGCTTGGGTTGTGAGGGAGTGACTGACCCAAAGTCATCCGGCCAAATTTCATGTCTAAAGGAGGACTAGAACTCACCATCTGTTGGTTTTTAGGCTATTTTTGCTCTCCAATAATTTTCAGCTAAGGGAAGAGAGATACACAGCAACTGCTTGTGTCAAAACTGAGGCTGGACTAATGACTCAAAGCAGGAAGGGAAAGACTCCTCATCACTGAACTAATAGTTCATTGCTCAAATGAACTATTCACACAGGTTAAAAATATAATAGCACAATACAATAGAATCTACAGATGCTATTCAACTTGTATTATTGGTTCTTTGTCCAATTACTAAAATAGATGAACTTCTTAGACTCTATAATTAAAAAGCTAATAGCTTTATTTTAAATACCCATACAAATGATGAATAATCTGAATAAAAGATATGTATAATTAATGCTTAAATATACTTTTATGCATTTGATTCAGTCTTGATTCTTGGCAACTGCCTGGATAGGTTCTTGTCATTTTCTTGAGAAATTTCAGAAGTGGCTTGTCTTTGCTTCTTTCTTAGAGCTAAGTGAAACTTACTAGCTAAAGTCCCAGTCTAGGGTAGGACTAGCATTCATAGTCACTCGGTTTCTAGCTTGCTATCTTAACCACTACACTAAGTGACTTTCCATAGGTATACTTAGGATTTCTTATACCTATATTTAAGAGGTACATTTTATAGGGGGAAAAATAGGAGGCAGCAGTGCTATGTACATTTGCCATTTTGAGTTGAACAAAATAAATAAAAGCCAACATAAAAATCTAATAATAAGAATGGGTGGGCTGAAAATATATTCTCACCACAAATTTGAGACTCACAGATAAGTTATCAAAATCCATTAAAAAGGCTAAGATAGTTATTGTAAGTTAGCCAACAATGACGTTTGTAGTTAACTTACATAGTCAGATTGGCCTCAGCATCAACTGTACTTTCATTTTGCAGGTAAGAACTTGAAATTATTAACCTAATTAATTATCCTCTTTTACATTCCAGAGTTATTTTGTTCTACCACTCTGTCTAGCCAACAATCTACTTACCCTACTAAGCCTGGAAACAGCCAGAGATATTGATGTTTTAAATTCATCTGGATTCTTTTGTGCCAGAGTAGTGATCAAACTGGTAGCAGCTGTAACCACACCCTGGGAAAAAAGCAATTTTATAAGTTCCCTTAAAATCTACAGGCTTAAATCTGTCATATGTACAATATATTATTATTACATGCAAAGAATACAATCAAGTTTCATATTCCATTTTACAAGCTTGGTGAAAGAGAATTTCATTTTGTGATGGTACTTATAGATTTCACAGTTAAGGTATGTTCAAAATACTGTCACAATCTGGGCAAGTGCAAATAGATATGGGTGTTACAGGATTGTAAGCTTGGCTGTCAAAACAAGATCCTCAGCTTCATAGCTGCCCATGAAGACCACAGCTGCCCATATGTGACACATATGTCTCACATGGGACTTTAGGTGGTAAATCTATTAATTCAATTAAACAACAGGGCCACCTAAAAGTAACTCTCTTTCTCTACTTCAAGTGATTATTTTTAAACCCTCAACTGTAAGAAATATAAACAAGTAAGAACTTTTCATAGCATAACTCAACATTCATCAATCAGATATTTTCCAAAGGTATTTGAGGCTCATTAAAGAGTTAACATGGATTTTTAAAATTAGCTTATTAAGAAAAAGGGATAGTACAAAGCAAAATCTACGTAGTTGCCAGCAATATTTGATCCTGTTCCTCCCCCATGTTATTCTTCCTGGCTAACTGTGGATTGGCATCAGGAGCACCTGTTTTAAGTTATTCCAGACCTTCTCATGCCATGTCCAGAAGGTGGTGCTGAGGGACCATTGTTTACCTTCTAGATTTCCATTTATACCTTATGCTGTCAAACATCTAAGTCATCTGGAATTCTGAAGTGGGGTATCATCAGTAAACCAATAGCAAACCACTCTATTGTGTTTTATCATCCAGTTCCAAATAAGTATTGATACTTTTGAACCTTACCTAAGTTCAATAATGGACTGGATGAGGAAGAGGAAGCTGAAATGAAATTCAGACAAAACAGAGGTACTATTGTTAATTATAAAACGGGAAGCTGGGACAGAGCTTCTGCCTAATTTGAATTGGCCTGCATTGTCCATGAATGGGCAGTTTGTAATCTGAGAGTATTCCTTAATTCCCAGTTAATGAGTAGATTCATAGGATTAAAAACATTGTTTCTGTTGCACAATTTTGGCAGAACTAAATAGAGCCAGTGTTTCTATGGGCCAAAAATGCAAAAGTAAAAACTTCTTCAAAGTATGGGCAGGATGTGGGCAATCCATGTTGTTTCCTTGGAACTTTGGATATGATTTGGACAAAACCTTCAACTAGAGAACATATTCAGCTGTGCTTACCAGGTGTTGGTCATTGAGAAGGTGCACAACTCTTGATGTCCAGTCTCCCATTGGCACCAGATCAGGAGACGTTCTGTATAATCGTAGCAAGCACAGGGCTGCACTTTGCTTTACACTATCCATGGTGTCTCTGCAAGAACAAGCACAATCCTGTCAATAATTGAAAGGATCTCTCCAAACTCCCTGGGACCCATTTTGTTCAACCCATTTATATAATAGAAAGAAAACTTCCCTTATATATAAGTAATTGGAAAGTCATCATCTTGGTGAGCAACTGATTCTATAAACTGGAATCTTTTGTATCACAGTGAGGAAAGGAGATGGGAGATAATTTTAGGTTTCCTATCAATTGGTTACTGAAGTAGCATATAACTTTTCCAGTTACATCAAATTTTATAGGCATTTTCTAGAAGACTGTGGGGTAATTTAATAGGTGCACAGTTAATTTTCTGGCATACCCATCTAAATTTGAATGAAAACAAAGAATCTTCAGCATCAGAAAAATATATTACCTGCAAAATTCCTAAATGTACTATCACAATTGGGAAATGAATGTTGCCAATACAAACATCACTTTACAATTCATACACTACTTCAGCTTTTTGGTATAAAATAAAGTTACTTGCCTCAGAGAAATTTTCTTTACCCTAAAAGCACATTCCAATGTTAATAAAACATTTCAAATTTTAGAATTTCTTTACATGGCTATCCCTTTCTGTCATATATAACATAGGTTCACTATAACACGCAAACATATTACAAGAGATTTTTCAAGATTCGTCCTTGGTGAGATAAGTGGGCATATAAATTGGATTAATTAATATATCAAATGAAAAATAAACTTCTGAAAAACATTACAGAAATATGAATGGATGTTCATATAAATTTGGTGCTGAATTTAAGTTAACACTTAAGCAAGTTCATATGGATCAGAGTTGCAAACTTTAATTACCTAATAAAGCCAATACTAAGGCAACCCTTAAAAACATAATCACTCTCAAATACCAGAAGAGGCCCTTGTTCATAATAAAGCAAACATGGAGGGTTCACAAATACAACCTTTGGGAGCAAATAGGTGTTCTCTCTTTCCAATGTCAACATCAAAGAGATGGATTTCTAATCATAAGCACCATCAATAGGAAGAGAAAGAAGGTTTATATAAATATGATACTTGCTACATCTAACAGAATAAACTCAATTGCCTACTAATACTCAGCCTGTGCATGTTACTTACCCAGCTACCAGTATTTTTGGAATTTCACCAGCAAATGCTTCGGCCATCTCTCTGCTACCCACATTGGCAATGCAGTGCAAAGCCAGTCCCATAAAAGTGGGGTTCCGGCTAGCTAAATCGTTCTTGATTGCATTGTTTATCAGGCGTATCAACTCACTGTTTGAATTCACAAGTACGGAGATGAACAAATAACCCTGGAATTAAGAGAATAATTAGTGGTGAGTCAACTGGGAAATGTTTAACATGTTATGTGGGTTTTTTTGAAAAATGGATGTGTATTGTACAAAGTGCTGAAGAATCATTTAGCCTTAAAACAAGATGTGTTACACTGCAGCAATTTTTAAACTGTAGTTAAAAATCAATGCAAATTTCTCATGGACTAGACAGTTGGGGTTACTAAACTAGACTGAATTAGTACAGTTTTGTCATACTGGCAAACAGCTACATACAAGAAAGAACATCTGGATTATTGTCAGTTTGGTCCCTGACATTCCTCAAAAAGATCACCCAGAACAGCTTTTCAGATGATAAAATGTTGTTATGAGAAAGTTAGATAAATCACTGTGGTAAAATTACAGGTAGTTCTTGACTTATGATTGGTTGCTTAGCAACCATTTAAAGTTACAATGGCCCATCGTGGAGGGGTATTTATGACCCGGATTCAAAGTTATGTCAGTTCCTGTATGCAGTCATGTGACTGCACTGCAGGCATTTGGCAAATGGCTTGCATATACAAGCCATTTTTAGTCCTATAATCATGTCACCGTATTTTTACTTCTAATTTTTGGCAAAATTATACCCATAGCAAACAATTGTTTGACTGAATTACTGTGGACTTGCTTAATAACCATAGTGATTACTTAATCACCATTACAAAAGAGACATAAAATTGGGTCAATCATGTGACCAACCCATTTTACAACTGCTATGAGTTACAACCATGATGGGCAGTTTCCATTATGGTTGTAATTCGATCACAGTACCTGTATCACAAATGCAAACAAAATTTACAACTTTTTAAGGTTTGGCTAATTTACAGCTTGCTTTGTGAATTTGTTTAATTACAGGAAGAAAAAATGGGAAGTAACTGGTCAAATGCTAAAGAGATGACTGGGGTTGATAGCCTTCATTTAACTTATATCTTATTGACTTTTCACAAGACTTGCCATGAACTATTTTTAACTTTAAAAAAACATACCAGAGAGTGAGTGAGATAAACAATGTTTACCAAATGTTTGGGCTTCAATTGAAAAGAAGATAGAACCTATACCTGTATTTCTCTCAGCAAGATGATTGCATGTTCCAGCAACTAAGTAGCAAGCATTTTGTATGTGTAAAACTGCTCTATAATCATTTGCTTCTTGGTATATTATAAATGCAGAACAGTTTATATATGCCTTTTCTGTTTCAATGCCAAGGACATACTTTTCTAAGAAATCAAACTAGACCCAAGTCCTCTGCATCTATCTACTTTCAAGTCGTCAATTATATTACATGTCACTTACAGAGTACTGCACAGCAACAGGAGAAAGTCTAGTCATTATGCTATTATAATTGTCTAATCAATTATAATATCATGAGCGGCTAAAATTAGGATGGTATTAGAGAAGGTGATGACCACTAACATCCCATTTCAATCTAGGCTTTTCTGCAACAGCTGTACAGATCAAATGCAAACAACCTATAACCCATAACCATAGGGGATTCCTGATGCAATTTCAGAATTCCATGGTATCAGTTCATATCTCTGATAAATGCTGTCTCTGACCCCACATCATTTGCTTAAAAAGAAGAAAATGGTCCAGAGAAGAGAGAACAATTGGTCTTGGAGAATAAATACCCCTCTAGTTTAGCTAGATACAGGGAGTCCTCGACTTACAACAATTGAACCCAAAATTTGTGTGGTTAAGTGAGACATTTGCTATGTAAATTTTGCCTTATTTTAAAACCTTTCTTGCTTGCTTGTTAAGTGAATAACTGCAGTTGTTAAGTTAGTGACACAGTTGTTAAATGAATCTGGCTTCCCCCTTGACTCTGCTTGTCAAAAGAATGCAAAAAGTGATCGTAGGACTCCAGTATACTACAACTCTCATAAGTATGAACCAGTTGTCACATGTCCAAATTTTGATCACATAACCTTATGGATGCTACAACAGTTGTAAGTGTGAAAAATGATCCTAAGTCACTTTTTTCAATGCTGTTATAACTTTGAATGGTCACTAAATGAACTGTTGTAAATCAAGGATTACCTTTTATTTCAAAATGAAATTTCTAAGTACAGGAGAACTACAGTATGTCATAAGGGCACTTTAATGTGCAACCAACAGCTATACATGAAAGGATATATAGGAAATTCCTATTGGAAGATGTGGTTTGTCCAGGTAGGATCAAAAGACCTTTTAAAAATATATACAGAGTGAAGCAAATGTCAGATCCCATAGGGCAATGACAATACTGTATGTTTTATTGATTTAATTACTTTTTTCACATAAAAAGTTATTGTACTTAATTATGATTGTTCAAAGGTTAGGTATCAAATGAGTAAGAAAACATTTAGAAGAGAATGGCAATTAATTCAAACTTTTAATGTAATTCGTATTTAAAAAGTGTCAATGGGGCCTAACTTTTGGTACAATTCATTAATAGCTAAAGGCCTTCAGTTTTATTCGTTTGTCAATATGTATTGCCAGAAAATCATGATTACTGCATTAAATATTCTAAGTAGTGTTATATTGCCTGCAAAATACATAACAATTGTTTAGAATAAATTTAACTGGATAAAGCAATATGTATCTCACATTTTTAGCAATTTAACCATTTTTTTCTTTGTATACTGTGGGTCTTTGATCACAATAAACTTGAAACTCATCTAGCCTTTAGTTCTGATTTCATTCCCTCTTTGCTTCAACCCCACCAAGCATGCGTCCCTCTGCAGATTATGCCTGAAGGATTATGAACATTATTTTTTTAAAATGTATGCTTCAGTACAGATTTTAGACTGCAGGATGACTCAATGTGCCCAGCCAGTAATGACTCTACAGAGCTGGGGGGAAAAACACATATGTGTACAAAATATCAATATGTGCTTATGTTTCTAAGACATGTACATTATAAGCAACAATGTTTATAGTTTTTTTTTTAAAAAATCTAATATTTTTGTTCAAAATTCATTCTAAGCAGATTTTTTAGAAGAAAGCTTTCATTAAATTAATTAGTTTATGATCCTAAACTGATAAGTCAACAGTGAAATTACTGCTGCAGGCAAGCAGTAGTATTCTGCTTTGTATTCTGTATTCTTAACAGTGATTATATTCTTACAGTGTTGACAACTATTTATTTAGTTCCCTTACCAATATACCTATCAGTACAATACTTCTAAACCTTCTTACAACAGCACTGGATCTAATGCATAGAAAATTGAATCAATACAGATGGCTCATTTTTATTTTCTTACTAGCTGCTCATTTAACATCAAGCTGTCTTCCAGCTTTTTCATGTTCTTTATCTTTGCAAATATTTTTTTTACCAGTTTTGTTATGAAAACTTTCATATGAACCACATTTCATAGAACAATAATTTATTACTACAGCATGCTGCAATGTGGATCATTTCAGATGTACAGACAAGTCCCAGAATTTGCCAATTAAATTGAAGGTTGGATGCTATACCAGTTTATTTAATAATTAATTACATTTATATAGCCACCTATGTCACAAGGAAAAACTCTGGTGGTGTATAATGATAATCAATTTAAAACAATACATATATAAAAAGAGGCTTTTAAATGTATAAAATCAACATTAAAAATAGAGGCTAGTTTAAAATATATACAATTTGGATTGGAAATTCTGGGGTTGCAGCCCTAAAAATAAAATAACATTTAAAAAGTCTGAGCATGCCAGATTGGAAAATACTGTCCCCCAATTAAAACCCAGCAGGTAAACAAGGTATCTATAATTTTGCTATGCAGGTGTGAGACATTACTTACAATTTGTTTCTCTGTATATTTGTTTGAACTCAGGAGATTCACAGCCTCCATGTGACCGAAATCAATATCATGTCCCAGGAGAAAAATGAAAAGCAGCTTGCAGACATATTTCTTCTTGCTGTAACCATCCAGGGCTTTATCACCTAATGAGTAATTAAATAGAAGCCATAAACACTTGAACCAAACGCAAATGCCGTATGCCTTTTTAAATATATTGATTAGACATTCCATCATATCTTCTTGTAGCATTGAACCAGCTCCACAATGTAGACCCTATGAAAATTGCAGCTACATCCTGATAAGCCCACTAAATTCCTGTCAGAGAGCGAACTATAATTTCAATAATGACAATAGATCATAACTTACAGATGACTGTGTGACAACTCTGTAGGGGAGAAAACTTTTTAGGATGGTTTATTCATATTTACTTGAGACAAATCAGATAAAAAATAAGACTTATAAGCAGGGAATCAAAGTTAATTTTAAAAAGTCATAAAATGACAGTTGGTCTTACCTGAACTGCTATTTTAAGAGGTGTTTGCAGGATGGGCCAGAGATGGTATTATCACAGCCAATTGGCCTCGAGACTGGGTTGAAACTGAAGCCATGCTTCTGGGCTCCTCTCCTTTGACTCCAGTTTCAATGCAGTATGCGCTCCCGAGATCCTGAAAACAAGTCACAAAGGAGACACCTCCACCCACCAATACTGTCTATCTAACTAGGGTGAGAACTGGCCCATCCTGCAAACACCTCTTAAAATAACAGTTCAGGTAAGACCAACTGTCATTTTCCAGAGTGAGTTTGCAGGATGGTCCAGAGATGGGACATACCCAAGTTTCGTCCCAAGGGTGGGCCCTCACTGATCCGACAGGACCTGTTGCAGGACCCTGCAGCCGAATGCCGCATCGGAAGATGCGAAGGCATCCAGCCTGTAGTGCCGGATGAAGGGCGACGGGGATGCCCATGTCGCTGCCCTGCAGATGTCTTCTATAGGGGCCTGGGAGGCCCAGGCCACTGAGGTGGCCGCACTCCTAGTGGAGTGAGCCGTGATGCCGGCCGGAATCGGAAAATTCTGGGCCTCGTAGGCAAGGGCAATGGCCATACGGATCCACCGGCTAATGGTGGACGGGGAGAGCCTCTTCCCTAGCGACGAGGGTTGGAATGACACAAACAGAGCCTCAGACCTACGAAACTCCGCCGTCCACCTTAGGTAAATCCGTAAGGCTCTTCTTACATCTAAACAGTGTCAACTGTGCTCCCGCTCCCTAGTCGGGTCTGGGCAAAAGTCCAGAAGAACCACTTCCTGCGCTGGGTGGAAGACCGTGTTTACCTTTGGCAGGAAAACCAGGTCCAGGCATAGCACTACCCTGTTACTGTGAAACATGCATAGATCCTCCTTGGAGGAGAGAGCCCCCAGCTCCGAGACTCGCCTAGCCGAGGTGATAGCCACCAGGAACACAATCTTACAAGTGAGGAGCTTCCGGTTAACCATCCGGAGTGGTTCAAATGGCTTGGCCATAAGGGCCCGTAGCACTGTGGGAAGGTGCCACGTAGGAAACCTCTGGACTGGTGGTGGATGAAGGTGGGCCACCCCCTTGAGGAACCTCTTAAGGGCAAATGAGGTAGCGGACTGGGCCCCTCCCCAGGTAGCACCGTGGCCAGTGCTGCCAACTGTCTCCTAACCATGGCTAGGGACAGGCCCTTGTCCAGACCCTCCTGGAGGAAATCCAGGACGTGAGGGACCGTGGTCCTGGAGGGGGGTCACGTGGGCGGCCTGGACAAACATCTTCCAAATGGAATCGTAAATCCTGTCGGTTGACTGTCTGTTGGAGGCCTCAATGGTTCTGATCACCTTTTGGGACAGGAGGGCGCCTCTCAGGCGCTCCCGCTCAATCTCCACATAGCCAGTTGGAGCCATTGTGGATCTGGATGGAGCAACTTCCCCTGTAGCAATCTCACCTCCCCCTGGTGAATCCTCCATGGTCTCCCTGCCGATAGACTCAGCAGGTCCGCGAACCAAGTCTTCCTGGGCCTGTAGGGGGCCACTAGGATTACTTCGGCCTGCTCTCTGACTACCTTGTGGATGACCCCAGGAAGGAAAGGTGGGGGGGAGCATACAGCAGCCCAACCGGTCACTTGAAGCGAAGGGCGTTGACCCCCTCCATTCCCTGAGCTGGGAACTGAGAGAAGAACCGTGGCATCTGATCGTTGGACTGAGTGGCGAACAGGTTCACCACCGGTCTCCCGAACCTCTGGCAGATCCTCTGGAAGAGCTCCTTGGACTGACTCAACTCTCCATTGTCTACCATCTCCCGGCTCAGCCAGTCCGCCTGATGGTTGCTGATGCCAGTGATGTGTTCCGCTCAGATGGAGTGCAGATATTTCTTCGCTCAGTATCCCAGCAACATCCCAGGATCGTGTGCCTCCCTGTCGATTGATGTGCGCCTCTGCTGCAACGTTGTCTGTTAAGACAAGGATGTGATGAACTTCTACTGAGGTTTGGAACCGTCATAGGGCAAGGTGGACTGCCTGAAGCTCTAGCCAATTTATGTTGTGTTGAAGGTCGTTCTTTGACCACTGGCCTTGTGCCAGCTGGAAGCCTAGGGTCGCCCCCCCCCCAACCGACCTGTCTGGCATCCATTATCAGTATGAGGCGCTCTTGTTCCCTGAATTCGCAGCCCTTGAGCAAAGCTGGGGACATCCACCACTTGAGAGACATCAGCACCTGTGGCGTCGCTGATACCTTGAGCGTAGAGTTGCTGGAATCGGCCCTCTGATATGGCAGCAGCCTCCATTGGAGCATCCTGGCACGTAGTCGCGCCCATGGCACTACTTTGATGCATGAGATGAACTTTCTCAGCAAGCTGGAAAGAAGGGCTACGGGAACACAACGATCCTTCCGGATCTGGTTAATTAACTTCAACAAGCTGGACCTGTGGTCCAGGGAAAGAAACACTCGACCCAACCGGGAATCAATCACCGCCCCTAGGTGTAGGATTCAGGTGGATGGGGAGAGAGTACACTACTCGAAATTAATCGAGAACCCTAAGTCCTGGAGGGTGTCAATGACCTGCTGAAGGTCTGACCTAATCTGAACAGGAGATGCCCCCTGGAAAAGGATGTCATCCAGGTAGCAGAAAAGCCTGATGGGAATCTCCCTCAGATGGGCTCCACGTGGTCGCCGGCCAAAATGGCCACTGGGACAGCGACCCAGACACCGGAGCCTCCAAGCCTTGAGATTTAACCCTCCAGTAGCTGGAAAAAATGCAGCTACTAGCAGGGACTTACTGGGAAGTGAAGGAAGGGTCTCCTTGTGAGAAGGAAGCAAGTTGAGTCGAGGATGGTTGAATCAGATCAGGAGTCAAGAATTTGCAACCTCTCTTTGACCAGACTGGATTGAAACTGGAGTCAGAGGAGAGGAGAGGAGCCCAGAGGCGTGGCTTCAGCTTCAACCCAGTCTCGAGGCCAATTGGCTGTGATAATACCATCTCTGGACCATCCTGCAAACTCACTCTGGAAAACTGACTGAAATTTGAATTTGGTTAAAAATTAAGTTGTACTTAACATATACATAAATACAATACTTTCTTTAACTAGCACATACTGTATATCAAACTCAAAAGTCATCTTGTAGATTGCACAAGTAAGAGGCTTTCACGGAACCACTATTCAAACTAATACTGAGTTCTTATATATTACAGGACTTGCCATCCTCGGAGAAAAGCATATTTGTCAAATGCATTTGATATCATTTTCCTTGTTATTACTTATCAATGCATCATTTCAATTTATATACTGGATCAATCAGCTGTCAATGTTACAATTCTATAGATTACCCAGATCCACATTAATATACTGTTAATATCAGAAACTAAGGTTGTAAAAGTGAATAGCACTTATCAAGGAAGCTTGCCAAATACATGGATGTCGTTCAGACTAGAGAACTATTGCTGTATAGTAGTAAAGAGAGGGAATGTAGTTAAGACGATGAAGTGGAACTACCAGCACTAATCACAGCTGCACACGAGAAAGGCTCTAAGCACAGGCATAAACAATAAGGATAACTCACAATGCCTAACTTGCTGCAGCCAATTCACCACAGACAACTTGCATGGCCAAGTCACTGCAGGATAACTCATTGCAAGATAAGTCAACATTGTGTGCATTGTTTCATTCAGTTACTTTTATCATTGGATACCATGTTTTCGTCAAAATTATTGGAACTCTTGTATTCCTGGATTGACTTTTTTTCCCTTGCAATTCTGTATTTGCTGAATTGTCTTGTGGTGAGTTGTCCCATAGCAAGTTGGCCAACTTCATAAACAATAAAGGTATTCCTTGCTTAACAACAAGCATCATTGAGACCAGAAATTATTTCACTAAGTGACATGGTCATTAAGAGGAAAATCATCTGACCACCCCAGACTGATGTTGCTTCTGCTGCAGTTGTTAAGCAAATCTCTTGTGGTCATTAAACAAGACATCATGTTATTGAGACTTGCATTTATTGTTGACTGTCTGCTTATTGGAAGCTGGCTGTGAAGTGTGCAAATGGCAATCATGCAATCACAGGATGCTATGATCATTATAAACACCCATTGGTTGCGAAGTCCCCAAATGTTAATTACGTGACCATGGGAATGCTAAATTTACTATTTTGGTACTGTTGTAACCAGAAACGGTTGCTAAGCAGGATGGTCAGTGAGCGAGGTCTTCCTGTGGTTATTAAAGAGCATCATAAAGATCAGAAGGGGCTGGCCTAAAGGTGCTTTAATCTATTTATCTAGATAAAAATGCATTGATCTATTAATCTGGACAAAAAAAGTATGATTCAGTCTAATGAATGCAGATCACAAGTAGCCATCTTAGTTTTCTTCACATCTTTCTTAGAGCTTAAAAAATGGCTGTTCTATTTATACAAAAATGGCACTGTTAGTAATTCAGTTATCTAGTGCTGGACGCAGCACTACAAATAGGAACAAGTTTGCCTCTTGGCATTATTTTCCTTGAAGAGACATAATGGATTCTAAATCACATTTGGCTGTTTGCATGAACAAGCATCTGGCGATGTGGAAATCAACTGGTAAGACAGTATAGACAAGGCCTAAAAATATTCATTCTCCTTGGCAACTGCCAGTCTCTAGGCTACAACATGGCTGATATCAAGCCACAAAATCACAAACGGGCCTGTATCAATAGGGAAAAAAAGTAATTTCTAAACTAAGATATTCATTGTTCAGGCTACCTTCATAATTATTTTTTAGCTTCCCTTCTGTCAGGGGGCATTGTCAAGATGGCTGGACTATATTTACAGAGAACTCTGGATAAAACAGATTATCGGGACCTTTTCAGTCAAGATTTAGGATTGGATGGGAGAACAAAAGGACATTTTGTTGACATTTAGTATGGGCTAGATGGAGTGCAAATATCCTGGTTAGGCACCTTTCAGCAGTCTTTGATATCAATGAACATGATATTCTCCTGAAGCTGTTGTGAGGCTTGACAGCAGGGAGCAATATTCTTCAGTAACTTTCCTCCATTATCGGTAATGATTACAGTGGACATTGGGTGGAGATGGAGAAGCCCACTTGGAGATAAAACATGCTAGAAATGTATGGTTCTAACACTTGCTTTAGCCGGGAAGATTTGAGTGGTTGCAATGGACCTCAGCTAAAAACTTACACTACTATGTGATCTTTCTTCTCCTTTATAATCTTGTTTATTACAATAACTCTGGTCTAAACACACATAGGTTTAAGAGCTAAAATCTCTGTAGAGGGAAGGGAATGGCCTTGAAGGACCAGAAGAAGAACTGCTATTGAAAATGGTCAGATAAGAGAGGCCAAGAAAGTAACTTGAAAAAAAAACCTCTCAGCAAATCTGTCATAGTTCAGAGGAAGCACACTAGTTTTTGCAAGACTCTGTTACAATAGCTGTTATAATCAAAGTAGTACTGATCTACATGGCTTTGGTGTCCTAACCTGGTCACCATGTAGGGCTGACATTGCATTATGACTAATAACCATGTCTATATTTTTCATCTTGTAAGTAAGTTAATTGTTTCATCATGGTCTTTCATTTGAAACATCAGAATTGCGATTACATCCTGAAGTAGCTAAGGATTATGAAGTAGAAAATTAATAATGATAAAACAGACAAGATACACAAGTGAACGGAGAGGCAGGTATCCTTGGACATTCTGAGTGTGTCAGCATACCACAGGAATCCGCTCATTGATGGGATACAGGCTACAATAAATTGGCTCAGAAGAAATCTTTAAATTAGACACCATAGTTTGTACAGAGTAACCTGAACATATTTAGGTAAAACTGGCCTTTGACTATAACTGTGGTACATAGTCAAAATGTGCCACAGCTAAGCAGCTTATCCTACACTTTTTCCATCTCATTAAAAAGCATTATGTGCAAATTTTGATTGAACAAAGCCAGGATAATATTTTGCAAAACATTACTAGCTTGAACCATTCTTTAGAATTTAGAACTTTAACACATTCTTTGATTATCAGGAAAATGGTAAACAACTTCCCTTGTCCATCAAACAATTGATAGTAAGAGAATTATTATGTTTTCACCCTATCAAACTTAAAAGGTAAATTGGATCTGAATGGAAAATAACCAGTTGCCAATATCTGTCACCCCTAATCGCTTTTCCTTTTCAATATCTCTGATTTTAAAAAAACCAGTGAGGTTCTTGTTTTCTTTTGGCAAAAGCTTGAACATAGGGGTGACATTTGGGAAACGCTGTGTAACATTCTGAATAAATGCAACTGAGGGAGGAAATTATTCTGTTATCTGACATGAATAATTGAATGGGAATAAGATGAGGGAATACATAAAAAGTGATTGGGACACAGGGAAATATGAAAAAAGAAGCTTGCTGGAATTATGAAGTGAGAAAGGCTCTAAATGAGAGAAAATTGTTGCAGGAGAGAGAGAATTAAAAGGGGAGAATGAGAGATTAAATATCATGTACATACAGAGAAAATGTTAATTGCTGCATGAATAGATGGTGGGACTGGAAAAAGGTTGAAACAGGATATAATTTTCTTATAGTACGACTGCATTACTTGCAGTCGTACTATATGCAAAGGTATGAAAATAGAATTTGTTCCTAAATACTAGAAGAATAATCTTATTATTCTGCTATGTAAAGGGAAAGGCAGTAAGAATGAAGGCAAAGCCAGCTGGAATATTATTACACTTGCTCAAGTGTGCCTGAAAAACGTGTTAATAGAATTTTGATGAGCATTTAGGAAGTTGCAGTGCAGTGCAGCTGTACAAAAGGCTGGGAAGTCTGCCATTACTAGAATTGAACTCTCAACCTTTCAAGTGGCAGGTGAGCATCTTCACCACTAGGCCATCATGCCACTCTGGACTGAGGCAGAGTGCTTATTATTTACCCTGAAAATAAATTTATTAGTTAAATAATCTGGTTGAATAGGCTGCTTAATGTCTTTGCCATACCAATTATATATATTTCAAATATCCAGATGTAAAACTGCAGTTTGTTTATGAGAAATTATGACTGTCAACACTTCCTTCTCTATTCCTAGAGTTCTGAACCTCTGCCCATTAAAATCAGTTCAGAAGAAACAGGAAGTCAGAATACCAATCAGCATTTTCAGCACAATGAGTGCTTCAAAAAGGAGATTTCCTTTCCTTGGACTTTCATTTAGCTGATTTGATAGTATTGTTTTCGCATCCTTTCAGTAATGATTTGTTTAAAGCTATACAATAAAATACATTCTCAAATACGGGATTTTCCATTAATGATACGGATGAAGAACATGCATGTTACAAAATTAAAGATACTATATGCATATCGATCTATAGTGGAATTAAAGAATTAAGAAGCAAGGTATGTTGAAGACTAAAATAAAAATGTACATAACAACAACTCAGCTATATGTATCATGAGTCAACCACATTAAAAAAGTTATATTTACTCGATCAATTATATAGATAGATAGTATGTTAAAGACAAATTCTTTAGTATTAACTAAGTTCACCATTTTACTATTTAAGATGCTGCTTTAAAAAAAAAAATCTAGTAGAAAATGTAAATATGATAACCCATAATAAACATTTATATTGATATATGTATCCCATGAAGAGTCTTTGTACGTAAGTGTGGTTGAGCTTAATATATAAAGCAAACCAACAGTAAGTAGCCTGTTAATGAATCTGATATCAGTGGTAAGGGAAAAGGGAAACTTCATTGTAAAGATCACTACATAATAATCAAAAAAGTTATGTTTAAATGGCCAGCAAATTACCTTTCATTAGATAGCCAGATATCTATCTGAGCTCAGTTCAAAATGCTATTTTTATGTTAAAAATCCTGTCAGAAACCTTATTATCTCTAGGAAATCTTCCTATTGAAAACTGTATCTCCAGCTCTACTGAAATTAAAAGCTCCTGGATTTTTTTAAAGAATTAATTAATTTTAATTTGTCCTGGCAGCCCAACTCCAACTGATCTCCAAGAGATGCATGGTCTTTCATGTTGAAACTCTGGAATGCCTTCTCAGCAAACAGCAACATGAGTCTGTTGCATATCCAAAAGTTACTCTTCTGCATCGGGCCACCAAGATTAAACTGAGACTGTCAAATACCATGTTTTCCCAAAAATAAGACGCTGTCTTAGCCTTATTTTCGGGGAGGTCTTATTATTTTTGAGGTGCAGGAGGTGGTGAGTGTGGTCATCTCATGGCTGCTGCTGTGTTGCAATATTTTTGGGGAGGGCTTATTTTAGCGCATGCAATGAAAAGCCTGATTGAGCTTATTATCCAGAGAGGTCTTATTTCAGAGAAACATGATATTTTCTACCATATGGATATGAAAACATCTACCTGCCTTGGAAAGAACTGGGAAATGAAGTAACTTCTTGAATCTGGAATTTCAGTAAACCTTTATGTTCAATCAGTAAGTTGGCAAAAAAGATGAAAAGGATGTCTGCCACACCTAAGCTAATAATTATGTTTCTCTCTTTCCCTTCTAGGATGATTTTAGGGGCCAAATTAGGAATATTTAAGGAACTAATTATATCTCCAGGATGGTATCTTGACATGTAGTGCTCCATTCTGCTTATATGCAGGACTCGTGGGATGTTATATATTAAGAAGTGAGCATAATGTAAGCAACACAACGAAAGAAATTCAATGAACCACATTAAAGTCATTCCGATATCTGTTTCTTTTACACTGCTGATAATAATCCCAAAGAATACAAGTTTCCAGGGCCACTGACTAGTACAACTGACAATAATTCACTTCAGTGGATTCAGACTGATTTTGAGAGATAGGGGAGACCTATATTCATATAGATAAGAACCAAACACATACACATATCTTTGTGGGTTTTGTTTCTTAGCAGGATTGTTTTGCTTCTGTTGAGATTATTAAAAAGGACAAAAGAAAGGACAAAACCTAAAAGTTATCACATAGTTGTATATTTCCCCCTTTTTTCTTGTGTAATATTTAAAGAAAAAAGGAACTGGTTTGCATCAAAAATCTCAAAGCTCAGACTTCAATGTTTTTTTTAAATACGGTCTCATTGCTTTGCTCAGGCATGCCTTGTTTTTTCTAAAATGTAGAGCTGTGTTATCTATGAAGATACTCAGTTTTCTGGAAAGTGAGTCATGGCAACTGGACTTTTCTTTTTTTATTTGAAAGGTTTAGCTGTAGCTTCTTCAGATTTTCCTTAAAAGTAAACTTTAGCTAATGATTTCTATTATCAACATGATACTCTTCATTACATCTACTATGGAATAAAGTCAGTTCGGTGTAGCGATTAAGGTAGCAGATTGGAAACTGGGAGATCTTAACTCTAGTGCTGCCTTAGGGCCGTGATGACGATCCTATGGCATGTGTGCCACAGGTGGCACGTGGAGCACTCTCTGCGGGCATGCGAGCCATCACCCCTGCTCAGCTCTACTGCACATGCTTGCGCGCCTCCCTCTGGACCAGCTGATTTTCGGGTCTCTACTGTGCTTGCGTCGAGGTGGGGTGCATGTGGGAGATGCGCATGCATGCATGGGGGCAGGGGAGGGTCACACCGCATGCACAGGGGTGCAGGATGCATGGGGGTTGTTGCGTACGCATTGCATTAGGCTGTGGGCATGCCTGTGCGCGCTGTCATGTGCACACACACGCTTTCAGCAAGTGACAACAAAAAGGTTAGCCATCACTGTCTTAGGGCATGAAACCTGCTCAGTCACTTTCTCTCAGCCAGAGAAAGCAGGCAGTAGTAAACCACTTCTAAACTCTTGCCAACAAAATGCCAAGACTTGTCCAGGCAGTCACTAGGAGTCAACACTGATTTGAAGATGCACACACAAACACAGACATGGAACTCTTAACAAAAAACTTCCATCCCACCTTGAGCTATCTGACATGCAAACAAAAAAATTCTTTCATCATTGATACCATACGAAATCGGAGAAGTTTGTTCAATAGCTGTAGCCAGCTGCAAAGTAACCACATAATTCAGCTCCTTTTACTTGTATAAATCAGCACATTCTAAGTCACAGACAATATATGTATATGTATTTCTGAACTAAGATAACAAATAACATGTTCCATTAATAGGGTTAATATGAAATACGACAGTGTCCTCTAAATTATTGAGGCTGGTTGCACAAATTTTATTAAGCCTCTGTTTGCTTAAGCATGTTTTTTTTTAATAAATCAGTAGCATTCATGTGATAGGCAAACCCATTAACCATCATGCCATCAGCTTTTTTTTAAAATCTCAGTTCAATGTAATTTCTTGCTAAAGCAATTGAAGGCTCAACTGCTGATCTGCCGTGATCAAGGAATTTCTTTGTTCTATGAATTATTTTTATGAACGTGTAATTAAAGTCTGTGTAGCTTGCTATATAGGAAGGAGGAGCACTAGTCTACAGATTCAGTGAAGAACCAAGGATATCTGAGACTCACAAATGTACTTATGTAATCCAGGCTGCCTTGAAACAGCTTGTTCATCACAAACAGCTTGTTCAGCCTTCTTTTCTAAGAAGGGCCATGCCACGTTCAGTTGATCATACTGTCTGCAACAAGAGACAACCCACTATCTTTCTAGGCAGTGTTTCTGGAGAATGTCTTCTTATCTCAGCCAAAATGCTGCACCATCCTCAGTTCCCAATATTTTACAAAAAGCAGAAAACAATACTAGGTTGCATAACTGCTGCGCTGTTAAATTTATTTATTTTTTTTAAAAAACCTGATCACTGTTACGATCCAATTTAGGCAGCTTTTATACATAAAACAACACAATCAAAATAAAAATTCACCTCCTAGCCCTGGTAACTAAAAGAAAGATACCGTATTTTTCAGAATATAAGACGCACCAAGGTTTTGAAAGGCAAATTAAAAAAAAGTTTTTGCACTCTGCAAACCTCCCAAAAATGGCCCGTTTTTCACAAAAAAGGGCTTGGTTTTTTTCAAAAAAAAAAAAGCATGAATAGCCTTTAGGAGGCTTGTAGAATGCTCCAGGGGGGGGGGTTTGCTCATTTCTGCCCTCCCCAGCCCCCAGGAGCTCTCTGAAAGCCTCCTAAAGCTATACATGGCCATTTAGGTGAAGGGGGCAGGGTTTCAGGAGGCAAAAAAATGCTGTATTCCATGTATAAGATGCACCCATATTTTCAGCATCTTTTTTGAGGGGAAAAGGCGCATCTTATACTCCGAAAAATACGGTAATAAAAACTTCCATTAAAAAAAAACCTGGTTTCTATATAAGCCAGACACTTATAGGTAATCATCAACTTACAACCACAATTGAGCTCAACATTTCTGTTGCTAAGTGAAACATTTGTTAAGTGAGTTTTGCTCCATTTTACAACCTCTCTGCCACAGCTGTTAAGTTAATAACAAGGCTGTTAAGTGAATCTGGTTTCCCTACTGATGTTGCTTGTCAGAAGATCACAAAAAGTGATTGTATGACTCTGGGACACTGCAACTGTCATAAATATGAGTTACTTGCCATGTAGCTGAAATTTGATCATGTGACCACGGGGATGATAGTGCAACAGTCGTAAGTGTGAAAAACGGTCGTGAGATGCTTTTTTTCAGGGCCCTTGTAACTTTGAACAGTTACTAAATGAACTGTTGTAAGTTAAGGACTACCACTATTTTTGTTTTACCTTAGCCATCTAGTTATGACAGGTTGATTTTGTAAGAATTAGCAGTTAAAGAGGGAGTTAATATTTATTTTTCTTCCTTATTGGTAAGATTTTAAAATGTGTCTTAAGTTTCAGAAAAGGAAACACATGAGTTGGTTAAACAGAAACCAAACTAGGATCTCAGCAGAAATTAAGCAATAGTTTTCTACTTTACAAACAAATTATAAAATAAATCTGCTGTATTTAATGAAGGTAACAGAGCATTTTAAGCTACTGAAGCATTCCAATCAAGCTCATTAACAACTAAAAGAGAAATTACAGTGTCCACCAAATAGATATTTGGAAGCTCAGGGTGGTTGCAGGATGTGTGCGAGTAGAGGGAGGCAGGGAGCTGAGCAACTTGTGATCTTCCCTGCTAGCTTCCCTATTGATTTTGGTTGTGGGAAGTCAGCAGATTAAGTCTTAAAAGGCAACCATGTGACCATGGGATGCTGCAATGACCAGAAATTCAAGGACCGGTTGTAATTACCCCTCAGCATCATTACAACTTCGCAGGATTGGTGAAGAGGGATTATTAATTGAGGACTATTGTATACACAGACCATGTCCTACTACTAAGCCAAGTATAATAGTGAGCATTGGGTAGGATGTTGTGGCATGCTAGATAGTATGCATTTGTTAAACATCAGATGACATATCAAATCAGAGCCAGCTCTTCTTCATCTTACATTTTGTTTTGTATCCCAGTTACGTTTGTGGTGATGGTTGCTTAACATGTCCTGGTTTTTATTTTATTTAGCCTTAAAAGATGGGAGGGAGAGATTATCTTGTCTCATTCATAGTGAGAATTATGGAAAGCCAAATATTCTGCCAGCCCCATGCAGAATATGAAACGGGGTCCTTAATAAAAATCCAAAATGGCAACAGTTGTTAATGCCATATTATTCATACATATTCATTCTCATTTTCCACAATAAAATTTCCAAAACAATGCATTACTTTCTTACCTTTAAATTTGGATCGAATATTTGCCAGTTCTTTGTTTATTCTTTTAATCTCAGCTTCTTTGCTTTTACCTGAAAACACAGAGGGGGGAAAAACCTCTCAGTTCAGAGTACAAGTTGGTAACAGAATGAACAGTCTTTAACAGCACAATAATTTGGAGGGTTTAAATCAGCATTTTTCAAACCTGCAACTTCAAAAAATCAAGAAACTGCCAAAAATCCAACACTAAACAGCCCAGTCAAAGAATCTCTAAGACCACCCCCCACAAACATTGGCAGGGCAAGCCACTAGAATATAAACTGAGAGCAAATTGCACTCCTTAGTAGCACTGATGATGTTACTTAGTTTTGGAAATGAAAATGTGCAAGCTCACATAGCACAAAGGATCCCTCTTGGCAACTTTAAGATGTGTAGACTTTAACCCCAACAATTCCCTAGCCAAAATGCAGGTGAGAGAATTCAGGGAGTTAAAGTCCATACATCTTAATATTCCCAAGTTTGAAAAACACTGCTTTAAATCCTAAATTTCTCATCCCTTTGTAATAGACTGGTTGCAAATCTCTTTATATTCTTGCTGTGCTACTTCTCTGACCTTTCTTCACAAAATGGTTTGGGATTGAATCTAGGATCTGCCAATAGTAGTTCTTGATTAAAATTTGGAAACCAGTGAGACAGAAAGTGGTGAAGGAAAAAAAATCCAAGAGACAGGGAATGATGCATAACGTTTCATCAGGATCTTTTATATATAAGACAGTGACAGCCTGCAACAAAATATAAAACTGATGGGAGTCAATACATTTATGATGGATAATAAGTGTGATTGGTAAACATCCCACCAGCCACATGACATTTAGAGAGATTAATTCCAGCTTCTTGCTGGATATAAACACAAGTTATGCTGAATGTAAAAAAACCAAAACACCCTTTGGCCAATAGTACTTTTAAGTTAGAAACACAAAAATCACATCATCTTCCTTTCCATAGAGAATTGATAAAACCATTATCAAATACAATTATTTCACTTCACTGAACAAGTATCCATGCTTGAATAACATTGTAGATATACAACAGGAGAGAGAGGGAGGGAGGGAGGGAGGGAGGGAGGGAAAGAAGGGGGGCATGAATGTATGTGTGTTTCCTTAAGTGAATTCTTTTTAATTGAAGGGTGTTCTCGGTATTGTAAATGTTGATATTTTATAATCTGGTTCCAAACACATTTCAAAGTGCTGTTGCTTACCTAATAGCTGACCACTATGCCAAACTCTCTTGAATATTGGAAATTCACTTCCTAAAGACATCCATTCAATACTGTGTGTGTGTGTGTGTGTGTGTGTGTGTGTTCCTTCAAGTTAATCTTGACTCCTGGCAACCGCCTAGATTAGGCCTGAAGTTTTCTTTGCAAGGTTCTTCAGAAATGATTTGCTATTGCCTGCTTCCTAGGGCCGAGAGAAACTGACTGGCCCAGGGTCACCCAGTTGGCTTTTTGACTAAAGTGGGACTAGGCTCCCTTGGATTCTAGCCCAATGTCTTAGCCACTGCACCAAATAGGGTCTCTAAGTCATCATTATTGCCCTTTATGCCTCTAAAGTTTTTTTTTTAATGCATTGTTCTCTCAAAATTCTCCTTTGTTTTTATAAGTTACCTAGACATTCTGCTGGAAGGCAATTACACCAAAAATAATTGATACATTTTCCTCAATAGATTTAGTCATTTTTCCCATATTTCTTTACATTACCAGGAAAAGGGAATCAACACACTGAACTTCTATCAAAAACAGTTCTTTTTCACTCCAGGCTGAACGCTGACCTTCAAACCTTGAATAGTTCTGATTAACAGAAGGCTTATGAACTTCCTTTGAAAGGTCATTTAAACAGATAGGAATGTTCAGTGACGCTCTTTCTACAATGTTACACGAATTAGTGAAACTAAGTTTATTGTAAAAAAGACAACAATGCCTCTCATTTTCGTACAATGTGTGAACAAAAAAGAAAAGAATTCCTTGCATTCCTTAACATATTTCTCTCAGAACAGTTCCTGCCTAGAAAGCACCCACTTTGTCCACCTAATGAGAAGGAAGGACTCACTGGAGAAGACCCTAATGCTGGGAAAGATTGAGGGCAAAAGAAGAAGGGGACGGCAGAGAATGAGGTGGCTGATAGAGTCACTGAAGCAGTCAGTGTGAGCTTAAATGGACTCCAGGGGATGATAGAGGCCTGGAGAAATGTTGTTTATGGGGTCGTGATGTGTTCGGACACGACTTCACAACTAACAACAACAACAACATAAAGCACCCAAATATGAAAGTAAAGCTGGAATCTCTATCCGTACATTTACAAACTGGGAAATCCAGCATACAAAATGAAAACAAGTTCCAATTTCTCTGAACCCTTGGCAAGAAACAGTTTGTCTTTTCTACCTGCATACCTAAAAGGTACACACTGAAATGGCATGAAGAACTGTATGTGCCTGGACACCAATTTTAAAAACTCTAAAGCAAACTTTTACGTCATGTTTTTAGCAGCCTGGTTGAAGACTTTAAAAGGTAGCTCAAAATGTGAATGCCATTAACTGTGTAGCAAAGCAGGTCATCTTCTTATTACTGGCCAGAAGTCTAAGACTTTGTTATTCAATGTTGCAATAGACATGATCCAGGCTTACTAAAAATGCTTAATGTACAATTGCATTACATCATGGTTTTATGATTATGTTTATGAGATATGATCAGTGTGTAAAAAACAAACCACCCTCTTGCCATGAATCCAATTCCATTTAACTTTTAACTCATTAATATGCTGTTGGGTTCTTAGTCTTCTCCAAGGTTGCTTTTCTTCTTACTGATGTTCATTACTAGACAAGGTAACAGGAAACAAAACGTCTGCAGGAAAAAAGCAAGCTCAGAGAACACAAAGAACACCTCAATTCTGAGTTACATTCTCGCAAGTTGCCTCTATACATATAGCATCATAATTTAATCATTGCAAATCACCTAACACAAACATGGCTGGTTGTAGTTGTTAATTACATCAGCTTGCTTTAAAACCGTTTTTTTTAAGTTTACAAATGCTTGACTGTTATTCAGTTTTAATTTGTTAGTCCTAGAAGCTACAGGCCTTAGAAGTCAGAAAAACAACCCATTCCCTAGTGCCTTTCTGCTTTATTTTGCATGATTTGCTCTTAGCAACAGAGAACAAATTTTGCAGATGGGCTCCCTATAGATTGAGAATCAGAGGAAGCTCTATGATGCAGTAAAGATGATCAATCCTTTGTTAACAGCAAACTACCAAGTGTAAAGAAATCCGTGACTGCTCATTTCAGCTGAAAAATCAGTTTTCAAGATGACATGAAATAGGCTTCTGCAGGAAAGCTACGAAGTTCATACCAATGGTCTGTCTGACTCATCGGTACAGGCAGAGAAAGCAATTATTAAATACAGTGCTTTTCTAGGCAAAAAAAAAACCCCAACCTCAACAGTATCCAGTTGAACTTCAGATTAAGCAAGAGCAATGGAGGTTCAGAGGTTCAGTGTATCGGTTTAATCTGGTTCTACAAAGAAGCTTCTTCTACCCTCATTTGTAATGTTCTATCACTGTAAAGAATTGCAACTAAATATTGCAACTGGTGTAGATCAACCTAGGCACAAAAAAGCAAGAGCTGACAGCAGAGCAGAACAAGCTCTTTAGTACCACTCAACTCAAAATCTGAATTGCAGCAAAATGACTGAACCAAGGAAAAGTCTAAAATGACTTTATAGCAAGTTAACCCACTAGAAGAGAAAAGCAATGGATTGTTTCCAATAAGCAATGTTTGCCTTTGCTGTCTGTCCTCTCCATCAGGTCAAGGATAAGCCCTAATCAACTAAGATAAAAGAAAAGCTACAATGTATGTTTAGTTAGAATCAGCCTCCTGTTGTGCAATATTTTGTTCAAATGAATTTCAAATCAAAAGCAGGGCTTTGTAATTCCCATCCCCACCAAACTTTAGTAACCATTACTGGATAATAACATTCAGGTTTTTACAAAAACATTGGTCATGTGTTTATCATTTTAACAAAATAATATTTCTGTTTACTATGATTTTGAACCCTTTCCTTAAAACACTATGATTTTTTTTATTTTACTATGTTTTATTTCATCTCTATTTCAATCATATCTCCTTTAAGGAACCCATAGTGGTGTACTGTATATGCATTATTTTGAGAGAAAATTTCTACTTTATAAGGAATGATTCTTGTATTGTTTACAGTTTTTTAATTTGAATGTGACATTTCTCCCAAATGTATGTGTGTGAGAGAGCTACCTCACCAACATCACAATATGGGACAACACATGTCATTTCATTGTAAGCAGGTATTTTTCCCAGTATATAAAACATATCAACTATGTTTTAACAGACCAGAGAAGTATTGGGTGATTCATTAAAACAATCAGCACTTTGGGTAGCTCCTTCTGTAACTAACACTCAACCAAAGCTCAAGAGAAAATTCACTAAATCCTCAGTATAAGTTCCAAAATGTAAGCTATAAACAATTTTCTTCCAGTGCAAACTATATTTTCTTCAGATGATAGCAGCTTTAACAAATCAGACTGTCTGTTACTCTTCATTACATGGGCCACAAACTAACAATGTTAAAATATTTTACTTTTTTCGAGGACTAACCTAAACATAAACCTTAGAACTAAAGTGAGCAAAGTATGACCCATCAAGAGCCATTGTATACTTTGTTTTGTAAGGGTAACTCAAGTGTTACTTTTACTGATGATTTTGTAGTTTTTTTCTTGAATATCTACTCTAGTGCAGCAGAAATTGCTGAAAACAAAAGTACAACCACACCTTGCATTTCAACAGTGGGTAGTAAGGAAGGGGGAAATGAATCAACTGTTAGGAAAAAAGGCAGCACCAAGCAAAATTCACTATTTCCATCTGACTAGCTATCTCAGTGCTTCAAAGCTAATCAACAGAATCCTTTCAGGACATCTCCTGTTAATTACAATATATGTACCTAGGAAAAAGAATATGGAATGAAGTTCTTCTGAATTCATAATTCTACTGCAATAGTTCCTCTATCTATCAACACATTCTGGAAACTTTAAATAGAAGCCATCAGAAAAATACAACAGACATGGAGATACAAATAATCTGAATGTAGTTAAATTCTTTAGAAGAAAATAGCATTCAGTTGGCAGCATTCATTTAGAATCCTGGCTATCATTTATTGCAGCAACAGTCTTAATGTATGTAAAAGGCAAGGAAGCTTCTTGAAGTTTGGACAGTCAGTTTATGTAATTTCTATGAATATTTACAGGCCCAAGGCAGAAAAACAATGACATAATAGTTATTTCTCTAGGGTTTTATACCATCAACACAGGAAATACTAATGTTCAGAAGCCTGTAAGTCAAATTTATTTAACTTTGATCCAAGACTAGCATAAGATAACATTCAAAACCAGGAGAATGAATTCTTCCAAACATAATAATCCATGTGTACTAGGAGAAAAATAATTAAAACATTGAATTCAAAAATCTAAATAGGAGAAAAATCTACAAAAACTATCAAGTAAATTATGATTAAGATATGAATGTTAAAATTATATGTAGTAAATTAAGATTAAAATACAGGATAATTGTACACTATAAAAGAAGTACTATAAATTATTCTAGGCTATCCATAAAAGGAACATATAAGTGAAAGTAAAAAAATATTATTCTATGAATAGATAGCAGTAAGAGTTCAATTCGGTGATCAGATGAGAGGATAACAGAAACAGAACCGTGTGATTATGTAAACAAGGCTTTCGTCAAATCTCTTACAGGTGATCAATTTCAAATGAATTCTACAAGCTGCTCTTCAAAGCTTTGCTTTGTCGTATGATCGGAAACTGAAATAACAAAGAAGTAAACTGCTCAGGATAATCAGAAGCTTTGGAAATGTTCAGAAGAGTCATATTTAGATGTTTTATCAAATAAACAATGCAGGTCATATTCAATAGTCTCAGTGTGCCTGGACCTATAGGGAATATAGGTACTCTTTTAAAGGTATACCCCTATATCTTCCATCAAGGACATCAATGAAAGAAGATTACACTGTGTCAAAACGAAGGCTTCTATGTACTTTGGTACTTCTATGTATCTTTGACTATCAGTGAAAAAGAAACTGGGAGCCTTGCTTAACTCAGTATGTTCTCTGATCCCTATATTTGCTACTTTAGAACTTATCTAGCTTGCTTTTAACTCAGAAAAACCAGCTGGGAAGGAGAGAACTGAAATAATTTTTGCTAAGGATGATCACCTCCATGAGCACTGGAATTACATTAATTTAAAAATTGATTCATTAAAAGTGTCAAACTAGTTAGGGGAAAAGGTAAAAAATAATTTGCCAGCACAAAAGCAGAAATAAATTTTCTAGCATTTAGTTGTCTCTAAATATGGGGGTGGTGGTGGAGGAGTGAAACAAACTGGGGACCTGACATTTTCCTCTTAAAACTTTAGACAAGATAACCTTGGGAAGGCTGTCTTCAAAATTTGGAAAATTGTCCAGTTCAGTATCATGTTGCCACTAGCATATTTGCTTTGACAGTCTGAAGGTTGCTGGTTTACAACCAACCCCTTTTGACTGTAAAAAATAAAAATAAAGGATTGCTCTGAGCATTTTGAACAAAACAAGAGTCATGTGCTTTTCCCACATTCAAAGGTATGAGAAACCATTTCCAAACCAATGAAGGAGATCAATTGAAAGGCTGTTTTTGTGCCATGAATGAATGAATCTCTCTGCAGGACTCCTGTGATTCTTCTCAGACTTATGGAGAAGTTGAATAGAAAGACTGCATTATCTGCATATAATATAATGATACAGATTTCTTCATCAGCTTGGGAGAATGAAAAGTCAAGTTTAATTAACTAACCAACCATTTATGTAGAAGTTCAACAAAAGTAGAACTATTATTAGAGACAAAAATGTAAAATCACAGCTGCCAGTTTTTTAGCTGACGTCAGCCTTCATATGCATCAAGTTCTTCCTTAGAAACTAGGATGTCATAATGTTGCAGCAAAGTCTATGTGGGAATCCAAGTAGTATCTCCTTTTGTAATTGACAGATGGAAATTCTTTCAATGTGCAATTTTTCTAAGTGCTGTCTATTGTGCTTTTAAATTATTTTGATTCTTGGAGACTACCTGGACTAGTTAGTTCCTGAGGTTTTCATGTCCACTGCTTGCTTCCGAGGGCCAAGAGAAAGTGACTTATGCCTTAAGTGGGATTAGAACTCATGATCTCCTGTTTGCTAGCCTGTTGCTTTACGCACTACACCAACTGGCCTAAACTAATACACAACCTTATTTGTTTTGGGGTGAACACTGTATGGCTTTGGGGAATATAATGCCCATATAACATAAAATGCCCATAATGTAACTTTCCACTGTGGCTGTAAACAAGCCCCAGACAACATTGTCCATGAAATCCTATAACTTCAATACATCAGGAAGGCAACATGTGTGTGTGTGTGTGTGTGTGTGTGTGTGTGTGTGTGTGTGTGTGTTGGGGGGGTAAAGGTTGCTATACAGAAGTTAATTCTAACCTTTCTGACAACTGTCACAGTGATTCTGTTATATCTAGTACAAGATTCCAAAGTTCATTCCCTACACAGGCGGCCTTCCCAGATCACAAACAAGCATTCTTTGGAACTAATTAGTTTAAACATAGGTGTATTTACCAAAAAGGCAAGGAAGCAAAAGATTTTCGGGGCTTTTGGGGGTTCTGAGTTGGTTTATTTTTGGACCTCAACTGTTGATAAATTACTATTTGTTGTAGCTCTCTGGGCAGTAGTAATACTACACTGTATTCTTGCAAATAGTATAGATTATGTACTGCAATTATTTTAAAAAAAAGATTATACAGGTCCAAACATCTCCCTTTCCATAAAAATGTAAGGTGCATCCTCAAACAATGATTCATTTAAAAGAAACATTATTTCTCAAATATTTCAAGAAATTCAATTGTAAATGAGATACAGCTCACTATGGTTATATAACAAGTTAGGCAAAGCAGTTTTAAAAAGATTTTAACAGACTTAAAAATGTTTTACATTATTTTGTGCTGGAATATTAGTTATCTCATATGTTGTATATATTGAAAATATAACCATAGTGTTGAATAACAGTAAAGTCACTTGTCAATAGCTCTTTTGTAGAGAGGAGGAAGAGGGGGGGAGAGGGAGGGAGGGAGAGAAAAAGAGATATATTTCAGTATATTGAATAACCACAGACCAAATTAACGGCTAGACCAATCTTCATTCAAAGGCAGCCAACTAAGTGTAACTTGTCAACAGAATGATATATTTAAGATAGCATTTAACCAGTCAGGCTTCTATAATAAAAAAAGATTCCACTTCCAAGGTACTTCCTATTTTTTCCTGCAGAACAGAGGCATATGTTAAAGGAGAAACTGCTGCTCTTGGAAGCATATCAAGCAAATGATTACTCAACCATTTTACTAAAAGTCCCTTCTAGGCCCATCTTCCCTTCACACTTAGGACCCTCCAAATATATGGAAAGATATTTTTGCATACATTGTCTCTTACACATTGGAAGGTATCAATCACAGAAGACTTTTCCAAGGGATCTAAAGCTGCATTCTCAATTTACTGATTATTAGAAGTACCAAGAGCATGTGTCAAGGCACAACTATAAATACAGCCATTAGTATTCCTTAAACAATTCTTAAAATGAATATTGGCTGATTCACTGAGGTCTTTTTGGCCAACTTTTCCAGTTTTGATTTTCAAAGGTCTCCTGAAGGAGAGGTCCTGCTGCCAAAAGAAGATTAGGAGTATTCTTTCAGCTACTCGGCACAGAATTCCTTAAACCTCGGTCTGTGGGCTGATTTAGCTATAGAAGCCATACCATTGTACCAGCAGACATCTAAATATATACAATTACACAGGTGCAGTTCCTATTATTGTTGCTCTTGAATGACTTTGTTGTTTAGAAAACAAATATGCTGGAAAATGGATAAAAACAGCTACTTTTGTCTGCTGTGGGGACACTGCACAGACAAACACTCTTCTAAACCGGAATCAATCTTAGTAGGCAATTTAGGAGAAGATTTTCAACGTATTATTTTTGTCAAGAGTGATTTATGCTGGTGGTGTTACATATATTTTTTTTCCAAAAAGGATGAGAAATTGGACTAAGGAAACCAGAACACTCTTGTCCTACTTATTTTTGCTGCAGCTTGCTTCCTTTACAGCCTTAGGTACTCCTCAAACAGTGGAGTAAATGCCTGGCTGTTTTATTTCACTCCATTTCTAAAACCAGGGAAGAGGAATTTATGGAATTTTCTATCTGGGGGCTAACCAACAAACCTTGATTTGAGATGGGGCCTCCTTCACCGCCTTGCCTCTGGCAGTGAAGAGTTTTGAGGCCGGGCTATCAGCAACGACCCTCTCCTCATTTTTCCCCCCGAGGCTACACACACTGCAATCTTTTCCTATATGTGCCGAGCTTCCATTTCCCCCGCATCCAAAAAGATAAGAGCTAATCTTCCTTTCACTGAGGCCCATTTTCCGGGTTGGTGGAAGCACATTCCGTATCTTTAAAGCCACCCCAGTCAGGAAGAGGCTGCGTTGGCGCAGGCTAATAGGGACTTCTCCGGCCCCATCTACAGCACAGCTCGCGGGGCTTCGCATCACTACAATCAGCTTTCTCAAAGCAGTTTCAGAGAGACACCCCCCCCCCTTCTCGGGCACCGCGAAGGAGACGCCGGCAGCAGAAGGTGGCTCGTTGCCAGCCCAAAACGCCGTCGGTGGCGAGAGCGGAGAGGAGCCTTCCCAGGAGAGCCGCGTTGTCATTACGCTTCGAAACCACCCCAGCCCGACGTTCCCCGCGGAGGTCCCTTTCCCAAGGCGATCCGGAGCCGCCTTCGCGGAAAAGGATCGGGCGACGCTAAACCCGCCGCGCAGCAGAAACAAGCAGACGAACGGGTCCCCAGGGAAGCCAAAGAACCCCACCCGAAAAAGCCCGCCAGCCCCGACGCCCCCGCCGAGCCCTCCTAGCCGGAGGCAAGTTTCCCTCGCCGCCCCTGCCACGCTTACAGTTCCTGATGTCCGAGATGAAGACGGCCAGGCCCCGCATCCCATCCCCCTTCGACACGGCCGGCATCTTTACGCCGAAGCAGAGACTCCCACCGCCGAGACTGCTGCTGCCGCGATCCGCGCGAAGGACCTTTAGCCTTCCCGAAGCCGCCTTTGCCGCCCCGCCTGAGCGCAAGCGCGACGCCTTTCCGCCTTCGCCTTCCGATCTCGGAGCCGCTAGGCAGCGCCTCGGGGCGCCACCTCGTGTGCGGAGGAGGCGATGTGGCGGCGGGGATTGGGCCGAGCGAGGCTGCCTCTGAGCGACGCTCCGCGGCCCCACAGGCTCCTCGTCACTAGCTACAGCTGCAGGGCCCTCCTCAGCCCCAAGGAACAGGCTCTACTTGAGCGCCCGGGGCTACCTCCTGAGACACCGCGCATCCTGCTGCGGGAGCAGGAACAGGTGTTGATTTTTCCTAGGCTGGGCGGAGGGAATCGAGCGCCGAACGCCGCCTCTGCCATGCCCCTAATGAGAAATAAATCCGCTTGAGCGTTAAAATGCGATTTGGTTTGCCATCTTCAATCCTCCTGGTGAGTTTAGCCGATTGGACGCAATGAAAGATTTCTGAATAGGCATCCAAAAGTTTGCCCTATTACTGCTTTGTCGATATAGGGTATAAAATCCCTATTTTGCAGTCAAAGCTGTTACGCTTGTAAGCCCTGCTAGATTTTTTCAAGCAGCACACAATGCTGATCCATTATTTTAAAAAATAAAAACAAACGATGGTGTTCCATTATTTTAAAAAATAGAAACCTAAATGTGACTTGATTGTAGCAAATGGGACAGATGAGAAGTCAAATAGGATATAGGAACCTTGGTTACAACTTTTGAAATTAATCAGTGTGTTAAATCATTTTCTTTTATTCAAACATTACATTGTGTATGTGGTTCACTGCAATCAAATCAAAATAGACTATACAGTAAACTAATAGCAACATAATGTAGCATCTTGTTTATCTTCCAAGCCCATATATATATGAAAACTCACTTGTGCTGTAAGCTTAAAATTACATACTGCTCTTCCAAAGGTATTTTTACAGTGTGAATATGGGCCTGCAAATTTAAGAGTTGAAATATGGGGTCCTTGATGTTCTCTGAGCTTGTTTGTTTTCTTGCAGATGTTTCATTACCCAAACTAGGTAATATGGTCAGTACGGGAATATCTGTAAAAAAACAACCAAGTTCAAAGAGCACCAAGGACCCCTCCTTCCTTAATCTTCTCTCTCTATACAGCTGCATTTTTGGAACAATACAGCAGGGTTTTCCATAAGTATCAATATTCAAAAATTCCATAAACGGTATCCTACCTTCTCCACAATGTTTGTTACACTTATTGCATAGAGAACTGTGGGAAGTTATCATCCAGCCCTCTCCCAGAAAAATGAAATATCCTAGGAAATATTGAAAAGGCAAAATATTTCTCTGGATGTGAAAAGAAAGAAACATGTTTTAAAAGACAGAATAGTTGCCTGTAGCTTTCTGCCCACCCCCACTTTGTCAATGGGCCATTAAGATGGCCAGGCTAGCCCACTTTACATAATAAAGACTTCACCAGCAGCTACAGAAAGGCATGATAATATACTCAACTGACCACAAGGCAACTGAGAACTCATCACAGCCTAGAGAGTAGCCCCCTGCATGGCACCATGGGAGTCTGACAACCAGTCAGAATACATTTCTTACACAGGAACAGGAAACAGAGAGGTGGGACTAAACAGGGTATAAAAAGCCTAGCAAACCCCTTCCTCAGCCCTTCTCTCTTCTTCTTCACCAACATTGAAGCATGTGATCACCTTTTCTGGTCAGGGCTCAAGCCATATGGCCTTGTCCAACAATAAACCATCTTTCCAAGCAGCCTCCATGACTCCAGTGCCTTCTTCCCCACATGGAGCTGAACCAGAAGGACATTTCTTTCAACAACTTTATTTGCCCATTCCAATTTTCAAGATACATTCCTCTTATTTTAACAGGCACATTAGTTAATATAGATATTGTATTATAATGCTGTGCTGGCTTACGGCTAATAATGTCAACTTCTCCACTATGCTGATTAGATGGTCGTTTGTGGGAGAAGTGTGGGTCTAAATCATAGATTGGTCTGTTGACTGTAGATGCAGATATTCTATACAAGTGAAGCTAGTGAGCAATTTCATATTGTGAGTAAGTGGAAAAGACCTTGACAAACTCTAGGTTATTATTAAATCTTTATCCTGCCTTTATTACTTTATAAGTAATAGCGAACATACATAATAATCCTTCCACCTCCTATTTTCCCCACAACAGACCTGTGAGGTGGGTTGGGCTGTGAGAGTGACTAGCCCAAAGTCATCCAGTTGACTTTCATGCCTCGGATCAGAACTCTAATTCTACTGTATAGAGTAATATTAATGTAGTATCAGAGGTTTCAATTCAATTGTATAGAATGTGAAGGATGTGTGTTTTTGTTTTATTTTGTATAGCTTTTTATGTATGATGTACACTGAAGATGGCATTTTATTTCAATGTAGGAGGTGCAATGACAATAAAGTAAACTAAACTAAATTTAAAAAAAACCTCAAGTCTCCGGGTTTATAGCCTCGGGCCTTAACCACTACACTAAACTGGTTCTTTAATTCACATACATTTTCTACTTCAGCACTAGTATGGATCGTTCTTAATCCCGTTACATAGTCAAGTTTGTATGGAGTCCACCATTCGAAGATTAATATAGTCATTAAGTAGGAAAAACTTGCATATCCCTGGACCAGGGCTGTTAGTTATATGAGTAACCATGAGGTCACAATATCTACTCTTTACATCATCCCTTTAATCATTAGCCTTCCCATTAGATCACAATAGCCTGTCCTCCTCCTCTCAGGCAGGCAATATCCACATAAAGTCACTCTGGCCATCTCCTTTGGGCGGGCAGTACCAGAGTAAATAAAAAATACAGCTTGTGAAAAAATCTGAAAAGACAGCGGAATCAACACATGGTCTCTCCCTGCTTCGGACATCCATCTCAGCACAAGCTCAGAAAGGTCAGTCCTTCTTTCAGGCAATCAGCAGTGGCTGGGCTTAGAAACTGAAGCCGAGCAGGATCAGGTCACGGAAGCAATAGCAAACCCACTTCTCTTTCTCTTTACAAGAAAAAAATTATTGCCACAAGAAGAAATGGAACTGCAGATTCCCCCCATCCCAGAAATGGAAGTTATTTGTCCTTGAACGTTTTAAAAACAAAACTACAGTACTAAAACTACAGCAAGTCAACCTAGAAATCTATTAAAGCCACAGATTTATATCCAATAGTTGAACTGGTCATAAGAAACTTCCAAAATAATTCCTAATAGTATTCATATTTTTCTGTGAGAAGAAGAAAAAAGTGTGATAACAGCCTGAGTTTTAAAGGAAGCATCAGGGTGCTGTCCCCTCACTTTATTCACAGAAACATGATACTAAGTAGGTCAGTCTGAGAAATAGTAGATTAGCAACTGGTGCAAAAATAACTCATGAGATCTAGACTAGAGGGTTACACAGACCCAGCCACATTCAGTGCAACATTGCATTGGTTTTACTCCTCCCAAATGCTAGCTTGAGTCTACTCAGAGGTAAAAGATACTGAATTCCACGAATTTCTAGGCAAGAACGCATAGGATTTCAGCTTTACTGCAATCAATTTTATACAGCTTTGCAGAAATTTCAAAATTAGGCTCTCAGATTGTTACATTTGCACATCCTTCCGAGGTCAGAGAGAATTTTGTGACTTAGATGCAGCCTTGCAATCTTTAGCATAATAATGTAGAGAATTAGATAACAAAGATTTACAGTAAGAGTTGTCTGTATTTGACAAACATTCAGTCATTTTTGAAAATTCAAAACGACTTTGAATTTTTCTTTTCAAATACAGAAAACTCTTCCTGTAACTCCTTGTTGCCAATTAGTTCTTATCCAACTTTTTGCAACTCAGATCAATAGCCCAAGCTTTGATTAAATTGAGCTAATTTGCCTAACTGATGGAGCAAGTCAGTGGTAGTCAACCTGGTCCCTACCGCCCACTAGTGGGCGTTCCAGCTTTCATGGTGGGTGGTAAGGGTTTGCTGTAACTCTGCTTTATAAATTTTATAAAGTAAAGTTACTTCCCTACTTTATAAATCACCATTACTGTGGAACCAGTGGGTGGTTAGAAAATTTGACTACTAACAGAGATACAAAAATGGGCGGTAGTAGGTATAAAAAGGTTGACTACCCCTGGAGTAAGTGAATACAGCTAATGGAATTAATGTCCGTTTTGCACTACCAGTTTCTTTCATCCCTTTTTTATGAACGGTTTGGGCCAATTAGGGATTGTTATACAGTCTGTTTATATTTTTGTTATTGTTTATATTTTTATTGACACACAAACATGTAGCTATTTTTAGGTTGCTGTTGTTTTGCCTTGCATTACAGTACCCTGCTATATTTAGCCTGCTTTAAGCCTATTTAGAAGGCTGATGAATTTCTCCGTTGTAAGTCTCTGGCAGTCTCCGAAGCAGGCCTCCAGTAAGAATTAAGAATCTTAACATATGACCCCGGGGGCATCTCGCTAGAGCTCCTTCGTTATCAGCCACTTTATTATGAAGTCACGCTTCTCACGAAAAGACAACGAGACGGCTCCTTTAAAAGGCGTGCGCTCCTTGCCTCTGAAGTTTTTGCTTCACTTCCGAGTCGAGGCAGATCCGGTTTACAGAAGGAAATCAAGGGCGCGAATGCGAGTGCTTGAAAAGGTGGGAGGGGATTTGAAAAGACAGGCAGGCAAGCTGGCAAGCTTGGGTTGAGCCGAGCTGCACGTAACGGGTCAGCCTCTACTCATAGCTCTTTCAAAATTCCTCTTCCTGTTCCCCGGGTGGGATTCCCACGCGCTAGCTGCCTATCCAGGTCTATGCTTCCAGTGTTGTAATAAGCAGGGCCGGGACACGCCACCGTTTCTAGAGGAAACAAGTTGAGGACTCTGCCCTTAAAGTGGCCAATCTCCCAAGCGCGTCATTTTGCAGAGCAGCAGTAGGATTCAGTGGCGCATTCCTAGAATTGCCTTGCGATCCCTTCTTAATCTGGTTTGCTTGTTTGTGGCTTCGTATGTTGCAGCCAGTGACTAGTAATGGTGGTTTCGACTAATCTCATAATGACTGAGTGAATCCCATTGAGTTCCCCGGGGGTTGGGGGGGATTTGTGAGTTGAAGGTAATGCTTTTGAGGAAGGTAACATTGAAATGTTACTTAAAAAGAGTTGTGCCAGTGTAACAAATCCAGATTCTGTGGAATTTGTATACAGGAATAGAAATGGATTCCTCTCTTACAGATGGAAAAGCAAGTGTCAAATAAATCCTTATAAATATTCTGCAAAATCCTCTTGGATCACTCTACTTTGTATTTCCAGGTTTTCTCCTAATTTTGACTTTTACATATTGGATTGCTGGGTATCAGTTTGAAGAATGTTGTAAAAATATAATTTACCCATCTGGTATTGTTATAATGAGGAATGGAATAATGTAAATCATTTGATTAGAACTGTTGGCCAGTAAATTGGGTGAGAAATGAAAGAGTGGGTTGTGCCCATTGTTGCACACTATATTCACATTAATATCATTTTCTGTGAGCATGATCAGATTTTGCATTGAAAATAGTTCCGCTGTTTTTAAAGTGTCTCTCCATATTTCAAAAGAGGGAAGGTCCCAATTAAGATGATGCTTGGAAACTCATTGTTTTGATGGCACCTTTTAAATTAAAGTGTTTTCTAAAACCTTATCCAATTAATTAAAGTTTGCAGCCCTTTATTGGGTGCTATCTGACTTCCACAACACAGCCTATAATTTCCAGACAATTGACTTGAGTAAATCTGTCAGAGCGGAAACATTAGTTGTAATGGATTTTAAAAGATAACAGATTGATTTAACTATACAGCCTTTGTGGATTTAGAGCTATAAAAGTTTATGCCACGGTAATTACTCTACTGAGGCTTGCAAAAAATAATAATTCCCAGAAGGTATGTATTTTGTTTAAAAAATGTTTAAAACTTCCTTCTTGATGTCATTGAAGCAAAGCCTGTTAGTCTATGGCTAAAGACACTAGAGAATGTAACCTCTACCACACTCTTACTAGCTGGGTGGACAAGAGATTTTTAATTTGTTATTCCATTTGCAGACAGATCTTTATAACTCTTCTGCAAAATTCACTTGGATCATTTTGAGGATTTTTTTATTTTTTTTGCTTGTTTGCTTGCTTTTAAACTCTGGGTGACAATCTATGATAGTTCTAGAGCTAGAATACATTTATTATTAATTTGTCTACATGTCCAGGATCTGAAAGAACTATAGATCAGTAGGATGATCTACAACTTTTTTTTCAGTAGCATGATCCACAGATCTAGGATTCCTCCTTTTGAACGGTGTTATAGGAGGAAGGGTTTTAAAGTTGATAAAGGGCTGTTACTTGAACCTTCTACACTGAATGGAAAGGATAGATTGCATCTTAAGTTGTGTCCTCTGTCTATTCATTGAAGATGAGACAAGAAGAATTGTGTAGCTTCTGGGCCATCTTCCTACTCCTATCTATCTATCTATCTATCTATCCATCCATCCATCCATCCATCCATCCATCCATCCATCCATCCATCCATCCATCCATCCATCTATGTGAGGATATATAGCACATTTTAAAATTCCCAATTCATCCATCTCTCTCTCTCTCTCTCTCTCTCTCTCTCTGTCTCTCTCTCTCTCTGTCTCTCTCTCTCTCTGTCTCTCTCTCTCTGTCTCTCTCTCTCTGTCTCTGTCTCTCTCTCTCTGTCTCTCTCTCTCTCTCTCTCTCTCTCTCTCTCTCTCTCTCTCTCTCTATCTATCTATCTATATATATATATATATATATATATATATAGAGAGAGAGAGAGAGAGAGAGAGAGAGAGAGAGAGAGGATGTATAGCACATTTTAAAATTTCTAATGTCATGCTTTACCCAAAATTGGACAAACTCATAATCTGAGTCACTTCTGACTTGCTGTAATCAACAATAAGGCTAAGGTACATAATGTTTGCAGTTAAAGGGATCCATGATGGTGACTATTCTGAGAGTTTATTAATGGGAAGTCTGAAAACTTGGACAGAATGTGGGTCCATATAAAGTTTCCAGAAATATTAAAGCAGAGGGAGAGAAAAACTGAAGTAGCAACAAGGGAAGCATAAATAATGTTTTTGGGGGATACCATACAAAAGTCATTCTATATCAAACATACTTTGTTCAAATTAGGCATCTGTTTATTGAATTTAAATTTTATTTAATGTTACAAATGTACAAATAAGCTGCCAAGTTTCTTCAGAAAAGAAGTATTTGAATTTAGGAGAAACAGGCAGGCAAAAAAGGCAATCCTGAAAACTCTTGATGATACTGTAGTAAACCAAGGAAATGTTTAACAAATGCTTAAAGCGCCTATTAAAAAAAGTTAATGCATGCTTTTTGAGATAAAGTATGTACTCTTTCTTTGTAATCTGAACTATTGCCAGAGGAAAGGCTACAGAATATTGGAAGAACACTGCAAATCCTCCTAGAATTGTATTCTTGAAAGGACTGATTCTGGCTCTGTTTTTTTTAAATTTTCCCCTTACCTTTTTCAATAGTTTCTGCAAATGATTTTAGATTGTTCTTCAGTGTATAAGACTTCTGTTTCTATCTTCTTCATCCATAGACGTTAGACTCGAATAACTAAAGTTGCCATGAAATGTATCTGCATTGGTCTTGTTTTTGCCTTGGCTTCTCAGTTCGTTGATGCTACATTGTCAAAGACAGATTTGAAAAAAGCTTCCTCAAAAACCCTGGAGGAAAAGGTAGGAGAACATGGTTGATTTTCTGACATTAATCTCTGATTAGCAAAGATTCTTATCAAATGCTGTGCGAATGTTGTATTTTGAACTAGGAGTATTTTCTCTGAATATAAACTGAGAGTGCTTGTCAGAAATCTGTTAATTTCCCAATGATCATCTTGATTTCCAGTTAGGTAGTTCTGTAGTGCAGCTCTCTCCTAGGTAATATAAAACTTTCAATTAATTGCAAAATAATGTTTTCTATTTGGTAACAGCATCTAGTTTGTATGCATGGTTGTGGAGGAAATACGTGTTACAAATGAGTAATACAATGTTTATAAAATATTCCTTTTTCCTGGTAATTATTATTTAAATACCTTGGATGTATTATTATTTTACTAGTATTCTTTTATATATTCATGTATAACTAATTCTTTTTATACATCCAGTGGCCTTATTCATGAAACGCATCTAACTAATTCAATCAATGTACTAACATGCATCCTGATCTGTAGCATAGACATTTCTGAATTTGAATCAAGGTAGACTGCCCCTTTCCTAGTACCCTTGATTTAGGTGACTCAACTAAACCCATGACTTCCCATCTCTCTGTATAATGCTAAAACTCTTGCTATAATTTTTAATTGGGCAAAATGATGCATCATAGGGCAACAGTTTTTGAACCAAGGTATGTTGAATGGGCTAACATATAGAATGAGTTAAAAACCTAGGTCCCATAACTCCCCTTGGAATCAAATTTGGTAAAGTTGTGGCTCCTTCAAGCTGCCGCTGTGTTCAGGCTACTGCTGTGGGCTTGTGATGCTCATTCTGAACATTCAGTGACAGTTTCCCTGCCGCTCTCGCAATCTCTTACTTCTCTCCCCTCCAAGCAGCAATGAATTGACTTATGTGGCTTTTAAAGAAGCAACGACAAAGGGACTCTGGGCAGTATACAAATAAAATATTAAAACATAAAAAACTGCACATAAAATTTAAAAAGTGGCAAGGGTGATTAAAATTCAATGTTAAAAGTTAATTAAAATGCAGGGGGATATGTGATAGAACAAGATGCCATGATGTATGTGGCAAAGCTTTGTTTTTCATTACAATGACATGCAATTCAAACTGGCGAATATTATGAGCAGCATCTCTTTTTGAATCAGCAGCCAAATGATTGGCCAGGTAACTTGAAGAGACAGTTGTTCCTCAAGTACCTTACTAAAACCCATGGTCTCTTTGGTAGGTGGTAGGATTGGTAGACTATTGCAAGCTGAAGATTACTAGCAGCAAACTATGGAAGATGCTGAAAGAGTAAGAATCCCTAGAGCAATGAGAAATTTGATCTGTCTACAAATATCTAAATCAATAGTACACAACTGAGGAACCAGTTCAAGGATACCTTGAATGTCTTAAGATTTCCTCTAAATTGAGAGAAGTCCTAATATGATAAATAAGAGACATCAGAAAAAAGCTTTTCTGTAATAAAAAAAACTTTTGAGAAATTCAGAAAAACATTTGAAGAATATAACTTGCTAAAATCAACAAGCGGTATGGTGCAATCAGAATAATGAACATCAGGAATTACTGCATGAATTTCAACACAACAGGGACAAACAAACAAAAATTATACTACACAACGAGCCCTTATTAAATAATGAATAAGGAGCAACATATAACAATGTGTCTAAGTGCTTGCAAAGCAATCTTATTTTCATTGATACACCAGTAGGAATAGGAAAGATATTTGTTAACAACTTGATCCTTGCTAAAATAAAGGGAGATGGAGACATTGTTATTGCTATAGTATCATCCCGAATTGTGGCAACATTAATGCCTGGTGGTAGGTCAACACATTCAAGATATTTCTCAAAGTGAATGAAAATGCTCCCTATAATATTGAAGAATGATGAATGTATGTTGCTTATTATTTTATTATATGTTGTTATCTTAATGTTGTATTCCCCCTTCCCTGGTTTTCTGTGAGCCGCCCTGAGTCCCCTCAGGGAAAAGGGCGGCCTACAAATGCTAATAATAAACCACTAAGAAGCCTGCAATACTGTAAATTTGCTTTGACATACAAGGCTTATTGCCTAGGACTCTAGGATGAAAGTTTCATGATTGGAAAGAAGGGTTTTGAAACCATAGACCTGACACTTGACAATATGTGTGGCAAGAATAAGGCCTTTGTGGGAATTTTAACCATTTGCTGTGGTGATTTCTGTCAGCTTCCAGCAGTTGTGAAAAGAGGAAATGATGCTGATGTGGAGAATAGTGCATTAAAAAACGTGCTTATGGGGAAACTTTGTCAAGTCTCAATTGAAGAGAAGCATGTGATTGAATGAGAAAGAAGATATTCTGAGTTCTTATTGGAAGTTGTAGAAGACAAAATTCAGAAAAATCAAAATGATGAAATAGAATTACTTGATGATGTAGTTCTCCAGCAAGAACTATATATACATTTCATCTACCCAACATTTGACAAGGAAAGGGAGATCTTCACTACTCTTCCTGTACTTTTCAGATAGTTATGATTTCTCCAGGGCAGCATGTGAGGTAATGTAGGGACCATGAGAAACAAGAGAGTTAACTAAATCATTATCCACCCTAGGCTGGATCTCTCTGCTTCTGTGTAGTTGGGATGTGGTCTAGTGTTGCCAAGGATATGCTGGATTTAAATTTGGTCATATTTTCCCTGCAATACTTTGCTTTCATTTCTGGGGAATGTACCATTCCCTTTTTTTGCTTATGATTATGAGCAGCTAATCCCACCTGTTTCCAGTAGCAGCAAACTTGTGCTTGTAAGTAGGATGTGAAGACAAACACTTTCCCTGTGTTTTCCTTTTTTCTATTTGTTTTATTTGTAGTTTTCCTTTAACCAGTGTAATGACTGGGTCAATTATAATACAATCACATATACATAGTCTTTATCTTCCAACTTCTAACCTTAATATGCTCATTATAATTGTAATGTATTCTTTTATGTATCAGTGTGGTATAATAGTATTTTCCCAATTTGTACTTATTTTCCCTCTCCCCCAACTTTTGGGGTTCTTCCATATTCACTCTATCTTTATATTTCTAAGTGCACTACTTTGTTCTTACATTTTGGTTCTGTAATTTTGAAGGACCCTAAAACTACTACTTTTCCTTGAATTGTGTGCTAGCAATTTCTTTAAATTAATTCTACAATAACTTTATTTTCACAGACTCGTCATTCAAATCAAACAGTACAGGAGCGTGGTCTGGTAGTTACTGATCCACTGGCAAAGGACATTGTCCTTGAACACAAAAGCTATTGTGCTACAAAAGGACGTGAACACTCCTTCAAGGGAGAAACTTTGGGCTACATTACACCTGTAAGTATGGAATGAAGGTGTATCAGCTAGGTGACTCTGGGCCAGTCAGTCTCTTTCAGTCCAGCCCACATCACAAGGTGGATGTTGTGGGGAAAAATGGGAGGAGGAAAATGTCTTAGATATGTTTGCCATCTTGAGTTACTTGTAAAGAAAAAAAAAGGTGGGATATTAATTAATTAAACAGAGTAAAAATACAGGTTTCCTTTGTGAACAGGTAGGCATTTTCTTTTTGTAAATCAAGAAATAAAACTTAAACTAGAATTGAGGACCTTAATCTAGTCCTTTTGGTATAATTTATATTTAAAGATGGGATGTGGTGGCTCAGTGGCTAAAATGCTAAGTTTGTCGATCAGAAAGGTCAGTTCAGCAGTTTGAATCCCTACTACCGCATAACAGAGTGAGCTCCCGTTACTTGTCCCAGCTTCTGCCAACCTAGCAGTTTGAAAGCATGTAGAAATGCAAGTAGAAAAATAGGGTCCATCTTGGTGGGAAGGTAACAGCGTTCCGTGCTCCTTCAGCATTTAGTCATGCCGGCCACATGACCACGGAGACATTTTCGGACAGCCTTGGCTCTTTGGCTTTAAAACGGAGATGAGCACCACCCCTAGAATGGGGAACAATTAGCACATATGTGTAAGGGGGAACCTTTACCTTTATATTTAAAGATAGTAAATAATGTAACAAATCTTTTTTCCATAGTATGTTCCTTTTCTTTTTCTTTTATAGTGGAATAGCCATGGCTATGATATTGCTAAAATATTTAGAAACAAATTTACGACAATTTCGCCAGTCTGGTTACAGGTGAAGAGAAGAGGAAAGGAGAAGTTCCAGGTGACAGGGCTCCATGACGTTGACCAAGGTCTGTGCTTTCTATCTTCTATCTGAGACTGTTATCTAATGCTGCTTCTGCCAGGCTTTCCCAGTGTTAACCTTGTATTGTGAAAACATGCTGAGTTAGGCAGGAAATATGTCTTTCTCATGGCTGGTAGGAAGGAAATGTAGCCAATTTATAATAAACAGATACGTTCTATGCAATATAAAATACATGTAATCCATGTAATGCCCCACATTTTTACTTCAGCTAAGAATGTTATAAAATCTATACCAAAGTCACCTTAAAAAGAAGGATTGGCACATCTGTGTCAACTTTCTAGCCACATTCTCATTCATCAGGTACTTAAAGAGGGAAGATGATGTGTGCTTGTGTTTTCAAACTCTGGAGGTTTTGACCCAGTGTTCAAGGTACAAATAGAAGTGGCATCTATAACGAAATATTACTATGTATTTTTGTTAAAATATTCATGACTGGGAGAGACATGGGAACAAGGTCAGCCAATGAATAAGCATAGCAACTAAGTCAGCCAATGGGAGCTTAAACAGATCTGAGTCTGTGCAGAGAATTGAAATAGAAACTTAACCAGTCTGCTGCTGGGTGAAGTAAACTAGCGGCCTGTTTGGCCTTGTCTGCTGAAATGAACTAACTGCTTGTGTTTGCCTGTAACTCTCCTGCCTTGTGTTTACTTGGAAGAACCACCTGCTGGTATTGTACATTTATTCATCTATTCTTAGGTATATAAAGAAGTTAGTGAATCCAGCTGCATCAGTTATCTGTGTGTGCTTCAGGATTTGAATTTATGCAACAAACTCTGACAATTTTGATTCCCTGTTGAAAGTGCTTTTGCTCAGGGTGGTACCCGATTAAGCCTTGGCCCATTATATTGTACATATGAGATACTTAAGTGGACCCATTAATTCTGCCTTACTCCCATTTTTCCATTTTGTTTTTCACTGAAATTTAACATTCAGTGAATGGTCCTGTTAAGCCAATTTGGGATGCTTTTCCAAATTTTCCCTCTTCTGATATGGTGTATTTTGTTGATCACATTCATTTTCACAGTATTTTATATAATTTTTATTGCTTGTTCAAATTCTTCCAAAACCCACAGTACTGTTTTTACACTGACCTTTTAGGTTGAAAATAGGTACAGTGAAACAAGGTATATTCTCTCACTGTCAGTGTTCCAAGTAATGCACCCATAGAAAAGAGAACTCTGAGGGAGGCAGGATCCTCAAAGAATAGCTTATTGGCTACTTCATATTGGCACAACTGGTGAAAGCCGACTGAAATTTCATGCTTTCACCTGATTAAAAGTAAAGGTTTCCCCTTTTCCCCCAAGTCACTGGTTACACTGTCCAATCCAGGTGCTGGCCAATTGCTTGGTGACTTGCTCCTCTTCTGTCCAGCCACCTGTGAGAATGCCCTTGGTTCTCACAGGAAAACTTCCTTGTTTTGGCTACAAAACCTCGTCTAACTATTCCCCCTCCCACCGTTGAGTGGCAACCCAGAAGCCTTCAAGATGGCTTCAGCCAGGTTCACTTCAGGGTTGGCACTCACATTCAATTTACAGTGTGTCCTGAATATATAACGAGGGAGGCTGAATTGGAAGAACATGAGCATGAAATTGAAGGAAGAAGCATCATGAAACTATAGTATGCATATGTGGCCACTCTGATAGCTGAAAATGTAAATGGACTAAGTTCTCATAATAAAAATCAAGAACTTACCCCAAAAAACTACAAGACAAAAAAAAAAAAAAATCAAAAACGTGCAAAAAAGTTTGGCCCACTCACAGAGGTGACCAAATCAACTCTCTACACAATGCCTCCATAAAAATCAAAGACCTTAAAATAGAATATGAAGTTGTCAATGGCACAGGACTCTTCATGTCCATAGATCCAGAACTAGAAAAAGAAACCATGGCAGCAGTATTACACAACACATTTGACCGAGCAAAATACACTAAGATTGAAATGCCCAGAATTATGTATCTCATCAATCTCTGCCTCCCTACCTGCTTTCAGTTTGAATACCAACCTCCCTACCTGCTTTTCAGTTTAAATACCAATAAATCAGAGAAACACCATGGGATCACCACTTTTAAGACTCATAGGAGAAACCATAATGCATCATTTATAAATTGTAGCACTCCCACATATACAACCAAATGTATGGATACGGTATGTAGGCAATGCCTTTGTCATAATAAAAAGGGAATAACTAGAGAAGACAAATGAAATGATAACATGTTCAAAGGAATAAAATTCACACAAGAAGAGTAACAATACATTCTCTTTCCTGGATATGCTCATCAGCAGGAGAAATTACAGTGAATTAGAAACACAAATCTATCGAAAAACAACCCACATTAACAAAGTACTCCGTTACCAATATAATCTAACCTGCCACAAGAGGAGATATGAACATTATTTAAATGATTATGAACGCACTGCAGTAATCCAAACATAAAAAGGAAACAAAATCTACGCATCTTTTAACAACAAAAATGGATACTCATGCAATTTCTCAAAAAATGTAATGAGCACACATTCAGTGATTATTCATACCTGCAACAGTGCTGAACAAGTGGTTCTTGAAGCTCTAACTGTCATAGTGTCCTATGATCACATAATTACAATTTACAACCCTCCCCATTGGCTTCCTACAAAGGCAGTGGGCAAGACAGCAGGAAGTTGCAAATTGTAATGGCTATGAAAATTAGACTTTGAAGAAGCAAGAATATGTTTGTAGTTCAGTGTTGAAAAATATTCTTAGGAATACCATGGATACTCAGGAAAAGAAACAAATGAATCATAGAATAAATCAATTCAGAGTTCTTGTTTGAGGCAGAAATGACCAGGCTCTAATAATCCTATCTTGGATACTTTGAAGACTAACTTTCTGCAGAAGTCAATAAAGGAGAAAAATCTATCTATCTATCTATCTATCTATCTATCTATCTATCTATCTATCTATCTATCTATCTATCTATCTATCTATCTATCTATCATCTATTAATCTAATCTAATCTCTGTATGATGTTGGGAAACACCCAGTTTGGCAGTGTATCAAGTGCAGTTAGCACAATTGCAAAAGGGCTAGGGCAGACACCCCTGCCCAAATTCCTGGGAGCCTTATGTAATTCTTCTGAAGAATAGGCTGCCAGATTCCTGTATTATAGGCAGAAAAAAATAAAGTAGCTAGCTTGAACTCTGAATATGTGGGTCTCGTTCTCACCCAACATACATTGTATCAATGTATTGTAGAAAGCCACCTTGATATAGTAGAAACTAGGAGACTATGAGTTCCAGTCTTACTGGCATGATGCCAGCTGGATGACTTTGAGCCAGTCACTCAACCTTGGGAAGAAGACAGTGACAAACTACTTCCAAAAATATTGCCAGAAGAACGTCATGGACCTGTCCAGACAGTTGCCATGAGACAAGACTGATTTAAAGGCACAAGGACAAAATTATTCTTAGTATCTAATTGAAACATGTTGTTTTGCAGATATAACTTACCTTAATTATACCTATATTTACATACCTGTTTACTCTGAGTTGTTTTGAAGCTGCAATATGCCAGTTGAAAGCAAAAGAATTGGGGTACAGAAGATGAAATTTATCTTCCTCTGTGTTACCCTACCCTTAATAATTTGTAAGATTTTATATTGGGAGGCATAGGGAAAAATAGAGAAAAGTTATAAACACCTTGCATTTATGTAAGCTTACTAGCACTTCTAATTTGGTACCTTTCAGATGTGTTAAATTGTGACTGTGGTTATTCTTATTGATCAAAGCCAATAAAAGTTTGGGTGGTGCTTATAAAAGTTATATTTGACCACAGATACAAAGTTAACATAATTTTTTTTCTTTTATATGCCTAAAGCATATAAAGTCCTTTAAAGTCTTACATAATTACTTTTGAGGTATTCCTTTGTGATAAGCCATATATGAATCTTTGTATGTTATCTTTTACAGGTTGGATGAAAGAAGTTAAGAGAAATGCCAAAAACATCAAAATAGGTAAAATTTTAATTAACTTTTCCCATTCAAATTCTAGAAGCCTTGCAGCATAATGGATTTACCTCCCTCCCAAACTTAATTGCTGTTATATTTTCAGTGATCACTCTCTTTGGTTGACCTCTAGGGAAAGTAGTATGTTGAATTAGATTAGTCTGTAGTACGGTCTAGGAAGGCTGCCTTTGTATCCTTATTATTGAGAATTGAAGGCTTACCTATACATTAAAATTATGTAAATCTTTCTGGAACAAATCTAAGAAAGTGTAATATGTGTAAACTAAACTATGTTAATTAAAGAGCTATTGCAACAATCCTGTGTTCCTATAATCACTTGTTTAGCAAAATTTATGATGGCTAACAGTTTAGTCCCCAATACAGAATTCCATACAATCACACAGATCTCTGATTATTGCAAAATGCAAGTTAAAGTCTGGAGATCCAAAACAAATCCTGCAGTACGTTCTGAATCCTTATCAGGGATACTATTAACTAATTTGGAATATGGAATGCTTGCAGAGATGATGATGTTGGGGATGAGATACTGTAGGAAAAAGAAAAATGGCTGCTTGGATAGACTGACATAACTTTGGTGTTCCATGTATTCTCGCAAGTAGGTGACTGAAATGAGTTTTATCTGAGACTCAACTTTAAGGTAGCAATAGCACTTAGACTTATATACCACTTCGTAGTGCTTTTACAGCTCTCTCTAAGTGGTTTACAGAGTCAGCCTATTGCCCCCAACAATCTGGGTCCTCATTTTACTTCCTCGGAAGGATGGAAGGCTGAGTCAACCTTGAGCCGGTGAGATTTGAATTGCTGAACTGCAGCTAGCTGTCAGCTGAAGTAGCCTGCAGTACTGCACTAACCACTGTGCCACCTCAGCTCAGATGGTGTTGAAGCAACTGGTTTATAATACATCTATAGAGCCAAACTATTTTGATAACCATGGTGAGTGGATGCTGGCGTGGCGGTTAGAAGGCAGTGCTGCAGGCTGCTTCTGCTGACAGCCGGCTGCCTGCAATTTGGCAGTTCGAATCTCACCAGACCCAAGGTTGACTCAGCCTTTCATCCTTCTGAGGTTGGTAAGATGAGGACCCAGATTGTTGGGGACAATTTGCTGAGCTTAGAGAGGGCTATAAAGCACTGTAAAACGATCAGTGATGGGTTCCGGATCCCGTTGCAACCGCTAACTGCAACAAGGTCTGGCGTCCTCCACATGAATGTGTGCGGTGCGTGCGCACACATGCACAGCATGCGCATGTGTCTTACCTTCCACCGAAGCCTCCGTGATGCTCGAGCTGCTCAGGTGTGGAAGCACCAAAGGCTGGTAAGGAGTGCGGGCGGGCGGGTGGGCCCTTCGGAGCACCGTACCGGAATGGTACTAGTGCTCCGGGCAGGCTCTGGTACTCCCGTACCGGGGTGTACCGCCTGCAACCCCCCACTGAAAGCGATATACAAGTCTAAGTGCTATTGCTATAACAAAATAGATAACCTGTCTTTAAGTCCCTCAGTGGCTGCCTCAGCTCAATTAAAGAGACTGACAATAGTTTTTAACCAACTATTTGAAAGCATATCTCCTCCAGTACCAGCCAACTCAACTATAATTTGAGTTCCACCTATGAGTCTTTAGGAAGTGGGGATGATTCTCTTACCTGGTTTCAGAGGCAGTGTAATATCTGCTTGTTCTTTCTACTGTCATTAATCAGATAACCTCTCTCCCTAATGCATAGGTTAATTGTTGTGTATTTTACTTTTGATAGTACTGGTGGTTTACAATTACTTACTGAATAGTTATCATTCTTTCAGTTTTGTCTTATTTTCCATGGTTTTATATGGTTTCTTGTCATCCTAGGTTCCCCAAGAGGAACAGTAATATACAAATATATTAAATGTAAATGGGGAGGTTTCATCATACTTATAAAAACTAAAAATTTTATGAAGAAAAATGATGGTTATGTTTTGTCCCTTTTTTATGTTTAGCCCCACGGATTTTATTTGAAGACTGGTCTTACCACGATTTTGAAAGCGTATTTGGCAGTGAGGATGAGATAGAAGAGCTTTCTAATACTATGATTCAAATAGCAAAGGTAAAATCATTTTATGAAGAATTTTATGAAGAAAAATGATGGTTATGTTTTGTCCCTTTTTTATGTTTAGCCCCACGGATTTTATTTGAAGACAGAGTTATCAACAAAGAAACTGTTGTTACTGCTGTATCATATCCATTAAAAGTTTTTAAAAAAAACCTAATGTAATTGTTTAAGTGATAGTAATAGTAAAAGAATTACATTCAAATGGCACATTGTTCAGGTTAATTTATTTTGAAAATCATATTCAGTATTGAACAAATGAAAATTGATCTCTAGATGTTGAAATACTGGTAGCAAAAGCATTAAAACCCCATAGCAAATTGAATATTTTTTGCAGGATGCTTAAAACCTTATCAACAGTCAATAATGGGCTTTATAATATTTGTTGGTGTGGATATATTTTTTTTCTTACTCAAATGTTTCCATTCCTTTAGAGTGAAAACTTCGATGGTTTTGTGCTTGAAATATGGAATCAGCTAGGAAATCAAAAACAAATGTAAGCCCAGTTATTAAGTTGCATACCATTTGGGGGGGGAGGGGGGAATATTTGAACTATTAAAGGCTGTGATTAAAATCATATTTATTTAAAGCAAATCTAATTGAAATCATTGTGATCATACCAGGGTTAGAAAAAAAAAAAGCCTGAAAGCACAGTGTAAGGAAATCATTGTCAAGAATTTCCTTTAAAGAACAAGTCTTCTGATGCTATGGTTAAGTGTGGGAATTTCTTTAGTGTATGCTACTCTGGTAGTTTAGGGTAATCTGGACAACACTGTAGAAACATTATAAAAAGTTATAAGAATGGAGATAATGTGACTCCTATAATTTGAAACAGGATGCTTTCCTGTGAATTGGAAAAGATTTAGGCATGTCTGAGTTGAAGTATCAAATCACATAGTGTGGGGTTTTGTGTTGTTTTTTTAAAAAAATATTATTATTTGAATGAATACATCCAGTTCCTGTCACCTACCATGGTGAGATCTTGCACAACTCATTTTCTTTGTGTTGAATCTGACTCCAAAAGTTCCTGCCTTCTAATGACAGAGTTATCAACAAAGAAACTGTTGTTACTGCTGTCAAATCTCCAAGATTAGAATTGATCCCCTGATTGTTGTTGTTGTTCATGAATTTCATGCCCCAACATGTCTCTTGCTGGACTTTGAAGTGTAATGTTTCCTGTGATTAGTTAAACAAAAGGATCCTTAAATATTACAGATTTCAAGTAAATATTTTATTAGCTGAATGTGGTTCTTAAATCTGCAGAATTTTTTTAAAATGTTGTTACTTTTTCAATAATTGATTGTGGTGAAGCTGAACAATACATTAGTTGTATTTAAGGAAGTACCATGTGCAAATTATTTGGAAGAAGATTGAGTAATTACCAATTGAAGACAAACATATGTAGATAGCGTGCTTATTTTTTCAACATTTGTTTAACCTAACCAGTTTGATTGTAAAATGCATAGTGCCCAAAATATTTTGTGGGCACCTGGCATACCTCTTCCTGTAGAGATGATTCTACGTAGGGTACTGTTGAAAGAAATGTCCTTCTGGGTTCAGCTCCAAGTGGGAAGAAGACACTGGAGACATGGAGGCTGCTTGGAAAGATGGTTTATTGTTGGACAGGGCCACATGGCTTGAGCCCTGACCAGAAAAGGTGATCACATGTTTCAATGTAGGTGAAGAAGAAGAGAAGAGCTGAGGAAGGGGCTTGCTAGGCTTTTTATACCCTGTTTAGTCCCACCTCTCTGTTTCCTGTTCCTGTGTAAGAAATGTATTCTGACTAGTTGTCAGACTCCCATGGTGCCATGCAGGGGGCTACTCTCTAGGGCTGTGATGAGTTCTCAGATGCCTTGTGGTCAGTTGAGTAATATCCCTTCCCCCTACAGCTGCAGTGAGGAGAAGTCTTTATTATGTAAAGCGGGCTAGCCTGGCCATCTTAATGGCCCATTAGCTGGGGATGGGCAGAAAGTTATAGGCAACTATTCTGTCTTTTGAAACATGTTTCTTTTCACATCCAGAGAAATATTCTGCCTTTTCAATATTTCCTAGGATATTTCATTTTTCTGGGAGAGGGCTGGATGATAACTTCCCACAGTACCATAACTGAGAAAGCCCCTCTTCCTTATAGCCATTTAGTCTAATTGGTGATGAATTAGAAGAATTGTCAAAAATTCACCCCTGTTTTCAAGGCTTGATATAGTATTATGTTGCATGTTTTTTTATATTGAGGGATGCCTGCCAGAGAGCTTAGAAAACCATACAGTGATCTCTGCTAGGCAGAGTTAGGGTTAGGGTTTCCCAAGAATTTAAATCAATGTGTGAGGCATCTTTCTAAGCAAACCAGATCTCAATTTTTAGGTGCTGCAGTGTTATTGGTGTTGATGTGGTGAGATGGTTCTTCAGGTATCCCTGCATCCATGCAGGTGCGAAAAAGCTCTGTGCTTACTCTCTGTTAACTTTTCTTGATAAGGATCTGAGTATAGCATCTGTTTGATATTTTCACAGCGCATAGTGGTTATAGGAGAAAAGAAGAGGACTAGATACAGAATTGACCAAAGGAGAGGAGGAACCTTAAAACACCTAGATGCATTGCTTTGCACGTAGCAATAGCTTTTGAAGGCACCCTTCTTGGTCTCTCAAGCTTCATAAAAAACCTATTCCTGGAACACAATATTTAAAAGAATTCACTTTTTTTAAAAGACATGGTCAAAGCATTTTTGGGAAGAGAAAAATCATAACGTCTAGCTTATAGTTATTTAATTGTCCCTGCAACTACTGTGTGGATGTTAGCTGTTGTGTTGGTGAATTGTTCTTGTATCAGATGAGGTTGACTATGATTAGAGGTGTAGATGTGCTATAATAAATGTAGCACTTTAGATCAACATAAGCCTCATTGTTTTAATTGTATTCTTTCTGGAATCTTGGTGAATGCTGACTGACAAATTTCTCTGGCAGTGTTTCTTCCAAATCCTAGCTATGAGAATTCATGATATAATTAAGATCAGTGGAAAGCTATGTGCTTGCTTTCCACACCAACATAAGCTTCATGACATTTCTTCTGCTCGTCAAAACTTGACAGGTTGTTCAGACTTTATCCACACAGTGGCAGTAAAGTTCTTGCAGTCCTCTAATCTTTAGAATATCATATTTTTAAGCTGAAAACCTCACACGCTCTATGCTGCTAATTTGTTTCTCAGTACCAATATCTGATTTTAATGTGCTGTTTAAGAATGCCAGGCTGGAATTACTTGACTTTAATTAGGTTTGATTATTTGTGTAGCTAAAACATGATTATTTTCTAGTATCATTGAGGTTTGTTGATTCCTAGACTCCTGTATTAGGAATACATTAAAAATGCCATTTGGTGTAGTGGGTCAGGCACAAGGCTAGAAAATGGAAGACTCTGAGTTCTAGTCCCACCTTAAGCATAAATCCAGCTGAGAGATCTTTGGTCAATCAATCCCTTAGCCCTAGAAAGGAGGCAATGGCAAACCATATCTGAAACCTTGCCAAGAAAATGGCAAGAATTTCTTCAGACTGTTGCCAAGAATCAAAATTGCCTTGAAAGCACACCAACGGGAATATATAAAATTGTGCGATAGAGTAGGAATTCACAGGAAGTAAAATTCCTATATTTTAAAGTATACGATTAATTGCAGCGTGATTTCCCTCAATGATAGCTGTAAAAGATGGCTGTACAATTGCACAGCATAGCACAATACTTGTTCCAGAAGAGATTGGAGCCATTTTATTTTTGTTACTTCATTTTTAATTTTTATAGTCATTTATCATTTTGTATTTGAAGGATTATAGTAGCAATTTTGTTGCAGTTTTCTTCCACCAATTGAGTGTTTTTCAGTGTTTATTGATTAAACAGCTACTGGATTTTTTATATTTTTTTGGTAGGAGGGAAACAGAACAAACAACTTGATTTTTCCATTTATTGCAAAGAAAAAAAGAATGAAGCTTTTTCATTTTCATTAGAAGGTATTTAACATTGAAAAGGGAGCTTCAATATTCCTAAAAGCAGAGTTACCTTGCTTGGGTTTGGAAGACTGAAATTGCTACTCATTCATTTTATCAACTCAAGCTACCTTACCAGGTGGTTATTGTGTACCAGGAAAGGCTTTTACCTACCTCAATCTCTCAACAGAACTGGCAGACAATTACTTCCCTCTGTTCATACATCTTATAAATTGTGGGTAGAAAACAGGTCCCGGTTTCATTGAGTGGCATGAAAATGTCAGGGTATTTTTTTTTTTTAAAAACAACCCCACAACCTGAAGATGAGCAAGGTGCTGATTGATACTTTTTATGTTCTCATTGATCAGCTGGAGAATCACAGATTGACTCATGAAGTTCTCAAAGTTTCAAGGTTGGCTTCATTGAGGGACAATTACAGCTTAATTTGAAAGGTTTTTTTAAAGCTTAATGGACTGAAAACTGTGATGATATGGAAGAGATCTATGAATACTAAAAAGCCATTATTTCTGAGATAGGCAAAAATTTGATTCCATGCATTAAAAAAAATACTAGTTTTATTTAGGCCAGTAGGTGGTGCCACTGCACAGCTGAATAGAAAAGCACTGTTTTCACTTTAGGGACATTTACATTTCTCCTTCAATGACACATCATTACTTCAATCTGAGCCTTGGAAATTTAACCTATTAATCAAAGGCTTATATAAGTTGCTTCCTTCCGTGATATTGCATTAGGCAATGAATAGACAACATGCATTATTAACACATTCTTGAAGTGTTAAAGTTTCTTAAAATGTGGGTCTTAACTTTTACAACCCAGGAAGACAATTTTATTTTAGCCTTTTTGTTTTTAAATTACTCCAGTAAAATACTTGGTGATGTACTAGAAGAGTAACTATTTTGTTTGTAATTTTAAGAGATTCAGAATTTGCAACAAATATAGGGTATTTGGGGTAAAGTAAACTTTCTGTCAGCATTAAGTGCATTGGCTAAGACCAAGTAATTATAAGATGACAGAAGTGTCTTGAGTGTATTTTAGTGAGTGAATTATTTAATTTATTTATCCACCCATCTCAGGTAAGTGACTCTGAGTGGCTTATAAGATTGAAAACAAACAATTCCACCAAGCAATCTCTAGCACCCAATGTGAAGGTGATGAGGAGCCAAAGGCGTGTTATGACAGCAGTGTGTATTCAGAAAACTGTCATCACCTAAGAAACCTGTAACTTTTTTTTTAGAAAAAAGCTTAATTGCTTCAAGATAGATTTTCTATGTGGCATATGGCATAGAGGAACTTCTGAAGTTATATTTGACAATGGCAAAGTACATAATCAATATTTAACTATGTTTTGACATTTAGGTGGCCTGCTCCCACCTCATTCTTTTAAAAATGCAATATGGTGTGTTTAACTCTCCTTCTTTCAGGGAAGAATAGTAAAGTGGGAAAATGTCCTAAAATAGTAAAGTTACTACCTTAAGAGCAACAGAAACATAACCTATAGAGAGTTTTCACATGGGCAAGCAATAGCAGTTGCTTGGGGTAGAAAATATACATTTCTGGTTTATGTAGTTTCTTTTCAGTGACAAATGAAACTAACTAATATTGGATCTCAGCATTAACCCAAAGGTGCTTTTCCAAAAGGCAAAAAAACAACCTGAATAATTGAGAATTCCAATAGACATCTCAGCATTATCCTTTAATTCCTGGTCACGAAGTACCCCTAGTACAAAGAGGTGATTTGACAAGTTAATCAACCAGTATCTAATTTTTGACTCAGGGTTGACTCAGCCTTCCATCCTTCCGAGGTGGGTAAAATGAGGACCCAGATTGTTGGGGGCAATATGCTGACTCTCTGTAAACCGCTTAGAGAGGGCTGAAAGCCCTATGAAGCGGTATATAAGTCTACTGCTATTGCTATTGCTATTTTCCTGGCTATTTTTCTTTTAAAAAAAAAACCTGCCACCCCTATCATTTTTTTTCCATTAATCAAGGAAAATGCCCAGTAGATCCTTCTATTTGTATGTTTTCAAAAAAAAAGCAATTTGCATTTTTTTAAAAAAGATCTTTTATATTGGTGCATAATTATTAATACTGTATAGGATTATATGTGTATAGGCTAGATCTTTGCTCCTGTATTGTTTAGAAAACAATGCAGAATGTTGAAACAATTATACAAATTATTTTTAAAAATACAAATCATACGAATTTCAAATACCTGACCCTACACTTTCTTTTTTTTACTTGATTGTTAGTCTGATGTTTATCTTGGAGTTAATCTCTGCTCATCTGGGTGATCACCCAGATGTCCATAGATAGATTAACTCCCAGTATTAAGATCAGGCCAACAGTCAAGTAAACAATATTCCAATCAAGGAACTGCCAAACAAGCCAACAGCAAACAACCCAACCAAAGAATATTTGAGACCATCCCAGCCAACACAGACAGAGTAAACCACTAGAATATAAATTGAGAGCAAATCCCACTCCTTCCTAACACTGATGATGTTACCTAATTTGGGCAATGAACCATCTGCAAGAAAACAACCAAGCTCAGTGAGCACCAAGACTCATTTTAACCCTGAGCTACAAATATTCTCCTTCATTGTGTCTAGAGATTCTCAGTCATCCAGGTTCCGGTTGTCCCAAAGGTGTTTTTATAAAAAGCAAACTGGACTTTTTTGTTTTTGCTTGAAGACATTTTGCCTATCTTCCAAGAAACTTCTTCAGTTCTTCACTTCCTCAGCAAATCTTCAAGCAAAAAAAAAAAAAAAAGTGTGCTTGCCTTTTGAAAAAGCACCTCAGGGATTCTCCTTTATTGGTGTCTTCTTTTGAGTCAGCTTGTAAAGGAATAAGGATGTTGCAAGGCCAATACATTTAGTTTTGGAAGATAATGTTTTCTGACTCAAATGCAGGTTTAAAACTGCCATCAGTGGATGTTCTTTCTTTTTTTCCCCTTGACTCGCAGAGCTAATGTTTTATCTGTTTTACAGGGATCTGATTCACTTGCTCACTCACTTCTCTGAAGCTTTCCATGAGGCACAACTTAAACTAATGCTTGTCATTCCTCCTGGTGTTATGCCAGGGTAAGTATCGTACTTTCAAGCAAATCCCAGATGTATTTGTCTTTAGTTTCATTCAAGGCATTAGAGTTTATTGCTTCTGAAAGCCCAATTTTCTATGTAGTGAAACAAATGTTCTCACTACATTCCAGGTTGAAAATGTTTGACTCAGCATCTTGGCAGGGAAAAATACTAGTCTTGAGTCCGAGGTACAAATGAAATATGATTGTGCTAAAATGAAATCCCTTCAGGTAACCAATCAGTGAAAAATATTTTAAAGCTATAGGTATATTGAAAAATAATAAAGGAAACCACCACTGGTAATTTTAAATGGATAGTAGACTATGAGCTTTTAGAAGAGAAAGACGCTCATCATGAGGATGCTAACCATGATGCATTTAGCATCCATTACAACTGCATTAAATATTATTAAATTTCTATACTGCCCATCACATTTATGTGACTCTGGGTGGTTTACAACAGCATCATATATAAAGAATACAAACACATGACTAAAAGCTCTGTTAAAAACAGAATTAAGGACATGTTAAAATGTATAGGTTAAAAATGAAAATCAAAGTTTACAAAATTCAGAAAACTAACAAATCAACAAGGTGAGGGGAGTGCTCTCAAGTCACCAGGCATCTCCAGAGTTGCACACTCTTAGGGCCTCATGTTAATTGGCAAAGCAAGGTATTAGCACTCTTCTGGAAAACCAGATGAACGAGGGTTTGCTTTGCCTTTGAGGACAAGGTGTTCCAAAGGGTGGGAGCGACAACAGAAAAGGCCCTCCTCCTTGATCCCACCAGTCAAAACTCTTTAGCCAGTGGGATTTTCAGCATGATACCCCTTTGATCAGCGGGGATGAGTCTATGTAAGTTGGATGAGGCAACTCAGGTCGGGGTCCCATGCCATGAACGGCTTTAAAGATGATAACAAGAGCTTCCTTGTTACCAGAAACAAACTGGTGCAGCTCGCATAATAGCAGAAGTGTTGCATGCAGCATCTTAGGGGTGCGTAGAACTGTTTATGCCACTGCATAAACTCCACCAGTTCAGCTACTAGATACTCTTCAAGGGTATCCTATGTATAATGCATTGCATTAGTCCATCCAGAAGATAACCAGGGTATGAGTGACTGAAAGGGGGGATAAGTATTATAGCTAATATATAATTATTAATAAAATTAAAATAAATAATAAAAATATATAACTGCATATGCAGACTAGTCTTTAATTTAATTCAAAGTTTTAATTTAATTTACCGTATTTTTCGAGCTATAAGACGCACTGGAGTATAAGATGCCCCAAGATTTCAAAGAGGTAAACAAGAAAAAAAAGTTTTTGCTCTTCCTGGCTCCCAGGAGCACTCTGCAGCCCTCCCAAAACCTCTTTTTGAAAAAAACGGGGCACACAGAGGGTTTGGGAAGCCTGCAGAGTGCTCCTGGGGGCTGGGAAGAGCAAAAACACGATGCGTGGGATGTTTGAGAAGTGAAAAATGGACCCGTTTTTTGCAAAAAGTGCCCAATTTTTCCAAAAAACGGCACATGCAGAGGATTTGGGAGACCTGCAGAGTGCTCCTGGGGGCTGGGGAGAACACAAATGGCACTCCTGAGGGGTTTGAGAGGCCACAAATGGCCCCATTTTCACCTGTTTTTTGTAAAAAATGGGGTATGTAGAGGGTTTGAGAGGACTGCAGAGTGCTCCTAAGGGACGGGGAGGGTAAAAAATACTCCAATTTTTGAAAAAAAAACAGGTCAATTTTCGCAAGAAATGGGTGTGTTTTTCACCTCACCCTCCCCATCATGTTTTTGCCCTAAGAGCACTCTGCAGACCTCCTGAACCCTCTGCAAGCCCCATTATTGCGAAAAACAGGCCTGTTTTTGGCAAAAACGGTGTCACGCAGGGCAGGGTTTTCAGAGGCCAAAAATGGTTGTATTTGGTGTATAAGACACACCAACATTTCCACCCTCTTTTGGCAGGGGGAGTGTATCTTATACTGCAAAAAGTACGGTAAATTTATTTTGCCTATGCCAATGTATTATTTTGTAACAATTGAGAAAAGAAGCTGCGCTTGCTAATATTTTAATGATTTTGAAGACAGCCTTTGGTCGGAAGTACATCAAATATTTCGGTTCACCGACAAAAGGGCGACCGACAAAAGCGCGCCCGATGAATCTGCGGTGATAAAACCACGAGTTCTAAACCGCGCCGACGAATGAGTGCTGAAGCGCGCCGACAACAGCGTGCCGACAGAAGCACGCTCTAAACCTAACCCTAAACCTAGCCCTGACCCTAACCCTTACCTTAACTTAAATCATGCTTCTGTCGGCGCGCTGTTGTCGGTGTGTTGATGACATCGCAGTTTTAGTGCTGCGATTTTGTCGGCGTGCTTTTGTCGTGCGCACATTTGTCGAGTCACGAAATATTTCAATCTGTCAGTTGTACCACATACTGTACCTTTATGTTAAATATATGTGTTCTCTCTCTTTATAGCTTGGATATTTTAAGTGCAGCCTAGGTTTCATAATTCATAATTTCATGACTGGCACTCAGTTGCACTCCATTACAAAGAGAACTGTCATATGTGCAAAACATGTTTTATATTTTTAGTGTTGATACCTGATTTTCAGTTGTCAGTTGCCATTTAAAATAACACAAGCTCTATTTGGGGCTACCACCCAATTCTATGCCTGCCAACATGACAACCCATTCAACTAAGTTCAGCACCCGCGTTTTTCATTGTTTGAATCCTACAATTTGCTATGACGTTGAATTAGCTCATAGGTTTCTTCAGACATAATGAGCACATGTGTATAAATGGACCTTGACTTAGGACCACAATTAAGCCCCAAATTGCTAAACAAGACAGTTGTGAGTTTTGCCCCATTTTGTGACTTTTCTTGCCACAGTTGTTAAGTGAATCACTACAGTTGTTAAGTTAGTAACAACTTAACCCAACTTCCCCATTGACTTTTCTTGACAGAAGGTTGCAAAAGAAGGTCACATGACCCAGGATGCTTGCACCGTCATAAATACTAATTGGCAAGCATCCAAATTTTGATCATGGGATCATGGGATGCTACAACAGTCATAAGTGTGAAAAATGATCATGTCCCTTTTTTCAATGTTGCTGTAATTTCGAGCAGTCACTAAATGAATGGTTGTAAGCCAAAAACTACTTATATAAAAGGCTGGGATTTGGATCAATAAATGTTACATTTTTGGTTTTGAATAACTTCATTGTATAAACCTTTGGATGTCTTTTGATCTTTTATAATGCATTGTAAGATTATGAGCTTATTTATTATTACTTGTGCTTGGAAATGTTTTGTATAAACTTGCATGTCATCTTGATGTGCTCATCTGTATTATGATTTATGCCCTTTTAAATATTTGTTCATTGTTTATGCTCTTATTTATTTTTGTGCTGCCACATAATCTGTAGGGAAATATAGCATCCTAACATGAGAAAACAAAGCAGAAATATTGATCTATTTATTTTAGCTTTAAAGCAGATTGTCCCTGCTTGTTAATTGTAGCCTACTTCAGAAGGCAAATGAGCCCTTTGAAATAATTGGCCGCTTCTATGACATTAGTCATTATTACAATAAAACTTCTCATAAAGTTAATGTATTCTATTCAAGATCTAGGATAATTGCATCAAATAATAGATGTTTTAAAGTGCTTTCATATATTTTGAATGTTAAATAGAAAATGGGCATTCTTTCAAACAGATTATTCTCTTTTCCTTCTCCTCTTACATTTCCCCAACTCTTTACAGAATCTGAGTTGCTTCAATGTGCATCGTAGTATCTTCTGTAATTTCATATGCATCTTTTTATCTCAAATACATGTGTGTAAAACTAAATCTTTTGAGTGTGTTGGCAGGAAGATGCTAAATCCTTAGCATTGAAAACCAGTATAGCCATTAATATATTGTAACTTAATCCCACTCCATACAGCCTATCACTGCTATTGGATTACTGCAATGTATTAGATGTAGGAATGCCTCTGAAAATTACCTCAGACTTTAGTTAATTAAAAATAGGACCAATACAATATGTCTGTCACAGTTAGCTATCATTTTATGCTTCCCATTCTAAATTGGCTGTTCATTTGTCAAGCAAAACCAAGCATTTAATAGTGAGTACCATACCATGTGCATGAATCATACAAGGGGCAAGAAAATAGGGACAGTCAGACATAACACAGGTTATGTAGACAGTAAACACAGGGTTAATCAAAATGGACTCAAATGTCTATACACCAATGCACAGAGTATGATGAATAAACAGGGCGAATTAGAAATTCAAGTAAAAGAGGGCAAATATAATATTGTTGCCATTACAGAAACTTGGTGGGATGAAACCGAAAAATGGAACATACAGCTAGAAGGTTTTAAATTATTTAAAAGAAATAGACCAAATAAAAGAGGAGATGGAATTGCACTATATATAAGAAATAATTACCTCTCTACAGAAATAGAGAACAATGATGAGAACTATCTTGAATGCATTTGGGTCAATATTAAAGGTTGGGGGGGGGGAAATGACATTGCCATAGGTCTATACTACAGGCCACCCAACCAAGCAGAGGAAGTAGATGACCTTTTTGCTAGTCAGCTAACTAAGGTGTGTAGGAAGCACACCACAATAGTAGTAGGGGATTTTAACTACCCTGACATCAACTGGGAAACAAACTCTGCACCAAGTGGAAGATCCAGCAGGTTCCTAACAAACCTAGCAGAAAACTTTGTTTCCCAAAAGGTAGAGAAAGGAACAAGGGGATCAGCCATATTGGACTTAATTCTCACTAACAGAGAGGAAATGATAGAAGATGTTGAAGCCACAGGAACCCTGGGGCAAGTGACCATGCAATATTGGAATTCAACATTATGCAAACACAAGTAGTAGAACAAAGTGAAACTAGAGTCTTGGACTTTAAGAGAGCTAATTTCAATAAACTTAGAGAGAACTTGGGAAAAATTCCATGGATGAGAATCCTCAAGGGGAAAACAACTCAAGAAACTTGGGAAATTTTGAAAAATGAGATTACAAAAGCCCAGTCTAGCACAATACCAATGAAGAAGAAAAGTAACAGCTCGCAAAAGAAACCAGCATGGCTGCATAAAGAACTCTCTAACAAATTGAAAGACAAAGATAAGTATAAAAAGTGGAAAGGGGGGGAAATAACTAAGGCAGAATATCAGCAAATAGCCCGAGCATGTAAAGATGAAGTGAGGAAAGCTAAGGCTCACAATGAAGAAAGGCTTGCCACAAAAGTAAAAAATAACAAAAAAAGCTTCTTCCAACATGTTAAAAACAAGAAAAAAGTTAAGGAAACAATTGGTCCATTGCTGGGAGAAAGTGGCAAGAAGGTGACAAGCAACAGGGAGAAAGCAGAATTATTTAACTCATGTTTTGCCTCTGTCTTTACACAAAGGGATAAAACAGTCCAACCTATCAAAAACAGCACCACAAAAATCAGATTAGGAACACAAGTTGAAATAGGGAAGAAAATGGTAAGTGAACACCTGTCTACCCTAGATGAGTTCAAATCACCAGGACCGGATGGATTACACCCCAGGGTTCTGAAGGAACTGGCAGACGAGATATCAGAACCACTGAACTATATCTTTCAGAGATCATGGAGTACTGGGGAACTACCAGAGGACTGGAAAAGAGCTGATGTGGTTCCCATCTTCAAAAAAGGGGGGGGAAAACAGATCCAGGAAACTACAGACCTATCAGCCTGACCTCAATATCAGGAAAGATTCTGGAAAAGATAATCAAGCAACGAATTAGCGAACACCTAGAAGCAAATAAAGTAATAGCCAAAAGCCAACATGGGTTTGTCAAAAACAGATCATGCCAGACAAATCTTATTGCATTCTTTGATAATGTGACAAAATTAATGGAGCAGAGGAATGCCGTTGATGTAGTTTACTTGGACTTCAGTAAGGCATTTGATAAGGTAGACCATAACCTACTACTAGATAAAGTAGAAGGATGTGGGTTAGACAGCATCACCACCAGATGGATTTGTAACTGGCTGACCAATTACACTCAACGTGTAATCCTCAATGGAACTGCATCTTCATGGAGGGAAGTATGCAGTAGAGTACCCCAAGGCTCTGTTTTGGGCCCAGTACTCTTCAACATCTTCATCAATGATTTGGATGAGGGAATAAATGGGGAACTCATCAAATTTGCAGATGACACCAAGCTGGCAGGAATAGCCAACACTCCAGAAGATAGGCTAAAGATACAGAAGGATCTTGACAAACTTGAACATTGGGTACTATCTAATAAAATGAAATTCAATTAAAAAGAGTAAGGTTCTACATTTAGGCAACAAAAATGAAATGCACAGGTACAGTATATAGGTGGTACTTTGCTCAACAGTAGTAACTGTGAAAGGGATCTTGGAGTCCTAGTGGACAACCATTTAAATATGAGCCAGCAGTGTGCAGCAGCTGCCAAAAAAGCCAACACAGTTCTAGGTTGCATAAACAGAGGGATAGAATCAAGATCACGTGAAGTGTTAATACCACTTTATAATGCCTTGGTAAGGCCATACTTGGAATACTGCATTCAGTTTTGGTCACGACGATGTAGAAAAGATGTGGAGACGCTAGAAAGAGTGCAGAGAAGAGCAACAAAGTTGATTAGGGGACTGGAGACTAAAACATATGAAGAACGGTTGCAGAAACTAGGTATGTCCAGTTTAATAGAAAGAAGGACTAGGGGAGACATGATAGCAGTGTTCCAATATCTCAGGGGTTGCCACAAAGAAGAGGGAGTCAAACTCTTTTCCAAGGCACCTGAGGGTAGAACAAGAAGCAATGGGTGGAAACTAATCAAGGAGAGAAGCAACTTAGAACTGAGGAGAAATTTCCTGACAGAACAATTAATCAGTGGAACAGCTTGCCTCCAGAAGTTGTGAAAGCCCCAACACTGGAAGTCTTTAAGAAGATGTTGGATAGCCATTTGTCTGAAACGGTATATGGTTTCCTGCCTAGGCAGCGGGTTGGACTAGAAGACCTCCAAGGTCCCTTCCAACTCTACTATTGTATTATTGTATTTCCACACCCAATTCAAAGTGCTTCTTTTAAACTTTATTTTCTTGCAATTTTAAGAAAAGACTTATATTGCCGTTTTTTAGCTCAATTATACTGGTGGTTTTATTATTTTATATTGGTTTGTTTAAGAGTGTACATTTTAGTGCAGTTTTACACTGCCTAAAGTCATAATAAGAAATTGCAAGTCCTAATAATACAGAATTGAAGTCTTTTTTGTGGAAAAGAGAATCTAAATGCACAAAATTCTTTCTCTCCATGCATCATTGCTTAATAAGTACTTCAGGTTCTGGACTAATAGTGAGTTCTGGGGCTAAATCCTTTAGCACTGTTGAGAAAGATTTTAGAAGAATGCTCAGTTTAGAATAATCACCATCTTTCTGTCACTTAGATAAGTTTGCATCATTGCTTTGTGATGATACTCTAATGGGAAAAAATACATCAGTGTGCTAGTTTCAGGCAGCTAGAGCAGAAAAAGGTGTTTGTGGTCTCTGCCTGCGCTTAAAAGGGAAAAAAAAGAGTGGCCAGGTAACCCAATACTGTGCCAAATAAAGCAGAATAACAAATACAAGCCCACAAGGAAGTTGGCTGAACATATTTATAACTGTCTATATCTCCTTAGAGTAAAGTTTGAATCTGAGCAATTTCATAGTCATAACCATATACTTTTTCTGACTTTTCTCTCATGGAAGTGGTTTGTCACTGTCTTTTAGCTTCCCAGTTTAGTCGACAGCAGAGGTGTCAAACTTGCGTCGTCACATTGCCATCACGTGATGTATCACAACTCCCCCCCTTCTCTAAAAAGGAGGTGGGGGTGGCCAACTCATGAAGCATTTGGCCTGCGGGCCACAAGTTGACACCACTGTTCTATGGCCTTAGTATTTTCAGCATTCTCCCATCAAATGAAAACTGAGTCTGCCTAATTTCTGAGCCTAGACAAGTTATGCCCCTCTACCTCAGGTATAAGCTCATTGAAACCAAATCATGTGATTTTTGCTCATCTTTGTCTACCACTCTGACACTGGTACGCTATACTGATGCCAAATCAAGGTATTTGCTTCTCACCTAAGAAAAACACTCTGCATTAAGTGTCTTGAACCTGGCTTTGGTTTGGCTAACATGAAAATGCAACCTACAGCTATACAAATGAAATCCATACATTCTCTGATTTTTTTTTTAAGTTCTAGTCTGACAGTACATAATACAGTACATTAGATTCATAGCATTAATAAGCTCCTGTTGAAAACTGCTTTCCATTGGCATGTTTAATGCTACATCATCCTTATCCATTATCACTTAAGAATGAAATTAGGTCAAACCTTTACAAATGATGAAAAATAATGTATGTTGGAATAGATTTAATCAACGATTTAGCAAAAGGCATAAAAATATTAGTACAAAGAGCAAAATAATATTTGGTGAAAAACTGAAGATACATCTAAACCATTGTGTGAAGCACTGCTGTTATGATCTAATCCCAGTGGCTAAAAAGTGCTTCCTTTGTTTTCTATTTCGATTTAAGTCTGAAGAAAGAGCAAATGTAATATGCTAGCAATAACAAGACTCAAGATCAAATTGTTGGAAAACGCTATCTTAAAAGAAAAACAAGTGCTGGAGTTATTGAACAATATATATGCCATCTAAGAAACGGAAAATGTTTATTGGTTCATACATACATGTGGAATCATGCAATTTCCCACAGGGTGCTGAAAGTTTAGTAAGCACAAATTATAAGCACCAGCAGAGAATAGACTAGATGCGGTATTAAGCCCAGGTACAAGAGATTCAAATTTATTTTAAAGAAAGGACTTCATTGACTGGTCTTGAGCAACTTGCTGCCCTCTAGCTTATCAATCTGTAGAAAATCAAGAGAAAATTAGCACATTGTGTTCTGGTTATCATACCCAAATGCAGCCATATTGGCTGGAGATTATTTTATTGTTTGTTTGTCAAACATGTACAGGTTAACAAGAGTAAGTATGAACATAAACATGAACAAAGGAAGTAAATACAGATCAATGGGAACAGTAAGATAGGGAGTATAGGCATGCTGATGCGCTTATGCGTGCCCCCTTTATGGACCTCTTAAGAATGGGGTGAGGTCCACATTAGACAGTTATGGAATTGTATACAGTATGCCAGTTAGGGAAACAGTTATGCATATCAAAAGTCACTGTCTCCTTTATAACATAATTTCATCCTTCGAAAGCTGTGGATGTGTTTACTAGTTGCCAAAGAGGAAGCTTGGGGAACTATTGTCTGAAATATTCTTGAACTGACTCCGAGAAGAAAATATTTTCTTTGAAAAAAATAATATATTATTCCTTGTATGGAGGATCTCTATAATTAGGTAGACCGGTTAAAAAGTCTAGTCCAGATCCTATTCCTTGTATTATGACTGCTGTCATAGATTATCAAAGAAGGTGGGATTATATTTTGATTATGCTGCTGCAGCAGTGTAGGGGTTTTTCCTCCTACAGGTAGTTTTTAAGAGTCCCAACTGAGTTTGCTACAAGTGTTCTGAAAATGAAAAATGATGTGTTGAAAACTGCATAGGCATTTTACTAGTTATGGCTAAGAAGACCCGTGTATGTCAACATCTCAGTTGACTTTCATCTGTCAAGTGTAGCTTTTAATAGCTTCTCAGTTTAGGTCATAGATCATTCTTCTGAAGTTTAACAATAGATATGAAGTACAAAAAGCTAGACCTGAGTGCAACTGATGGTATAGTTCATCACTTTTGGATAGGAGATGGGGTTACTCTAGAGAGCTGTAAATTGCCTTGTAAGAAACACATATTGCATCAGTGCAATTGTCAAAATGATTTGTTTATTTATTTATTTGTAGTATTACTTTGTGCTATTTCTCTGCTCCAAAATGGCCCCGAGCAGAGTACCACAGCAATAAAGGATGAAAACATCAAAATGATAACAAGTGAAATATGCTACAATAACACTAATCACAGGGATGAAATTCAGCAGGTTCTGCAGAACTGGTAGCGGAAATTTTGAGTAGTTCGTAGAACTTGCAAATGCCACCTCTGGCAATCCCCAGAGTGGGATGGGAATAGAGATTTTGCAGTATCCTTCCCCTGGAGTGGGCTGGGAATGGAGATTTTGCAGTATCCTTCCCCTGCCATGCCCACCAAGTCATGCCCACAGAACTGGTAGTAAAAAAATGGAATTTCACTCCCTAATCAGTAGAGATCGATCATAAGTAAAAACCTACATCCCCAAATACTTTATTCCATTTATTGATTTAAATTGTGGGGAAAGTTTCAAGAAACTTAAGCATGAAAAAAGATTCTGTGATCTAGAACAGAACCTCATTGATAGATATTAGCCATGTTGTTATTTTGGCTACACAGAATAGAACAGACATTTAAATTCAACATTGTGGATGGAATTTTCCAGGTAGAAATTCATAAGAGATCTTAGTGCTAGTGATAATTTGGTATTTGGTGTAAGGAAAACTCCATCATATATATTATACATATTTTCTTTAAAGATTTATATAACCAGTCATTTTAGGTAATATAATCCTGGGTGGCTATCAGGCAGTAATAAATCAATAAAAACAGTAAAAAAATAAAAATGAATGAAGTAGAACCTTCCCAGGGCACCTACCCACATATTTAAACAAACTGGGAATCCAACCTTTTCCCCATCATCACCCCATGGTTGTGGGAAAGCAAGATCTTTGTAGCTTTTACGGATTTTAGAAATCCTGCCTTCTCCCCCTGTGCTCTTTTATGCAAGTCCAATAAAAATGAATAACATTTTGAGCAAAAAAAAGAGCATAAAAATAAAGCATTTTTAAAAGATAGTGCTTTTTCAAAATAAAATAAAACCAGTAGCAATATCTGACCTCAAATATAGGGAGAGAAACTAATTCAGATTTTCTTTTCTGCTCGCTACCAAAGTAGAAAATCAAACATAAAAAAAGCAATAGGAGCTCAAATTGATTTTTGCACTAGGATAGATTGCAAATAACAGTGTAGGATTTAGTCTGTTTTGTCAACTACAGGCTGCCAGTTTTCTTAAAACAACTTGGGAGATGTGTCTATTGATATTCTCTTCTGGCCGTAATAAAGGTTTGATTTGATTTGATTCTTTTGCAACGTTCTTTGTTATAGAAGGTTTCTTCCTATAAAAGTCCTTAGTCCTTAAATTATTTTCCAACAGTTTGGATCACTGTGGAATGACGTGAAAGCCACAGTGTCAGATAGTTGTAATCAAAATTTAAGCTTCCTACTGCCTCAGATTTAATGTTTCTACCGAAATATGGAATCTAGATCTTTATAACCATGTCTCAGTGATGTTCAGAAAATTGGTGTTGTGCTCAAGTTTTGCTTGGTTCTGTAGGTATCAAAATGCCATTGGAGGGGAGGGGGGACTGGCAAAATAGACTTTTGATATGGTCCAGCAGTCTGTTCTTAAATTTTTTGTATTACATATATATTTATATATATATTTTAAAAAAATAATGATTATTTTCCTTTACTGGGTTTTCTGAAATTTGACCTTCTAAATATAGTAGCTGGATTATATTTTTATACTATGCTCTAAATCCCTTGTCTTTTTCTTAAAGTGTACAACTTTTAAGGTATGGAATCTCAATAGTTTGTTCAAATAAGCTAATAGAATAAGGATATTTTATTTCCCTTTTAAGTGAAATGTTGCAATTTGTGAAACTGGAATCTGAGAGCAGCAGCATTCACCTGAAAACATTTTTTTAATCATATGTTTATACAGTATATATATAATTCAGTTAACAAACTTCAATTAAATGAACTGAGGATGTACCAGATAAAGTTTAACTCTCGGCATCTCCCTGAAATACCAAAAATGTCACTTATGTTTACTCTTTCTGGGAGCGTTAGAGAAGTCTAGGGGAGATTTGTGAGCTGATGGAAAGTACAGGGACGCTTGTGAGAGGTAGGCAACTGTTCTGACCCCCCTCCGTACGGTGAGTCACGCCGACACAAGGTTACTGTTAGCCACGCTTTATTCACAGTAATTACTCACAGACAAGACTTTGGCAGCAACCCAGACTCCCACAGATAAGAGATACACACAAGGGCTTCTCCAGCTTAGTAAAACGGTTGTGTCCTGCAAAATATCTCTTCCCAAAGTCTCTTCTTATATACTCTCTTGGGAGGAGCCAAATCACAATCACCTGGGCCTGATTATCTTCTATGTCTCCATAATTGCTGCCTGCACTTATCCGCCCTTCTCTGCCTGGCTTCCGGGACCAACTCCCTTTGCTCCTCCCCACTGCTCCATGCCTCAGGTGCCTCCCGGTGGCCAACCAGCCTCTCTGGTCCCTGCTCGGAGTCTGAACCCCGCCCAGGGTCCTCCACATCGTCCAGAGCTGACTCATAGGGTTCCTCGCTATCTGAGTCTGTCGGCAGCTCCAACGGCTCCTGCTGGGCCACAACAGGCAACTGTGGTGAAAGTACTGGAAAGATAAGAGGAGAGGTATCTGCCATATTGAAGGAGAGATGGTGGTAGGAGATTGGGGAAATGCAGATGCAAGCAGGAAGGCACGGGAAAGATCAGACCGTGTGTGGCAGCAGCAGGAAGATGCTGCAAAGAGTTGGGTTGGGACGAAACCACTGGGAATGTCAGGGAGATGTACAACAGGCCCCAGAAAATGGAGTGGCATGGTCAGGGGGAAGCATACTTTTATGAATACTCATAAGTACCTGCAGAATTAAATAGATACCACCACTACAATCCTGGACTGCGAAATTGAGGATGCATAATTAGAAAATGAATGCTCTGTGACACAGATTAGTTTTGTATTGATCTGCACAAACTCCCAGCCCAACAAGGAGGTAACTAGACTATCTTGTCTTTACCTTGGATTTAATTAGCTGTTCTTAATTGCTTTACTTTTGCTTATCTATTTTGAGATACCACTGAAGATTAATTTCTTCCATTCCAGTCCAACCCCAAGTATTGGGCTGCATTTGTTAATGCAGCAATAGCCTATCCCCTTTTCATATCATCTTACCAAAGATAAGATGGTTATCTTATTCTGAAAACCTTGATTTGTAGAAGAGTGTTGAATTTAACTAATTTTTCATTTTACTCTGTTGTTGAAGTTGTTTACTTTTTACTTTTAAAACTTAGGTTTCATGGGTAGGAAACCGTTATCATCTAGAGGCCAAACTATAGTTTCATGCATTGCTTGAAGACTACAAAGAGTCTGGGTAGTGACATGATATTTCTCTAGTGATAAGATGAATTATTTTGTGTGTTTTAGGGAGCTTTGTTAAGTAGCAAAATTGTTGTCTTAAAGTTTAAGACATCTATATTATAGATTTTAAAATACCATGCAATGCTTTTCACCAAATGCAAACTAAGAAAATCAGAATATTTGGATCGAGGGTTACCTGTAATAAACTGGAGAATACATTCTGTATATTTATTAGAAAGCTGCAAAATGGTTTCCGGATAAAAGTTGTTCCAAGTAGAAGTATTTTGAATGTTACAATCTGTTTAATTGTCACAGTTGTCTCATCTCTTGCAACTGGGGTGTTAACATTTCTAGTAGGAGGGACTCTTCACACATCTCCACTGCTACTAGTTTAGGGTGATAAGAGTTTTCATGAGAAATAGCATGCATAGAAGGCCAACAGAGTTAGAGGGAGCCACTCTAAATCTGCTGTTGTGACTAAACCAGCTGCTGTAGTAAAAGGAATTGTTACAAGGAACACCTGGGCTATGGGTTATACTGGAGTGGTGGATACTGGTGGGAAATATTCATGAGAACAATCTCCATTGCCCCACCTCCAGTTTGTTTTAGTTTAAGATGGTTGTTTTGGGTTTCATGAGCTTCAGTGGTTAGAGTACAGTAATGCAGTCTACCTCTGGTGACTGCTGGCTACTTGCAATTTGGCAGTTCAAATCCCACCAGGCTCAAGGTTGACTCAGCCTTCCATCCTTCTGAGGTGGGTAAAATGGAGACCCAGGGTGTTGGGGGCAATATGCTGACTGCACACAGTTTAAGGAGGGCTGTAAAGCGCTATATAAGTGCTATTGCTATTCAGTTTGATTCAGTTTGGTGGGCAGGCAATGGGATTTTAGTTCGATTCCTATTCAATTGAATTTTGATTTGAAAAAACATTACCCGCGCTAAAAGAAACCCCTCTTCGCAAATAAGGCCAGTTTACTTGAGTTTTGTGTGCATGTATTGATTTCAAGGCTTGCTGCATACATGTATGCATAGTAAACCCCATTTTCTACTTTAAAAAGAGGCATTTCCAGTTTCTCTTCCTTCTCTTTCACCCGCCAGTTTAAGGCTAGCTACAGTCTAAACTTTAAATCATATTCCCATTTTCTGAATATTGTAATAACTAAATTGACAAACTGACATGGAACTGAACTTGAATCGACTTAATAGAAAATAAGAATGAAACTGATTGCATTTTATTTCAATGTTTTTTTTTTAAAAGCACATGTTTCCATAAGTACAGAGTCACTTTATTACCCAAGATCTTCCTTCAATATTGTGAGAGAAACAAATTTGTCTCCTCTTGAGGGCTGTCAGAGCCTTTAACCCCTTGATGTGTCTTCAACAGGATTCGGTCTGCATTTTCAAGGATACATAATTTTAAGAGCAGATTTATCTTCTAACTGTGGGGTAGACATCCACAGAATATGTGTTGGAAACTAAATTACAGTTGAGCTTTTGTAATTGAATATATTCTTTTCCGTCAAAACACACTTTTCGTCTGGTTAAGATAAAGTGAAGTGATAGATACTTCTGACTTTACTGAGTAATGACATCTGTAAAATTCCTTCACTGAACTCTCCAGAATGAAAACACTTAGCTTCTGGAAAGGGGTGGGGGAACTTGTTCAGAGCATTTCATTCCAAAGCATCCCACCTTTATTGCACATTTTGATAGATGGTTGATGGATGCCAGCACATCTCATGATGATTTAATATTTGACACCTTTTTGCTGAATGTAAAAAGTTTGCATTCTGGCAGAGTTCTGATTGTAGAGATCAATCATCCAATAAAGAACCTTTTTATTGAACCTGCTCAAAATGCCTTCTGATTCAGTTTCTAGTTGAAAGTAATCAAAAGTATGTTTCTCTGTAAGCTGCTTTTCTGTACAGACTATATTTTCTGAATGGTCTCGTGCACTATATACCCTTAATTTACTGGTTCTTGGTTATATAGTCTTTGTTACACAATAAATCGTTTTGTGCATCCCATTTGCTATTTTATACTTGTATAACATACCATGTTTCCCCGAAAATAAGACAGGGTCTTATTTTCTTTTGACCCCTGAAATAAGCACTTGGCCTTATTTTCAGGGAGGTCTTATTTTACCACATGCGCTCAAAAGCGCAATTTGGCTTATTATCCGGGGAAGTCTTATTTTCGGGGAAACAAGATGGTGCTATCCATTGTAAAATCCCATTTGATTTTAAAAAAGCATTTATTTTCTCATTTTAATCTATTCAATCAAGAGTTCCCTTGATTTAAATACACACATATATACAGTATTTACATAGTAGGTAAGTAAATGTATCCTGGAGGAAATGCTGAGTAGTTAACACAGCAGTACTTTATCCAGAGAAAGACCTGGAGGAGTGAAACAGAGCTTTCTCTGATGGTTTACAACTAATCCCAGCAATTTTAGGAAACATGAATACAGATGCTCAAGCAATGTTTACTTGTTTATTAAGAAATAAGGACATTACCGGTCCTCAGGTATTATGTCACAGGCATTATCTCAATTGAAGATAGGTTTCTGGTTTTCCTTTGATAGATATTTTTTATCAGAGAGAATTTACATACAGCTGAACAGTAATCTACAAATATTTGCTGGATTATTAAAAGTGATGTCATAACCTGCTGTTATTCCTTGCCTAACAGAAAATGCATGTGATAAAAACTTCCTTTGGTTCATAGATATCATAGGGAAAGCTTGCAAATACGGGTAATCCTCAATTTATAACAGTTCATTTAGTGACCGTTCAAAGTTACAACAGCACTGAAAAATGTGATTTATCACCGTTTTTCACACTTAACAACCGTTAAAGCATCCCCATGATCATATCAAAATTCAAGTGCTTGATTCATATTTACGACTGTTGCTTTGTCCCCAGGTCATGTGATCCTCTTTTGTGACCTTCTAACAAGCAGTCAATATGGAAGCCATATTCACTTAACAACCGGGTTCCTAACTTATCAACATCAGTGATTCATTTAACAACGGTGGCAAGAAAAGCTATATACTAGGGCAAACTCACTTAACAAATGTCTTGTTTAACAACAGAAACGTTGGGCTCAATTGTGGTCTTAAGTCGAGGACTACCTGTAAAATAAGGATCCTAAAGAACAAGTTAGACTTAGTGATTGAGGTATCAAGCTAGAGACCAGCAAACTAATTCTGCCTTAGGGATAAAAGCTGGCTGGGTGACTTTGAGCCAGTCAATCTCTTTTAAGCCCAACTCACCTCACAGGATTGTTGTTGTAGGGAAAATAGAAGGAGGAAGGAATATTAGGCATGTTCGCTGCCTTGAGTTATTTATAAAAATAATAAAGGTGAAAATTTAAAAATCTAAAAAAAATTCCAACCCAAAACCTGTAGGTAAAAGCTACTGCCAGCAATTTCTTTGGAGACTTCCTTAGAAGTCAGTATTGTTTTTCATGAAGATTTAATAATTTATGCCTCGTTTCATTCTCTCCTTTTAGTTACATGCAACATACTGTTCCTAGCTGTAGTGGGTTTGAACAGGACAGACATAGTAACTTTTCCATTTTGCCTGCCTTAATTAGTCTGAGCAGCTGATATCATAAGAGCTTTGCTAAACTTAGAGAAGGCTTATTGAGCCCAACGTTCTGCTGTCAGAAGAGCTTACATACAAAGATGTCATGAAGAGCCTTTTTATATGGTTTGTCCAAAGAATCTTGAGCTCAGTTTTGTTGCTGTCATTGTAGATTGCTTGTAAACTGATTCATTTCAAAGGCTGTTATTGAGTCAGCGTGAAATCATGAAAGTGTACCTGTGTACCTGACTTCAAAATTTACTCTTTATAGAAAGTATTTTAGAGGGATTATTGATTGACAAAAGCTGTCCATTTTTTCTTCTTCCTTCCTTCCTTCCTTCCTTCCTTCCTTCCTTCCTTCCTTCCTTCCTTCCTTCCTTCTTCATTTCTAAAATAAGTGTGACATATGTGCTTATCTGTATTGTTATTCTCTTTGGGGAGAAGCAACACTATGCAAAGCATAGAAATAGGGTGACGTATAGTAAGCCCTTTCAAGATGAGAAAGACACACGCTAAAAAAAATAACAATCTAAGATAAATATTGCTATAACTTAAAAGGACATTTGTTTGTACACCCCAACTTTGAAGAAAGCAGATTGAAACTCTGCAGTTTCAACAAATAATCCTTATCAGATTGTTCTGATTTCTTAGCTTAATGAGATGTTGCAGCCTTGTCTGTTGATGGCTTTGGAAAGCAGATGAACAAAAATCCTTTCAGTCTTGAGCTGTGCTTCCTCCCTCCCTCCCCTCTTTCAATTAAATCATTGGCTCAGCTAGCCCAGTACTGTCATAGCTAACTAGTGTCATCATTCAGGTGGCATACTGTACCTAGGCTTCCTAATTATGTTTGTAATTAAAATGGTATACATGCAATCCTTGACTTACAACCATTAGTTTAGTAACTGTTCGAAGTTACAATGGCACTGTGTCAAACTCAGAATAACAGAGTTGGGAGGTACCTTATAGGTCATCTAGTCCAACCCCATGCCAATCATTTTTCACACTTATAACTGTTCAAGCATCCTCGGGATCACATGGTCATAATTTGGATGCTTGGAAAATAGCATGTATTTAAGCCGGTTGCATTGTGCCAAGGTCATTTGATCACCTTTGCAACCTTCTGACAAGCAAAGTCAATGGGAAAGCCAGATTCACAACACTTGTGTTCCTAATGTAATAACAGAGGTGATTCATTTAACGGCTATGGCACAAAAGATTGTAAAATGGGGCAAAATTCACTTAACAACTGTCTTGCTTTGCAAACGGAAAGGTGGGGCTCAGTTGCAATGGTAGGTTTAAGGACTACCTGCATGTCTGCATGAATGCAAAACTTTCTTTGCATTCCACCTTGCATTCTGGTAAATGAGTGTTTTGTTACTGGTTGCACTTGGCATGACAGTTAATGACTTAAATAAGCAAGCCTTCCCATGATACCCATTTCGTGCAAGTGCCTTCAATGTGCTGAATATTTCAGCTGTGCTTACTGGCCCCCAAAATGTGCTGAATATTTCAACTGTGCTTACTAGCCCACTTCTGGTGTACAGCAACTTCTCCCTAGCTAAGCTACAATTGAGCCACAACTGCTGATGTCCTGCAACTCTTGGGGAGATCTTTATCCAGACAGATCCATATGAATGAGTAGCTTAAAATTTAAAAAAAATGAAAAGAAAGACAGCTCCTTTGTCAAGATCTGTAAGGGTAATTAGAGGTTGGTTTTTTTACAGGATTATTCCCATTTGGAATTGAACAATGAAGGAAGTTAGGCAATCCCGGCAGGACTCGAGAATTTCACAATGGCTTTAAGGATCAGTGGTTTTATGCTAGCAACTCAGTGTGCCTATATGCTGCAGAGGTAGGGTGGGCATTGGCCATTTTTAGCACAAACTTAGAAGTGAAAACTGGAGGTTGGGAGACTATTTTAAAGTGCTCCTGGTCTCCAAAGTCAGTCGTAGAACGAGACTGATCCTATCTGAATATTTCTGGGTGATGAGAATTGATAGTAATATTGCTCTCAGACTTTGCTGCAGTAACTACCAAAGGTGGATATAAGTGGCTTGATAGCTTATTTCTGCTTGCAGTACACCTGAACATACACAGTTGTGGAATCAGACAGGGTTGTAGTTTTAAGAATGCCATACAGCAGCAGCCCCCAACCTTTTGGGCACCAAGGACCAGTTCCATGGAGAGAGGTTTTTCTGCAAACTGGAGGGTGTGTGGTTTCACATGCTGCCTGCATCCCATGGATGGGGCTTTGCTTGTTTGCTCGGCCCAATTTCTGGCATGCCGCAACCCGGTGCCATTCCATTGCAATGCATATTTCTTTTTTGGTTTTTGCTACATCAGAAAATTGTAATGTTTTCACTTCTGATTTTGTGTATTTTAAGAATTTTCTCTCTGCACTATCATTTGGCTATACTCAAGTATCTTGTATTATTCTTTCTATCCTGAATGATGGTCCTGCTGTCAGAGAACATGAAGGAAGCTATTTTGAAATTACAGTTATACGAACTACATATCCTACACAAGCAGTTTCCTTGGGTTATAGCAAGAGAAATGTACTCATATGAAAGCATGTGTAGGATTGTAGTCTTAAACATCTTTTATCAGTTGGAGTCTATTGAGGTTTTTTGTTTGCTTAGGAAATGTTATCCCGTGGGGCTGTGCAATGCTTAAGCCTTGAAAGCACAAGGTTGATTCGATGTGTGTGTGTGTGTGTGTGTGTGTGTGCATGCGAGTGTGGCTGCTGGTGCAACACCAGTTAGCCACATCTTTTTCTGGGGCTGTGTTTCGGTTACAGTGCTTGTCTTCCTTTCTCCAGGGCTGGCTTCAGTCAGTGTTGGTTGGTAGAGAGAGAGAATTCCCCACACCCCTTGTTCATTCTTAGGATATCTCAGAGTTCTATACTGTCCACTGCCATCACCCCCCCCCCTTTTCAACATCTACATGAAACTACTTGGTGAGGTCATCTGCTGCTTTGGGATGTGCTATATGAGTACCCTGATGATACCCAATTATATCTTTCAGCTCCAAGTGAGGCTGACAAGATTTTGCCCTAATGTCTGGAGGCTGCATGGTTTTTGGATGAGGAGGAACTGCCTCTGACTTAATCCTACCAAGACTAAGTGATTGTGGGTTTTTAGACTGCCAGTTCGGGGATATTCCAACTTTGACCTTGGTTGGGGTTGCACTTCCCCCTTCAAGGGTGGTGCGCAATTTGGGGAGGGTCTTCTTGGATTCACAGTTCCTGCTCAATAAGCAGGTGGCAGCTGTGGTCAGGAATACTTTTTCCGAGCTTCTGCCCAACCGGTTCAGTCAGTCAGTCTTAGATTGCAAATCTAAATGTAGATTACCCACATATAATAAATAATAACTGTAATAATATAGCTGCTGTTGATATGTAGAAAGCCATGGTTGCTTTAAGCACTGGGTGGTATATAGTGTAGGAGTGCTTATGTGTATGCCCAAAACGCCCCTTTTCCTTCAAACTCAAAGCATAGTCCTATTAAATTGATGCAGAAAATTACAAAGGGAGAATGGCTCAAGAGAGATATATTGCATACTTAAAAGGCAGCAGTTGCTAATTGATTTAGTCAAGTATAGGAAGGGGACTACATGATTAATACAAGTTCTTAAAAGTGCTGATCTAATGAAGAATCAACTTCTCCATTATTCACAGAAAGTCGTCTTTAAAATGTTGGCATGTAAAACCTCATATAGTGCTTCCTATTGATAATATTATTTTAATAGAGCCATTATAAGAAGGGTCAAAAGTTGTTTGTTTTCGACTTTCTTATGCATGCCATTCTGGAGTGTAGCTTCCTTTTTGTTGCCAGATTGATTTTGGTAGTAAAGGTGAATAATATCGTTCATGAATTGTACCTCAGTGCTTGCTTCATGCAGCTATGAATCAGCTTTATTGCATTACTATTACTATTAGTCTTCTCATTGTTCCTATCACCCATCTCCTCCCACTTACAACTGCAGGACTGTAACTTTGTTGCTTGTATCCTTATCATTTATATTGAAATGGATTGTTTCCTGATTGCTTATTTGTACCCTATGACTATCATTAAGTGTTGTACCTTATGATTCTTGAAGAATGTATCTTGTCTTTTTATGTACACTGAGAGCATATGCACCAAAGACAAATTCCTTGTATGCCCAATCACACTTGGCCAATAAAGAATTCTATTCTATTCTATTCTATTCTTTAGTTCTTAAGATTTGAGGGAGGGGAGATAAAGTGAATTGGATTTTTCAGTTAGCTAGGGTGTAGAAAACAGCGGAACAAGAATCTTTTAGTATCTTTTGTAGGTTTCTGTGTGGCAATGCAGAGAGCCCCAGTTCCAGCCCTAGTACCCAATATGTGAGTTTCTCGGTTGTGATTGTTATGCTTCTTTGAGGAATATTGCTTTCAATAGGAATATTTCCATCACTATTGCTGCTTTTTGGTGCTGTTTGTTATATGTATATATGTGTATGTTGGAACGTTGAACACAATATTTCATTTTCTATAATGCATAGTGAAAAAGGCATAGATATACACCCCAGGCTTACCATGTTTAATGATCGCAGCTTTCCCTGTTCGTATGTGAAAAGAAGTCCGTCTTCAAAGAAAGTGTGCTACAACACTCTAAGGATGTAGCTATTGGGTGGTTTTTCCCACATTGTTCACAGCAAAGGTGTGGTGCACCAACTCATTTTTGTATTCCAGTAATGTTTTCTACTGTAACTATTGCTTGTGTCTCAAGGGCTTTCAGATGTTCATCTGTCCTTGGCAATTTACTCTTCTGCTGCAGGGGGCACCAATGAAAGTGACCAATTTAACCTGGCCATTGCATGAAGAATGGCTGCATATTCTTTCCCAGAAGTGTGCTAATGGTTCATATTTATTTGTATAACAAAATGATGTCAGAATCCTCATATTCATCCATGAGCCATATCCAGTTCTACCTGCCACGAATACTAAACACTTGGCTGCTTTTAATGTTTCCTTTCAGGTCATCGCAGTTTTAGGGAGCTGCTGTGCCTTGCCATCTCTTATGAGCCACCATAAAGCAATTAGTTTTATTAGTGTAGCTAAATGCCAGCTGGCTGCAAATCATCAAGTTGTTTTCCAGGGACAAGAAATCTCTGCACCTCTGTGTTCCTAGTTCAGGAAATACACTGTCTTATCAAAACATGACGGCAGAATTTTAAAAATTAAATCATTGTAGCTGATTTTTTAGCTATCATTGAAAAGAAAAAAGTACTTAAAAATCTATGATGATGTTCAGATTAAATTTAATATAGAAAGTATGGTTGTACTTACAATAAAGAATAATTCAAAGTGTGTTCATTCAAGCAGCCAATGTTTCTTGGGAAGAGACTATATGCAGGTTACCACTGAAGCGTTGGCATCAGATATAAAGATCCATATGGTTGTTAGGAGTCAAAAGCAACTTGTTGGAAAATAATCATAATTTAAAAAAAAAAACTTAGCAAATTGTTATTGTTTCATACAGGTTGTTTAGCCAGTTATATGAAATTTTGTAGAGATAAGAAACAGTAACAGTGATTGCTTCATGCCTTTTGTTCTTACCAGCATATGAAGAGATGTAATTAAGATATGCAGGATATTTTCCTTGAGTTTGTAAAGCAAAATATTATAAAATTGTGATGTGACTTTTTGATGGAAATCAAGTCAGAGTTTGTAATTTAAAAAAACTAAGATAGTGCCACTATTGAAAGAAATCCTATGTTTTCCCATCTTAGGAGCCTTAATTATAGACATGTAGACTATGCAGCTAGATCAGCGGTCCCCAATGTTTCCAGCTTGGTGACCGGTTGTGGGGGAGGGAGAGAGGACAGTTCCGTGCAAGTGACTGGTGCCTGCCACTCATGTGAGGGGAGTTTCATGTGCAAGTGCAAGTATGTAGCACTTATACGAGGGGAGCTTTGTGCACAAGTGCCTGCCTCTCACCAGAGCACAAGCGCCCACTTGCCTGAAACCTTTCAGGCTCCAGTTCTGAATGGGCTGCAACCCGGTAGTGGACCACAGCCCCAGGGGTTGAGGACCCTTGCTCTAGACCCGTGATGGCGAACCTATGACACATGTGCCAGAAGTGGCACACAGAGTTATCTCTATTGGCACACCAGTCATCGCCCGTTGCTCTTCCGGTTTTTGGCGCACTAGTCTTCACACATGCATGCGTGCCAGGAACCGGAAGATTAGGTGAACGGGAGCCTGTGCATGGCAGAAACAGAAGCTCAGTTCTTCCGGTTTTTGGCATTCCCGCTCATGCATGCCAGGAAGCTGCTCTTCTGGTTTCCGGTGCTCCTGTTTCGGCATTCAGTGCTGAAAATGTTCACCAACACTGATCTAGATCTTCATTCCTCAATAATTTAGATAATTATTGGGACTACCTAAGGTTAATACTATTATTTATTTCTAGTACTACTAATTAAAGTAATGTGGGAGTTGAAGAACAATCTCAAACCTCATGAAAGGATTGATGAACTAAAGAGTTTGGGGACCCCTGGTCTAGACAGACTTAAAACCTTGGCAAGATACAAGAGAACCTTATAATAAATTAGTCCTAAATTATTTTGAGATGTAAAAGCATCCAATATAAGTGGTACTTAGCATTCTAGTACAATTTGGATAGAATTCATGGTAGACTTGCCAGGATGTTACTGGAGACTAATCAGCTAGGGAACTAGGTTAAGGTAATAAAAGGCACTGACTTAGATAAAAAGGTAATTGAGGAGAGCCATGATTGGAACATATTAAATTATGTACAGCATAAAGGAAATGAATAGGCATTTTTCTCTTTCTCAAAACTCTAAGAGTGGGGTGAGGTTATTTAATTAACTAATTGGAAAATTAATATTTCTCAGCACATAAATAGTGGAATTCATTAACCACAACACATGCTGATGGCCACTAACTTGGATGGTTCTAGAAGGAAATTGGATAAATAAAGACAGTTTTATCAAACATTATTATTATTGGGACACAGTATTACTTTTGATACACCTCCAATGTACTGTAGTTACCACCATGTTTTCCCGAATATAAGACAGGGTCTGTCTTATTTTCTTTTTACCCACAAAATATGGCTTGGGCCTTATTATGAGGGGAAGGTTTATTGTTTTGGGGTTGCCGGGCGGCTGCTCTCTTCCGAGCGGGCTCCCAAAGAGCCGGGCACAGCCTCGGGCGAATGACTGTGTTGTGCTGTCACAGCAGCGCAACACAACAGCCATGAAGCAACCACGCTCACGAGCAGCCACCCGGCAAACCCCCTTTCCAGCCAGGCACAGCACCATTCACTGACCTAGGGGTATCAGCAAGCTGCGTGAGCGCCTGTTCACCCCGCCCAGCTCCCGTGGCTTGGCGCCTTCGAAATGCCAGTGAAAGGCATTCTGCATGGCTGGAAAGGGGGGTTGCATGAGCGGCTGTTGTGCTCCCACTCACGCACCTCCCAGCCTCACAATGCCCTGGCCCAGCTCTCCCTGCAGAGCCAGGGCACCTCCGCTGCTGCCACCGCAGCCATACCAGCATGGCTTTTTCGGCAGCTTCCAAACTGAGTCTTCCAGCAATGGCTGCTCTGGGTGTACATTCTATGGTTGTATGCTCTGCTGGCAGCTGGCCCACCATAGAGTATACGCCCAGAGTGGCCACTGCTGGAAGATGCAGTTTGGAAGCCGCCGAAAAAGCCATGCAGCGGCGGCAGCAGCAGAGGTGCCTAGGCTCTGCAGAGAGAGCTTGGCCAGGGCATCATGAGGCTGGGAGACACGTGAGTGGGAGCTGAACAGCTGCTCATACAACCCCCCTCTCCAGTCATGCAGAGTGCCATTAACTGGCATTTCAAAGGCGCCAAGCTGCGGGAGCCGGGCGGCGGCGAACAGGCGCTCCCGCAGTTTGACGATACCCCTAGGTCAGTGAATGGCGCTGTGCCCAGTTGGAAAGGGGGTTTGCCGGGTGGCTGCTCATGAGCATGGTTGCTTCATGGCAGTTGTGTTGTGCTGCTGTGACAGTGCAACACAGCCATTCGCCCATGAGGCTGTGCCCGGCTCGTTGGGAGCCCGTTTGGAAGAGAGCAGCTACCCGGCAACCCCCCCTCTTCAGCTGGGCACAGCACTGCTCACCAACCTAGCGGTATCCTAAAGGCGCCAAGCAACATGACCACCTTTGCCTTCCCCCCCGGTTCCCATGGCTTGGCACCTTCAGGATACTGCTAGGTTGGTGAGCGGTGCTCTACCTGGGCGGAGGTGGGGGATTGTCCAGGGAGCTTATTTGCAGGGGAGGGCTTATATTTTTGCCCACCAGAAAAATGTGGCATAGCCTTATTATCAGAACATGTCGTATTTTCGGGGAAACACGGTATGTCCAGCAAATCTTTAGAAATTCTATTAAAGACTGCCTTGTCAATCCCTTTACAGATCACATTCCTTAACTTGACTAGACAACTCTTTATTGTTGTTGACTTAAAGGGATTCTAGACATTTAAGGTCAGAGAAACAGCATATGAAGCAATTTGCTGTTTAAATGATCACTTGGAGCAAGATTGAGCCAAACTGAATCATACACAGAGCACAGTTTCCTCATTTTTGTGATTCATGTATTGAGCATTACTGAAAATAGCGTGTCTCTTCAATCTACGGAAAATAGAATGTGGCAGAGTTATGTTTATATTTTACTTAGCACAATTTATAATACAACAGGTAAGGAAGAATTACCGTATTTATCGGCGTATAACACGCAGTTTTAAAACTAAAATTGGAAGCTTAAACCCTGCCTGCGTGTTATACGCCGATCTCAGCCTGGCGGCAGCGTCACACAGACTGTGGAAGGAGCGGGAGAAGGAGGGAACCAAAGAGAGCTTTTACCGAGTCTGCGCCCCACAGCCAGGACCGTCCTGGCGCCTCCAGCCGCGTTTCTTCCTGCAAAGCCATTCGGGCAACCCGAGAGTTCCGCTTGACGCCAGAAGGGCTTTGCAGGAAGAAACGCGGCGTTTCTTGTGTGTGTGTGTGTGTGTGTGTCTGTCTGTCTGTCTCCGCCATCCCCAACCTCTACACCTTGCAGGACTGCTGCGCCTTTGAGAAGCCGGGGTGGGGGGGAGAGGGGGACGGGAACGACGCCTAACCCCCACCCACACAACCCGGTCCCCGGGAATGCCGCTCCCGCCGTTCAGAAACCGAGGGGGAGAAAAGTTCAAAAGCCGCCGGAGCCAGCTGGAAAAGGAGCGACTTTCCCCATTAGCCGGCGCCCTCCGCCAATCCGCAACGGCCTCGCAAGTTAAAAACCGAAGGAAGGCGGCGAGCTCAGCCAAGCGCGGCCAGGCAGCCAGCGGCGCGCACCGGCTTCCCAGCGCAGGGAACTTCTCCGGCGGCTGGGGGGAGGCCGTCAAGCGGAACTCTCGGGTTGCCCGAAGGGCTTTGCAGAAGCCTTTCTGGCGTCAAGCGGAACTCTCGGCAACCCGAGAGTTCCGCTTGACGGCCTCCCCCCAGCCGCCGGAGAAGTTCCCTGCGCTGGGAAGCCGGTGCGCGCCGCTGGCTGCCTGGCCGCGCTTGGCTGAGCTCGCCGCCTTCCTTCGGTTTTTAACTTGCGAGGCCGTTGCGGATTGGCGGAGGGCGCCGGCTAATGGGGAAAGTCGCTCCTTTTCCAGCTGGCTCCGGCGGCTTTTGAACTTTTCTCCCCCTCGGTTTCTGAACGGCGGGAGCGGCATTCCCGGGGACCGGGTTGTGTGGGTGGGGGTTAGGCGTCGTTCCCGTCCCCCTCTCCCCCCCACCCCGGCTTCTCAAAGGCGCAGCAGTCCTGCAAGGTGTAGAGGTTGGGGATGGCGGAGACAGACAGACAGACACACACACACACACACACACACACACACACACAAGAAACGCCGCGTTTCTTCCTGCAAAGCCCTTCTGGCGTCAAGCGGAACTCTCGGGTTGCCCGAAGGGCTTTGCGGGGAAGAAACGCGGCTGGAGGCGCAAGGACGGTCCTGGCTGTGGGGCGCAGACTCGGTAAAAGCCTCTCTTTGGTTCCCTCCTCCTCCTCCTCCTCCTCCTCCTCCTTCTTCTTCTTTCTGGAGCCCCTTCCTCAAAGATTTGGTACCAAAGCAATGGCGGTGAGGAAGTTGTGTCTTTTGGATTTTGCACTGTTGTCTTTTCAATGGTTCTCAGACTGGTTGAACCTTTAGCAGCTGGGGTGATATTCTTTACTGTTAAGGTTACAATTGGATGTGTTGGACAAATCTTAAAAGATGAAACTTTTATTAAAACGTTTGACTTAACTAAAAACGTCTTCCTTTTTCTTCTTCTTAAATATGATTTATTTATTTATTTTTACTTCAGAAGTTTGATGACCGTTGTACAAACTAATCCAACCTAAATGTAGAGGAGGAGAAGAAGGGGGGGGATTTAAAAAGAGCAGAGGAAAAAGAAAAGAAAGCATGAAGAAAACATAAAGAAAGGGATGGGAGGGAGGGAAGGAAGGAAGGCACTTTATGTTGAAACAGAAAATATTATATAAGGAAGAAAATGGAAATAACTTTTTGCTCAAAGAGGTGTTTTTTCATTTCATATTTGCCTTTTAAGAGGAGTTAATGTTATAATTCATGTTCTAATGTTATAAATTTTAATCCAACATTAAGTTCCGAGCTTCCAAGTCATTTATTTTTAATGAAAAAAAATTTTACTCAAATTTTTGTGTTAAAATGGGGGATGCGTGTTATACGCCGGTGCGTGTTATACGCCGATAAATACGGTACTTAGTTTCCAAATACTTTGCATGGCTGAGGAGAGCTGACCACATTACAAGAATGGTATTATTCTTTAATTTGTGTAAAAATAATATAATATGCAAAGACATGATTAATGGAATGTATATTCTTTTCATCGTCCATTCCAAAGTAATGACAATATATTTATAGTGGGTACATGTTATTAAGGTTGGAGAAATATATCTGATTTTATTCTAGAAATTTAGGTGTGTGTAATATAACTGTCACTCTTTATTTGATACAGATTTGCAATTTAAATTGTGACAAATGCCAAGGAACAATTGTGAGGACTGATGGGTGCAAGTGAAACTCTCAGTGAAAAATTGCTCTTAATTTGTGGCTGGTTTAGTAGAAAAGAGTTGTCTCTTAATATTAAATGACTGGGTCTTGGAACAAATGTTGGAATATTAAACTCAATCAGAAATAAAATTATTTTGTTGGCATCTTATTCTTCATGGATAGAATATATTGATCTCACTGAAAAATATCATTCAGGCATATTTATAGTTCAGCATCATTGTGCATACTTTTTTAGCCCAATGAATTGACATAGCAAAATTGTATTTGAGTAATCCATTACACAGATGGAATGATTTTTTGCTTCCATGAGTCAATTGTTCACATTTGTATAACATCCATTTGCTTTATATTTTTATATTTTGGCTTTTATTTTCCTCCCCACTTTCATACAACCATTATGAGAACTAGCAAGAAGAATATTTTTTGTAGTGACACTCTGAGAAGTAAGATGAATGGAAAAGGGAGATAGGCCAGATTCTGGAGAGTCTAAAAATCTATATTCTATCCAGTTTCTTTCAGGAAATGAGCAGGTGATAAGAAAATGTCTGCTGAGGTGCACTAACTGCTTGTGACAAAAGTCAGATTTTCAACATTGCTTTTCAATGTATTTTGTTGGTTATCAGAAGGACCATTACAGGAAGAAATCCTTAATTTTGCAAGAACTGTGGCTTGCTTTTGCTTATACAAAATGCCCAATGCCCTCACTTGCTTTGACTCTCCATTAGGCAAAGTATTAGGTGTTGGAGGATGTGTGGATAAACAGAATTTTTTTGGGGAAAAACACTGTATTAAGATATTTGAACAAATAAATGTAGCCTTCAATTTTTTTAAAAAAACCCTCCTTAATATTTTTGCGTGAAAAAAGTGATACTATTGTTCAGTTTAAATTACGTTCGAGCTTTTAAATTAAAGCTAAATAACCAAACTTTGCTATGTCCTTAAAATGGGTAAGACAATGAGAACAAAAAATAAATGGAGGAAATGGGCCTTGGAGTCAAATCGAATTAGATAGCAGTTTGGTTTTGGGTAATTAAAGAACACTAGCTTATTTGTGATTAGTTGTGGGTGCCGAAGGGGAAGAAAACAGTGTAATTAGTAAGAGACAGGTCAGGGCTCTGTAATAAATCTTTTAGGCTTTTTTTCCTTTTGTTGTTTAAAGACTGCTTTCTTAAAATGGTGTGGCTAATCAAATGCACAACAGATTTCATGTCTCTCCCTCTTAAATCAATCTTTGAACTCTGGATCAGGCCATGACCTTTATGACTGATGGTTGGCCTTCTGGCATCCTTATTCTCAGAATTGTGCTTATATTTTTCAGGCTCACGGTCTCTGTCAAGAATATATGTCACTTTCTTCAGGTTTCTTTTTCCCCCCCGCTGGCTTGAGATATTCAGAATTCTTAATATGTTTTTGTTCTTTTTACTATTCGGAGGTTCCTATGAGTTTCTTTATGAGTTTTCCTTTGCCCTGTCCTTTTTTGATTGGTCAGCTTCCTTACATATTTAATAGTGTAATTAATAATTATGTTTGACTCAATTGGATATGAATATTGAATGTTACCCGTGAAGGGAAGGCTAGAAATACTTTTGGACTATATATATAAAGGTTATTAATAACAATAACAATAAAAAAGAACAAAATTAGACACAGCTAAATTTTAATTATTGGGGGGGAAATGTTATGATATAGGATATAGTTAAATAAAGAAAGGATAATGATAATAAATTATATACATGTATGGGTATAATATAAGGGAATTGTATGTAAATGGTAAACAGGGATTTGGAAAGGAGGATTAGAAAATTTTGTTATTAAATATTATGGATGTTTAGCTAGAATAGGATATGAGGATTTAATGTTAATGGAGGGTTTTATAAATAAGTAAACGAAATGCCAGTATGTGGTTATGTATTAAATCTTGGTATATTTTATGATGAAGGACGTTTAAATAATTATAGTCAAATAAAAGTGGGGGTATGATGATGGTAATATAATAAATATCCGAGTTATTAGAGTTAATATGAATTATATTTGATGACGGTGGAAGAGATGCACAAAAGTCTTTTGTAACCAACTGATACACTTTCTACAGTATGTAAAGAAGAAGGATTTGTATGTTGGTTTTGAAAATAAAAATATATTTTTTAAAAAATAATTATGTTTGACTCCTGGCAGTTGCCTGGACATGTCCCTGTAGTTTTCTCAGCAACATTTCAGAAGTGGCTTGCCATTGTCTGCTTTCTAGGTCTTAGACAAAATGACTGGTCCAAGGTCACCCAATTGGTTTTATGCATAAGATGGGATGAGATCGCACACTCTCCCGCTTTCCAACCTCATACTTTAACCACTACACCGAAGTGGCTCTTGGAGTTCATCGTAAGGTTGGGGTAATTCCTTTCAGCTGCTATCCACTTTTGCCTATCATGCCATTGTATTCAGCATTTTTGTAAACATTTTCAGCTATAGTTGTTAGCAAGCCTCTACTGCATTCTATCCCAAAGGACTTTATCACTGGGTTTCTAGTTTTTTCCCCAGTTTTCTCTTTTTTGCCATACTTAAATAGGTTTGTTGACATTTACTTGTTGGCTCCCTACCTATAAGAAGTCAGCAAAGGCACATTTTTGTATGTGTGTTGTTCATTGGGATAAGGATCAGTAGCAGATTCTGAAGTCTTCTTCTCTTTATTATGTTCCCCTCTTGCTACTTCATCTTGCATCTGGGGAGAGATTTAGAGTGGCTAGCCAGATAACTACCTTTTTAGGTTGTGTAATCTCATAAGTCATATTGTTTACTGCTTTGTTGCATCCTGGAGTAAGGCAAAATAGTCATATCATTTGGGTTGACTCTAAGGCAGTGTTTGTCAACCTTGGTAACTTGAAGATGTATGGACTTCGATTCCCAGATTGCCCAACTAGCATGTCTGGCTTGATAATTCAGGGAGTTGAAGTCAAGACATCTTCAAGTTGCCAAGTTTGAGAAACACTGCTCTAAGCAATTTACCCGTAATAACATATAGCCCAGAAGTAGGGAAGATGCCTGTAATACTTAGTTGATTTATCCTGCAATTTTGATTGATTGGAGCATCCCTTTGTTCATTGCCTACAAGGACTGACCAAACTTAATCTATCACAGTCTCCTGTAGTAATGACCTCTCTGTAGAATCTTTAGGGAGAGAATAAAAAAACTGAAGGGTCCTTAGTGATTTCTGGGCTTGGTTGTTTTCTTGCAGATGTTTCATTACCCAAACTAGACAACAGCATCAATGCTAATAAGGGTTTACTAAGGATTTACAAGAACTGATGATGTTATTTAGTTTGGGCAATGAAATTTCTTCAAGAAAACAATGAAGCTCACAGAACACCAAGGGATCCCTCATTTCAATCCTGAAATAAAAATATTCTCCTTTATTGGTACATAACAGGAAAGTAGCAAATAGAAGCAACAAGGCCTGCACATAGAGGAAGATATTTCATCCAAAACCATTCAAATTTGGAATGAGACACTCTTTACTCATCTTTAAAGGTGGAATCAGGAAGAACAAAGATTTTTTTTGCTAGCTTATTGCTACTTCTTCCCCTCCTAATTTATCATTTGTGGGGATTACGTAATGATACTGCTTCTAAAGGCTTCACTGCAGATTGGCTTTTGGCAACTTTCTCTAGCACTATTAAAACAGCTTTATGCTGCATAACTCCCACTTGCCTCATTGAAGTGGCTGTGATGGAAAAGAAAATGCAAATTGGTAGGAACAACAGGAAGAGGGATGTTTCTGAAGCATAAGCAAAGCAAAGCTGCAGGCTGAACTGTACTTAAAATCTAGGATAAAAATGAAAAGCAAGCAAGACAGTTTTATCTATCTCATAAAAAATGCAGCCTCCCTTATCACCATCTTACCAGAAGTTTGCATAGCTAGATTATTTGGAAGAAACCTTGAAAAGTTCATATAACAATATACAATATTGATGTGGAAGTCTGTTTTTTTTCTCCTTGCCCTTCCTATGCCCTTCCTCATCAAGGTAACTAGAAGCCAAGTATTTGAGGGATTACATGTAGGTCGAGTGTTTCCTAGGGTTGATGTCTCAGGAAAAGGCTTGTTCTTATAAACAAACCCATATGAAGAATTAATGAGAAAAATCATGTAATGAAATGATCTGACCCTGGATTGAAAATAGACTTTTCCAAACAATTGTGGTACAAGGTGGACATTTTTGTAGTACAGATAGTCCTTGACTTATAACTAGTTGCTTAATGACTGTTCAAAGTTATGACACACCAAAAAAGGTACTCATGTTATATTCAGAGTTCTGGGAACTGGGCCCCCACTAGTCACGTGATCCCATTTTGAGCAGCCCATATTTACAGCTGTTTACAGCATCCCATGGTCACACGACTGCAATTTATGTCAGTTTTTGCCAGAGATTGGAGTTCCAGAGCAAAAACAAAACCCAAAACCATTGTGGCATTCACTTAATAGCACATATTTGCTTAATGACTGATGATTCACTTAATGATGCTGCAAAAAAAAATCAGGTCTGTCGCATGATAACCATTTGAGAATTGGTATGTCTTACAACAGTGACGTGCAGTCAGGGGAGGTAGGGGAGGCAGGGCCTCACCACTGTCATCATGAAAAGAAAAAAAAATTAAAAGGAAAAAGGCTGAGGTAGTTGCTGCCAGAGTCACAGGGGATAACTCTGCTTAGTGCTTAGCTCTTTAAAAAAGCCTCTAAAAAGTGCCCTCTACAGGAGGAGGCGGGAGAACCATGTGCCTCATTTAGTCTATCTTTATGGGAGGGACGCCTCTATGTCGGACACAGCGGCAGGGCTTTTGGATGCCCCGGCACTGTGTCCGCCTTGGAGGCAGGACGCCTCTATGTCGGACACAGCAGCAGGGCATTTGGACGCCCCGGCGCTGTGTCCGCCATAGAGGCAGGACGCCTCTATGTCGGACACAGCAGCAGGGCAGCTTTTGCCTCTAGCGCTGAAGCAGCAGGGCGGCTTTTGCCTGCTGCGCTAGAGGCAAAAGCCGCCCTGCTGCTATGTCCGACATAAAGGCATCCCGCTTCTATGGCAGACACAGTGCCGGGACATCCAAAAGCCCTGCCACTGTGTCCTGCACCGGGGCGGCAGGGCAGCTTTTGCCCGCTTGCCTCACCAACCATAAACCTCACTGCACGTCACTGTCTTACAATCATAATTCCGGAATAATTATGATTATAAGTTAAAGACTACCGGTATTAAATAGCCATCCTTTTGATCCACCGTGTAAGAAAATTTATAAGAAAAAAAAGTCAAAAACTACAGGGAGGTCCCCACCATAACACTGTCAGTGAAGAAAGACAAACATAATATTCAGAAACAAGATTCTGTAGTCTAACCCTTTGCTCATTGGCAAAATTAATCTGAGTCCTGTTCTGAATCTGTAATATAGTCTGTTTCTTGTCTGTGAGCTGCCATAATGGGCTTAACAAACATTTCAAATCCTTTCTGAAAATTCACCTTTAGCATCATTTCCTACTCATAATTCAATGCAATTGAAGAAACTGCATCTTATTTCCCTGATTAATCCTATCTCTATTCCATTCTTCCCTCTCTTGTTTTCACTTAACCTCTATTTAGACTTAAGCTCTTTAGGACGGAACCTTATACCTGGTTTTTGTAGAATATTAGTCATGGAATGGAATGGAATGAAATCATTGGAGAGTTGGAAGGGACCTTGGAGGTCTTTTAGACCAACCCCCTGCTCAGGCAGGAAACCTTCCATTCCATTCCACTCCACTCCATTTCAGACAAATGGTTGTCCAATCCCTTCTTAAAAACTTCCAGTATTGGCACATTCACAATTTCTGGAGATTGAATGAATAAATGAATAATCCTTCCATTTTTTTCTTTTCTTTGACAGAACTAGTGAGTTAGGAATGTTTACCAAGAAAGATTTTGATCAGCTGGCTCCAGTGGTGGACAGTTTCAGCCTCATGACATATGATTACTCGTCACAATTGGGGTAAGGCAAAATGTACAGGTACAACAGCACTAAGAACTGAGCTGGGGTTCAGCTGAAGGTCACATTCATCCTGTTTCTGAATAGTAATAAGATAACTGATTGAGTATAACTCTAAAAACATTCTCCTAAAATGTTTGTATATCAACAATCTTAGGTCTCTTAGAGGCAGCTCTTTATACTAGTGTATTGCATATGTATCACCCCTGCTCCTAAATATGTTTATATTAAAATTTACATATTTTTTAATCTTTTCCCTCCAACCAAGGAAGGAGATGCGACCAAAAAGCTTAATCAATATGAACTGAATTAATCACCGACAATTAAAATTATTTGTTGTTTGTAAAATTATTTGATTCTATACTTGACTGTAAATATACACTCCCCCCCCCTCACAAATTATTTTCTTGCATGTTTACTTTGTTGTCAGTTTGGTTCGGTAGCTCTTATTTCCAAATACACTTAGGACTTTAGCCCAGTTAACTTCCTAGACACATTTTCTTCTTGTTCCCATCTGTATATAATAAGCATCTTCAGTGGAGAAGCTGTTTGCCTAGATTGAGCCGGCTTAAAGATTGGCAGCAGGAAGACAGGATAGAGATAATAAGTACTCAATGCTCAATAATAATATAGATAATATACTGTAAGTATTTAAATATACATCACTCATTAGCTCAGTTGAAGCAGTGAAAACATTCATTATAAAATGCATAATAAATGTATTCCCTTTGGCTTGTATAATATCTAACTTTTTATTATTGATTTCACTTTGGTAAGGAGATTCCTAAAAATACATGTTTGTATACTGCTTGTGAAAAGCGAAAGAAGAAAGCAATTCTTTTACATTTTCTTTCATCTCTGCTTGGAAGCAATTCTGATAGATACATCTTCTTTCTATTTTATCAAGCCCTATCTTAAAACTTTTAGCTTCTTATTTTAACTGTCAGCTAAATATACACATAGGATAAAAGAAATCATTCTGCAACTGGTCCAGGGAAATACAAATCGAATTCCATGTTGATAAAATATACTTTTAACATAACTGCTATCTCCAGCCAGTGGTGGACACATTAAAGGACACAAAAATGTAATACAGAAGCAGATTGTAAAACATGAAGCAGCAGCCATTTCAAAAAGAATTTTACCCAAAACGCCTGAAGGATCTATACTGGAAAAATCCAGTGCACAGATGAATATTTCAAAAACCCTTTATAGATGAAGATTGTTATAGCCACATTTACATATGTGTGAATCTAATATTTTAGAATTGTAGAGGGAGAGATTGTGAATAGCACTTTTTAAGAATTTTTTTCATAAAATTACTGTCTTTTTTCAGATCAGTTTTCTTTATAATAAAATATATATCTTCCCTTTCTTGAGAAAAAATGCCCCAAATGGCATATAATATTGTAAAATACAGTAAACTAAAATCAACAACAAAAAGGCAGTTTCAGAAATGGTAGAAAGTAGCACAAAAATAAACAGGATGGATGGATGGATACTGTGGTAAAACAATTTTTCTACCTTTTTTTAACTTTGGAAAATACTGATTTTAGAGTAGAATCTTGTTAAACACGATTCTACTTTTGGGGGGAATTTTACAATTTGAATCTTAATTTCTTTCTTCCCCATTTTACAGGTCTGGCCCCAATGCCCCACTGCTTTGGGTGCAAGCTTGTATTGAAATGCTGGATCCAGAATCCAAATGGAGGAAAAAAATTCTTCTGGGGCTGAATTTTTATGGCATGGATTATTCAAGTAATGTAAGAGACCCCATAGTTGGCAACAGGCAAGTTTTCAAAGTCTTGAGTTTTCTGAAAACATTATATGTATGTATAAAGTGGAATGTATATATACGGTATATATTTTGTATGCATGTATATATCTCTAGAAATCTGGGTACAGTTAACCATAGTATCCCATGGTGGCTCACATGGTTAGGATGCTGAGTTCACAATCAGCAAGCCCATATTTGAGACTCAAGTATTGCTGTGTGATGGGGTGAGCTCCCATCATTCACTCCATCTCCTGCAAACCTAGCAGTTTGAAAGTATGCAAACGCGAGTAGATAAATAAGTACCACTTTGGTGGCACATTAACTGGGGCATGAAAGGAGCATCTGCTGGGCAACAGTGATGACACCAGCTAATTTTTTCAATCTGGAAGCACCGTGGTGGCAATGTTCCCTCTAATTTTTTTTCAATGTGTGCAGAAAAGTATAGTGTTTGAGCGACATATTTTCATGCCTGAGCACCTGAATTTTTTTAGCCATAATTGCCATAAGAGCAGATGTTGGTGAGGGGGGCAAGGAGGAAAAGGGTCCCCTCCCTCTCCCTCAGACCCCCAGGAAGGAAGAAAGGGAAGGGAGGGGGAGGGAAAGGAAAGGAAATGGGAAAGAAGAAAAGGAAAGGATGAAGAAGTGAGGGGAAGGGAAGGGAAAAGAAAAAAATAAGGGAAAAGGAAATAAGGAAAGGAAAAGAGACAGGAAATGAAAAGAGAAAGGAAAGGAAAAAGGAAAGGAAATGGAAAAGAAGGAAAGGAAATGAGAAAGAAAAAATGAAAGGATGAAGAAGGGAGGGAAAGGGAAGGGAAGGGGAAAGAAAAAAAGGAAAAGGAAATAAGGAAAGGAAAAGGAAAAAGAAAAGGGAAAGGAAGATAGAAGGACAGAAAGGGAAAGGAAAGAGTGGAATGGATTGGTACTGCTCAAAAATCAAGTCTCAAGATCCCGTGGACCCCTTTGGCTCAGGCAGTCCAACTCCACGCTGCTTCCTTCTCTCCGCAAAGTGAAGGGATCGCACAAAGGCTGCTGAGCCCAGAACGGGCCTTCAGACGACAAAATGCCTGAAAAATGTGTTATTGTAGAAAAAAACAGGACACGCAAGCCAGCTCTTCAGGGAAGGAATAGTTTATTGCGCAGGTCCAGAGACAAAGGCCTGAACCCCGAATGACATCAGGAAATTCCTTTCTATAGTCCTTAGCCTTTAGCTAAGCCACCTGCTAGATTTTGGATACACCCCCAAGATGTGCCCTTGAATTACAGTAAAATTATGTCTACAGGAAGTAATAATACATAGTCAGCTAACAGCCAACATAGCATACATTTGAGGAAGTAAATTGTGTCCTTTCAGACAGTTTTTACAGTCAAGCCAGCAGATATATTAAAATAGAGACTTTTGCTACAGCAGCTTTTATGTGCAGACTTCCTAAAGGTGAACGTTTGCAATTTCTATATATGAACAGCTAAAGCTTAATATCATGAGACCCTAGTTTGGTTCAGGCTTGAGGCCTACTCTGGTTCAGCATGCTCTCTCAGTGTGATGTGCAGAGAAATGCAGGCTACAACCAGCAAATCACGTTTTCCCAGGAACCAACGAAGCCCCAGAGGACCAATGGGAATTCTTCCTTCTGCAGCACCATCAGTCTCTGGGCAGAGTCTTCCTTGACTTCACCCACTGGAGGAGAGAGTTCGGTGCAGAGAGAGGAGGGAGGGAGGGAAAATATTTTAAGTCATATTTTAAGACATTAAAAAAAAACCTGTGCGGCAGTTGGAAACTGCTGCGCGGTGTTTTCTTGTTACATGCGCAGCCGTGCAGCTTAGAGGGAATATTGCTTGGTGCTTCTAATACAAACACTAATGTGACCAAAATATCCAAAGCAAAGGAAAAGAGGGATGATTTTTTCTTCCTGCATACTCATGCCTGTCCTGTAGTCGTTTTTAACTTCTTGGCTCTAATACCAGAAATGTCCCAAGAATGTAAAAAAGTGACTATAGCAACAGTTGACCAGCATCAGATTAGATTTAGCAAGCATTGGAGTTCAACCAGTGGTGGGATTCAGCCAGTTTGCACCACTTTGGGGAGAACCGGTTGTTAACTTTCTGAGCAGTTTGGTCAACTGGTTGTTGGAAGAAATCATTATGGCAGAGAACCGGTTGTTAAATTATTTGAATCCCACTACTGGGTTGAACACTATATTTCTCTTCTTCAATCTGTTCCCTTAATGGTGTATGTATGACCACATATTCTATTTCTTAGGCATGTAGAAAGAACAATGTTTCTACTGCTATATTGTTTATTTGGGGCATAGATCTTGCCAGTTATGTTTAAATGGCTATTCCTCTTTCCCCCCTAACATCCAACAATTTATTCCAATTACTGTGGGTTTGTCTATCTCTTTTCTATATCAATCCATTGTTTCTTAGCTTCCAGAGAACCCTTAGTTCTTATCTCAATTGGTAGTAGAGTGAAACTGGTTGGAAAAAGCAAATTTCCTCTTCCACAGAAGGTTGGACCAAAGGAAAGGGAAACCAGATCATCACAGTCTATTGGCACAATCTTTCACTGAAGTGCAAGATTGAAATGAAACTTCTTGAACTGTATAGTTCTTCTCTCTACTGTACCCATGAAACACACATAAGAACAAGCTCTTGTTCCATTTGGCACTGAAAGGGCTTTCCATTAAAATGCTGTGAAGCAGATCAAGGTGACATGTTTAATAATATGGAAATTTTACTTCTGCAGTGAAACTTTACAAAGCCAAGTCCTTTTGCATTTCTGAATATCACTAGCAATTTCTAAATACCACTTCTGCTGACTAATCTAAAGCACATTTAATGTGTATGCTACAGATCAGCGCAAATGATTTTTGAAGAATTTGGTCCTTTGAATAGTCATCTGTATTGTCAGAACATACAGATTCTGCTAAATGTAGGAATTAACATATTTTGGAAAAGTAAGATTGCACCCAGCCTTCTGTGGCATGCATTGCTATCTTCCCATTTCAATGTTGTTTTTGTTTTTCTTTAACACCAGAAGTTGAAAACTGATTTTACACAAGTCTGATTCCCTGTACTAAAAGCAAAGAAATCGCCTATGCTAAAGCAAACAATGTCAAACATCTTATAGACTATTTTCAAAACAGTTGCCAATTTATTGGTGGCTTTTGTTCCAAAAAGAGCATCTGAAGATGCATTTGCAGCATTATTAAGTAAGGGTTGTTTGCAAGAGTAAATTAGTGAAGAAAAAAATGAGGAGTATCTATGCAGTAACAGAATGTGCCTCAAATATCAGATATTATAATAAGCTGTTAAGAATGCTTTTTAAAAAAATGAACTGATTATAGTTGGGTTGTAATTCCGTATTCAGAGCATATTCAGAGTAAACGTGTGTGTGTGTGTGTGTGTAAAGATATATATATATATATATATATATATATATATATATATATATATATATATATATGTGTGTGTGTGTGTGTGTGTGTGTGTGTGTGTGTGTGTGTGTGTGTGTGTGTGTGTGTGTGTGTTTTTATTTGTGCTGATAAATAAATAAAGATAAATAAATAAATCAGCACAAATAAAAACACAAATATAACAAAGGCAACAGTAAAAATATTGGGTTTCTGTCTGGATGGACTCTTGTGACGAGCCTAATGACAGAGAGTGGAAGTGTGACCTTCCTCCCACACTTGGGCATACCAGGGGTTGTGACTTTAAGTATATATATATATATATATATATATATATATATATATATATATATATATATATATATATATATATATATATATATATATATATATATATATATATATATATATATATATATATATATATATATATATATGATAGGTTGTTAGAAGTAATCTAGCAGTGTAGCTGAGTAAGCAGAGTGACAATCTCCTGCTTTGCATTGCAGCTTTATTTTCTGACATACGAAGAAAATCAGGCACCCACAGAGTTGCTGTTGTAGAGATTCTGAGGAATTACCATTGATTCAAAGATAATTTTGATACACAAATTAGAAATGCGGGGGGCGGGGACACTACAGTATAGATTATTTCATTCGCAGTAGCTCAGAGTGTCGCCATTAAAGAGAAAATTATAAGGAGAAAAATGATTGTGTACTTCCAGTGCAATATTAGCACATACAGAATCATTCACAGCTCTTCAGCTAAGCAAGCTCATTATATGATGAGAAGATTTGCCTCCCTTTTCATCCCACCTTCATGTCCACCCAGTGATGTGTTTCTCTGTTGTTTTGTTATGATCTAGCAAAATAGGTTTGAGGCTTGTTTTAATGGTATTTACTACTGTTACAGCAAACTTACATGAATGGATGTAAGATTGCTTGATTGAAAAGGCGCCCTCAGAGTGAAGCATGAGGCAGATGTTACAAGGAACATTCTCTGGGTGGCAGGAGGATAACAGGTAAAATTAGTTGAAGCAATGATGTAATAATGGCAATGGGTGGCCCTCTAAAGCTATGTTCTCAACCTTAGTGTGCTGCCTCAAATTGAAGTCTACACATCATACAGTTGCCAAGGTTGAGAAACACAGCTTTAGGCAGTGGATAGTAACACAGAAATTGTACTATACACCCCCACCTCATCTGCTACTTAAGTCATCCTGAACAGGAAGGAATGGTAAAATAAAATAAAGCATTTTTATTTTACAAAGTTACTCTTAGAAGGTATGAGGGTATATGATTTGGGTTTTTAAATTTTGTTAAATGGATATTTCCTAAGTCGGATGCTGGGAAGCTTATCCAGGCATCCATATGACTCATTGTTTTGCAGTACTTGTTTCTGTAAATTGTCTCATTAATTTATTGCGCTAGTAGTTGGAAAAGAGCAGGGACATTAGACAAAAGTACAGGTGAAACTCAAAAAATTAGAATATCATGCAAAAGTTCATTTATTTCAATAATGCAAATTAAAAGGTGAAACTAATATATGAAATAAGACTCATTACATCCAAAGCAAGATAGTTCAAGCCGTGATTTGTCATAATTGTGATGATTATGGCTTACAGCTTATGAAAACCCCAAATCCACCATCTCAGAAAATTAGAATATTACATGCAATCAATAAAACAAAGATTGTACATAGAACAATATCGGACCTCTGAAAAGTATAAGCATGCATATGTACTCAGCACTTGGTTTGGGTCCCTTTTGCAGCAATTACTGCCTCAGTGCGGCGTGGCATGGAAGCTATCAGCCTGTGGCACTACTGAGGTGTTATGGAAGACCAGGATGCTTCAGCTCTTCTGCATTGTTTGGTCTCATGTCTCTCATCTTTCTCTTGGCAATGCCCCATAGATTTTCTATGGGGTTCAGGTCAGGCGAATTTGCTGGCCAATCAAGCACAGTAATCCAACAGTCATTGAACCAGGTTTTGATGCTTTTGGCAGTGTGGGCAGCTGGAAAATGAAGTCAGCATCCCCATAAAACTCATCTGTGGAAAGAAGCAGGAAGTGTTCCAAAATCTCCTGGTAGACGGCTGCGTTGACCCTGATCTTAATGAAGCACAGTGGTCCAAAGTCCTCTTGCTCAGTGGTCCAAAGTCCTCTTTTCTGATGAGAGCAACTTTTGCCAAAAACACCAAAAACTGGTTCAGTGACCGTGGGATTACCGTGCTTGATTGGCCTCTCCATTCTTCCTCCATACTCTGGGTCCTTGGTTTCCAAATGAGATGCAAAAGTTGCTCTCATCAGAAAAGAGGACTTTGGACCACTGTGCTTCATTAAGACCAATAGCAATAGCAATAGCAATAGCAGTAGACTTATATACCGCTTCATAGGCCTTTCAGGCCTCTCTAAGCGGTTTACAGAGAGTCAGCATATTGCCCCCAACAATCTGGGTCCTCATTTTACCCACCTCGGAAGGATGGAAGGCTGAGTCAACCCTGAGCCGGTGAGATTTGAACCGCTGACCTGCTGATCTAGCAGTAGCCTGCAGGGTCAACACAGCCGTCCAGGGTCAACACAGCCATCTACCAGGAGATTTTGGAGCACTTCATGCTTCCTTCCGCAGACGAGCTTTATGGGGATGCTGACTTCATTTTCCAGTTGCCCACACTGCCAAAAGCACCAAAACCTGGTTCAATGACTGTTGGATTACTGTGTTTGATTGGCCAGCAAACTCACCTGACCTGAACCCTATAGAGAATCTATGGGGCATTGCCAAAATAAAGATGAGAGACATGAGGCCGAACAATGCAGAAGAGCTGAAGGCCGCTATTGAAGCATCCTGTTCTTCCATAACACCTCAGCAGTGTGACAGGCTGATAGCTTCCATGCCACGCCGCATTGAGGCAGTAATTGCTGCAAAAGGGACCCAAACCAAGTACTGAGAGCATATGCATGCTTATACTTTTCAGAGGTCCGATATTGTTCTATGTACAATCCTTGTTTTATTGATTGCATGTAATATTCCAATTTTCTGAGATTGTGGATTTTGGGTTTTTATGAGCTGTACGCCGTAATCATCACAATTATGACAAATCACGGCTTGAACTATCTTGCTTTGCATGTAATGAGTCTTATCTCCTATATTAGTTTTACCTTTTAAGTTGCATTACTGAAATAAATGAGCTTTTGCACGATATTCTAATTTTTCGAGTTTCACTTGTATATTCTACCTAGCAAAGAAAGGAGACAGATAGAAAGTAAGAGGAATATCTAGCTAAAAGTCCCAATCTGATATTGGAAGCTCACATCTGTTTTGAGCTAGAGCCCTTCTGGTTTGCAATTTTTGCTTCTTTTTCATGTACAAGATTAGCTATAAACAATGGGCCCTTGAGTCTTCATATAGAAAACAGATATAAATTAAAATTAGAAATCCCTATTGTCAATATTTATTTAATAGTGATTTCGTTTTACTTTGTACTTGACAATGAGAACTATAAGCAAAAATGTAAATTTTCTATCTCTTTTTGCCTGCATATACATCACTGGATTTCGCCAAAAGATAGAGATAGAGAGGGGAGGAGGGAGGGAGGAAGGAATTTAAAGTGATATCATGGTAGGATATATAAAGATGTATAATAATAGCTTATTCCCACATGTAAGCTAAATGGTGTGATAGAGTTCCTATTTTTCTTGCAACAATGAAGACTGGATATTGTTTTCAACAGAATTCTGTAGGGCAGCTCAGCATGTGCCAACAAGCTATATTCTGGGGTTACTTCTGAGATTAAAGTATTGTTTAGCTAAGATCCATAAAGGGTATTGTTTAGCTAAGATCCATAAAGGGATTTCATTAATGGTCTTGTCTTCTTCTCTTTTTCTTGGCAGCATATTCTTATGAGATCACTAGCTATAAACTAAGGAATCCAAATTGCATTTCATTTAATATTCAATTAATAAGTTTATCCTAACTGAATATATGTTAGGAGAAATATTTCGAAAATCCTTATGTTGTTATTTCCTCCTTATGGTGATTAAATATCTGCCTAGACAGCTACGTTGAAACCTTTTTTAAGTTTTAGCCAAATTGATTATTTCTGCATCTTCTAAATTATTCTTATTTTCTGAGGTCTGTCCATTCTATATATGAGATCTTTCCTCCCACCTTTAGAAGAAAATAAAATGTTCAAAATGAAATTTCAGGGCATGTATCCTTAGTTGCTGCTTCTCCTACATGTGTGGTTGCTCTGAATTTGATTGCACCATTTTCTTTTTGTGTCTTAATTTCTATCATTTCTAATGATAAACAATGTCTCAATCTAACACATTTAATTGCCACATCAATAGGTATAACTGTAATTTTAAAAATACATGAGCCTTTATAATTAAGCACATTCACAGTCTGATATAATTGGAATTTATTCAGAAGGATTCATTACACTAATTGTCTTTGCCCTGTAATGTTTATTCATTTGGGCACAGCTGATCTTCAGTTCTAGTGGCTAGAAACAAGCAAAACTCCTTTAGGTTACAGGTATGCTTAAAGGACTATGTCCTCTGACAAAAGGGTCTCCTTTTTCTGTGTTTTGCTACAAACCTGACCTTGGTGAAATCAAAATAGGTGTTCTCTTTTTACTAATTTAATTTTTTAAATTAATTATTATAGGCGCTATAATTTTGAGGGGGCAAAATAAAACTAAATTCATGTGTACCAGTAACTCATGTTTCTTACTTTTACCTTTGTTGGTATATGTTTACCAAAACCTTTTGTCTGAAAAATTCGGTATTATCCTGTCTTTCTGAAACTTTTAAAATCTAATAGGACGTGAAGGCAATGATGTTTATGCCACCGAGTTGCAAATATGTGTATTTCCAACTTAATACTCTTTTATTACCTATGCTGCTTCCACATGGTAATAAGTTTATGGATTCAATTTCTTTGGGAGGAGGTCATCCAAGAGCTGTACAGTGTCTGTGTTACTAAGATTATTTTTTCATATGTGCTAGCTGAGAATGGGATAAATGTCCACATAATTGACATCCTAATAGATTTCTGTTTTCTTACCTGTTGCAACAGATAAGCTTCTAGAGTCCATTTTCTTTGTGATTTATTTGAACATCTCAGCTTTTGTTTTGACGGTGCACTTCTTGAAATTCAGGACTGAATTCCAGAAATCTAAAAAAGCTCCCTAACTAGCCATAGGGTAGGAATTTCCAAGTGTTCTTAACAGAACGGTTGACATTAAATCATGTTGATACCATACTGAAGTATGTAATCTTTGGTTTTGTAAATGATTTTGCTTGGAACTGTTTAGTCCGGATTTCTGAAACTTAAGAGTAATGGGAACGCTTGAAATTCTGTGAGTACTCATAAAGGTAAATGCAAGGTAAAGTTTCTCCGAGCACATATGTACTAGTCATTCCTTACTCAAGGGGGCGGTGCTCATCTCTGTTTCTTTTTTTTTTAAAGTAATCTTTATTAGTTATACATTTTTTTAAGAGTAAAACATACAACTACAAATACAATTTTAAACATACAACCCCCCTCCCCTCCCCTCCCCCCCCCCGCAGTGACAGTCATTCACAGCCCAACTTTTTTCTTTCCTTCCTCATTGTTAGGTCTCTAAGCCACATCTTCTCATTACAAAATTCAGGGATCTATTTCAATACCCATGTTCACTTTTAACTTTCCCCATTTTAAGTCCCTACTGTTCTCCTTGTCGCCCACATATACCATAAGTTCCAGCTAAGGTAATGTTCCGTTTCTCCTTTGTCCCTCAGCCAACCCGTCATTCTGTCCATTTCTGCACATTCATAGATCTTTTTAATTATAGCATCTTCCGACGGTATGGTAGTGGATTTCCAAAACTGTGCATAAGTTATTCTTGCGGTCACAATTATATGTAGGCTCAAATGCCATATTGAATTGCTCATGTTTTCTGGTTTAATGCTTAGTAGAAGGTTCTCGGGTCTCCATTCGGGTAACCTCTTTTAGCCATTTTTTAATCTTTTTCCAGTATTTCGTGGCCTCAGTACAGGACCACCAAATATGGTAGAATGTGCCATCCTTTCTTCCACATTTCCAACACAATGGAGATAACCTAGGGAACATCTTGGCTAACCTCGTTGGGGGGAAGTGCCACCTATTAACCATCTTTTATATGTTTTCTTTGAATGCTGTAGATATTGTAAGTTTAATGGTCTTACTCCATAGATCCCACCATTTGCCCATTTCAATCTCATAGCCAAAGTTTCTCTCCCATGCTATTAGAAGGCTTTTATCCATCTCTTCATTAGCATCTTGGCAGGTCAAAAATTGATAAATCTTCAATAACATTTTCTTGTCTCCACCAAACAAAATCTTATCTAGCCCCTGAGGGTTTGGGTAGATCCCAAACCGTACCTTATCGCTTTTAAACCTGTTTCTAACCTGTAAATATTCCCACCATTCCAGATTCCTGCCCTGCTGCTCTAATTCCATCTTTGTTTTCATGTTGCTATCTTCTGTCATGATGTCTTTATATGTTATGTTTCTTGTCCAATTAAATACACTGGGATGCGTCAAGGCCTCTAATGGTGCCAACCAGCACGGAACCCTAAGGTAGTATTTTTTCCTCATCTTTTCCCAGACCCCCATCAAAATCTTCCGAATATAATGTCCTATGAAGTACCTATGGGGGGGTGTCTCTTTCTTGCCAGAGGGAGGCATGCCATCCCTGAGGGAGGTCATGTCCTTCTATAGCCAATAGGCGCCTTCTACTCAACATCACCCAATCCTTCACCCATGTCATAATTGCTGCATTATAATATGCTTCCCAGTCATTTCAAAGCTGAAGAGACAGCGCTGTCTGAAGAAGTCTCCGTGGTCATGTGACTGGCATGACTAAATGCCGAAGGTGTACGGAACACTGTTACCTTTCCACCAAAGTGGTTCCTATTTTTCTACTTGCATTTTTTACATGCTTTCGAACTGCTTGGTTGGCAGAAGCTGGGACAAGTAACAGGAGCTCAGTCCCTTAGGCGCCACTAGGGATTCGAACCACCGAACTGGTTGGTTCGACCAATCACAAAACATATCTTTACCAGCAAGCAAAGAATATAAAATTAAAAAACAATTATATTGGACACAGATATTCCTAGATGCTAAAGAGTTCATCACGGGCACATTGTTTTTCTCAGGTGCTACGGTGGGGAAGCAGGAGAACTTTTGGCATCTTATTGTAACTCTTTATCTTGGTATCACAGATATTCTGTTTCATATCTTTTTCTATTTTCAAGGAAAAACATTCATAATTAGTGGTTACAGTCAGCAGAGATACCATGCAGTGAACATGAAGGTTTAATGATTTTCTTTCTTCTTCAGTATTTTCTGCAATCTTTATTTCTAATCAATAGATCCAGTAATTAGCCAGGTAGTATCAGCAAAAGCCAAAAAAAAATAATAATAATCCTCTTTTGCTTGCTGCAAGATGATCAAAACAATGAGGTCAAAGTTTTTGTAGTAGAGGAATAACAAAAGCAAATTGGAAATTTGCCATACTTGTGGATCTTATGGTATTGTTCTCTTTTTTTTATGCGTCTCAGTGTGTGTTAACCAGGAGTTGTAATTTAAAATAAACTTGGTTGCTATTCAAATTTAATTTCAAACTCTGGTTTTTGTGTAGCAAGGAATTTTTTAAATTGCATTCCTTATTTTACATTAAAATTCAAGCTAGAAATCCACTAACTACTGATTGAAATCACCTTTTTACTTCCCCCTGGCAATGTGGTAAAAGGAGGAATAAATTAATCAATACTTATATTTTCAGAACTCAATCTATGTATAACTTAATAAATAGCACTACTATGAAATAAAATATTTTAAAGAATACAATAGATAAGTGCCTTATTGTTTCTAGATTACCAGTTTATGGGATAGAATAAACAGTTATATTTCTAATATATCTAATATGCTAATACGTTAAGGAAAAAAAAGCAGTTTACCTCTTAGCATGTTATCTTCTTTCCTGGATTAAATTTCCATGTCTGGTTGATCTACTTTTTCTTTTTTTTAAAATTAATAACACAAAATTCAAATAAGACTGTGAATCTTCACACTTGTATGATCTCTGTTTTGATGGGAAAAACAGAATCATTTTCCTAATGTACCTCTTTATATTTTAGTTATGCCTCTAGAGATGCAACTGGCAAAATGGGCAACTTACAAGATTAATAAAAATAATTTTCAGTTCTGTACGGTAGATGTTAAAACAGCACTTCAAGACTCAAATTAATGATTAGTAATATCATTCCAAGTCCTGAAATAAAATAATCTGCTTTTATTTATCTACCAGTTTGTTTGATGACTTAATTACAAAAATAACTATCTGGTTTATATTACTTAAAAATTATAGGAGGATATATTATGCAAAGGAATTAAATTGAAAAAAGCAGCAAAAATACTTTTCCTATTAATGTTCCAGCTGAATTTTTCCTGCTATTATCTCTATACTTCTGGCTTTCTAAATCTTCTACTTCTTCAGTGGTTTTAAAGTTCTCTGTTCCATTCTCTCTTCCAATACTAAAAATGAAGTTCTTCTGACTCTATGGACCTTGGAATATCTTGATGCAGCAATTGAATACAGACTTCAGCTGCTATCTCCTTGTCCAACACATCCATTTGTAATGTATGAAGAGAACAAAGGATTTAGTACAAAACAGCAGTAGATTTTCCAGTAATCCTTATTCTGTCTTCTCGCACTTCTTCCATGAGATACCAAAGTTAATTCCATCTTCATTTTTAACCACTGAACCATGATAGCCCAGTGGTTGGAATGCAATATTGCAGCCTGATTCTGCCAACTGCCAGGAGTTCGATCCTGACTAGCTCACGGTTGACTCAGCCGTCCATCCTTCTGAGGTCAGTGAAATGAGGACCCAGATTGTTGGGGGCAATATGTTGAGTCTGTAAAATGCTTATAGAAGGGTTGCAAAGCACTGTGAAGCAGTATATATGTCTAAGTGCTATTGCTATTTTGATTTTTACCAGTCCACATTTTAATTAATAAGCGCGTGTGGCCAATGTGAAAAAGATCAAGAATGATTTATTTCTTTTCTATCTAACTACTCTACTAAACTCTTGTTTACCATAAACTACATTATTATGAACTCTTGAAAAAACAAATTCCGTTAAGTCCTGTGTTTGGATTTGGGTTGATAGAAAGTGGAGAAGCAATTCAGTATCATTGCCAGGACCAATTTCCTAAGAAATTTAAAGCATCCTTATTCATTATTCATTGCAAAAGAGTTTTTTCATCTCTTAATTGGCCTATCAATAAAGTCTTAACTCTTGATTACTTAATCGATGTTTTAGAAAAAAGTGGTGTCACAAATTTAGTCATTTCCTAGAGATGTTTAAACTGACATGTAAATTCGTATAAAGTGGATGGGATTAGGCAGCTGCTTTCTTCTTATGTATATATTAGTTAAAAATAATTGATCTGGATTAAGAGGCGTCTATTGTTTCCAGAGTTATTCTGATTATATTCTTATTACTTGTAGTATTTTTCAGTTGATTTTAATTATAAAAATACTTCTGTTTGCAGTAGGGGAGTGATGGAGGAATGGTACCATGTAATAGTTGCTATAGTTCAGCTGAGTTTCAAAAGTAATGCAAAGATACTAAGCAGATCAGAATGCATAAATTAGACATTTTAAAAGAAAGTGTACCATGTCCCGGGCAGAAACATACAGAGAGAGGGGGGAGGGAGAGGGAGAGGGAGGGAATTCACTTACCTTCGCTACCAGTTTGCAAAAATTTCCTACTGATATTGTTTTAAAAGAAATCATAATTCTCAAGCCCAGCTTCTAGCCTAAAGGAAATACCATTCTAGACAGATTTTGAAGGCGAAAGAGAATGTACTAGGTAAGGTTTCTGAAAACAACTTTATAATTGCCAAGAAAACTATATGGATGCATCCATTAAACAACCAAGAGATGAGCTCAACTTGAAGGAAAGTTTACATTACTTTAAAGTTTACCGGGGTAAAAACAAATCATTTAAAATTATTTAAAATTCTTACACTTTAATGGAACATTGGGTGCTTCTTCCTACAAATAATGATGTGCTTCATTTAGATGAATGTTGAATAAATGCCTGCTGCCAAGTAAGTGAAAGCTTGAGTAGAAGGTCCAAAGTTTATTGAAAACCAGTATAACATGCATGAAAGAGGACAGCCACACCATTTAAAAATTATATCCTTCAATGTTATATATATTGATGGCAGCAAGATTACTTTATGCACAAAAATGGAGGATACGTAGATCTCCACAATGGACAAATGACTACAAAGTTGATGGAGTTAGCAGAGATGGCTAAATTGACTGCTTTCATAAAAGAAAAACACAATTACTTTTGTTTCTACTTGAAAACCACTTCTGGACTTTGTGATTGAGGTGGGGAAAAATGAAACTTTGATTTTGGGCTTTACCAATTAAATAGGTTTGTTGTTATAGAAATGGTTAGTTTATATTACTATTTTGGAAAAGTAAAAAGTTGAGGTTTGATGTTATTATCTTATTCTACTGCACCAAAGGGAGTCAGAAATCAATTCCTTTTCTTTCCTTTTCCCTTCTTTTCTTCACTTTTCCCTTCCTTTTTTCTTCCCTGTTTTTTCCTATTATTGGTTTTTGTATATTTATGTATTATGTATTATAAACTAATAAAAAGGACAACTCTAACAAAAAAGCACCCCCAAAATCCTATCCTTAATGTGTCCATTTGCTTAATTGTTAAAAAAAAAGCCTGAAAGAATGATAAAATGTCTGGGTCACATCTTGAAAATAGATGTGTGTAAAAAAGAGATTGTTCTTTTCTCTTGGGTGGATAGAGATTAATTGATGTTCAGGGCAAAAAGAGTGGCTTACCTTTTTTAGTGACCACCTGCTTAAGCACTATGTGAAGCCCGTAACAGCAGCATATAGCTGATGGACCAGAGGCTCATGAGTTGCATTTAATATCAAGAAAAAGGCTAGCTTAACAAAATATTGGATTTCAAGATTCTATTCCAGCTCTTATTTATGGCTGAATGCATTAAAATGGGAGTTGTTGGACATTCTTGGACTCCCTAACAGATATACTGATATATTGATGAGTCATTTAGAAACAAGGCTGAAATGTCTATTTGAGTCCCATCTTCAATTTTTTTTAAAAAATATTTTATTTTCTAGACCCTAAGACTATCCTTGTATATAAATTTTATCTTCCATAGCAGTAGCCTTTCCCTCATAAGCATTTCCACAAATGTAACCTATGGTTAGGTCAGAGCTGGATCATATAAGGGCTGATAGAATTTGAGAATTTGAGAGTCAACTATTCCTAACAATTCTCATTTGTTCAACAGTATAGAAGTAGTTGATTATGACCTCAAATGAGCCTATTTCCATTGCTAAGCAAGACATTTGTTAAGTGACTTTTATCCCATTTTACAACCTTTCTTGCTACAGTTGTTAAGTGAATCACTCTAGTTGTTTAAGTTAGTATGCTTGTTAAGGGAATCTGGCTTCCCTGTTTACTTTTCTCGCTTGTAAGAAGATCACAAAAGGTGATCACATGATCCCAGGACACTGCAACTGTCATAATGTGAGCCAAATGCCAAGTGTCCAAATTTTGATGCTTTTCCCTGTAACCATGGAGGTGTTGAAACGGTCATAAAGTGTGAAATAATGATCATAAGTTACTTTTCAGTGGTAACTTCAAACAGTCATTAAACAAATGTTTTTAAGCTGAGGGCTTCCTGTAATAAAGAAGTGTTCAAGCATCCTATTGTATAATTTATAATTTATTATGTAATTCGTCCTTACCTAAGATTATGCAACAAATGAATTCAGTGCATCAGAGCAATTGCGGAAGCATTTATAATTTGCTCTCTCTCCACATAAATGGACCACAGTTGTCATGGGTGCAGAGAATATTCTTTTGATGCCACATGATTGTTGCTAAGAATCAAGTTATACATCATTCAAATTTCAAATTTCTGCTTTAAAAAAAGTAACTTAATTAAAAGTGGGAGCCTGGTAGAGATCACAATACGGAAACGAGAAATAGCTAAGAAGGAAAGCTTAAACTTCTCAACATGTACAGTTTTTGGAACATACTTCGGGGAAAGGAGTTTCTTACATTTTCATTTCAAGTGAACAAACGAAATTCAAGAAATGGCAAGGTTAAGAATGCTATCTTAATTTTCATGTTAACGTTAACAGAATTAACATAATGTTTGAACTTTACAATAATTCCAGATAAAGCCATGTAGTTTGCGTGTGAGCAGCCTTTTTAAAATTCAGGTGATTTCCCAAGTACCATTTTTTCCCTCTTAGATCAAACTTCAGATGAATTGGTATGGCTGGGAGAAATTTATGCAGTGTAATGGCAAAGTCAAATATTCAACTTCGCAGAATATAAATATCTGTTTGAAGTTGCACTGAATCAGAAAGTCTCTCTAGTCCATTCTTAAAGACAGGGAATTGTTTGAAAGAAGAACATGAATCCTTATAGATTCCCATCAACACTAAGCCTCTGAACCCTAACTTGATTCGACCCGTGGGTAACTTGTTTATTTTTCCTTATTGTGTGAAATGTTTTGCATTTCTCTTTCAAGACAAACATTCCTGCCTGTATTTCCATCCATTCATAAATAAGCAAATGCAAATATGTTTCTCATGTTTTCCGTTCAGATAAAATGTTTTCTCTTTTTAATAATGCATAAATGGCTATCATGGCAAACCAAGAGCTGCTCAATAAAACAAGGAATTATTCAACATAATGGAACAGAATTTCTTAAACATGCTCAAACCATTCTCCACTTTGCTTGAGGCCTTTAAAACTAGGCTGAAATCAATGCTGCTATTTTAGACGTGTCTATTCATAATCAACATTCAGAGTCTGCTCTGGATTTATAAGGGCTCTTAGCAACTTGGAATTGGTTGGCTCAGTTTGCAAGTATATGCACAGATGTGAGTCGGTCAATCATTTTCTTTCTATTAGTGATTAGAATTTCAGAACAGAACTTTCCAGACAGTTAAAATATTACAAAACAGAAATGCAACTTGAAGTACAGCATTATCCATAAAAGCACCATTTAGCAATATAGCAATAGCAATAGCAGTTAGACTTATATACCACTTAATAGGGCTTTCAGCCCTCTCTAAGCGGTTTACAGAGTCAGCATATTGCCCCTAACAGTCTGAGTGCTCATTTTACCCACCTCGGAAGGATGGAAGGCTGGGTCAACCTTGAGCCGGTGAGATTTGAACCGCCAAACTGCAGATAGCAGTCAGCTGAAGTAGCCTGCAGTACTGCACTCTACCCACTGCGCCACCTCTTTTATTGTTGCTTGACCAAACGCATTACCAGTACATTGTGTATTGAGGCAGTCCTTAAGAGCCGAGGTGGCGCAGTGGTTAGGGTGCAGTACTGCAGGCCACTTCAGCTGACTGTTATCTGCAGTTCAGCGGTTCTAATCTCACCGGCTCAAGGTTGACTCAGCCTTCCATCCTTCCGAGGTGGGTGAAATGAGGACCCAGACTGTGGGGGCAATATGCTGACTCTGTAAACCGCTTAGAGAGGGCTGAAAGCCCTATGAAGCGGTATATAAGTCTAACTGCTATTGCTAAGTTATGGCTGTAATGGAATCTGCCCATCCAAGTCCTTAGTCGTGATGGGTAAAGCAGGTCACCTACGTGACCAACCTAATTTTATGACTCCTTTTGCAGCAATTGTTAAATGAAAGCCACGGTTCATCTAATGAACCAATTGTTTGCTATGGGCCAGTTTTGCTGAAAAACAGAAAATTTTCATCAAAAAATGTAAAACATAGTCATGTGACCACAGAATGCTGCAAATGGCCATAAATGTGGGCCAGTTGCCGAGCCCCCGGCATGCAGTCACATGGCTGGGGGGGGCAGCTGTTGGAACTTTGGAATGGTATCCTAAGTATCCCTGGGGAAATTCATTGTAAATTTGAACAATCACCAGGAGATCAGTTATAAGTCGAGAACTATCTGTACTACAAAAGTAACAGGAGAGAATTCGCAGGCTTCTTGATAATCTTGGAGTGCTGGTCTCTCACAAAATTCTTTGGTCCTATTTTTCCCCATCCTCACCAAAAAATGATTTCAGCTTCCTTCTCTTAAGCTAAGATATAATCAGAGCAGGTGAAAGTCCAACAGTGAGAAAGAGTTAGATATTGTCTGCCTATCTGAGTCTGTACAGAAGCATTTCTCGTTCTAGGCTCAGTAATATAAAATGTTTTGAGGGACAGGGAATATGCTCTCAGAAGTCTACTTTCCTAGCTTGAGTGACTTGGGCACATATGCTTGGGATCACTATTCACTTAATTATTTTTGCTTTTAAAAAATTAAGGAAGATAGGTATATGTTTATCATCTCTACTTTAAAGTGTAGAAAGTTATCACCCAGCCCTTTCCCAGAAAAATGAAATATCCTAGGGAATATTGAAAAGGCAGAATATTACATTTCCCTGGATGTGAAAAGGAAGTAACATGTTTTAAAGACAGAGTAGCTCCCTGCAGCTCCCTGCCCACCCCCCCTTGTCAATGGGCCATTAAGATGCCCAAGCCAGTCCCTTTACATAATGAAGAGTTCTCCCCTTCAGCTGTAGGGTAATGAGATTAAGGCATGATTAGACTTTACAAACTCACCACATGGCATCTGAGAACTCAACAAAACCTGGATTCAAAACACAGCCTAGAGAAGTGCCCCTGCATGGGCCCATGGGAGTCTGACAACCAATCAGAATACATTTCTTACACAGGAACAGGAAACAAATAGGTGGGGCTGAACAGATTATAAAAAATCCTGCAAGCCCCTTTCTTGGCCCTTTTCTTCTTCCTCACCCAACATTGAAGCATGTGATCACTTTTTCTGTTCAGGACTCAAGCCATGTGGTCCTGTTCACCATTAAAACCATCTTTCCAAGCAGCCTCCATGTCTCTAGTGTCTTTTTCCCCACTTGGAGTCGAAACCAGAAGGACATTTCCTTCAACAAAAGGAATGTTCTAATACTTTTGCGTACCATTTTCTCCATTGATCTAATTGGTTTCTTCCAGGATTCTGAGTTATATAAATAACTGTGGTATTTCTGTATGCCAGTCTGCATGAACTATTGTTGGAAAGAAATCTGGTTTGTTCTGAGCCAGAACAAGAAAAAGAATGCAGAACATCATATCTTGAAGCAGAGATGAAGTTTATTTCCGAGAACACAATACAGAGGAAGTACCAGGTAGTGCCACCCCATCCGAAACTAAAGATGCTAAAGTCCTGGATCTTGGGGCTCCATGCCTGTTGTCCCTAATCCAGGCCCCCACAATGAGCCAAATTGGCCTTTAGCCAATTTCAACCTTGGTGTCAAGTTTGTTATTTTTTGTTTTAGTGTAATTTCTACCTTTTGCCATGGAAATGTGAAGTTGGGACATGAGGAACAAGAGAAGATTGAATGGCAGGGATGGTTTGATTCCTTTCCCACAGTATATACAAAGAATTATATATTAGTATCTGATTTTTTCTGTGTGTGTGTGTGTGTCTAGAGCTGTTCAATACAGCTTCTGTTTCTAACATGTCTTCGCATGTCTGATTTCTTTGCTGTTTGCACAAGTACAAGCTGTTGAATAGTAGTATTGCAATTACACATTCCACAATTTTATTGTCCCTGTACCTTGAGAAGACGCATTTAAACACCTTAAAATAGTTGCTCATTGTAAAAGCAGGTGTAAGGGTATATGTCTATCATTATGATAATTAATAAATTGCAAAGTAAAAATAACCTAGATATTCCACATTAGCTGATACGATTCTATAACCTAGGGTCTAGAACACTCTTTTCTTTTAACTCTTATATTTGATAGTTAACTAGAGTTAATGGATTTCAGGGCTGAAGCCAAGAAAATTTAGCATTCAGCATTAATCAGTTGCTTGTAATAGATCCAGAGACTGAATCCAGCAGATGTATAATTTTTTTTGAAGAAAATATGCAAATAGTATTGCATTTTGATAATTAAAATGTCATCACAGTTTTCATGTTTCTCTCCTTAATTAAGAGCAATAAAGCCCATGTAGATTGGAATGAATCTGTAATTTTCAGCACTAATCACACAAATGCCAGTGTCAGCATTATAATAAGATCCACAAATCCGAAGATGTGTCTATTGGGGAAATAAAAATAAGGGTTGGCAATGCATTACGCGACAAAGTCTATTCCAGGAGTATTAATTGTCTTCCAGAGTCAAACATTTCTGCTGATTACAATTTGATCTATGGAAATCTTATCATTAGATGATAAAGTCATTGTCTAGGGCAGGGATGGTTAACCTTTTTGGTGCCGAGTGCCCAAAGCGCATCCATGCATGTGTGAATGCATGCACACGTGCCCCAACCCCCAAAATTCATTGTGAGCGCCCCGCCCCCACACATGCATATGTGTTCCCTGTGCATGTGCCCCCATGCATGTGCCCTGCCCTCCGTTTTGGCTTCCAGGTTGATGCAGGAGGCTTTTCAGGCCCAGAACGGGGCGCAGGGGGGTCCTCGCGATCTCCACAGTTTCTCCCCAGCACACCTAGGCTTTCTCCTCCCTTCCTGCCATGGAGCGGTACCTGCGGAGGGCGGAACCTGTGGAGATCAGGGCAACAGGAATGCAGAAGAAAGCTAGGGCGCACGGGGAGGGGTGAGAAAGGTAGGGCACGCTGGGAGGAAACTGCAGAGATGGGTGAAGGCCCCATGCCTGCCCGGTAGAGAACCAAAGACCAGCTAGTCGATAGGAGGCATGTGCGGTGGAGCTGGGCTGGAGTGATGGCTGGTGTGCCCACAGAGAGGGCTCTGTGTGCCACCCCTGGCACCCGTGCCATTGGTTCATCATCACGGGTCTAGGGGGAAAGATATCTTGAGCCTGTATGTTCCTAACCGTGTAGGTATTAAGAAAGGGCTCTCCTGCTGAAAGGCATATATTTGTCCTCATTAGTGGCAGCTTGTCAGGCGTATGAAATTAAAATATTCTTCCTGGCTTTTAATGGAAAATTTGAATAGTATCTTTTTGCCAATGTGTACTTTCAAATGGTATTTTTTTGGAACTCATTTTATTTTAAGTTGTTTATAATCTCCTTTTGGTATTGCTTTTTTTGTTAAGTCATTGTGAGAAAACAGTGGTATAAAAAGATGGCCAAGAAACAGTTTAAGTGAAGGCAAGTTTTTTTATTATTATTTATTACTATGTGTACACACACACACACACACACACACAAAATAATAATAATAATAAAAAACTGTTCACTTAAACTGTTACTTGACCACATTTTAAGACGTGTGTGTGTGGGGGGGGGGGGGGTGTGGCATTCTGCTGGTTCTAACCGGTTCACCTGAACTGGTAGCAGAAATCGCAGGTGGCCCTGTCCCGGTTCTACCGTATCCCATTTAGGACATTATTTTTAGGCAAAGCGCATGCATGGAAGGTGGAGCTCATGCACGGATGTGGTGCTTGCGAGCGAAGTGTGCACATGTGTGATACACTCACATTTGCAAACTGGTAGCAAAGGTAAGTGAATGCTGTGTATGTGTGTGTGTGTGTTTCTGCCCGGGACATGGTACACTTGCTTTTAAAATGTCTGATTCATGCATTCTGATCTGCTTAGTTTGTTTGTTCTCAGCTTGAACACTCTGTCATCCATCAGATGTCAACATGAGTAACTGGAGACTCCCTTCAGTCAATGACTGTGTTTTGTGTTTAATATATTCTCAGCTCATGCAGCAACAGGAGTGGGTTCAATGCATTTGCCAAACTGACTGAAATTAACAAGTCACATATGAAAGCCCATCAAGGATTTGATAAGCTGTGTGCTCTATTATCTGACCAGAGGTGTAAAATGAGGGTGTTCTCGAGCATTTAGCAGTCACCACATGGATGGTTGATTCTGTTGTATTCAAGTTGGTGAGTCACAAATTGTGCACATATATTTTAAGTTCTCAGGAATGATCAAATTTTGTTCCTATTTTATCTGACGAGAGTAAAAATGTAATTAGATCCTTCTGCTCTGTAACGGTGGAGAAAAAAATTAAAAACCACACAGGTCAGGCTCAGGACAATATGTACTTACTGTAATGGTGATCATATGACTGAGGGATGCTGCAAAAGTCATAGATAGTCATAAATTGGCTGTAAAACTATTTTTTTCAACACTACTAAATGAGCGTTGTGGTCCACCGGCGGCCAGTGGAGTTGGCAACAGACTCGAATAGTGAGGAGGTTGGGGAGGAACATGGGCCACTCCTGGAGTCTGGGGAAGGCTCAGATGAGGCCTCTGCATTGGAGGCAGAGAGGGGGCCAGGGCCATCTGGGAGTTATGGGCTGCCTCTGGAGCCTCCAGAGTCAAACATCAGTGAGGCAGATGAACAGGGGGACCCTGTTCCCAGTGCGTGCATGTGCAGAGCTGCAAGAAGGCAAGAACAGATAAGACAAAAGGGACAACTCAGGAGTAAGGCTTGGAGGTGATTGGCCCCTCCCATAGGACATAAAGGAGGATCAAAGGCACATTTTGATTCTGTGCTCCTGTGGCCTTCAAAGCTAATTGCCAATTAGGTCTTTGGCAGTGTTTCAAGGGAGATAAAGGTGGGTGCGTATCAGCCTCATCCCGAAAAACTTTGGCAGACTTCTGTCAGATTCTTTACAAACTATTTGTTACTCATCACAGGCTGTGAATGAACATAATTCACAACTGTTGAAATAAAAAGAGGGTTTTTGGGACTAAGCATGTGCTTTTTACTGTATCAGGAAGCCTAGGTCAGAACAATGAGTGGTTGGTAAGTATTTGTATTGTGGAGCCGAGGTGGCGCAGTGGTTAAATGCAGCACTGCAGGCTACTTCAGCTGACTGCAGTTCTGCAGTTCGGCTGTTCAAATCTCACTGGCTCAGGGTTGACTCAGCCTTCCATCCTTCCAAGGTGGGTAAAATGAGAACCCGGATTGTTGTTGGGGGCAATATGCTGACTCTGTAAAACAACTTAGAGAGGGCTGAAAGCCCTATGAAGCGGTATATAAGTCTAACTGCTATTGCTACTGCTATTTGTTTTTAAACATTACATTCTGTGTCCATGACTTATGTAAAGATTAATGTGGAATGCCATGGTTAATGGACATTTCAGTGAGTTGGTTGGATTGTACTCCAATATAACTATTTGGGTGTCCGTCCTATTGATTTTATTGGCATGAACTGATTTTGCTATTTTAGCTTTTCTCTCTATCGTCACGCATGGCCATATATAGGTCTCGATAGTACATTAGTATCTTTTCTCTGTGATTTATATTCAGAATTACTCAGGCAAGTAATTTAAAGCTGTCTTCCATTGTAATTTAATCATTCAGTCATGCTTGTGCATGTTGCAAACAGAAATTATTGGAGAAATTAATTGGGCAGGCCATACGAGGTCATTTTTCTCTTCTCTTTTTTTGCAGCCCTTTTCTTTTTCCACCGCCCACTTGCATGCCTCTGCAATTATTAAAAGAAATGGAGTTACAAACACTTTGGCATATAAATGTTTGTGTCAAGTGCCAAGGGAATAAGGAGATCCAGGCAGTTCAAATGGATATAAAGATTTATTGTGCTGCTTAAGCTCTCTGTAAGAATATGAACTATTAACGGTCTAAGCAGATTGGCAGTAGATAAGAGTCACAGGAATTCAAGGTGGGCTGGACTTAGATCTCTTGTGGGCACGAAGGGACTGATGATGCGTTTGAACCCTCCCTTGGGCTCAGCCTGGTCATCTAGTTTGCCGCCTTGAGTTATTTATAAAAATAATAAAGGTGGGATAAAAACATTCCTTTAAAAAGTTGATACTGAAGAAGGCAGCTTTTGTGTACAATATATATAATTTTATCTCTTTTATTATAATATTATATTCTATATTTAAAAAAAATAGGTTAATCTGCCAGTTCCCATCACATCTCTTTAATTTGTGTGAAATGGTTTGTAGATATTTAGGGAAAAAAAGTTACATATTGGTACCAAGCATAGTGCTTGGTTATGCAATTATGCCATTGTGCTACTGAGAAATTTCTCAAAGAAGCGTGGAAACCTCTCGGCCTTTGAAAAGGAGGCCTTCTAATTTTTTTCCCCCTCAAATAATTATTTGTGAGAATGTGCTGCTTGATTTCATCTTTGCCCCGATTCATTATGAAAATTATGTTTATCAGTCTGTGAAGCTTGATCACCAGGAATTATTCAGATGAAAATATACAAGCCTAAATTGTCATGAATACAAATCAGGGATAAATTTACCCATAAGTACTTTAATGGTAATTGTGATTGCAGGTTTATTCTCTGTTCCTGCTTTTTTTTTCCTTGTTCCCTTATTGTCCTCCCCTTCCCCTATTGGCTTATTCTCCCTTTTCTAACCCATTTCCATATTTTCTCTTTTTCTGTGTCTGCTGACATTGCAGGATGTATGCAGAGGCTGTACTTTAACAATGGAAAGTACACCCTTGTGATATTGCAGATCAATCCTGAGTCCTTTAAGTCTTGCCTTAAAGCCAGAAGGACAAAAAACACTGAAGGAAGGCTATCGTATCTTAACATCAGGGGTGGGTTTTGACCGGTTCGCACCGGTCCCTGCGATCCGGTTGGTCGCCGAACCCGGAAGTAAGTAACTTCCGGGAACGGCGACGCGCCCGCACACCCGCGCCCGCTCCTTACCCGGTTTTTACGAATTCTGCGCTTTCCACGCATGCGCAGAACGCATACAGCGCCTGCGCAATCCTCCAGGAGCAGCTGGAGCATCGCGCAGATGCTAGTACGCATGCACGCGCCGCGTGCGTGCGCGAGGACGCCACGTGCGTGCGCGAGGACGCCACGTGCGTGCGCGAGGACGCCGCGTGCGTGCGCGAGGACGCCGCCGGCCTCGTTCCAACCGATCCGGTTGGAACGGGGCGAGAAACCCACCCCTGCTTAACATGAATCATATCTGTACACACATATACATATGCACACACGTATGTGGATTAGTGGGTAGAGGTATGTACTTGAGTAGATTTGGTTTCTATTTAAGTGAAATTGCTGAAGAATTAGCAAGTGGCAGATTCTGGCTGACTTTGGGCTTGAAACTTAAGATTGGTTGATCAAGTAAACATTTGAATGAACTAACCTTAGGAAATATCAGAGCTATATGATAATCTAGGAAAATATCCTGGAAGTACACAAACATGGGAGTTAATGTAAATTAACTGTGAATTTAATAGAAGTCAAGCCTGGCTTTTCATTTTATTGGAGAATTATGAGTTAGAGAGACAAAAGACAACAGATGGATAGATAAATAGACATTGGCCTTTTGGTTCATTAGAAAGCTGCAATAGCATAGTTCCATAGTAATGATGTTTTTGCTTTGCATCATTGTTTTCCTTGATGGTTTCCTTCCCAGTTCTTAATAAAATAAAAATTAAAAAGTTCCCCAAACTCCATACATATACAAAACTCGGTAAACCTCAGAACATCCCAAACTTAGTAAAGAGTGATTAATGACTGGTGGAAAAAAGGCAATATAAAAATTCTTTGCTATCCCCCAGGCAGGCAACCTGACATCCATTTGCGTTTGTTTAAAAAATGTCAGAGTAATCTCAGCTATACTGTTTTGCGAACATAAAATGTAAAGAGTGGAAGCATCAACATGGCCCTTGTAAATCTCACTTTGAAGGGGTTTATTTTCTGTGATTTGTTCTGCTGCCTCCTTATGAGTTCCCTGGCTAACTGGTTCCCAATCCCAAAGCCATCTCTTAAAAGTAGAGAGCCCCACAGCAGGTGCCTGTTCTTCCAGTCATAAAGGAACAGGCAGGAGCAGGATGGAGAAGACACATGGAAGAGAATAGCTACTGTAGCTGCTCTGCTTCCCAGTAGAGGCTATTACTGTTATCTGATCATCTCCATAGCTTCATGAATTTGGTATACATCTGCAAACTCACCTCGACATAGTATAGTCCCCGCCTGAGTCTTTCACTCATTCTTATTCTCTATTAGTTCCCTGACTTTCTTGCTAAATGTGGCTCCTAACAGAAACAATCAGTGTGTATATAGTTGGCCGCTTTTCTCTGCCATTGCTGCTGCTTCATTGAACTCAGTGCTGTGCTAGGCACAATTTTATGAGAACATTTCTATAACATGATTGGGGAAGCCGCACCTCTTATAAGTCTGCCTAGACACATTCCTTCCCTTCCCAGGGGCGATCTGAAAAATGGATACAAACTGGGTGTCTGGGCTGTTTTGTAATCCTATGATAATGTAGAAATCTCAAATGTGCCCTTCATGGATTGCTGCCTTGTTGTGGCAAAGGGGCTTGCATAGCTCAATGAAGCTATGAGCTATGCCTTGCGGGGCCACCCAAGATGGACAGGTTATAACAGAGGGCTCTGACAAAACATGATCCACTGGAAAAGGAAATGGCAACCCACTCCAGTATCTTTGCCATGAAAACCCCATGGATAGGTGATGGGTCGGACACAACTTCGCAACTAACAACAAGTCTCAAAAAGAAATCCTTATTTATAGCTTACATGGCGCACAAAATTAGTAATGAGTGCCAAAAAAAAAGCATGAGTGCAAATTGGAACAATCTTATTCTCTCACTCAAAACAGTAGGGGGTTTGGTGAGAAGTATAAATGAGGCCAAACAGCAGAAAATATTTGCAGACAGCAAAGCTACTGCTCCACATGGTATCTTCAGAGAGGCTGACCTATTCTTCTCTATGTCCTTTAAAAGTTCGAACCTTTTATCACTCTGACTCAGAAGAGGATTCTTGCTCTGAAACACAACATTTTCCAACCTAAATTGTCTAAATTCTGATAGGTTTCTTCCATTCAGAACATCCTGGGGAGACTATGTTGTTTCTTAACTGTAGAAAGAACAGCCATTGGGTGGTATGGGGCTATACCAAGCATGGGTCACAAAGAGGCCTGAGAGAATATCTACAGACATCTCACCTCCTGCACCTAAATTGTTTCAACTCCTTCCCTTAGGATGCCGCAATAGAGCATTGCATACCAAAACAACTAGACACCTAAAGATAGGCCTTTCCCTCGTGCCATCACTCTGCTGAATACCTAATTACTACTGTACTGTCTTATGTCTAAGGATATTTAACCATGTACTGTGGCTGTATTACTATTACCCTTCTCATCTTTTCTACTACCTTCTATTGATATCTTATGAAAGAAGGTGAGTATACGTGTCTGAGGATAGTGTTGCAGGATCCAATCTGGATCAGTCACCGGGGCCAAAGGTTTTGTCTTCCAAGCTTCCAGATGCTGGAGGCCATCTTCAAGGAGCTTCTCTCTAGCTAGATTGGATCCCAGATTGGCTCCTGGTATCTTATGATTGTATTACTTTGTTGTTTGTATGTACACGGATTTCTTATGCACCGGAGAAAAATTCTTTGTGTGTCCAATCACACTTGGCCAATAAAGTATTCTATTCTATTCTATTCTTTGATAGGGATATGGCCAGCTATCATGAATGCAGGTTTAGTCAGCATTCATAATTTCAGACAGAGAAAGAAATATACCATATGTGAGAATTTTTCCAAAAATCATATTAACGATGCAAATTACCAGGCTTTTAGGAATTGAATCCATTCTGCAAGAATTTCAAGATTGAAAACCAGCAATACAAAATAGTCCTCAACTTACAACCACAGTTGAGCCTAAACTTTCTGTTGTTAAGTGAGACATTTGTTAAGTGAGTTTTGCCCCATTTTATGACCTCTTTGCCTCGAGTTGTTAAATGAATCTCTGCAGTTGATCAGTTAGTAATTTGGTTGTTAAGTGAATCTGGCTTCTCCATTGACATTGCTTGTCAGAAAGTTGCAAAAGTGATCACATGAGCCTGGACACTGCTTTGGTCCTAAGTATGAAGCAGTTGCCAAGCATCTGAATTTGGTCATAAGTTCACTTTTTTTAGTGGCGTTATAACTTTGAACAGTCACCAAATGAACTGTTGTAAGTTGAGGACTACCTGTACTTATATAGTAATCAATTGAGCACTGTTTACTCAAATAAATGATGCATAATAAATGTTAATTGTAAATCTAAATGTTAATTATAGAAGACATCATGGATTCATGTAAAAATGAGATTAGCAGTAAGCATAAGTAAGCAAGCATAGATTTCACTGAAATTGTTGACTATCAAAGGAGGATAGTAAATATTTCTTAGTAGAGAAAACATTTTCAGATGAATTAGTACATTCTTTTAGGAACCCTAGAAAAAATGTTTGAGAAAACTTAAGACTTGAGGAAACAGGTTCAGTGAAAGACATGTCATCTTTCCTGCTGTGCCAGCAGCTGTGCTTCAGCAAAGAATAAAAATTTTAATTGCAGCCACCCTAAACTCCTCTGTGCTAGTTGAGAAGGATAACAGGAAACAATAGAAGCTTTTATAGAAAACGGTGTGCAGCAAGATTAAAATTAGAATCAGAGATGGAAAGGGCCATGTAGACCCCCAAATCCAACCAGCAACACAAAATTGAAATCAAAATTTGAGCAGTTTTGATAGACAGCTGTCTAGTCTCTGCTGGTCTAGTCATGTTCAGTAAGGAAAATCCACATCCTTTCCTGGCTAAATTATTCCATTATCGATATGCTCCTTTTCCAAGTATTATCTGTGTTGATTTTTATTCCAGCCTCATTTTATCCAGGTTGGGAAGAAAAATACTCTGAACTGTCAGGGACTGACACAGTGATATGGTTGTCCTTCTGCCTCCTAATTAATGTAACCAGGAAGAATAACTTAGGGGCATCATTTGCCATGAGCTATCACTTGCCATGAGGAAGTAGAAACCGCAGTATTGGCTAGGCTTTCAAGCAACAGAGCATTACATTGACTAAGGCTGGTTGAAGTGGCAAAGACTCTCTTGGTCTTATTGCTTTAAAATGCAAATGCCAGAGATCAGTCATTTCAAATCACAAAGACTGATTTAAGTTGCAGAATATAGGAGTTGAGACAGGACTCAATTATTCTGAAGTAAGACAGGATCATGGTGTAATCATGCCAGAAAAGAACAGCCAAAAATCTGTTGACTTGAAAAAGTGGGAGGAAAGATCTGTAGCTGGAACTGATATGCATAAATGTGCAAAGGTGTACACACACAAACACACTGTATCTGTCTGGATGTAGTAATAAACTCCTCCGCACATGTATGTGTTTGTATGTGTCTGCACACACATGTGATTCCTGTGGTCAGCATCAGCTAGCTCTTCGCATGATGGTGAGATGGGTGCCATATAAATTTAATAAATAAAAATGCATATGCTTTCTTTGTTTTCTGCAGTAAAACAACTTCTCTTATTACTAAATACAGGTAAATGCAGGTAGCTTGTCATTTTTATATCAGAGATGTTGGTTTATAAGTGGCAAAAACTTTTGTTTCTGGGGCCAAATAGGAATTGCAAAGTCACTATAGGCCTGAAGATGAAATTCCCTCATTTTTTAAAATGTCAAAAAGAAGCCAAATGGTTAGTGTATAGAGCTGGAATAAATGTCTCTGTGACAGAAATTGTGCTATTGATTTACAATCTCATGTAGAGACTGTAAGAGAGAGAACGCATAAAGAACATTATTATATTATATTTACAAAACTAGACAATAAATCAAAAGACACTGTTGCTACAGTAGTGGATGTTTTTACATTTCATATGATTAAGCATCACACAGTAATAATATCAGATAATGGATTCTCCATCTATCTTGTTAAAGAAGACATCTTTGATTTTTAAATCTTTTTAAACATGCTCAATGCTAAGACCAAAAATGAAGCGATTCTTATTTCTACACTTGTACTGTAGATTAGTAATGCTGCCCTAAAATACAAATTTTTGACAAAGGATTGCATAAATTATTGGTTACTGAGAGAAGTAATCAGGTCCAGTGAAGTGATTTCTGGTGACCATTCTCTATTTTGACTGAGCAAACAGTGATCTGCAATCAAAATTAATTGAGGTCCAGAATATATGTAGTGAGCTGTTGATATGATTACTGGGTACACACATTCTTCGAAAGAAGGACATGTTTTATAACTGTGTTATGTTTGTGTGTGCAATACATGTATGCAGTATAGTGTTTGGGTAAGCTCAGCACAACGAAGAAAAAATGGAAAGTGTTTGCAAATTTAAGAAATTTGTTCAAAATGGAACATTAATAAATCTGAGTTATAATTCATATTGCACAGCATCATGCAACTGAAACAATGAATGTCAATATTAAGAGGATTCTTTTTAAGGTTTATTCATGCTTTCGGTTGGCATTGTCCACAATGAGTGGCTGAATGGGAATTATGAATTTGTGGCTATCAGATACAGAAATCTACCCAGCAGGACTTGATGGCTGTCCTTATTTCCAAATATTACAAAACTGTTTCTGCCCATGAACTCATTCTTTCATCACGGAGCAAACTGCCCTCTGTGATTAAGCCCCCCCCTCCCCCAAGTATGAGTTCCCTAAGAAGTACCTCTAGTCCCATGATGGCAAATGTCCAAAGTGGCACATGGAGCCGTGTCACCCATTCCTTTTCCGGGTTTCTGCTGTGCATGCGATTGCAATGATCAGCTAGCCTTCGTGCATGCAGCAGTGCCGGAAACTGGAAGAGCTGGTGTTCTAGTTTCTGGCGTGAGCATGCCCGTCAGTCAGCTGATCATTGCACACGCATGCGCACAAGTAACCGGAAGACTAGCTTGTTGGCGTGCATGCACATGCTGGAAGCAATAAATGCATTTTCCAGCAAGCACATGCCCCCTGAGCAGCTCCTCTTTCAGGTTGTGGCCTCAATGAGTGCATGCACACACACATGCTCCCTTTTCCGTCACAGCTCTAATCTCTGCTATTCATTCATGAGTATATTTCAATCCAATATTCTGAAACTGAAGGGCAAAAACAACCGTGTTACAGAAGTTCTGAAGAGCCTGAACTTAATTCACATTTTTATTGAGAGCATGACTCATAGCATCATGTCCCTGGAAGTAAAGAACCAACTGGTTAAAAAAAAGTGCAGAGGGACTTGGTGGTAAGTGAGAGAAATTCAGCGCTAAAATAAATTGCATTAATAGTACATAATTAGAATACTGGGGAAAGTTCCTAAGAAAGTTCAAAGATTTTTTTTTACTTCCTGTGAATTGATTTGAGACAGATGCTGAAAGTAAAGTGATGTGGAATCTTGTGTCAAATACTTGATGGCTGAAGGGGTATCATTACACTACATGTTTTGATATATGCAGTAGTCTAAAGAAATTCATAGTAGGTTAGAGTGGTGATGATCAATAATTGATTAGTCTACTAATGGAGGACTCTTGTATTTTAAGAGTACCAGAAACATTAAATGTAATTTGAAACCATTAAAGTGTGCAGGGTTCATTGCTATTCTAGTTCATGGTGTGAATATAGAGGGAGTTTTGCCAGCGAACAATGGGCAGGTATAGTTTAATGGTTGACTAAAAAATATTATTCTTAGATTATAATTTGAGTCATGCAATGGATGAACAATTGGGCTTTGCTGAGAAAAATGTAATTAATAGTAAAGTAGGATAGTAAAGTCAGAAAAGTAAAGATGTTGGCCACAATGATGCAGTCAAAACTGTACTGTATTTTTATGTGTGGTACAACATTCAAAAAAATGGGTGGAGCTTCAATGACACAACCATGGTTGCCATCTTGACATTTTGACCACATTGCAGATAATCATGCATTCTCGGGATCAAACCCTGTTTTATGTCTGCTTATCCCCCAAAGAACCCATGTTACCTTTCTTATTATCCTTCCCTTAGAGTATATTCTGGAAAGGTGATTTTTCTTTAAATAAGAAATACCAAAACTTCATATGCTTGAAGTCAAAAGTTGCAGAGGGAAACTAATCTGATCACAAAGCCATCACTCCTATTTCAGATTCAGACCGTTTTATGGTTTTTAGAAATTGAATTTGAAAAGACTTTTGGAAATTCCCATACAGTATGTTTATCACAGTTTATATTGCTTTAAAATCTGCACCCTCAAAAAAGTGTTTACATTTTAAATCATGTACAGTTTCTAACTGAAGAAGTAGAATAATGTTTTCACTTTCACCACCTAGCTGATGAGAAATAGTGTTACTTCAAACACGAATACTTTGAAACAAAAATAAAAAAGATCAGAGTTGACACAAACTATAATAGCATAATGACTATCATTCGGGAGGGGCAGTTTGGTATAGTAGCTAAAATGTCGGGCTAGAATTTGATTAAGTTCTCAGTTGCAATTATAATGCAATAAAAGCTACAAATTCTAATAATGTAAAAAGTGGAGAAAAGTTTCTTTCAGTTCTTTGGTGACTTTCAAGTATTTTAAGAAATATCAATACTACATAGCAATAATAAACTTGGGAATCAATCTTGAGTAGAAAGAGTATAATTAGGCTTCCACTGGAACATAACTTTGGAATACAGAAAGTTCAGGATATTGATTATAAATTTGGTACTGTATATTAATTTTAAGCATTAAATGATATATTTGACAGAAGAGAGACTTAAGAGTACAAGCATATTGTGTGTGTGTCTGTGTGTCTGTGTGTTCTGACACCCCCCCCCCCCCCCCCGGTCCGGCCTGCAAATCACCCAGACACAGGCTTGGCTGTTTGCCACTCTTTAATCATGGAGTTATCGACTCCTTTGGCTGAAGCCCAGACAAGACTCACATGCAAGAATAGTTGGCAGTAACCCAAATTCAACAGACACAGATACAAGAGAGTTTTCCAATACTGTTTCGAATGGTTGTTTCCTGCAAATGTCCCCTCCCAACTTCTCCACTTATATACTCTCTTGGGAGGGGCCGACCCACAATCACCTGGGCTTAATTATCGTCTGTGAGTCTGCCTACGGAGCTGTTGCTTCCGTTTCTCTGCCCTTCTTAATCTTGCGTCAGGGACAAACTGTCTTTGATCCTCCCCACTGCTCCATGCCTCAGGTGCCTCCTGGTGGCCAACCAGCCTCTCTGGTCCCTGCTCTGAGTCTGAATCCTCCACATCTTCCCTGGCAGACTCATATGGTTCCTCGCTATCCGAGTCCATCAGCAGCTCAACCGGATCCTGCTGGGCCACAACATATAATGAGGGTGGGGGCCTTAGTTCTGTCTCCAAACATGTTCTTTTTAAAATTAATCTGTATAATCTCAACATGATCACCTATTATTCAGCCCACATAGATTGCAAAGCATGATACACTTGATATCTGAGGGAGCAGATTTCATCAAATTGCTTTATATAATTTCCCAAACATTTCTCTCTCTCTCTCTCTCTCTCTCTCTCTCTCTCTCTCTCTCTCTCTCTCTCTCTCTCTCTCTCTCTCTCTCTCTCTCTCTCTCTCTCTCTCTCTCTCTCTCTCTCTCTCCTTCTCTCTCCTTCTCTCTCTCTTTCTCTCTCTCCTTCTCTCCTTCTCTCCTTAACACACATATCTGCTATTGGCTTTACATGTACATTTTGATTGCAAATGTTTTTCAAAAAATACTGGTAATTTCAGGTCAAATACTTATTTTAGTTTCTGCTCCTTTTTCTTTGCTCCAACACTGGAAGTTTTTAAGAACATGTTGAATAACCATTTGTCTGAAGTGGTGTAGGTTTTCCTGTATAAGCAGAGGGTTGAACTAGAAGACCTCCAAGGTCCCTTCCAACTCTGTTATTCTATTCTATTCTGTTTTGTTCTCCAATTTTCCCCTCCAGTTATGGTTGCCAGAACAATGCATAGGTTAACATAATTTGTTAAGATTTTAAAATGTATGGTGAGTAGAGAAAAACAGCAGCTCTTTCTCTGACTATTGGCTGGTGCCAGATTTGTCTCTAGTTGTCATTTATTTTTCCAGAGTTGGACTGACGTTCTCTAGAGGTCTTTGGTTTCATCTCTGATGGATAATATGAAAATGTGATGCCTTTCAGTTCTGTAGCTTCAAGGCAAATCTGTGGAAACTGATAGCTCTTTCTGGCAATAAGAGGCAATGTAAGATCCCTGCCAGCTACTGTTCTGCTATCTTAAAGGACCATGCTAATCTCCCCTTTGCTATGATGTTCATGTTTTATTTAATATCCTGACCATAATTCTAGACAAAACATCAAACGACAAAACTTAAAATAGCTAAAACATTAAAAGGTAAAATGCATAGAGAGTTTCCTTTTAACACTGAAAATAATCTATTGGATCATTTTTATACCCCAGGTTTCCTTACATCAATCAGAACAAAAGAATACTTTTCTAACTGTTGTGAGAATTCTAATTATTTAAGTTGATGGTACTTAGTCCAACTGGTGGTCCATGAGAAAATGTTGGTGGTCCGCAGAAAAATTATTTGCATTTTTTATATTGCACTAAATCAAGGGTACTCAGACTACAGCTCCTGGGCCAGATATGTACAATGAACATTTGTATTGCTGCAGAGAGTCTCCCCCTTTGGTTTTTTTTTTGCAGGAGTCAGGGGGGAGAAATTCTGACTTGGGGTCTGCTTCAGCCTCCTGGTGCGGGGCTTTGGGCGAAGGCTGGAGGGAAGTGCCACTGGTGGTGAAGAGCTGGAGGGCCTTCTTTCAGTGGGACTGCATCATGGCCTGGAACTGGCTGACCATCTCAGCCCAATTAGCTTCCAGGTGCCAGTACCTGGCCTTGCACTCTTGCAGATCTTCCCTCTGCTTGAAAAGCCTATGCTCATAGTCCTCAGTGAGGTGCTTCTGCTGAGCCTCCTTCCCAATCAGATCCAATTTGAACTGAGCCAGCTATTTTGCCAACTCTTTCTCATGGTGGCTACTTAGCTCCAACAACTGCTTCAGTGGTCCCTGAAGTCCGAAAGGTTGGTGACCTGACTTAATTAATGAAAGTTCACAGGGGAACGTCTTTACCGCTCACAAGGGAAATGTATTCTATTCCATAGAATAGCTAGAACCATTTATAGGGAGAGTCAATATTAATCCCCAGCACTGGATATGATATAGTTGACATCTCAGCAAAACATGGGATGTCGATGCAATGACATCATACAGGGAGAAATTCGGTCCTACAAAAAATAGTTACTACACTTCACTTCCAGAACCCTTGATGGCAAATCAGGAAGTGTGGAAAACTTCTGTTAAAATCAAAGGATGCTATATAAAGAGTAGAGATAAAAATTGCCTGTTTCAAGGCAAATGTTTCAATGATTGATAAGTCTAGATCCAACATACAATGAATTCAGAAAATATTTAGACCCCTGATTCTACAGTTGTTGAAATTCATTTTTTTCTCTTTAATCTACATTCAGTACCTCATAATGACAAAGTGAATTTTAGAAATGTCATAAAGTTATTAATTTATTATGCCATCCATCTGGTAGACTCCCAAGATTTGTTTTTCTTGCCATCTACATTTATACACCCGGACTCAACTGTGTTGTTTCTCTGTTTCATATACGTAATATATGTGGGTATATGCCTAATCTTTTTATTTATATTTTTGTCATGTTTATATAGTGTACATGTACTGTATAGGAGGTGGAGAACTGAATGCAATGAAATTTCATTTTAATGTATGCTGATTAGTGTATATTTAAAATAACAATAACGTTATTCTGAGTCTAAAACAAAAAAATTGAAATATCACATTGGCATAAGTATTCAGACCCTTTATAACACACGTGAAATTTAGCTCTGGTGCCCCCCATTTCTCTTGATCATTGCTGACATATTTCTACACCTTGAATGGAGTGGTAAATTATCTGTGATAAATTAAATTGATTGGACACGATTTGGAAAGGCACACACCTTTGTAGAAGATGTCACAACTGACAATGCATACTGTAGCATTTCTAAAATTCTGTTATTAGGGGGTATTTTGTCGATTAATGAGAAAAAAATGAATTTCAACAGTTGTAGAATCAGACTGCAACATAACAAAATTGACAAAAAGTAAAGAGGGTCTGAATACTTTCTGAATGTACTGTACATTGTTCTTTATAGCAATAGCACTTACACTTATACATCGCTTCACAGTGCTTTACAGCCCTCTCTAAGTGGTTTACAGAATCAGCCTATTGCCCCAGTTTGGGTCCTCATTTTATCGATCTCGGAAGGATGGAAGGCTGAGTCAACCTTGAGCCAGTGGGAATCGAACTTCCAAACTGCTGGCAGCTGGCTCTCTTAGCAGAGGTATCTGTAGCACTGCATTCTAATCACTGCACCACCATGGCTTTTATAAAATTATCTGAGTCAAATTGCCCTGCTCAGGACTTATGTACAATTTGGGGATCTTCCTGAACTTTCAGCTCATCTCGAGAAGCAGGAGGCAGCTGTACCCCATAAAGCCTTTGGGTAGATTCTGCTCATCCATGAATTGAGAGACCCTCCTCACTGTGATTCATAACTTTCTCTCTTTGTGATTGAAGTGTTCCAATAAAATCTACATAGGGATGACCTTTAAAACCAAATGGTGCAGAATGCAGTAATATAAGCAGTGATGGTCAAGCCTCACTAACTCATGTAACACCCCTGCTAGTTGGCTCCCAGTTGGTTGGTTGCCAGTTGGCTTCCAGGTACAATTTAAGGTGATGGTTGTCACCTGTAAAGTCTACATGGCATAAGTTCTAGCTATTTGAAGGACCACTTATCTTCTATAGCATCTGCTCGTCTATCCACTCCAACAGGGTTGGCCTGCTCCAAGTCCTCTCAAGGGAGCCAGGGCACACAACCTGCCCTTTGGAACAGCACCTTCTGGAGATCTGCATGGTTCCTACCTTGTCTGCCTTAAAAAAATCTGGTTGTTTCCCCACGCTTGAGGCTAGATGATTTAGGTGAGTCCTTTTATGGCAACTTAATGGTGGTGTGCTGTGGTTTTTGCAGCCTTCCTCCATTCAGCAGCTGTATTTTATGCCATGCTGAGGGCTTATTTTTAATTTGCATTTTTAGTTAGTGAAACTATCCAACTCTTTTGGAAGTTAGGCAGCCTAAACATTTGACTAGTACAGTCATATAAAAATAAGTTGATTTGTAATTAGTGTGGTGTTCAATAATATAATTTCATACCTATTAAGAAAGGCCAATTGTTATATTCATATTATGAAATCAAAACTTTATGAGAGAATTAATTCAAGATCAGAAGGCACAACACTTACAAAACTCCTGTTGTTTGAATGAAATAATGAAAATCCTGGGAGAGATCCATTGCATGTGTTTATTGGCAGCTTTTAGTAACCTTGAGCAAGTAATTAAACCCCTTGGCCTATTTTCTCATCAAAAAAATGGGTGTTTAGAGAACATTAATTAAACAGTGCTTATGAAATGATTTTTAGGATGTTAAATGATTAAAAGCCTGCATATTCATAATAAGTTACATGCTCGTTTTGTATTAAGCTTAATTTTCCTGAATCTTACATAAATGGAAAAAAAAAACATAAATTCTTGGTGACATGCAATTTGCTACATTTTTATCACCAATAATACCTTTGTGCTGTGTTGCATTCATTAAGCAGTAATCAATTCCTAGTGGCTAAGTTTTGGATTTAACCCATGTGATATAAATCAACAGCAAGGTTCATTAGCCTCTGCAATTTCTCCGGGATGCATAAGTCATAAGAGTTATTAGTGCTTATCACACATGGTGATTGCATAATTTTATTAAAATGTATTTGGTGGTAGAGCAACTTGAGCAACCAATTAGTTAAGTTCAAGAGGAACCCCAGTTAAATTATTTTGAGTAAGCCTCTGCGGATGAAAGATGTCCTGTTCTATTTCTTATGGAAATGTATATATTGCTACTATACTCTATTTTCTCTATGAGTAGCTGATAAATATATCTCTTCTGCTCCTCGCTGCATCCCTAAATGAATTGTGCAACCATAAACGTGAGACTAGAAGAGTTTCTCCCTTTAAATTGGGAGATATTTTCTTACATGACCATTCTCTGCCTGTCTTGCTTTCTTGTGATTTCAGTTTTCTTTAAAAAGGCACTAAAGCGTGAAAATTGGTGCTCTCAAAGAAATAGAAATACTGCAAGTAGCTATGATTAAGAATGTCTTTATAAATTTGAACACAGCCTCCTAATCCATGGTTCATAAATCTTTCTCTGTCTCTCTCTTTCATTCTGTGTCTCTCTCTGTGTGTGTGTTTTCTTCCTTTCCTCAACTCTTTCCATATCTCAGCCATGCTGGATTTTGTTTGGGGATCTTGATTTGTGTTGCCAGACTGATCTGTTAGGTGCAGATGGATCAGAACATGAAGCATCTTGGATTATTAACCAATATAAAACCAGTTGTCTAATTTAAACAGTATAGGACAAATCTGATCCCATTTTTAGTGACTAGGCAGTTTACAAATAAAAGACATGCAGCAATGTAAAAACAAAATTTAAAAAATAATTAAAAACAAATTTTTAAAAATAATTAAAAACAAATTTTTAAAAATAATAAAAAACAAAATTTTTAAAATAATTAAAAACAAAATTTTAAAAATAATTAAAAACACATTTTTAAAAATAATTAAAAACAAATGTAAAAGCAGAATTAAAAACATTGTTAAAATTGTTCCAAAGGTGCTTTTTCAAAAGGCAACTGAACTTTCTGTTTTTTTTCATTGAAGATGTTCGCTTCTCATCCAAGAAGCTTCTTCAGTTCTGACTGGATGGTGGGGAATGGAAGGATTTCCAGAAAATGTAAAATGCGAGTGGTTCCTGTGGTTTGCAAGTTGCCTCTTGAAAAAGCACCTTTGGGACAACCATGACCTGAATGATTGTGAATCTCCATAGACATTATTCAAATTAAAATGTAAAAGTTAAAAAGGTGGAGAGAGCACCTTCAAGCCAATAACTACCCCTAGGATTGCCTACCATAGAGCCACATACTAATTAGCAGAGTTAGATCTTTTCTGATGGGAAGCGGTGACTCAGTGGCTAAGATACTGAGCTTGGCGATCAGAAGGTCAGCAGTTCAGTGGTTTAAATCCCTAGTGTCGCGTAAAGGAGTGAGCTCCCGTTACCTGTCCCAGATTCTGCCAACTAGCAGTTCAAAAGCACGTAAAAATACAAGTTCAAAAATAGGGATCACTTTGGTGGAAAGGTAATAGTGTTCTGTGCGCCTTCGGTGTTTAGTCATGCTGTCTGCATGACAAGGGAGACATCTTCAGACAGTGCTGTCTCTTCGGCTTTGAAACGGAGATGAGTACTGCTCCCTAGAGTCGGGAAAGACTAGCACATACCATATTTTTTGGAGTATAAGACGCACCTTTTTGCCTCAAAAAAGAGGCTGAAAATCTGGGTGCATCTTATACATCGAATACAGCATTTTTTGCCTCCTGAAGCCCCGCTTCCTTCACCAAAATGGCCCTGCATACCCTTATGGAGGCTTTCAGAGAGCTCCTGGGGGCTCTTTTTTGCCCCCAGCCCCCAGCAGCACTCTAAAAGGCTATGCATGCTAATTTTTTGACAAAAAACGGGCCCGTTTTCATAAAAAATGGCCCATTTTTTGCTCATCCCCCCCCCCGAGCACTCTGCAAGCCCTCCCCAAACCTATTCATGCCTTTTTTTTAAAGGGCCCATTTTTGCAAAAAGACCTCGGTGTGTCTTATACTCTGGTGCGTCTTATACTCCGAAAAATATGGTATGTGCGAGGGGAACCTTTACCTTTAGATCTTTTCTATAAGGCCAGGAGAGTGGAGACCTGCTCACCTCTGGAGCAAGATATTCCATAGGGCAGGATGGATCAGTGGAACAAGACATACTGAAGTAATATACAAGGGTTGGTCCAGGAGAACATATTGCCATATTATTTATTCATATCCTCCTAATGAAGCTATAGAGATGCACACAACTTGATTCAAATGTCATTGTAAGAGAATGGGTCATTTTAGCTACAACAACTTGATCCATGCATTTGAGTGGGTATAATCATGGCAAGGTCTATATCTTGTTGCAGTAGAATAGCAAGTTATTGAATGCAACCCTGTTTAGTTTACAAACATGGATTAATTGATTGATAAACCAGGTAATTGATTATATGCTATCAAGTTGGGAAAAACTTAGCAATGTAGATAAATTTGCTGTAATCTCTTCCCAATTCGGTCCTTTGGGCTTTCTCAGTTTTCCAGCATGCATCAAGAATAATGTCTCCCAGTCCTCAGTTTTTCCTAAAGTCAGCTTCGACACCTCATGTATTCCTTCCAGGGCAAGGCTCTAAGCTTCATTGGATGATTCCAAACATTTTAATAAGAAATGAAATTAAGGATATTGTTTAGAAGGCCAGGTCCTGAAGGTGAAACTCAAATACTTTGGCCACCAAATGAGAAGGAAGGACTCAGTGGAGAAGAGCCTAATGCTGGGAAAGTTTAAGGGCAAAAGGACGACAAGACTGAAGTGGCTGGATGGAGTCATCGAAGCAGTAGACGTGAGCTTAAATGGACTCAAGGGGATGGTAGAGTACCATGGGCATGACCAGCATGTGATGTATGCAGCCCGTGGGCCGAGAGTTTGACAGCCCTGTTCTAAAGTATTTTGCATGTTGGTATATCTACTTTACAGAGATGTGCTTTTTGGCTCTTCTAGATTTTGGCAAGCAATGTTCATAGCAGCAATGGGCTGCACTTGCAACTACGTAGTAGCTTAACCATAGCCTCATAAAATATTGTAAAATTGGGTCAGTCACATGACTGCCCCATTTTATTATTGTTGCAACCTATGACCATAATAGGCAGGCTCCAGTATAGTTGTAACTCCAGGACTACCTATACAGCCTGATATGGTTTTTAAAGGGAAAAAAATCATGATTAATTAATTAGAGTGTGTGAAGTCTGTTCCATACTTGTTTTCTCAGTTAAGAAGTTCTGACGATGGTAACATACAAAATTCACTTGTCAAAATGTGTTTAATTACCATGATTAAAGACGTAGCTGTCAGGATATTTAATACTTGGAGCTAATTCTTATTATGATGTTGCAGTGATATGTGCAATTCCACTAAATGTACTAACTGGAGCCAACTTCCATTGTGATAAGAGCCAACTTCCATTGTTGTATAGTACTTAATTATAGTTAATTTGATAATAAGAGAATTGCAATGTATTTTGTTTGTTGGCAGACTAAAAACCCATGTCACAGTTATCAAATATGCTCATTATTAAAAGATAGACAGCTGTTAGTGTAAAAAAAAAAAACTAAATACAGATTTGATCCTAAAGCCAAATACACTAGAACAGTCTTTTTTTTAAAAAAAAAAAAATCAAAATGCCAAGGACAGTAAAATGGATTCAGGAACTAGGTTTAATTCAAAATAAAACTATAATAGCTTTAGCACCCAACATGTTAATGTCAAATTCAGAAGATCCTAAGCCACTCACCAAACTTGACACTTTCCTTCCTTAAAAACAAACAAACTTTTTGATCTGGCATTCTAGGTATAGCATTTAAGTAGCTACAATCTATTCATTTTCTTACAGTAGAATGTTTTTGGATCCCAGAAGTATTCAGGACTCAGAAAAATCGTTTTGCCTTTGATACCCACTTCACTTGGGACTTCTCTGCTGTATTGAGCACAACTGCAACTAGCTGGTTTTGCCATTGCACAATATGTTTTAAGTGACATAGATTAATTTGCATTGATCAACGCACAGAGAACATTGGATTGCAAAGTTATCTGAAAATGGAATAGCCTGCATGTTAGTCCTTAAACCACATACGTTTCCTGTGGGGGATGCGGAAATGGCAAAGTCGAAACAGTGACATTTGGTTGCATCAAGGTACAGCCAGTATGGCTTTCTGCTGTATTTTGTGTGGGGTTGTGTATGTGCTTCCTTTGTAATTAGGATGGCAATAATTTGCAACTGACTGCATTATTAGCATTTTATCTTTAGATAGCTAAGTGCATTTCAGAAATGTATAGTACAGGTTGACAAAGTTTGTGCTTTGAAACAATAACACACATTCGCAGATGCTCAGTAGCTACCAACCAAGAATGTAGCTCTTAACTGCAGCTTACATATCTGGGACCCAATTAGTTTAATGAAATGCCAACAGGCTCTTGCTGGCACAACTATAGCCTTGCTTATTGATTCACTTTTCATGATTATCTGGTAAATTACTTCACCCCATTCTTGAAAGAATGGATCCTGGCTTTCTTTCATTCTTGGGTTATTATATTGGACATTTTAAAAATTCAATCTGTTAGAAATCTGTTTGTGTTACTGTGTATAAAAGGCAATTACATTTTTGGTTGACAAAGGCAACCTCAACTAACTGCACTGTGGTAGGAAAGCACTGGTTGTTTCTAAATTAATTTTAAGACCAGAAAGCATGTCCTATGAGCTGAATACTTCCACTTTTTCCATCAAAACAGCAAGAAGCTTCTCTTTTAACTATGGAAAAGCAAGCCAAGCACCCACTCACAAGAACTATTTGGAGAATGGTAGGACCCTGTACTTGAAAGGTTCAGATTTCAGAAGCTTTCCAAAGCATCATGAGAACGGGGTGCACAATTTGGAGAATGGTACAAGTAGGCCCAGGAAGGCCTGGTGTGGCCAACAGCTAAATCACATAGAGTCAGGCTGGGCACACCGTGTCAACAATGGGAGGAAAACAGTAAAGGTGGGCACAGCAGGGCTCTGACAGGTAGGATGGTGGGGAAAACTGAGCTTTGCATGTGGCGGGGCAGGGGGGAACTGGCCAAGTGCTGCTTAAGTGAGCATCTCTCAGTGGCAACAGAAGTTCTGTGGCTGAAGTAGAAGCCTGAGGGCAGGAAAAACTGGCTGAAACTGCTGAAGGCCCGTGGCTTCTGCTTCAGCCTCAACTCTAGTGCTGTCAACTACTGCTGTGGAGAGCAGCCAAAAGGGCATAGAATATCTATGCCATAGATATTGGGGGCGGGTGGTAAGGGAGAAGGATAGACATGTGAGGGAAGTTGCAGAACCCCATGGTTATAAGTTTGGGTTAGTTGCCAAGAATCCTAGTTTTGATTATCAATGACCAAGTGGGGACTGCAGTAGCCATAACTTCTGACAAAGGTTGTATGTCCCTTTAGCGCTATCATAAATTCAGGTGGTTGTGGAATGAATGGCATAACTGGAGGACTACCTGGATAACATTATCCAGTTTATAAACTGAATTTTATCCTGTTGAAATTGCTCTTCCTTTATTCAGCAAATGATGCAAGCCATGGTAGGTTACACGTAAGATGCACTATAAAAGTATGTTTCCTATTGAACTTTTTTTAATCTATGAAGTAATTTAGCACTTTGTAAATTTCTCAAAGTTGCTTGCAACAATTATGCACTAGAGGGAGCTATACTTCCATTGCTGAAGGAATTAAAATTGAAATTAAGAATCTACAACACATGCTTTTTCAGACCTGAATAATCAGCTAATAGGAGCTAGGGCCTTTCTTTATATAAATTTTTTTTAAAAAATGCACGAATACATAAGAACATTGCTTTTTTTAAAATAAAAACCGGCCCGGTCCTATTATTATATTTATTTAGAAGTGTCCCTGGATTCTTTAAATTAGACATTTCTGATTTAAAGCTCAATGCTTCTCTCCCAATCCCTACATGAAATATTTTTAATGCCTAGAATCTTCAGTATTATCCAATCCTTTGAGTTTTCAGTATGCTTGGGGGAGAGCTTGAGGGTGAAATTGTCAAAACTTCATCACATATAGTGAGATCAAAAGATTTCAATTGTTCTAATGGTTTTAAATTTTCAAGTGTTTGACCCTGTTGTCATTATGATTGCACACTGAGACAATTGCCAACTCTTAAAGAGGCATCTTGCTGCTACCTAGATGCTTAAGACCAGGGTTGTCAAACTCGATTTCATTGAGGGCCACATCAGGGTTGTGTTTGACCTTGGGGGACCAGATTGCGTGTGGCCAGAAGGTGGTCGTGGCCAGTTTCATGTCATTTGTGTCGGGGGCACCTGTGGTAGCCCGAGCGCTCTGCCGGAAAAAACGGGCTCCCGAGCTCCATTTTTGGTTGTGACGGCTTCCAGCAACTCTCTGCCTCTGTTTTCACTGGCAGAGGCACTATAGGCCACTCCTTTACTCCTTTGCTGTTTCCAGAGAATCCCCACAGGTCAGATCTAAGCACCCCATGGGCCGAATCCTTGAGTTTGACACCCCTGTTTTGCACTCTGGTACCAACAATCTCTTGCCATTAGCCAAGGTGGCTGCAATGAGTGATAACTGGTCCAGAGCATTTGGAAAGCATCAGCTTTGCTTGTCCCCACTTTAAGCTATGGATGGAGAGTAGATCTACCTTTGCTACATTGCCTCCCTGAGCTGTTTGAAGCCATACTGGATATAGCTTTAGCAAATGGGCAGCTGTCGAATGTAGTATCTGTCAAAACAAACCGCACTATGCAGAGACAGCAACGCAGATGGAGCTCACCACTGTTTGTCTTTCTTCAGCTAAAAAAATGTTTGCATAAAAATATTTATGAAAAATAGTTTACTCCTGAAAATTGGGGAGGGGGGCAGTAAAATGTGCATGAAGGGTAATTTAAAACCAGTCCTAAGGGAAATTTAGCTTTCTGAAATATGAATTGGAGGAATTTACATGAAAAAGGAAGACCGCAAGGATGCGTGGGTGAAAAAGATATGCTATGACTGCATAAAAATCCCATGCACATTAGTAATCTCAGGTGAATCTCTATATGATATATAAACAGTTATAATTAACACGCATCTGTGTACATGTATATGTAAAACCTTTGTTTTGAAAAACCCAAACATGGTCCAAAATATTATATTATTTGTATGGACAGTTAAACTAATTATATTTATACTTGACTATAGATGCTCAGGGACGCAGTGACTCAGTGGCTAAGACGCTGGGCTTGTCAATCAGAAATGTTGGCAGTTCACTGGTTCGAATCCCTAGTGCCACGTAATGGAGTGAGCTCCCGTTACTTGTCTCAGCTTCTGCCAACCTAGCAGTTCGAAAGCATGTAAAAATGCAAGTAGAAAAATAGGAACCACCTTTGGTCGGAAGGTAACAGCATTCCGTGCGCCTTTAGCATTTAATCATGCCGGCCAGATGACCACAGAGACATCTCTGGACAGCGCTGGCTCTTCGACTTTGAAACGGAGATGAACACTGCCCTCTAGAGTCGGGAACGACTAGCACCTATGTGCGAGGGGAACCTTTCCCTTTATCTTATAGATCCTCAGTTAAAATTTCCGAGTTTTGGAAAGTTGTCACTTCCTAAGAGCACTTCCAAGAGAAACTCTGCATGTGTATATAACAACATGTGGGTACAAGGTCAGTTTTTCTTGATGCTTTTTCCATGCCAAACCACCCTCTTCCTTTAAATAAGTAAAATTAAAAGCTCGAGACAGAACAGACAGCAGCACATTGCTGACCTTAACTGATCTCAAATACTAAGCAAACTCAGATCTGATCAGTATTTGCCTGAAAGATCACCACAAGGCCCCTGAAACTGGAACTCTGAATTTTGGAGAAGGAAAAAAAGAATAGCCCCCCCCCCCCCAGATCATTTCCACGCAAAGAATTTCTGCCAGTTCCATATAGTTCTGCCTGAGCAGAACTATAGTAGTTGGCTCATTTTGAGGGCTGAGTTAGCTCTTCTCTGCGCTGATTTATTGCAAACTGGAGAAAATCTGAGCTCTTTTGCAATGCTAGAACTTTTGGGCCATCTAGTTCCCTATTGGTGGAAGCCTTCATCTCTCCTGGGTTCCAGGTCCTGATCTCAGATGAGTCCCTCTGGTGCAGAGCAGTCACTTGAAACCTCCCAAGTAATGTAGCTGTTTTGTAAGTCAACTTCACCACCACCACCACCACCACCACCCCAGCAAAGGGGAAACCCAAGTAGAATTTCTATCATCTCTTTGCCTGGCCTGCTATGTGAGGAGAAAAGTCTCAAGAATCTGCAAATATTTTATAAAAATAGTTTTGAGAGTAGAAGTCTAAACAATTTTGTTTCAACTTCTACCTTCAAAATGATGCTACAGGGCATAGCACACCAAAGCAACATAGACACAAGGACAGTTTTCCCACCTACGCCATCATTCCGCTGAACAACTATTTCCCACAACACTGTCGAATTATTTAGTAAGACTGTATTACTATTATTCTTCTCATCTTTCCTATTACTCATCTCCTTTTCTACTTACGACTATAACTTTGTTGCTTGTTATGATTTATATTGTTTTATTTAGTTTCCTAGTATGATTTATGTTGATTGCTTATTTAGTACCCTAGGACTGTCACTAAGTGTTGTATCTTATGATTTATGATGAATATATTTTTATGATGGCTATGATTTATCATTTATAGCTTTTATGTACACTGAGAGCTTATACACCAAAGACAAATTCCTTGTGTGTCCAATCACACTTGGCCAATCAAGAATAAAGAAAGAAATAGTCAAACTAGCCTGGAGAAGGCCAGTTATGTTTTAAAGTGGAATTCCTGGAGCTTCTGAATATAATCGATTAGAAAGGCTGGGAAAACCAATTGATTGCCAGGCTATTGATAGGATATAGCTATGTGTTTTTATATGGTGTCTTTCTTTCTTTCTTTCTTTCTTTCTTTCTTTCTTTCTTTCTTTCTTTCTTTCTTTCTTTCTTTCTTTCTTTCTTTCTTTTTCTTTCCAACTGCCATCTCTCATAAAGTTGTCCAGACTAACAACACAGATGTAAAGGAAAACTACTAATTTATTTATTTATTTACTTACTTACTTCGGAGATTTTTTCTCTGAAATCTGCAGCAGCTGTGAGAATAGGGCACTGAATAACATGTTTGCACAGTTTGGATGACAAATGATCACAGGCAGTCCTTTTTTAGTGATTGCCTAATTTAATAATGTTACAACAGTGATGGAGAAGTAATTTTACAATCAATTTTCCCATTTATGACTTTCAAAGGTCTGCAAAACAAAAGAAAGCTGAAGCAAGATCTTAAGCACTATTGCCGTTTCACTTAGTAAGTGCTCATTTTAGCAATTGAGGTGCAAGTCCCAGTTGTGGTTGCTAAATGAGGACTATCGTAGTTTATAGAAATGGCAAGAGAACTAGGATATTGTATATACTGCTTCATAGTGTTTTACAGCCCTCTGTGGGCTGTTTACAATGCCACAGTGTCAAATACACAGTGACGTGCGGTGAGGTTTATGGCTGGTGAGGCACACAAGTCAGTTTCTTCACCTTATCCTCTATAATGAGATGTAGATCAGGAGTGTAAACTCAAGGCCCATGGGCCAAATCCAGCCCATGGGATGCTTAGATCTGGCCCGTGGAGGCATCGGTCGCTCGCTCCTGATCCTCCCTTGTTTGCTCATTTGACAGGAAGCACGGAGAAGAGTGTGAAGTCCAGCGGAGGCAGGAAGGTTCTCAGAGCTCTGGGAAGCTGCAAAAGCGACTGGGGTGTGCCGAGAACCTTCCTGCCTCTGCTGGACTTTGCGCGCTCCTTGCGAATGCAATAGATGTCCAGAAGTGGCTTTTGTGGCTAGTGGGGTTTGGGCTTCCAGCCCAACAGCCCCCACCGCTTCTGGACATCTATTGCAGTCGCAAGGAGCTCGCAAAGTCCAGCGGGGGCAGGAAGATTCTCGGCGCTCTTGAGAACCTTCCTGTCTCCGCCGGTTGCTGGTTGCCCAGCTGCTATGGCCCCACATGCACCCCTTCTCCCTCCTCCTCCTCTTCACTCCCCCAAGGCTCGTCTCCTCCTTACCGGAGCTCAGCGGGAGCTGGACACAAGGGATTGGAGGAAAACACATTTTGGAAAACTTCACCAAGGGAGGCGGGGAACCAGTGGGGGGCAGGGCATTCTGGAACGCCCCCATGCTTTGCTGGTGGCCACGCCTCCTAGGCAAAGGCAAGTTTGGGAAGGTCCTAGGAGGCCGGCCGTGCCACACAAGCTACCACCCATGAGCGGTGACGGAACGGGCAGGGCAAGTGAGCAAGAGGGAGAGGCAGGTGCTCCGTGACGAACCTCTTCTAACCGGAACGACCGCCCTCTACTATGAGGCAGGAGAACTACGTGCCTCACCTAGTCTGACTTTTTAGGTGTTTTAGGATCGCTCAGCACAGGAAACACGTTCTACACATAGTTGTTGACAAAAAACACTCCATTTTATATTATATACATCAGCTAAACTATTAAAAGTGACATACAGAGAGACAGCAATGCGGTCTCATTACAGATCATGTAAAACGGTTAAGCAGAGTCTTCCACGGTGAGGCAGCAGCTAGTTCAGCCTCTCAGGCGAGAGCTGCGGTGAGGCTGAGCTAGCTGCTGCCTCACCATGGATGACTGCTTAACTCTTTAAAAAAGCCTCTTAAAAAGCGCCCTCTACTATGAGGCAGGAGAACTGCATGCCTCGCCTAGTCTGACTTTTTAGGCTTTTAAGCCTCTGTTTAACTCTACTCGTGCTGAGCGATCATAAAACGCCTAAAAGTCAGACTAGGTGAGGCACGCAGTTCTCCTGCCTCATAGTAGAGGGTGCTTTTTAGAGGCTTTTTTAAACATTTAAGGTCATCCACGGTGAGGCAGCAGCTAGCTCAGCCTCACTTCAGCTCTCACCTGACTAGTTGAACGGTAAAAAACATTTAATTTATTTTTTCCTTTTACATTTTTTTTTCTTTTCATGCTGAGAGGTGAGGCTGTGCCTCACTTGCCTCACCTGACTGCACGTCACTGCCAGCATGCTGCCCCCAACAATCTGGGTCCTCATTTTACCAACCTCGGAAGGATTGAAGGTTGAGTCAAGATCAACCTTTGTCAGGATCAAACTCCAAGCAGTGGGCATAATTTGCCTGCAATACAGTGCTGCATTCTAACCACTGTGTCACCACAGGGCTTCTTTCTTGCATTTTCAGACTGGTAGCACTTAGGAGGAGGATAGGTTGGTTTCAAACTGCTTTGCAAGGATCAGAAAGGGAAAATGGTGGATGTGTGGAAATATCCTAAGAAATCCAGGCGTGAACATTGATAAGACACAAGTGCTGCATATGTACTTTATAAAGATCAATAATTATATGGTCATCGATTAGGTTTAAAAAATTGTTAAGTATTTAAATAAAAATTGTACTTTTGTAAAATTGGTGTTGAATTCCTGTTCTTTAGTAGAAACACTGAATCATTGAGTTAGTTTGCTGAAAGGACAAGTGATGATATTTTCATGCTGTTTACTCAATAATTTAAATGTCATATACTGTATCAGTTATTATGGTGTCCCTGTATAGTGCGGAACGAATGAAGATCTCTAACAAAAAAAAACCTTTCAAAAGTGTCCTCCCAGACTGCGTGCTTTTAGGAATACTTTGCAGTAAAGGATACATATGAAATGAAAGAAGCAAATATTAATCCTCTGCGAGGGGTAGTACAGGTAGTCCTCAACTTACAACAGTTCATTTAGTGACAACGATGGTGAAAAAAATGACATGACCATTTTTCACACTTCCAATCATTACAGCATCACCATGATCCCCTCATCAAAATTCAAACATTTGGCAACTGACTCACATTTATGACGGTTGCAGTGTTGCAGGGGTCATGTGATCAGCTTTTGCCACCTTCTGACAAGCAAAGTCAATGAGGAAGCCAGATCCACTGAACAACCATGTTAGTTAGTAATTGCAGTGATTCCCTTATTGCATGAAAGTTCTTAAAATGGGGCAAAACTCATTTAACAACTGTCTTGCTTAGCAATAGAAATTTTGGAGCTCAATTGTGGCTGTAAGTCGAGGACTACCTATAATGTGTGGACTTCAACTTGCTGAATGTCCCAGCCAGCTAGTATTTGGGGAGTTGAATTCTACACATCTTCAACATGCCAAGATTGAGAAACAATGATGTATTGCATGCAAGTCAAGTGCTTTAGTATTGAAGTAGGTATTTAAGAAGTAAATATAGTAGGGTGTGTTGCTTTCCAGTTGTGAATCTACAGACTAGGCAGGGGCATGCATGGGAGATCTCAAAAAAACACAACCATGGGCATGACCACTTTACCCCGTTGTTATGTGTGATGCACCCTTTTCCGTTGTAGTCCCCATATTGTCTTTCTTTCTTTTTATTACTTATGGACAGCCCTGACAAGAGCTGTAAATTAACCCTGAGAATTCTAAGAAAACTTGTTAAAGAACAATCCCAGGATTATTTGAGGAAACAAAAACATTGCTGACATCTGACATCACTTTATCAACAATGTGGCATCCGTTTCTTTTTTATATGCTTATTTTTTTACCTATTACTGGGCCATAAAATAGTTGGGAAGAAGATATAAAAGTTTCTGGAAGAAGAAGAAAATGGGGGAGAGCTGAAAATATAGGCTTGTATGTTTCACCTTTGGTTGCCATAAAATTATACTGAAATATTTTCCATTGCTGAGAATTGAAGCCATGCATAGTTATTAAATTACTGTGTCCTTTGTCAATTACTGACTTCCTGGAATGTTATAGAACTTGAGCATTTTTCACACCCGCCCCCCCCCCCCAAAAAAAGCATCTTGTATAAATTGTGCCATCCAACAATAATAAATCCTTTATCTTTGGGCCCTGCCTTTCATTCTAAATGCATTACAGTGTGTGCCGTTTTATGGATCGGGCTGGATTAGTAATTTTCTTTGGGTCAAATATTTAAAGAGGAAAGTTGTTCCTTTTTTTTGCTAACCCTGTGTATTCGTCTCTAATCAATATAAATGAATCAGAGTAACTATGTGAAATCAAAACTGAAGCAAGATAAGACTTGTAAAGAGGAGGAGGAGACGTTTCTAAAATCCATTATAAAGATTAGTGCCTCTGCAATATAAGAATCACGTAAAATAATAACAAAGCGTGTATGTGTAGAAGTGCATGTGCATATATTTCTTTGTTTAAAGTAGCCTCCCCCCCGCTCATAAATTATATAGCTATTTCCTCTCAAACATTTCTTCTCTATCTAAACATAGAGAATACCTTCCACTTTAATCTTCCAATAGAAAAAGGAAATTCCCAGAAGCCCCAACCATATCTGATTCAGTAACACATATCAACTTGTGCTGGAGAGGTTTCTTTAATGACTTGATACTCAGCAGCACCAGATCCAGACTGAAGGGCTAAAAGATGCTTATAAAATACACTCTGGGAATCATGTATGTCTATAAAAAGGAACAGCCTCTTACCTACTTTGATTGTTTTCCTTTTACACACATCTGCCACCATATTTCTTGTCTCTATGGAGAACTAGTGGCAATTCCAAAGCTACCTTCCTCCCTCAGCAGGTGCATCTTACCTGTTCCGTTACATACTCGGTGAATTATTGCACATGCAATAATGTTATGTTGCTTTCCTATAACAACAACAACAACAACAACAACACACTTCTGTAATGACAATAAAACAAATGTCTGTTCCCAAGCTAATCTGGGTCTACTCTTTTATTCCGGGACTTTGAATTTACAGGCTAAGCGGTAATAGACCTACTTAGGCAAGACAAGATAAAGTGCTAATTTTATCACTGAGTCATCTTAAGTTCAGATTCTGGAAAATCTAGGATGACTGGCCCAGATTCAACATCATAGTAAGCTGTCAATGAGCCTTGCTACTATCTCTTTTTCATTGCCGGCAGTGCCTTAATGTATGAATGAAGATGGGAAACAGGTGTTTTTTTTAAACTTCGGTTTATCCTCCCTCCCTAAAGTCATTGATCTGTGCCCTGGAGTCTGATAAGTAGATGGCATACCAATTGCAATGAAAAAAGCTAACAAAAAAGGCATTTGTTCATGTTGCTTTGACTAGATGTAGAAGATGAAGATCATACAAGATGCCCATCTTCAGAGCTTAAGGAAGCTGGAAGAATCTGCCCTTGGTCTGAGGTGGCAGAAGTAGAATAAGGCATAAATCTCTTAATCTGTTCTTTCCTTGAAACAGCAGAAGGAAGTGGTTTCAAGAGTAATGTCGGAAACAGAAACTTGGCTTCCAACTAAAAGATTGCTTCCCTTCTCTAATCCCAACCCTATGTATGATGATAGATTTCTTTAATTATGGAGCGAAGCCAGTCATTCAAGATTTACAGTATTCTAATTGTGATGCACATGGTACAAATTTGTTACATGTTCTGTTAAATTGACCAGGTCGTACAAAACACTACTTCATATGGAGACCTGCTTTATTGCCCTTATAAAGTTCCAATAATGAAATCATTTTTTTTTGTTTCATTTTGTTCGTTTTCTTACTTGTATTCCACTGACTCACCAAACAGTTCTAGGCATCATAAAACAAAGTGAACACCTTAAAGAAGAGCATGAATGCATAACATGAAGTAATATTCCTCATCACTCACTCATTTATTCTTTAATTGCCAGCAATCTTATCATGTCCTTTTGGAAAGCTCTTCACTCTTACACAAACCTCAAATGTGTCAGCTGCCCTCCCCATCACTTGTGCTGCATCCTGCCACAATCCTGAGATTGGGGGAGGGAAGGGGCCTGTTGTAAAGGGGTCATGGGGCAGGGGGGAGACTAGCCTGGTCAGGAAGCAGAGGTGTGAACCCATTTCACAGGGCCCACCTTCAAGGATTTTTGGATGTCCAGGACCTGGGAATGGAATCTTAACTGCTTCTTAAAGTGTCCTGTTCTCAAAACCTCTTACTATCCTATTGGGCACTGACAAACTGGTCAAAGCAGGGAGGGCTAAAGGTTTGGAACAATGTAGCAATTTGTGTGGGTTTTCTTCAGATCTAGCCTTGCTTTCGCTGCATCCAGTTGTCTCTAGTAAAAGAGCTTTGTAACCTGCTGATGGAATCAAGCGTCTTTCTTTCTTAGAGAGCCAGCTGGGGCAGGCTTGTTTATACCTGATAGCCAGTACCTTGAATTGCACAAAAAGCCTACCATTAGCCAATGCAGTTCGTGCAAATGTATGTTACTTTGCTCTACCAATTTTAATTCTGAATCATCTTGAGGATCAGCAAACCTATATGATTAGCTGCAGTAATCCCAGTGCAAGTGATAAACCTAAGAGTTTTTGATGCAAACATGTTGTGGTCCAAGAAAAATCAGAATTGATATGCCAGGCGCTTTGCAAAATAGCTGTACTATCAATGGCTTTCACTTGTTTCAGTAGGTGCCACAAATCCAGCAGGACCCTTCCCTTCCCAGATTGTGTACTTGCTGTTTTAATGCCACCCTATTTAAAGCCAAATATGGAATTGTTTCTGAATCATAATCAATGTTACTGAATGCCACAGAATTGTCAAGAGGGCTACTTTCCCCCTCCCCTCCCCCATCAAGGCCAAGGTGCAGGTAATCCACAAGAGTAGCCACAGCAGTTTCCATCAGATGCCTAGGCATGGAACCACACTGGAAGGAGCCCATATAATCTGTTTCCAGAAGGAGTCTCTATAATAGCCTCACCATCACCAACACCGTTCAAGAATATACAGAGCTGTGGTGGCGCAGCGATCAGAATGCAATACTGCAGGCTAATTCTGCCCACAGACAGGAGTTCGATCCTGATCGGCACAAGGTTGACTCAGCCTTCCATCCTTCCGAGGTCAGTAAAATGAGGACCCAGATTGTTGGAGAAAATATGCTCTGTATTAGAGCCGCTTAGAAAGTTAGCACTATGGAGTGTATATAAGCCTAAGTGCGATTGCTATCTGGGCTGAACAATAGCCTCTTGTTGAAATTGCATCATAACCTCCCCACTTTAAGAGACATTCATTATGGCAGCATGCATCTATCTCCTTTCTGGCAATCAAAGTAACTAGTTGGGCTCAACCTACAGGAGCTGGAAATGATCTTCTAAAGAACACTTTCTCAAAGTTCACGGATTTGAATGAATTCCAAACATTAATAATTCTTTTCTTTGGTGGATATTACAAGGACATTTGTACATGTTGGGGAGAAAGAGTTGTATGGGAAGAATACATCAATATTACTGAACTGGTACTTGTTTTTCTGCCTTCACTTTTGCTTTCAATAGTAATGTTGGTCATGCAGAGGACCTTAATTATATGATTTTTACATTGTTGTATCAATAACATAGTGGGTTTGTGTAAAATATAGCTCCAGCCATCAGTTATAAAAACTTTGGTTCTACTTAGAATTACATTTTTGAAAATGTAATGTATTAAAAAAAACCTGCACTTTTCCATTTCTGCAAACGTATTCATAGTATCAGTTGAAATTTCGGATGAGCTAAGCTGATGATTATTTGATGGAAATCAGTTTACTTTCTTTAGAACGGAAAGAGAAGTTTAGTAAAATATATAGTTAAGGTTGATTGCTCTGAATGTAATTACAAGTAGAAAATTTCTACTGTGCAGTATTTTACGTTGATTGTAGGGATGATTTAGAGGAAATGAAAAATAAGTAGTTCATGTAGAAACGAAGAGAGATCCGCAGATTTGCTCAGCCTGGATAACCAGAACTTTCGGTCTCCAATAGCAAAACTGTATTTCTCTAAAATTTGTTCTGTATGGGTGATGATGCCTTGAAATAGTACATGAAAACAAAATCTGAGCTTGAAAGTTCAAAGATGAGAAAAAATAACATCAACAAAAGACTAGGTGGAAGATTGTTCCCCATTTGCCCAATACCGGTGGCAATCCTCTGGAGAGAAGGGTTGAGTTTGCAATGAAAAACAATTTGGAACAAGAAGCCACATTAGCTGTGTTCTTCTGGAATTCTTCTAGCACCCTGAATGTGGACAGCTTAATAACGAATCTCAGCCTGAACTCAAGAGATGAAAGCCCACAGCTTAATGTCTGTGGAGATTCTTAGTTGTCCGGGTCATAGTTGTCTCAAAAGTGCTTTTTTTCTTCAAATGGCAACTCGTTTCTTTTATGAGAAGCAGTAGTAATAGCACCTAGACGTATACACTGCTTCACAGAGCTTTATAGCCCTCTGTAAGTGGTTTACAGAGTCAGCATATTGCCCCCAACAATCTGGCTCCTCCTTTTACCGACCTCGGAAGGATGGAATGCTGAGTCAACCCAATGAGAGTCGAAGTGACGAACTGCCAGCAATTCAGCAGAAGCAGCCTGTAGTACTTCATTCTAACCACTGCGCCACCACGGCTCATAAAGCAAAACATTTTTGTTAGGAATATAATCTAACAGTTGGGTTGGCAATATATAAATCATGTAAGAATGCTATACCTGTTTCTTTAAATCATACTGTAAAATGTGATTGGTTGCTGTTCTCAATCGGCCATAAGAGGGAGCCAGAATGACTGTTAGCTCTCTGTTAGATTTTCTTCCTCCTCCTCAAGGAAAAAACAATCAAGTTGTCTTTTGAAGAAGAAAAAAAATCACCAATGACACAAAGTCACAACTTGTGTCAGAGATTTGGACAACTAGGTCGATCTTTCCCTCCCAATCTTGGGATTCAAAGGATTGAAATGGGATCACGTTTAGAGTTGTATTTCACTGCCAAGAAATGCTCTGACAATTAAATAGCCCCAGTGTCAGCTTCTGCTTTGCTGTTGCTTCAGCTGCCATGAAACGGGGAGGGAGGGCACGGTATTTTGGGTGGGGTTACTCATTGTGCGGGAGGAAGGATCTGGAGTTCTCTGGATGGACAGACTACGCATGCGTGGGGGTTTTCCCGCTTAGACTAACGGCACTGACATTCCATCTTCATGATGCCTTTTGAAGTTATCTCACACCTGACACTTGAAGGACTTATGATTGGACTGGGCCTATGATGCCAGGGGGTGTGGAAAGGGCTATTCTATATATCAACTGCTTTCGCGCCTAATTAACCAGACTTTGCTATGCAACCGCTCTCTAGCCATATGTAATTAGTAAAAGTACTTTTGATTTCCTACACATGGAATCATTGGGTCTTTCTTTCCTAATTATATTATGGAGGGATGCTGACACCCAGATATTAACACTGCACTATATTTTCTTGGTACTTCCTGGTTTTCCCAGAACCCGTAAGAGATATATTGTTAGAGTAAGGTTTTTCATTCATTCATTAAAGTCCACCATTTCTCGAAACACTGCTTCTTGAACAAAGTATATTGTGTATCTTCAGCTTCCCAGAGAGAAGATAGAGAAAAGAAAGCTGTAACAGTTCAAACAAAGGCAAATGTGAAAGTTAATAATGATGAATTTTGTCATAAGCAAATGCTGTTGACCTTCAGAGAATATTTGCTGACATTTTAATACTATAGAGGGCAGAGTATAAAGGCCATCCACTCTGAAGAACATCATGGAATTAAAAAGAAAGAAGAGGTCATCCATTAGATTTTATTACAGCTGGATAGAGTGTGAGCATAAGATAGCAATTTGTAAAGATCTTAGATAAACATATTACCCAGTGTTGAACTAAAACCACAGGATTATGGAAATAGCTTAGACACTGCAATGCTTTTTCATTTAGCAGTAAAAGAGCTAAGATGGATCTATGAAAAGAAATAATAAAAAGCTTTTTTAAAAATTAAAAAAAAACCCACTAAATACTTGCAGAAATTTAATGAGAGGAGGAATAAATAGCAAAATGTTTCCCATGCTACAGGGAGGTGGTTTTTTTTTACAAGTATTTTTAAAAAAAACATAATGAGCGAATTATTCCTGAGTTGATTGGAATATGCAGTCATGTGGTGATAGAGCTAATGCAATGGAACAGCATGCATTATATATAGCGTGCTGGAAGATTTTTTCCGGTATTAAATAACTATATGTAAATTCTGGCAGGAAAATCTTTGAATTCCAAAATGTTCATATTTTTTTCTTTTTTACAAAATCTTTTTTAGATATATTGAAATATTAAAAGAGCACAAGCCTAAATTAGTCTGGACTGAAAAAATTGCTGAACACTACTTGGAATATAAAAAGTGAGTTGTTATTATTGTTTATTGTTCTTTAAATTCAATAAATGCCAAACTGCTGTTGAACCATCTATATTCATGGAGGAAATGACCTTTTGACTGAAGGGAGAGAAATAAAACATCTTCTTTACTTTTAAAAGTTTCAAACAATACAAAAAAGATTGGTTTTTAAGAAATTGGATAAATAGCAGAATCTTTACCAATAAGATGTTAAGTACCTGTTGATCATGTAACAAAACAGTAAGATGCTTTTATTGTAGGTGAAGGTACTAACACTTGTTCATATTAACCCAAATCCATCATTATATGTGGCTGCATTTGGGTGTGAGAGAGCTGGATGTTAACACATGAATAACTCTTTTTGTTGACAGCTGGATTTAAAATTTCCTTTAAGCTCAAAAGATATATTACTTTATTCTCAATGTTTTATTTTATGAGAAAACAGAACTAAACTCATACCTATTTTTCAAGGGGAAAAACTCAGTCCAGAATGGTTTCCTGATCCAGATCTGAAATGGGTGGTAGGTGTCAGGATTCCAAGTAATAAATCCATCACAAGCAAAAACTCCGAGCCAGGTTTATTCCTCAAAGAACAGCTTTATTGGAAATATCATATTGGTACATATCTGGTGAAAACCAACTCTGAGGGGCCCCTTGGTTTTCACCCAATTAAAAGTAAACGTTTTCTCCTCAACCTCAAACAATGAGTCATATGGCCCAATCAAGGCAACTTCCACTGATCTGGTGATATCACTCCGCCTTCCTCCAACCAGGTGTGAGAACATCCTTAGTTGCCAAGAGAAAATATTTCATTTTGGCTACACAACCCCAGCTATCTCTAATCCCCCCTCCCATCCCTCACTCCAGTGTGGCGGCACTGAAGCCTCAAGATGGCTTCTGCCAGAACAGCTTCAGGGTTGACAGTAGCACATCGTAAAGGGATAAGCAGGCACCAGATTTTTGTTTTATGATTTTATGCTTTTGTGGTTTCTCATGTTATAGTTTCTGGATTTTATTGTTGTTTTGAGCCAACCAGAGTTGTGCTTAAGAGGGGTGGTCAAATAAATAAATCTTGTGGCGTTTCCCTGCTGAAATACATTATTTTCTATATTGCAATTTGGCCCCAACATGGAATTTTGGGAGCAAATTATAGGCTGGCCCTATGTTAAAGGCCTAAGAGCCAAGAAGTCAATGTTGAGCAGAGTTCTGTGATATGAGGAATGTCTTTTTCAGAAAACTTTGCATTCCATACCCATCCTTCTTGGATGGTTGTAAGGGATGATTTCCTCTCGTTTTCCATTCTATATTAAAAGAAATAGAATGATTTAGCCAAAGGTTGACTTGTTTTTAAAGCACAATAAATTCTTTCCCTTTTGATATTTTGCTTGAGGAAGTTTTGACTACCTTCAATCCTTTTCCCATCAGAAAGGCTGAAGCACTTTATTTGAGAAACATCTCAGCTGGAAAATTTATCTCTCGTCACTTTTCAAGAAACCCAGGCTAAGTAAAGAAAAAACTAAGAGAACCACTACTGTATGCATGGGTTAAAATATATCTTATGCATTTAATATAGCTTTCCAAATTGTAGAATGTTAATTATTTTGCTAATTATAAGATGTTCTCAAGCCACAAACATTTCCTACATTTTCTCTCAGTTGCATGCTTAGTCTCCTACCTCATTCCTATCCTCTGGTTTTATGGAAGGAAATACATTGCAGGGGGAAAATAGCAGTTGTATTTGTCATTAGAGTATCAATTGTTATAATGATATATTAACTACACTATTTCTTTTTCTCTCTTTTTCTCTTGTGCCTCTTGCAGAAGTAAAGGAAACAAGCATATAGTCTTCTACCCAACTTTGAAGGTATGCTAATCTAATTTTAATGGAGTGGGTGCACCACAACTAGGAACTGGAGAGAATTTAGTTTGCATTTTGATAACATTTTAGCCAATGCACTTCTAAATTCTCATTATTTTGTGATGCAGCTCTCTGAGCATAAAATGCATATGACAGGGAAACATATACACAGAAATATGTATGAGTGGAAACTTAAAAAAGTATAACCAGTGCAGGGAAATTGGAACAGAAGAAACTTAAGAGAGGAAAAAAATAAACAGAAAGATGCCAAAACTGACAGATGCATGCATCTCTATTCAAAACATGAAGCTGTTCTACTCATGTTCCAAGGCCAGTACATTTATTAGTAAAATAGAGTAGCTACATTCTCTCTGTCGAGGAATAAATTGTCAGATTATTAACTGGCAATTTATACAAGTTGTAGCTCATTTAATGGTTTGAACTGATAATAAATGAAAGCTGTTTATGATATGTGATTTTTTTTTGTTTCTGTGAACCTCTCCCCCCAAACCATCAATCAATCCCTAAAGAGTATATTCAGCAAAATTAATAATCCATAATGTTTCTCTTGTGTTTTGCAGTCCATTCAACTGCGGTTAGAACTTGCAAAGCAACTGGGCACAGGAATCGCTATCTGGGAATTGGGCCAAGGCTTGGATTATTTTTATGACTTGCTTTAAAAGAAATGTTCTTTTCTTCACTGACCCTTCATCTTCAGTCAAATGAAGAGAGTTGATGTGGGCAGGACATTTATTTTGGGGCGGTGGCTATGTAATTTATATGAAACCTGCTTCATACTTTCCAATAAAGATATCTTTTGAGGTATTGCCTTTCCTGACGTGCGTGTAAATGAGTTAATTTTAAAGCAGAGAGAGACACCAATAGTGGTGTGCTGTAAACCCAGCTACAATGAAAGTAGGTAAGACATGTCTATTTCCCCCCATTTGTTTGTGCTTAAATCCATGGAGAAAATCTATCTGTGTGGTCGATAGGAGTCAAAAATGCCTTGATGGTACATAACCATAATCATTATCATGCTTAAAGGTAATTCAAAGTGCAGTGCTTGTGCTCCAATCTGGTAGAATCTTAAGAGGTCAGTAGAATTGACCTCTGAGTACACATCAGGTTGTAACAATTAATTATTGGCTGCCCTGAAGTAAACTGATTCTCGGGCAGTTTAAATATACTTGAGTCTAAAATAAATTAAACAATTTTGGGTTTATTTAGGCTGCTCATTCATTACAATCAGTATCAAATAAGGGTGAATTTAAGCCAAGTCTTGGGAAATGCAAATTCTATCTATACTGTCAAGTATATGTTGGTTTTATACTATTTTAATGGTCTGGATTTCCCCCACCATAATCCTAGAATGATAGTTTAGTGAAATGCTGAAAAGTTCTTCTTTTAAAGATTCCTATTGCATGCTGATTCACACAACTATAATATCCTGGGAAATGTGAACAGTTGCTGATCTATGAAACCTGCAGGGTATCCATATTTTCAGAGTTTCATTAAACCAAATTGCTCTGGAGGCTGCCAGGTTGTGTAAGTTATTGTAAATTGCTTAAGTGCAGCTCCTGGAACTTCTTGCTCTGTGATTGTAGAAATGTCTCTGGTGGCACACAGCTTTCCTCTTTTAGTAAAGAAGCCAGGAGAAGTTCCAGAGGTAGCATTTCCTTGGATCTGGATGGATCATCAGAGACTGAAGTCTTGTAGCACTTGAATTTATTTACAGGCTTGGATTTGTAGCAGCTTATTCATTGTCCTACATATAATCCTTTTGAGAAATCTCATGTACGTCTCTTGCTTGGTTCCTGCATAGCCATTTTCCTTTTGTGGGACTTTCTGTGCAGCATCTTGCTCAACTTCTGATATGCCAAGCATCTTATTTCTCTGCTACTGCTAAATGCATATTATTGTCTGTGTAGCTAATTCCAGAACTTGAGAGCAAGAAGGCTTCTGAACTAAGCTTGATTCCATAGGACGGTTGAACAAACAAAGGGCTTATCCCAAAAGTGCTTTTTCAAGAGGCAACTGGACTGTTTTTTTGTTTTTCTTTGAAGACGTTTCGCTTCTCATCCAAGAAGCTTCTTCAGATGAGAAGTGAAACATCTTCAAAGAAAAACAAAAAACTCCAGTTGCCTCTTGAAAAAGCACTTTTGGGACAACCATGACCTGGACGATTGAGAATCTCCATAGATAAAGGAGAATCTCCATAAGCAAAGGGCTTACATTTTGGTGGTGAAGCCCCCATTCTTATATCAGCTGTATTTGGGAAATCTCCAGATTACTGAAGCTCATCTTACAGTTACTTACTAAGTTATTGAAACCTCTGTCTGTTCTTGGCTTTACTGTTGTCATCTTGCCTTCATTCTTACTGCAAGTTGCTGGAGCATCAAATTCATTTAGGTTAAGGTGGTTTCAATATTTTGGCTCTGTGCTTCCAGCTTGCAGTTTATCTTTAAGCAAGCACAATTACAGTGTTCATGCTGGAAATGTGCCCTATTTTCTTGAACAATAAGAAGTTCCAGGCACAGCACTTACTTAGGCTTGGCTTATTTGAAGGAAGAGATCACTGTAGACTTAAGGCATTCATGTAATTACCTGGGTTAAGATAGGAGGGAACACATCCACCGTGTCAACGTGAAAGTATTTTCTTCTCGTTGCTAGCCAGACTTGAACAACATAACAGGTAGGTTTAATAAATTAAGATTGATAAAATAAAACAGGAAAACAAGGTAATAAAAAAAATGCATAGGTAGTCCTTGACTTACGACCACAATTAGCCAAACGTGAGGCAGTTGTTTGCTCCATTATGCAATATTTTTGCCACATTTGTTAAGCAAATTGCTGCAGTTGTTATGTGAATCATGTGGTTGTCAAGCGAAACTGGCTTCCCCCATTAACTTTGCTTGTCAGAAGCTGGTTGGGAAGGTTACGCCCTAAAATGGCAGGACATTTCAGTTCCCACCATGGACAAACCACAACAGCTACAGAAGCTGATGGAGTTGGTAGAAATGGATAAATTGCCCGTTTTGATTAAATAAAAGAATATAAGTACCTTTGTTGCCATATGGAGACCGCTTCTGAACTTTGTGCTTGAGGTGGAAAAAAATGAATCTTTGATTTTGGGTTTTACTGATTAGATCAGGGGTGTCAAACTCAAGGCCCAGGGGCCGGATCCAGCCCACGGGGTGCTTAGATCTGGCCCCACAGGGCTCCCCTGGAAACAGCAAAGGACCGGCCTGCATTACTTCTGCCAGCGAAAACAGAGCTTGGGAAGGCTGCGGGCGGTGTTCCCGAGCTCCGTATTCACTAGCAGAGGGCTGCAGTAAGCTGTCACAGCCAAAAACGGAATGCAGGAGCCCATTGTCACTGGTAGAGCGCTCAGGTCACCACAGGCACCCCTGACATGAGTGATGTTGAGCTGACCAGACCCCCCCACCCCCCTGTCTCCCCTGAGATCAAACACAACCCTGATGCAGCCCTCAATGAAATTGAGTTTGACATCCCTGGATTGGACTGATGTGTGTTTATAGAAATGGCTAGTTTATATTACTATGGAAAAGCAAAAAGTTGCAGTTTGATGTTAATGCTTTATTTTACGGCAACAGAGGGAGCCTAAACTCAACGGTCCCCCCACCAGCCCTTTCTCACTCCTCTCCTCCCCCGGCCTTCCCTTGACTGTCTTCCTGTTTTCTTTTGTATTTTGTATATTATTTTATAACCTAATGAAAATTTCTGACAAAAAAAGGGAAGGTTACAAATGATGATCACATGACTCTGGAGATGCTGCAATGGTGGCAAGTGTGAGAAAGAATCACAAATCACTGTTTTTTCCACGCCGTTGTAACTTTGAATGGTCACTAAATGGCCTAAATGAATAAGGTTGTATGTAGAGAACTATATGTAGTCAAATCAAATGGTTCTTGGCAAGGTCCTGACGGTTTTTGCCTGTTAGTATCCAAAATCTGGCAACATTATACGAGAATACGTAAGTCTGATCAGCTAAAAGGAGTCAGTGTAACCTAACTGTTAAGCTAATAATCTTATTGCTGCAGATAATATCGAGTGTAATAATTACCAGTTTGTAGTAAGATTGATAGTAAAGAAGTGAATGAACTGTTGTTTTGATAGCTCCCAATTTTCACTGTCAAAGACCTTATAGAATTTTCTGGAATGTTTCTTCTAAAGCTGCACATTGCAAGTTATTATAGCATGTTAGCATCAGAGCTCTTCAGATTTTCCGCACACAACTTTGATTGAGATGTCTGGCAGGCTTATATCTGGTGACTAGAATAATGTGGGAATTATTATTATTATTATTCAATTGTATCACAGCGGCCAGTTATTTCGCCGGGTTTGGCATTGGTTACTAGTCGGGCCCCATCCAGGGGCCTAGGACGTCGTAACGTATTTTCGTAATATGCGTGCAGATCCAAGCAGTGCGGCTTTTTGCATTTGACTGATGGTGATTTTGTCAATTTTTAACTGTTTTAAATGTAATTCCAGTGCTTTTGGAATAGCACCCAGTGTGCCAATTACCACTGGAATTACCACTGCTGGTTTGTGCCATAGTCATTGAATTTCAATTTTTAAGTCCTGGTATTTTGCGATTTTTTCATGTTTCTTCTAAGCAACCCTATCTATGATTGTGACCTTATTTTTCTCAACCAGTGTGATGTCTGGTGTATTATGCGCCAGTATTTTGTCTGTTTGTATGCAAAAATCCCACAAGATCTTGACTATCTGATTTTCGGTGACTTTTTCAGGCTGATGTTCCCACAAGTTTGTTGCTGTTTTAATATTATAATTTTTGCACAAATTCCAATGGATCATTTGTGCTACTGAATTGTGCCGCAATTTATAATCAGTCTGCGTGATTTTTTTACAGCAGCTGAGTATGTGATCAACAGTTTCATCAGCTTCTTTGCAAAGTCTGCTTTTGGCATCATCAGAGGATTTTTCGATTTTGGCCTTAATGACATTTGTGTGGATAGCTTGTTCTTGCACAGCCAGGATTAGTGACTCTGTTTCTTTCTTTAATGTACCTGTTGTTAACCATAACCAAGTTTGTTCACTGTCCACTTTATCTTTTATTTTTTCCAGAAATTGGCCATGCAGTGCTTTGTTCTGCCAACTCTCCATTCTTGATTTTATCACATGTTTACTGTATTCTTGTTTCGTCTGTTGGGCCTTCAGTAGTTTTTTGTTCTTTACTTCAATTAATAGATGTTCTTGACTTTCTTTTAAATAATCAGCCAGTGCATGTTTTTCTTCTTCAACTGTTTGCTTCATTTGTAATAATCCTCTGCCATCTGATTTTCAGGGCAGGTATAATCTATCAGTATCACCACGTGGATGTAAACTGTAGTGCATTGTCATTAGTTTCCTGGTTTTTCGGTCCAAAATGTCCAAATCAGCTTGTGTCCAGTTAACTATACCAGCTGTGTATCTTATAACTGGTATTGCCCAGATATTTATGGCCTTGATTGTATTTCCACCATTCAATTTAGATTTCAAAATTTTCCTAACTCTGTTGGTGTACTCTCGCCTGACAATAGTTTTTACTTCTCCATGCTTGATATTATCCAACTGCACAATGCCTAAGTATTTGTAGGCTTCATTTTCGTTGCATTTAATTAGTTGGCCATTGGGCATTTCAATTCCCTCACATGCAGTGATTTTGCCTCTTTTTATGGATACAGTGGCGCATTTTTCCATGCCTAACTGCATTGAAATATCGGTGCTGAATACTCGGACTGTATTTGTCAATGATTGGATTTCTATTTCTGACTTTCCATAGAGTTTCAAATCATCCATATATATAGTAAATGCGAAATTTTTTCAGCTTCTTTGGCTGTTTGGTAGCCTAATTTCATTTTTTTTAAGATTACTGATAGTGGGATCATTGCAATGATGAAGAGAAGAGGTGAAAGTGAATCACCCTGGAAAATTCCTCGCTTGATATTAACCATTCCGTAGATCTCATTCCCTACTGCCAACTCAGTTCTCCATTGTTTCAACACCTTTTCAGTAAAGGATGTAATATTTTTGCTAATGCCAATTGTTTCTAAGCATTTTATGATCCAACTATGTGGCAGTGAGTCAAATGCCTTTTTGTAATCAATCCAGACCATATTCAAGTTTGTTTTTCTGTTCTTACAATTTTCTAATATCATTTTATCAATTAGGAGCTGATCTTTTGTGCCCCTGCTCCTTCTTTTGTTGCCTTTTTGCTCTACTGGCAAGATGTTGTTTGTTTCCAAATAATCCATCATGTTATCTGCAGTAATGCCTGTGAGTAATTTGAAGGTTGTTGGCAAGCATGTTATTGGTCTGTAGTTTTCAGGTGTTGTTCCTTTAGTTGCATCTTTCTGAATCAAGTATGTTTTTCCAGTTGTCAACCATTCATCAATTTGGCCCTTTTGTAAAATTTCATTCAGTTGCCTGGCCAATATTGCATGTAAACTGGTCAGATATTTGAGCCAGAAACCATGTAATTGGTCCTTTCCAAGTGATGTCCAATTCTTTACTTTTTTTACTTGATTTTTGACCATCTCAGTTGTTATTTCTAATACTTGCATTTGTTTGTTGCCAATGCTTTTCTCAAAGTCATGTATCCACTTTGCTTCCTTATTGTAATCCTTTGCATTTTCCCACAATTCTTTCCAGAATTCAACTGTGGCCTGCTTTTCTGGTTTTTCACTTTTGGTGTCACCATTCACATTAAGACTTTGATAAAAACACCGTTGGTCTGATCGAAATTGCTGATTTTGTTTATATTGGATGATTCGTGCCTCATATCTTTCAATTTTTCTAGCTGTTGCTGTTATCCGCTGTTTTACAATCTCTACAGCTTCATTGATGTTTCTTGTCTCCAATCTATATCTTCTGATTAGCCGATATATGGTTTTGTTGTTTTTAAGCCGTGGCTCATGCATGTTTTTTAAGTTACATCTGCCCTTAATTTTTTGACTTTTTATTCTAATCAGATTTTCCACTTTGGTTTGATGCTTCTTCTGTTGTGTGACTAGGTACTTTGATTTTAATGCCTAGTTCATTAGTGACTATTACAGCTGCGCTGTACATTAACTGGTTCGTTTCCAAGATGGATCCCGATTCAATTGTTGAAAACACTGCATTAACCATTTTCATGATAGGGGCCAAAATTTTCTTAGGCACAGTTTTTAGTGATGGTAATCGTTGCCTTTCCTCATTAAACGTTGCCTTTCCTCATTAAGCTTTGATTGAGATGTCTGGCAAGCTTATATCTGGTGACTAGAATAATGTGGGAATTATTATTATTATTATTATTATTATTATTATTATTATTATTATTAATTAAATTTATATGCCGCCCAATCCCGAAGGACTCCGGGCGGCTTACAAAAGAAGAAAGAAAAAAAAAGAGAAAAGGAAAATAAGAAAAGGGTAGCTACTGCTAGATCAGCAGGTCAGCGGTTCAAATCTCACCGGCTCAGGGTTGACTCAGCCTTCCATCCTTCCGAGGTGGGTAAAATGAGGACCCAGATTGTTGGGGGCAATATGCTGACTCTCTGTAAACCGCTTAGAGAGGCCTGAAAGGCCTATGAAGCGGTATATAAGTCTACTGCTATTGCTATTGCTATTAAAGTTCACAAAACATGCATTCATTCTAATTGGGGCTGGACTTTAACAATAAGGTCAACAGCCCCAGGCCTGCCGGAACAGCCAGGTTTTAACAGCTTTCTTGAAGGCCATGAGAGTGGGTAAGGTCCGGATCTCTGGGGGTAGCTGATTCCAAAGGGTAATTAGGCTATCCTCAGTTTATTCTTCCATGTCAAATACTCATTGTCTGATGTTCTTCCTAGCTGAGTTGTACCCCTTTATGACCACTGCATGAAGGGGGAAGCTGCAATGAAGTGGCTTCTCCAGCTCCATTTTGTGATGAAGGGGTTGTCTCATATGTGGGATTGAGTCTAAAATAATGAATTTTACACAAATGTAGAAGCTATTGATATATGCACTCACTTCAAATTTAAGGAATCCTGCTTCTATACAAAGAACAGTGTTCGGCCCGCACCAGTGCATTTGAAGAATATTTCTTAGGAAGTTGGACTCAGTGTGCATTATTTGATTAAGATATATTTTTAATTCTGGCTACCATTTATGGATTTTCTGCTGACACCAGGACTGAAAAGATGAAGTTTTATGGATTTGTTTACAGATAAGAGACATAAGATGAAGAGATAAATGTAACTTTAGAGAGAGTGAAGAATTATTAATTTTGCTATAGTTGTTGGGATGAAGGTTGGAAGTCACTTTATATATATATAAACACATACACACACATACACACACACACACACACACACACACACACACACACACACACACACACACACACATATATATATATATATATATATATATATATATATATATATATATATATATTCTCTTTATTATATTCTTATTTTTCTCTCTATTTTAATTTCTTTTCCCTTGCACTTTTTATTCATTTCTGTTTTCTGTTTTCTTGAAGTTTAGTTTGTATTAGATTTTAATATTAATAACAAAATTGAGTTAAAGAGACATGATGGATAGTGTATATACCAAATTATACCCCAATAAAGGTCCACTAGCCACTGCAAGAACACTAAAAAGTCTGGATAAAGGTAAAGGTTTCCCTCGCACATATGTGCTAGTCATTCCTGACTCTAGGGGGAGATCCTCATCTCTGTTTCAAAGCTGAAGAGCCAGTGCTGTCCGAAGACGTCTCCATGGTCATGTGGCTGGCATGACTAAAAGCCGAAGGCGCACGGAATGCTGTTACCTTCCCACCAAAGATAGTCCCTATTTTTCTACTGTCATTTTTACATCCTTTCGAACTGCTACGTTGGCAGAAGCTGGGACAAGTAATGGGAGCTCACTCCATTACACGCCGCTAGGGTTTCGAACCACCAAATTGCCGGCCTTTCTGATTGACAAGCTCAGCGTCTTAGCCACTGAGCCATTGCGTCCCTGTAAAAAGTCTGAATGGTCAGTGCCAATTTGGATGCATTCTATGTCACACAGTTTTTATGGGGGTATCCATTATCTTTACAAAATGGCCTGAAGACATTCTAAGAAGAGGTGGAAGGATGTGAAATTATTAGATGTTCAACATAAAAGATACAGTTCTATTCAATTGATGAATCTGATGGACTCAGAAGATACAGGAGGGTGAGTGGCCAAAGCACTGTGCATATTGGAAGTTGTAAGGTAGTAATGTCTTGTGTGGCTGCAGTCTGAAAGAATGGAAGGAGAGAAGCTGATGTGGCTAGTGGTAGCTGTGCAAAAAAGAATTTAAGTCTGGATGGGGCACAGGAAAGGAAGGATTTTTATTTCTGCTATGTTTACATTGAAATAATATTCTTTTTTTCATTTCCTCAACATTTGTGCTTATTTTTAATTAATGTATAATGTTTAATCAAAGGAGGTCAAGTTTGTGCTTATTTTTAATCATCAGTTGATTTTTTTTTGTTAATATGGTGTTTGAGTTAAAGTATAGAAGGAAAGGGCATGAAGGTTTCTAAAAATGAAAAAAGAGGCCTGATTCAAAGGTTTATGAAGCCCTATTTTATCTGCATTTAAACCCAGCTTCAGGTCTATTCTAAACTAAAAAACAGTCTTGGAGTAGCAGGGAAGTATCTGAAGAAGGAGCAGGTTAAAGGGTGTTGGATAAAAGCATAAACAACTTTTAGAATGTTTAAGTGCTTATAGGCTCTGCTCCAGATTTATTTTCTTCAGGTCATGGCCACTCCAGTAAGAAAATCCACAATAACACATTGATACAATCGTCAAATAACAATATAAACCCTTTATAAACAAGTTTTCACTAGTATTAAGTATTTACTCTTTAATAGCTGCATACAAGATGACTGTCTTCTTTCAAAGGGCCTCCATAACAGTCTAGTTTTACAACTTTCCAGAAAACTTCACAATCGGGGCTCCACTGATCTCTGAGGGGAGACTAGTCTGGAAAGATGAAACCCTGAAAAACTTCCGCCCCTAAATTCTGTCCGTTCATGAAAATGCAAGATCATTAAGAGCTTTAAAAATGATAACTACGAAGGAGGAATATGTTCAGGCAGAGGAAGTATCTTGGCACCAAGCCATACACCTGGGATGGTGAACCTATGGCACATGTGCCAGAGGTTGCACGTAGAACCCTCTCTGTGGGCACACACGCAGTGATCTGTGGGCACACACGCAGCTGATCTTCTGGTTTCTAGCACACACAGGCACTCCGGTCAGCTAGTCTTCATGGGTGCCAGAGTGCCAGAATATGGCCTGGAAAATGGCCCAAAACCAGGTTTTTCGGACCATTTTGAGGCCGTTTTCCAGGCCGTTTTTTGAACCGATTTGGGGGCCATTTTTCAGGCCAAGAATGGCCTGAAAATGGCCAAAAAACAGGCTTGTGTGTGCTAACCAGCTGGTCTTTGGGTCTCCAGTGCTCCAGCACGTGCATATGCACATGTATGCACACGTATTCAGGTTGGGGACTCGGTACCGAAAAGGTTCGCCATCACTGCCATACACCATTGGATGTACATTGTAAATGAACATAAGTACATATACACATATATCCATCTGTGTCTGTGTCTGTGTGCGTCTCTGTGTGTTATGTTTACAGCCAACAACAGGAGCACTCCATTTTATACCAATTGTAACTTCTGAGTCAACTTCGATTCAAGTCAGCTCCATTTGGGGTGCATTGGAGCACTTTGGTTTGCTGTTACAAGATCCTCATCTTCAGAAAAGGCCAGACTGGCCCAAGCTGGGCAAAGGACTGCCTAGGCACAGTTTCCACTTGTCCGTTCAACAGTAGCTACAAGTGTAGGAGTACATTTAGCTCATGGAACTGTCCCCAAAGAGTAATGTCTTCCTTTTGAGTCACCGGAACTAACTGGCAACCTTAATAGATAAATGGCAACTCTTGCTTGGGTTCAACTTCAGCCTGGTTTGCCCCATTTAGATCCTATCAGCATCCACAAGGTTTCTACAGCCTCACCAATGCATATCAAGGTAGCAGAGTAAAATTAGGTATCAAACTCCAAAATGAAGGATCACCTCTCCCAGTGGCTTTGTGTGCAAATTGAAAATATAAAACCAGGAGAGAGTTGACCCCTTGCATCATCTCACAAGGGAGCAGCCCTTGAAATTAAGGAAGGAGCAGAGCCACTGCAAAACAATGCTTCCAATTCCAGCCCTCGCAGGTAGCTAAGAAAAATACCACGTCCAGGCCTATTTCTTGACCAATCCATGAGAGATCCAGAAGAACTAGAAGGGAAATGCTACCCCTATTTAGGGCATAGTGGAGTCATATATTAGAGTCACCAATGGAACAGCTTGCCTTCGGAAGTTGTGAGAGCTTCATCACTTGAGACTTTCAAGAAGAGATTGGACTGCCATTTGTCAGAAGTAGTGTAGGGCCATGATGGCAAACCTATGGCACGCATGCTGAGTCCTCTCTAAGGGCACACGAGCCGTCACCAAGGTCAGGTCCAACGCATATGCGTGTATGTTTTCCAGCAGCCAGCTGATTTTCAGGTCTCTGCCAGGAGACATGTGAGGATGGGGGAAGCATGAGGGTACAGCACTCCCTACTCCATTTTTGGTGTCAGAAGGCTTCAGGGATGGCCTCTGGAGCTCGCGGGAGACCATTTTCGCCCTCCCAGAGACTTGAGAAAAACCTCCAGAGCCTCGGGAGAGCAAAAATTCCCCCCCCCTTGTGGTGCAGGAGGCTGAATAGGCTGGGGAGGAGTTCCGCATACGCAGGGGGTGGGGCACATTGCATGTGCATGCGCAATAGTTTGCACACACTCGATTTCGGCACGCAATGACAAAAAGGTTAGCCATCACTGATGTAGCGTCTCCTGCTTGGGGGGGGGGTTGGACTAGATGACCTATAAGGTCCCTTCCGACTCTGTTAATCTGTTAATGTTGTTTCCATCCCATGTCCAAGTCTGCATCCTGATTGAAAATGATCCAGGTAATCCATTATTTCTAGAGTTCCTGTGTCGGAATCACTCCTTGCCTCACCCACATGTCTGCCTCTGAGGTTATAGGCATGAAAAAGGGTTGGGTGGCAGATGAAGCAGATAAAAAGTATCTCAGAAGCTTTTCATTAACACCTCCCTGTAGTTGTGACTTGTCCATTTAGCTGTTTCTGCATATGGGCCTGCATCATTGTTCGTTTATACGATCTGCTACCTTGTTTTTGATAGACTCTATAGACAATGTACACCAGTAATGGCAAAATCAATAATGCAATTATAATAAATAAGGAAAGTCAGACAACTAATATCAACACTGCTGGTTTCAGAATCAATTCATACAAACCTTCCAGAAGAGGCAGGTTTTTATCAGCTTTCACAAGATGTTGGCCTTGGCCTTTGGGATCATCCTTTCTCCTAGTTGTTTTTTTTAAAGTAAAAATCTAGTCTGGGACCTCTCAAAGATACTGAGTGTTAGATATGTGGCCTATAATGAAAGATGAAAGTTGCACAAAGGAATAGGAAAGGCCCCACAGATGCTCATCCTGCCACTTGCAGCTATTGCTAAGATAAAGGATGTCCTTAGTCTCCTCCCTCTAAATTAATCTCAGCAGGCAGCTTTCCACATCTGATCGTCAGCCATATAGATTCTCCGCAAACCATTGCTGATTAAAGGCCCATTGATTTTCACTCTCTGCTCCAATCTGGAGCTTCTCTGCTTTTTGTATCTAGTAGCTTTCCTAATCAGAACCTGTTGCTTTCTTGCTGAACCAATGTAGGTGTAATTTGTGGTGTGCATCTTTCTCTATAGTTAAATTAAATTTTTTCCCCTGGTTTAGTAACATAAAAGCTATTTCAGGGAGCATTCTTTCCAGGGAGCATATCATTTATGGCTTTTGGATTGAGGCCATTTGGTGTTTGGGGAATTATGTAGATTCTGTTTGTTTCCTTGTTGTTTTATGTGAGTGATGGTTCTTACTTTGTTGCTAATGGGGTGTGTGTCTTTATGGGTGAGAGATCTGCTTGCTCAAAAAGAATCACTGCATTTGTTGGGAATGGGCGTACTTAAGAAATGCCAGGTGATAAGGAATCAGAACTGGATTTTGAAAAAGCATACAGCTAATACAGTAAGATCAATAAATAATTAATTGCATCAAAAGTACAAAACCGCATACTAAGGAAGTTATATTAAAAAGTATAAAGAGAAGATATGCTGTAAGGTATATGCAGTAATCATGTTCGAACTGGAAATATTTACCTGTTCATTGATAAACTCATTCATTTAAAGAATGTATATGGTTAACTTGAACATTGAGACTCTAATATAAACTGTTTCAATTACAATGTTACCAGACATAAATAGGTGACCCAAAGCTTCATTCGTGTTCTTTTCCAAATGGAAGTTCTAATAATCCTGACCTGAAAGTCAAGAAAAAAAACCTCACATTTTTACTGTCTTTCTGAAGCCAACCATCACTAACACTGATGATGTTAGCTAGTTGGATGATGAAATGTCTGCTAGCAAGAAATAAGCTCGGAGAGCACTAAGGACTCCATAATTTAGTCTTTTTTGGGGGGGAGTTTTTTATTTTATTTTTCCATCACTTCTCTTATATCATTAATCTTACAGTGTGACATCTGGGTACATTTTTTTTTCCACAATTCAGTCTTGAACTACAGATATTCTCTTCTGTTGCAATCAAACCATTCCAGAGGTCAAGTGACACAATGGAAAATGCACATCTTGTTTGCATACATTAGATACATCTTTTATTTCAAGAATTCAAATGCAGAACTACTGTTCATCTAACAAAAATTGGTTCTAAAATTCCTGTCCTATGAGGAATAGGACAGGAAAGTTATCAATATAATGTCAATTGTAAAAAAGTAACTAAGAAGGAAATCTACAAATTTTAGGTTACTGAGCTTGATGACTGTCCTGGATAAATTAGTGGAAAGCATTACTGAAGACAAAATTATCAAATGTGAAGAACAGCGATCCCCAATTTTTGTGGTTTGGTGTCTCGGCTGTGGGGGGGAGGGAGGAGAGAGAAATGGAGCCACGTGTGCACAGCTTCACTCAAGCAAGAGAGAAGAGAAGCCCGGGCGCCGCTTGCACGAATGAAGCTCCACATACATACCGGCTTGCCACTCGCGCTGCCCAGTTCCAAATGGGCTGCAGTCCGGTAGTGAGCCATGAGCCGGAGGTTAGGAACCCCTGGTATAGAAGACGCCATTTTAAGTGTGATGCTTTCAATAAGTTTATTATTTTCTCCAGTGAACAAGGAAAGCAGCCACCTAAGAGCACTGTCATATAACACTGTTTCCATTTCCCAATTCCTCTAAAGCAGGGGTGTCAAACTCAAATTCATTGAGGACCTCATCAGGGTTGTGTTTTATCTCAGGGGGATGGGGGGCCGTAGCCAATTCGATGTCACTCGTCGAAGCTCCATTTTCAACCATGACAGCCTCCTGCAGCCTTCTGCCAATAAAAATGGAGTTTGGGGAGGCCACGCGTGGCCCACCCAAGCTCTTTTTTTTGGCCGTGTCGACCTGCAGCCCTCTGTCAGCAAAAACAGAGGTCAGGGAGCTCCATTTTCACTTCAGAGGCATCATGGGCCACTCCTTTGCTGTTCCCAGGATGGTCCTGCGGGTCAAATCTAAGCACCCCACAGGCCAGATCTGGCCCACGGGCCTTGAGTTTGACACCTCTGCTCTAAAACATTTGATGGTAACTAAGATCATTTTTACTCCTGCTGTCCATGAAACACTGGAAGCATGCAGGGAACAACCTGAGCCAACTAGCAGTCCTGTTATGTAGAGATCCTGGAATAATAAAAATCTCATGTTACAAAAATACCGGTTCACTCCTCACACCCCACTCCCACAGACAGACATTTTCCAGTGCAAATAGGGTGTGTTTGGTAAATAATATATAACTCTGAACCATTCTGAAAACTACAATTGTGTAACATTATAGTTTTGCAGCCAGATGCTTTCTGACACACTGCAACTACAGTTGTAGACTGTAGTTTAAAATCCTTGTGAAGATTAGAAGACTCACTTCAACCAGAGTCTTTGAATCTGGGTAACACATGAATTCATTGAACAGAACTCATATAAGCAGGAGAAATCAAGGTTGGTCCATAGCCTACAAAAACTAAGGTAGGGTACAGGAAAAATCTAGGAAGCTACAAGTTCAGGAGGTGAGGTAAGGCAAGAATTCCTGTGAATAGGAAGATGACCTAAGGCTAAAGAATTCAGATGTTAAAAATCATAAATGTTGTTTTTTTTTGTACTTTGAAATGCACCAAGGAAAAAAAATGATTGAGTTGCCCCCAGGAATGCAATGTTATGGGAATGCAGTGGTGCAGTAAGTACTTTTCAGGCCAGCTGTGGCAAGGTTGTTTCATTTTCCACCTGAAAACTGGCTATCTTTTACAATAATCTTAATTTTGCATTTTTATAGATTCCACTTCGCGGAATTCATTTTATGACAATGACTTTGCATATTTTACCATAACTTGCACCTATTCTGAGCAAGAGCCCTGATATTTGCCTCAGACAGCTCAATTTACCGTAATCTCAGCAAATCCTCCTTTTCCTGATAACCTTATTAAAAGGATAATTAATGAGAAACAGAGCCATAAATGGTAAAACCAAGAACCATCCCAACCCGAAAGCCATTGTGCCTGGATGAAGAAGCAAAGAAATTATAAGGTCAATCTAGTAAATGAAGAAATATTGAAGGAGGAAATATAACCTGTGTTGTCCTGAGTTCCTGGATGAAAAGCAATCCAATGAACAATAAATGAAAAGGATGCCTTCTTTATGGTGTTTAAAGATGCACTCTGCACCAAAAAGGTTTTGTATGTTCCTTCTGTGAATGATGGTCAATCAGACAGGGTACAAGGCCATATAAGGATGGCCTCGCTTACTTTTCATACCAATGGGCACTACACCTTCCTAAATTCACACCAGTGGTGAAATTCATTTTTTTTACTACTAGTTCTGTGGGTGTGGCTTGGTGGGCATGGCAGGGGAAGGATACTGCCAAATCTCCATTCCCACCCCACTCGGGCCAGCCAGAGGTGGCATTTGCCGGTTCTCCAAACTACTCAAAATTTCTGCTACCAGTTCTCCAGTACATTTCAGAACCTGCTGGATTTCACCCCTGGTTCACCCTTTTCTGTGTGTGTGTGTGTGTGTGTGTGTGTGTGTGTGTGTTCAAGTCAATGTTGACCCTGGTCTAGTTCCTACATTTTTCTTGGCCAGATTTTATAAAAATGATTTGCCTTTGCCTTCTTTCTGGAGCTGAGAAAAGTGACTGGCCCAAAGTTACCCCGCTGGCTTTGTGCTTAAGGCAAGTTTCTACCTTAGTGCCTTAAATAGTGGCTCTCGAGTTCACACTAAGGACTGATAAATAACAGAGAAAGCGAAAGTGGCAGTCTCTTCCATTATCTTGCCTGCATTTAAAGGTGAACTATTATTGGCACAGCAGAATATAGCATCCTTGCTGTTTGTAAAATGTTTCTAACCATAGTAAGTCTGAGATTATAAACAATTTTGTCGAATTAAAGATAAATTCAGTAAGCATTTGTCGGTGGCTTTGTTCGGGGCTATTAACTAGGCTGTTCCAAATTGTGTTAGTGGTTAAGCATTTAAGGAAGACAAACATGCTGTACAGTCCAAATAAACCTTTGGTAGGTTGAGGTGGTTAATTGAACAGGGGGAACTAAAGGTGGCAAAGTTAATAAAGCTTATGAAACTGCTGCAGAACAAACCAGACTCTTAATCGTCCCAGTCATTGATTATTGTCTTCTTGATGGGCAGGAACACCTCAAGCTCTTTTTCACTTTTCTAGTGCTGCGAACAGACTCTCTCTCTCTCTCTCTGGACATAGGAGATAAGCACTACGCTCTTCCCCTGCCCCCAGTTCTAAATTGAGCTCATACGTGTTCACATAAAGTTGTATCCCGAGTTCTTTCTAATGTTATACAAATCCAGCCTGCAGCAAACAGAAAGTTATCAAGAAGTGCCTATCTCTGTTTTCTTTTATATTGACTCTCATTGTCAGAAGCCAGCATTTATAACCATATAAAAGGAAAGATGGAAGTGGCAACAGAGATGTCCTTAATTCTAATCTTAGCAGTACTATAAATTCAGTAGGTGGCCTCAGGTAAATCCCTTTCTGTCCACCACACTGTCAGCTTCCTGTCTGTTTTATAGAGATAATGCCTAATCTATCAAAGGGGGCTCTTGGGAGGTTCATTCAGATAATGGGTGGGAGTCGCTTCAAATGTTTTCCAGTGCTACATACATTCTAAACAGTAATTATTTGCAGATAGCTTAGTTGTAAATTAAGTACTTAACATGTCTATTAATGGGGGGCAGGACACCAGATAATTTATAGTTCGGAAAGCTTCTAGACCTAAAGGAACCAATCAGAAAATGTATAAGCTTCATTCCCATGTTACTTGTTATGAGAGAAAGGGACGTGTTCAGCCTACTTGGATGGCACATCCCAAGGCCTGAATACCCCAATGCCCCTTGTTGGGGGTCTGTAAAGGAAAGGCTAAGCTGTTCTCACATATGTGGTTATGTAGGGTCTCATTCAGTGGTGGGTTTCAAAAATTGTTCGTACCTACTCTGTGGGTGTGGCCTCCTTTGTGGGAGTGGCTTGCCGCCCATGTGACCGGATGGGAGTGGCTTGCCGCCCATGTGACCAGATATGAAGATGCTGACGACACTTGTCAGAACCACCTTAAATTACCTCACACACAGCACTGGCATGCATAAGAATATGATGTAAACTTGTTTTTTAAAAGGCATCTTTGGTTTGCATTAAAACAACTTCAATACACGCAATGTTTTGATTGCACCACAAACGCAGTAGTCATCCTTACCTTTCACAGAGGCACTGAGTTTTATAAACATGAGCTTGATAGTGTAGAATAATCATATCCAAGGACCAGTGGTGGGTTTCAAAAAAATTTGGAACCTCTTCTGTAGGTGTGGCCTGCTTTCCGGGTCCACTGGTGTAATCTCTTCTAACTGGTTCGGTAGATTTGATGAACCGGTTCTACCGAATAAGTGCGAACTGGTAGGAACCCACCTCTGGTCTCGTTGCATAGTTGTCTCAGTCGTATTGAGTCACTGTATGTGACTCAATCTGTATGTGACATTAGGCTGGGTTTCCAGGTAAAGAGCGAGTCAACCTGGACGATGACAATCAAGATAAGAGCTAGCAGTTTGGTCCTAATGTTTTTCCTTAAACAGCTCAACTTGCAATATGGCATCTAGGCAATGAAACCAGAAGGAAGTTGATTACCTAAAATCACTGAGAGTTGAGCAGCATATAAATTTGATAAATAATAATAAATAACAATTATTATTTCTAGAAGACAAAATTGAGACTGCTATTTCTCATTCAGCACAGGAAAAGGAAGGTGTATGTTATGGATGGAAAACAGGTAGTCCTCAGTTTTACAACCACAACTGAGTCCAAAATTTCTGTTGCTAGGCAATACAGTTGTTAAGTGTGTTCTGCTCCTCTTTGCAATCATTTGCCACAGCTGTTAAGTGAATTACTGCAGTTCTAAAATTAGTAACGTGGTTGTAAAGTGAATTTGGCTTCTCCATTGATTCTGCTTGTCAGAAAGCCACAAAAGGGATTACATGAGGACACTGCAATCTACATAAATATCTATCGGCTGCCAAACATCCAGATTTTGATCACATGGCCATGGCCATAAAGTGTGAAAAAGGTCATAAGTTACTTTTTGCGGTGCCATTTTAACTTTGAATGATCACCACCAAATGGTTGTCAGTCAAAGATTACCTGTACTATGAAATACACACTGCCCACATCATACACAACACATACACGTTTTAAATTTAAATAGGATTCCTGTAAGGAGCAACAACTTATTTGTAGCCTCAGACTTAAATAACAGATAAAAGCTTTTACAATATTTATTGTGAGGCTTGTTTTCCTTAAAAAAAACAAAACAATGCACAGCCACCTAAAACCTATTGACACGGAATTAATATTTCTTTATCTGGAGTCTTATTTATACCTACAGGCCTAATAGAGGTTTTGGAGAGCTTTGAGAATTCTATTGAGAAGGTTCCATACAATGGCCTCTATTCTCACCCCCTCAAATACGAGTGGAAATTCTTGGCTTTCAGCCTTTCATTTGCTGCTTCAGCAAAGACTACCCAATTGTTCTGACTTCACTTTTCCACGATGGGATATGATAGAATAGGACAGGGGTGTCAAACTCGTGGCCTGCAGGCCAGATGCATCACATGCTGGCCCCACTGCCACCTGGTTTAGCGAAGGGTGGGGGGGAAGTCCTGATACGTCATGTGACACTGCCGTGATAACGCATGTTTGACACCCTTGGAATAGGGAGTTCCCCTTGCAGCATCAATATCGAAGGCCCATGTCCCAAGGCACTACCTGTTTTTCTCAGTGGCCCATGTGCTATTGATCTGCCAACATCAACATCTACCTTTCTGGTAACTGCTTAATATTTTACAGCTGTATGTTATGTTCTTCATATCAGCTGCCCATGGATAACTTATGATAGCAACAGCTGCCATATTCAGGATCTTTTGACAGCTTTGAGCTCTTTCCTTGGCCTCTGTGACAAAGTTTACAGCACAAAGCTATGCATTTTACAGTAGCTGCTATAATGGGATACAGAAAATAAAATTAAATATGAATGCAGGGGAAGGTTAAGCTATGATGGATTGATATTTCTGAATCCTGTCATCTTTGCCAGCTGTTTTGTAACTACATGAAGTGACAAGATCATTATGGAGGAAATTTACCTTTTAAAATCCTAGTGCTGTCTTAATTAGCACGGGGCCAGTTTTGACACTTGCTTTGATGTCCAATTTTCTGTTTGGACTGGGTGGTGAATTTTGAAACCTTTAAGAAATGCCTTGGTGCCTTTGGTGGCTGCAGCTGTCAAAAGCCTGAATACAGGAGTTGCCAATTCAGTACAGTGTTTGTAACACATCAATAGTAGACCACAGCCAATGTGGTTGCATATAATTAGCATAAGTTATACACAGTCATGTAGTACTTTTTTTTCAGCTGCAAACTCCTATGCACAGAATTTCTCGATCATTCAAACAGTAGGATGGAACTAAGGCTAGTGATGAAAAAATAATTTGCTTTGAAATATGGATATATATATATATCCATATTACTTTATATATCACCACATATGATGGGCATATAATAGAAGTTGAAGTGTTTTAGGTTGCAGGGATGGGAAGAGTCCCTTCCTTCCCGCAGCAAAAGGAGGGCTGATTGACAGTAAGATCCTCAAGCTCTTGAAATGCCTTTTTTTCTTCAGAACTGCATTCAGCAAACTGTCTGGCACAGATTCATATCATTGGTCTTCTAGCTAAGAGTTGTCTGGACCAGAGGTGGGTAACTGTCTGAAAACCTCATGAGCTGTGGTGACATGATGCCCTTCAGACGTTTTGGACTTCAACTGCCATCAGCATGATAAAGGACAAGAGATTATGGAACTAGCAGACCAAAACATCTGGAAGGCATGAGGTTGCCTACAGTTACTAACAATTGCTCATTAAATTTTTCAGAAAAGAGTGCTTCTCAGTTACTGCTGGAATTATATAAGAATTCCATATCTTGCGCAATATATATATCATCTTATATCAGACAAATCATATGAAATGTGCTGCCTCCTGTCAACCATCCCATTGCTACATGCAGTAAAAAGGACTCCTGGGATATTATTTTACCAAGAGTATACTTTTACTGATAGATCCATATAGGCACAGTAGAAGTAAGCCCAGTTTTGAGGTTTTCATGTGAAAAAACTGCATAGTTAAAATCCCCCCTCCCCCCTGAAGCACCCACTGTCCATTGTCCTGCAATCGAATGCAATCTATTTGTCTTCCCAGCTCAGAAGACTCTCATCGTTTGACCTTGAGGTATCAAGATTCCCCCGGGCCACAGCTCAGTTTCCTCCCAACCACCCATACATCCCAGTCACATCCCTCCTCCTTCCCTGGTTTCTATTGCCTGGCTGCAAGCAAAAAAGCACAGCGAGTCGGCTATGACACCTCCTCTTTATGTATAGATCTGCATATTTTTTGCCAAATGCGTTTTTCCCTAGAACAGCGATCGCCAAACTTCCAACCCCGGCAGCCCAACCCAGTGCAGGGGGTGGGGGTAGCGTGTGAATGACAGGGTCATATGTGTACAGCTCCATTTGCGTGAGCAGTTTGCATGCGCACCCTCCACTCACACGAATGGAGTTTCGTGCGCAAGCAGAGGGTGCTTGCACTCACATATGAAGCTTCACTTGTGCTGATGGCAGACACGCTTGCGCGCGAAGCTCCAATCGCATGAGTGGAGGCTGCTTGCGCAGAGGATGTTTGCACACAAGCACCCTTCGCTTGCAGGAGTGGAGCTTCCTGTGCGAATACTTGCCCATAGATGGTTGCTTAGAACAACAGTAATAGCTTAAAACACTATATAAGGGTCCAAATGTTATTATCTGCATAGTTCCTTCTTTAATCAGATTAAAAATGAACCTACCTAGGCAGCCATATTCACATCATTTTTAGAACCTTGCAATATGTTTTTGTGGGGTTAGAAAAAGATTTGGAAACTTCAAATGGTGTAAAATATAACTGCTAATCTACTAATCATCACAGCAGATGGCAGCAACCTGACCAACTTTGGCTGATCCCAGAAAAGCTAAGCAGGGGTCAGAACTGATTACAGCATAGATGGGAGAACATCAGGACATCCCTGAGCTTAGACAAGACTGGGAAGTAAAAACAAAATCCAAAAGAAGAGACAGACGCTTCTATATTCTAATAAAGTAATATACACACCGTAGCAGAGGTTGTATTCTGCCGGTTCGCACTGGTTCGGGCAAACCAGTAGTGGCAGTGGCGTGAAGCTCTGCCCACCCACCTAGACGTCATCACACGTGACCCGTCAAAACCGCGCTTGACTAAGCCGCGCCTGATTAAACCGCGTCGCTGACATCATCAACAGGGTGACAATATCCAGCGCGGAGAAAGAAGGGCGCTTTAAATAGCGCTTTGAAAGCAAGCCGATTCCACTTAAGGTAAGGGTTAGGTTTAGGGTTAGGTTAAGGGTTAGGGTTAGGTTTAGGGTTAGGTTAAGGGTTAGGATTAGGTTTAGGGTTAGGTTAAGGGTTAGGTTTAGGGTTAGGTTAAGGGTTAGGTTTAGGGGGGTCAGGTTTAGGTTTAGGGGTTAATTTTAGGTTTAGGCTTTACTGCGTGCTTCTTTCTCCGTGCTGTTGTCGCCCTGTTGATGACGTCAGCTACGCGGTTTAGTCGGACGCAGTTTAGTCAAGCGCGGTTTTGTGGTGGAACCGTCATCACAGACCTTCTGCATATGCACGCTCCCGCTATCAAACTGGTAGCGAAGAAAAGAGGATACCATTACTGCACAGTAGACATATCAATGTAATTGCTAAATGCCTAAGCATCATCAAAGGAGAATTTACCTTATCTATTAGCTTTATAAGATAAAGAAAATACACATTTTTTTCTCCCACATTGGAAGATCTATACCTACTACCAGTTGTTTTCTGAATTCGATTTAAAGGTTGCAATGTGGCTATCTGAAGGAACTATGGTCATAACTTTATCCAGGTTCGAAGATATTTGGAAAAGACATCTTAGAAATTTGTCTGTAGAGGATTCATTTGCCAGGAGAGACATTGGAAGCAACATTTCCCATGCTGCTTCCAAATTATAGAACTTCTCCCTTGGGAACTGTGATTATTTCCACACTCTACATTTAGAAACCTTCACTCCAAGAAGAAAGGATAGCAGCCCTTCAGGCTGCCTTAGTGTTGTTCATGGGGGGTTCTTTTGTATGATGGAGGATAATCTCACTGCACACCACTTGATTGTTTCCAGAAAGGAAACATGGAATATTTTAATAAACAACATAAATACCGAGCTTCCATCATGGCCAAATCAAAGCGAGTTGCTTCTTGTTGGTTTGTGTCCTTGCTTTGTGGGTCCCAGATCCTTAACTGATTTCTTTGCCATTTTTTCCCCTAGCACAAGAGAGATTTGTGCTGAAGACATTTCATCTCCTGAAAAAGAGTTTCTGAATCCAAATTCTAAACCCAAACAACTTAATATTGTGAGCTTTTTGCTTCCATTTTTGTTTTTTTCATTGGCTGCAGTTTTATTATAGTTTTTTAGGTCTGCATTTTATGAGTCACTGCATTTTATGAGTCACTACGTGAATAAATGCTCCCAGGGGTATGTATAATACAAACAAAAGAAAACCCATACATATGAAAATATAATAATCAAAGGGCAATACTTTAAAATAGCAGTTAAAGGTAACAAGGGCAAATCAGTCAGCCCAGAAACAAAGAATCTAAGTTTTACCACTGAGATGAATTACTTAAACCCAGCATAGCAGCAAAGCAGAAAACCTCTGAAAGACCCCAAAGAATAAGAAAGGTGTGTACAAGGGCATGCATGCGTGTATTTGTTAGAATAAATGTCCTTCTGGGTTCACTGGGGGAAGGGGAGTCACTGGATTCATGGAAGTTGCTTGGAAAGAAGGTTTGTGGATGGGACCACGTGGTTTGAGGTCCTGGGGGGAAAGGGCAGAGATGCTGAGAGTGTCCTGGTTTTATGCCCTCTCTAGGTTTTTGAATTTAAGCTTGTATTCTAATTGGTTGTCAGACTCCCATGGGGCCATGCAGGGGCAACTCTGTAGGCCAGTAATGGCTAACCTTTTTGTCGTCCCATGCCAATGTGTGCACGAAACCCCCTGCGCATGCACGTGCAACACCCTCCCCCACACTCTGTTTTGGACCAAGCAGGCCTCCCTGAAGCCTCCTGGTATGAAAGACAGGTCGCAGGGGGCATATTGCACCCCCTGCACTCTCCCTGCCCCCCCACATGTGTGTGTGACCCCCCTGCACCCCACCCCCCTATGCATGCACAGTAAAGACCTGAGAATCAGCTGGTTGGTGGAGCTCAGCTTGGGCAACAGCTCGCGTGCCAACAGATATGGCTCTGCGTGCCACCTGTGGCATGCGTGCCATAGCTTCGCCATCACTGCTGTAGGCTGTCCTGAGTACCAGACTTGGTTGAGCCTTTGTGTGTGATGTACTCTTCTACAGATGAGTAGGCAACAGTCTTTCCCAGAAAGGAAATTTACAGTTGAGAAATCTGCTGTTCCTTTGCCTGCCTGCCAGGCATCGTAAACAGAATGATACAGACACAGGACTAAGAAGGTGTCACTTCAGGTGTTACAGATTGAAACCCCAAGGGAAATGGGCTAGCAATATAGAATCTATGGACAGCTTGCCCACTACTGAGTCATAACCTCAATGTTCAGATATTGGTCTTAGCTGAATTCCACTCTCCACTCCACTATTATCATATCCAGGAAAAGGAAGGACCCCAGATTCCATCTTTATATTAGGGGTCATTTCATGACTTGTACAGTCTTCAAGGAATACAATTTCTTCAATCATCACTTTGTTCAAGTCACAATTTGGGGGAGACAGAAAGATACGAATCTAGATGCGTTCCGTAGTGATGTATTATGAAATCCAATAACTGGATAGTTATTTATTACTGATAACCCTGGTTTAATTGACTGTCTTATTTAGCAACTGTTCTAAATTATGAAGGTGGTGAAAAGGTAGCTTTATGACCAATCCTTGCATTTATAACCCACTCCAATTGTAGAGTCTAAACAAGGACTACCTGTAATTAGATTCATAACCCTCCTTACTCATAGGAACTTATAGTAGGATACATACCCACTCTCTATTTTTCTCCACAGCATCCCATGAGGTAAGCAGAGCACAGAGAAGCCAGCTAGTAACCTTCTGTGACTGAAGGCAAACTATGAGCTGTGGTGGCGCAGTGGTTAGAGTGCAGTACTGCAGGCTACTTCTGCTGACTGCTGGCTGCCTGCAATTTGGCAGATCGAATCTCACCAGGCTCAAGGTTGACTCGGCCTTCCATCCTTCTGAGGTTGGTAAAATGAGGACCCAGATTGTTGGGGGTGGGGTCAATATGCTGACTCTGTAAATGGCTTAGAGAGGGCTGTAATACACTGGGACTGTATATAAGTCTTAAGTGCTATTGCTATTAACCTGGCCTCCTCTGTGTCTGTCTAGCTCTTTTAACCAGGACATCATGCTGACTCTTTTAAGGGTGTATTCTTTTTTTCTTATCCCTTATTATTCTAAAGTTAATTTAAGGATCATTTTCATTCTCAAAGGTCTTTATTTGTGGGATTGATGTTCCTATAACTTGTTCCTATAACATTCCCAGCATTATGCTTACTTCCAGTAAAATGAATTTGTAATATGTGACCATGTAACTTTCTTTTTATTCCTAGAGTGATTCATTGATTTGGTTGTGCAAATATCGCAAGTTTTGGCTCTTGGAAAGTTGAAGAACTTGCTCTTGATTATCAGCAAGAATTGGTCTTAAGGGATAAATTCCATTTTGTTTCTTCTCTTATCGGCTGTCAAAGGTGCTGAAGCATCAAGTATTTATCTTCCTGATAAATTCTGCCCACTTGGATTTGAGCAGAGCTCCTCCAATTTATACCTGCCAAGGTGAAGTTAGATATCAACATACAAAGCGATAAGAAAATGGAATTTCATTATGATTAGTAAGGTCTTCCAAACCTTGCACAAAGGCAAAGAAATGTTAAAGCAAATTTGTCTAGCTGTTGTTGAATGTAGATTATTAAAAAGTTCAGTAGTTGAGATACCAATAAAGAAATGCTATCTTGTTTCATTTAAAGTGTCACAGGTTGTTCAGCTGTGTTAGTTTTTCAACATAATTATTTTTGAGAGCTTACACAATGGTGGGCTTTGTCATTTCATGTCTCAGAAAGATTACTGTGTGTAAAAAAAAATCAGATATGATTTTAAAACATTTTTTCTTGGCATGAAACTAGCTTAGTGAATATCTAGATTTTTAAATTAAAACCCAAGCTTAGATTATACTTTTATCATGCAGTTGTATATAGAATCATCATCCCCTTCTAAAACTGCAGGAAATGTAACAGTTGAGATGAATATTCTTTAAAGAAAAACCACACTATGTCTAGATTGGTTATTACTTGTGCTAAATTGAAATATTTAGCTTTCTTCCAATAGCTGAAACTGATATATTAATAGCTGATAAATCAATATAATGCAAGATCAAAGTGAGCTTTGTAAGAGTAGCCCAATTCAGACTGGGTTTTATTGTAAATTAATATTTATATAGAGCCAGTTTGGTGCAACGGTTAAGGCATCAGGTTAGAAACCTGGATCCCGTGAGTTCTAGTACTGCCTCAGACACCAGGCCATCTGGGTGACCTTGGGTCAGTATCCTGGGCCAAGGAGGCAGCAAGGGCAAACTACCTCTAAAAAACCTTGCCAAGAAAACATGTCCAGGCAGTAAATTGGGCACAATAGAATGGGGAAAGTTTTAGATTCAGTGACTACATTTCCATATCATATTTGTAAGCATACTCCTGGACTTACATACATATCATGACTTCCCCCCCCCTTTGCTAAACTGGGTGTGGGTGTGGTCAGCACATGGCGCATCCAGCCTATGGGTCACAAGTGTGACACTCCTGACTTACATAGTCTACAAACACAAATTTAAGTCATAGTAGTCAAATAAAGCTATGGAAGGCCAGTCACATATTCAGCTGATAATCTTTATTAGGGTAACAAACTTCCTTCTCTATAGTGGGACGTTCAGAAAGATCTCACACCTGACCGCTGTGACTGTGTTTGCACAGCTCATTGCTGATAAAGCATCCAGATTTGCCAATCAAGAGTCTTGATTCATCCTGGCTGAAGTCTGTTGTGGTGACCAGGATGTGTTTTAGACATCCTTTTGGCTTGAAGTTGCTGACCTAATGGGAAGGATGCTGCCTGACATCACCATTGGCAGGCTTGATTAATGCAGATAGGATTAATACATATCCTATTTGGACTTAAGAGGTAGAATATACTGGATCCAGGAGCTTGTCAGAGCCAGATTTTGTGAGGTGGTAATATTGGCAGCAGGGGTGGGTTTCAAAAATTTTAGAACCTATTCTGTAGGTGTGGCCTGTTTTGTGGGAGTGGCTCGGTGGTCATGTGACTGGGTGGGTGTGGCCAACTTGGAAAATGTGGTGAAACTCACTTAACAATGCTCTTGCTTAGCAACCAAAATTTTGATCTCAATTGTGGTCATAAGTTCTCTTTCTTTTTCTTTCTTTCTTTCTTTCTTTCTTTCTTTCTTTCTCTCTCTCTCTCTCTTTCTCTCACTCACTCACTCTTTCTTTCCTTCCTTCCTTTTGTCTCTCTCCACCTTTCTTTCTTTCTTCTCTCTCTCCCACTTCCTTTTTCTTTCTTTTTTCTTTCTCTTTCTATCTTTCTCTGCCTCTTTTTTTCTTTCACTCTCCCTCCATTCCTTCCTTCCTTCCTTCCTTCCTTCCTTCCTTTTGGAACATGTTCCAAAAGGTATGCTAAATTTCACGAACCGGTTCTGGCATACCGGTGCAAAACGGGAGAAACCCACCCCTGATTGGCAGACATGTCGTATGCTCCTTCTTAAGGTTCTCTGAATTTAAAAAGTGCTTGATAAATATTACCTAGTTTCCATTTCTTATTTTGGAGGAAGGTTATTGAAAGTAGGGATTCAGCTGCATAGCAGACCAGGGGAAGCAGATTATAGTTTTATTCAAGCTTCAGGTCCAAGCAAATAAATGGAGATGACATTCACTGCTCTTTGGATGAGCTTTCTTGTACCCACTGTGGATAGTATATACTCTTGATCCTATTGGAGCTCATGGAAACTTTTGACAGCACTGACTATGGTATCCTGGAACCCCAGTTGGTGATTGGGGGTTGGAGGACTCTTCTTCCCCCAATGCTTCTTTTTCCAGATCTGCAAGTGGTTCAAGTCAGTCATAGTGGAGATGACCCAGTGTCTAAATTTGGAGACTTGATGTCCTCACCATCTGTCATCCATTAGCAAAGAGGCAGTTAAAACACTGTGCACCAGCTTAGGTGTTTCATCCTCTTAAGCCCTTAGATTTTGCCAATGTTCTCATAATGAGCTGTGGCTAAGGCCGCACTCCAGTGTACTGTTAAATATTCGGCCTGTGGGGAGATTTCCCTTTTAAGAGATTAAATTCAATCTAAACTCTTTAACTATACTGCGGTGGCAAAATTGAGCCAGGATGGCTTCACAACCTATGTTGCCTTCTATTAATCATCATTAAAAGTAAAAGTAACCATAACTTCAATGAAACCAGATATATTTTAAAACGAAGGAAAAGCATAAGGATACTTTCCTGTAGCAGTGCTAAGAGTAGAAGGAGAAATTGATGAGCCCAGGAGTTCCTGCACTTCATTCTCATAAAGTTTTCTGGGATTTACTTTTCCTCTGTGCATTAAATAAATTCCTAAAATTCTGAGCAGAGCAGATCTATTCATCTCCACTCCCACCTTTCAATACAGATCCCATATGGTATATTTTATCATATATTTATTTCTTGGAGTATTTTTACTGTGTCGTCGGTTCTGTGAAGCTGGATCCTGTTGACTATCAATAAAGTTTAATGTCATTCATTCCTAATAAATTATTATCCAAGGGATGCTGGTCTGCTGTTGGGTAATGGTGGCATGACTGTAAATGTTAATGAAGATGAGATACACATGCAATTTCTTCAGGGACCAAACTATCACCTGTTCTGTGTCAGGTGAAACTTTATTTCAAATGATCCATGAGTGCCAAGGAAATAGTCCAAGACATATTCATGAAGTAATTAACAATTATTTGCAGCTGCTGTCTCCTCTGAAGACACAAGGTCACTCAGATAACAAGAAGAGGATTGAAGACTGGTGCTAGCAGCATCTTCCATGTGTCCTCTCCATTTGTTCAACTTTTAAATAATATTTTCATTGTCTTTGCAACCATTTTTACAGTTCACATGCATTAAGGTGATTTATTTTGCCACATAGTATAATCATTTTTCATCCATGCATGTAATCGTAATCGCTCAGTTGGACACCATTGATTAAGTGGACATTGATGTAAAATAGACCCTGAATTTAAAAAGGAAAGGAAGAAGCAACCCTTTTTAACAGACTCATAAGAGATTCTGGTCAAAGATAAAACAATATGCCTGGACGACAGCCTGCTGTTAGATGGCTGTACTGCTGGCACAACAGCTGTATCCAATGAGTATAGCAATAGCTGCATTTCAAGGTGGAAGGGAAGGTTCAGTGGTGTGCATCATGGCCCTGCAAGTTCAACTTAATTTTAAATAACTTGGATAAATGCTTAGAAAATATCATTTGCAAATATTGTCCATACTTCTCAGCTGCTGCACTTGCATCAGCACAAAGACAGGGAATAGGGCAAATATCTTGGAGGATAGGATCAAATTTTAGGAGGATCTAAACAAGCTGGGACAATAGCTAGAAACCAACAAGTTCAATTTGTAACAAGGGCAAATTTAAAAAATCCTTTGTTTGGGTAGGAAAACTCAAAAGTATGAGTATTAAATGAGAAAGACCATAATGGGCAGTAAGACATGAAAAGAATCTGGATATTCGGATGGAGTAAAGACTGAATAGGAGCCAACAGGGTGATCTAGATGCAAAAAAAAAAAAAAAACCAAACCCCAAAGAAAAGCAATGTAATTTTAAAGTTAATAAAACAGAAATATAATATCAAGAAAACACAAGTAATACTCATTGTGGGTTGATAACACATCTAGAATATAATATCTAGTTCTGGACATTGACAAGCTGCAAGATGTCCAGAGGACATCAACCAAGAGGATGGTGGGCCTAGAAGGAAAAATAAGGAGGGCTGGTGGAGACACTGAATATTTTAGCCTGGAGAAGAGAAGACTATCAGGAGACATCAGAAGGTTATTAGAAAACAAGGTAAACATTTTCAATGTGGTTCTAGAAGGTAAAAAACCCAATGGTTTAAAATATAAGGAAGTAGATTTTGACTGGATATCAGGATGAATACAACAATGGTCTAACTGCTCAATAGTAGAACTGGTTCCCTTAGGAAGTAGAAGACTCACCTGAACTAAATATAATTAGGAGACATGGAAATGACCATATTTTGGGGATGCTACAGTAGCTAATTGCTACAGTGGCTAAGGGTTGGTTTTGAAGGTCTCTTCCAATCCTTTCACTTTTTCATTCTGGACCTTCCTTCTTTCCCTTTGCTGAGTAGGTAATCTCATCTGCTTGTGACAGAATGACACTGTGACAATAGAAATGCTGATCAAACTGTCACAGTCATTTACCTTACGCCATATGCAGCAAGAATTTCATAATGCCGGGGACACCATCAAAAAGGTCCTTCTGTCTTTAGCTGAAGAATGCAACCCTCAGATCACTACACGTAAACAGAAGGTATTCCTTCAGGTAAGTATGACCCAAGTCATTCAGGAATTAGATGTGATAATAATCATTTTGAAACTGACTCAGAAATCAATCGGGAGCCAAGATAATTAAGCCAGAACAGGAGTCACATGCTCTTACTCAGAAGAAGCATATCCAATGTATTTTAGACCTGGGCCTCCTTCAAATGAAGCTCCACAAAGAGTTCATTGCAATAATTTATTGGGTAACCAAAGAATGAATAATGGGAGCCAGAGATCTTTCCAGGGAGGAAAAATGTCATTCATAAAATTGTGTGAATGTAACAAAAAGGTGAAAACACCTCCTAGCCATTGCCCTGATTAGTGCACACAAGGCAGTGGTGGGATTCAGCCAGTTCGCACCTATTCGGGAGAACCAGTTCTTAACTTTCTAAGAGGTTCAAAGAACTGGTTGTTGGAAGAAATCTTCTTTTGGGTTTTTTCCGCTTTACAGGGCTAATCCTGTAAGGAAGGCAGGAAGGAAACATTCTGGTGTTGTTTCTAGCTTAATCTTTATTGCCCTGCTTACAGAAACTGCCTCTCCGGTTAATCCTTACATTGTAACAGCTAAGGCAAAGTGCCCATCAACCTGAGTGACGTTGAGTTGGCCATGCCCACATGGTCACATGGTCACATGGCCACTAAGCCTTGCCTACCCACCTGGTCATTAGGACAGAGAACCGGTTGGTAAATTATTTGAATCCCACCACTGACACAAGGATACTATGGAGTCCCAAGTGCATTGCCAAACTATAGGACTGACTTTTTATGGCAGTCATTAACTGAACATGGCAGTCATTAAGCAAACTCTGTGTTTCTTAAATGAACCCATTGTCTGCAATGAGTCCCCTCCCCCAGAAACTAGAAGTAAATGGACAATTACAGGAAAAAAATGTAAATTGCTATGTACCTTGGAATCTATAGATGAAGGTCAGTTACCAAGTGCCCAAAATGTGATCATGTTTTTGTGGAACTTTGAATCCAGGTCATAAGTACCTGTTTTAGGGTCCATTGAAACTTTCAATGGTTGCTAAGCGACTGGTAGTAAGGAAACGGCTACATATAAGATTATCCCTCTGCACAACTAATGCCACTTCATGCTATGTCCATGGTTGAAACAGATTGAAATTGAACCAGAAAATCCATTTCTTGCAACAGCTTTAGAGGATTCCACGATCACCATGGTCTGATTCTCCTTGGCCAGGAGTGGTAAATTTGATACTGATGTACAGTATACCTATTAAATGGGGAAAAAATCTAAAGACTTGTGACAATAAATGTTGTATTGCTAGGAATAAGTAAGAAAACATAGTTAGCATTTTGATTCCTTCTCACATTCTGCTATACATTAACAGGTTGGAGGAAAACCCCATGGGGCTGCCCTTGAAGAGCATCCGGCGACTTCAGCTAGTCCAAAATGCAGCCGCGCGAGTGATTGTGGGTGCACCACGGTTCGCCCACATAACACCGATCCTCCGTGAGCTGCGCTGGCTACCTGTTGGTCTCCGGGTGCACTTCAAGGTCCTTCTTACCATCTATAAAGCGCTCCATGGTAGTGGATCTGGCTATTTGAGAGACCGCCTTCTGCCGATTACCTCCCTCCGTCCCATCAGATCGCATAGAGTAGGCCTCCTCCGAATTCCATCCGCCAGTCAGTGCCGACTGGCGACTATGCGGAGGAGAGCCTTCTCAGTTGCAGCTCCGACGCTATGGAACAATCTCCCCGTGGAGATCCGCACCCTCACCACCATCCAGGCCTTCCGCACAGCCCTCAAGATCTGGCTATCCCGTCAGGCCTGGGGATAAGACTTTATTCTCGCCCCTCCCGAATGTTGAATGAATGTTGGGTTTTTTATTGCTAATTATTTCTATTCACATTTTCTTTTTGCGTTTTGTCCCGCACTCCCTTCCCCTATTATTGTAAGCCGCCCTGAGTCCCCTCAGGGAAAAGGGCGGCCTATAAATGCTTAATAAAATGAAAATGAAATGAAAAAATGAAAAGTACTGTCTATTTGATATTGGAAGGCAAGAGACGGGGAAAAGCGGACACTTTATAAACTAATCCTGTAACTAAAACTTTTTGCAAGTCATGGAACTAACACTTCCTGCAGGTTGTATGGATCCTAATTAAAATGAGGAAGGTACTGCTTGGTAACTGGCTTTTGCTTTCTCTGGAAGAAAATCTTTTCAGTAATTGGAATACATTTGCTGTTCGTACAGTGTTTAGAATTCTTCAATCACACAACAGTACTTAAAATTAAGGCACTAGTATTTAGCAAAGCTGTCTTTGGCACACAGAGAGTGTGCCAAGGTGAGATTGGGCTAGTAGCTCTGTGGGATAATGGAAATGTAAAGTAGGACTTAAAAGCCCCCAGTGATGATTTATAAATACGTTTGGACACTGCTACTTGAAATTCCTCTAAATAATCTTCTCTCTTCTTCATAATATAAATCACTGTTGCAGTTCCTCACTTTTACTACCTGTTTGTGGAGAGGGATTTGGAAGCACTGTGAATATTACAGCATCGACTCAGCCTGGACATGTGTTTTACACCAATTCTTCATCTCCCAACATCTGACCTTATTTTAAGTGGTGTCAGTATAACTGAAGGAAATGTGGTGAGGACACCTGGAACAATTTCTAGGATTTTAGAGGAAGTAGATCCTGTCTACTATAAGCAGGCAGAAAATCTGATAAGAAACCTAAGATAAGTCAGAATATACTTCAGACACAGGGATGTTTTACTTCTTCTACAAATAATGTGTCATGTTGTCATTAAACTTAATTACCACTTTCTAAAATAGACTTTGGGGTACTGCCTGGTTCAAGAATGAATCTTATAGCAATAGCACTTAGACTTATATATCACTTCATAGTGCTTTACAGTCCTCTCTAAGCAGCATATTGCCCCCAGCAATTTGGGTCGTCATTTTACCGACCTTGGAAGGATGGAAAGCTGAGTCAACTTTGAGTCGTCCAGAATCGAACTCCTGATGGCGAGCAGTGAGTTAGCCTGTAATACTGCATTCTAACCACTGTGCCACTCTGCATGCAGTGTAAATAAATGTTGCATTCCAGAATAAAAAAAAAACCAGTGATATTCCAGCAACAATTAAGTGTTCCTGACACAAGTTTAGTGTGCACCTCATTATTGGAAGTCCCACACTTTCAATCTTAGTTTCAATGTTGGGTTGAATACAGCCAAGGATTTTGAGAAGATGGTTCTATCAGTGGGGAAGCCATCCAGATCAAAACACAAACACTTTGAGCAGTAACAGTAGAAGTGTTGTTTATTATTTCTGTTATACACAGCAGCATAAGACACTGACACATATAGTTAATAAATAGACCAGATTGGCTATAAAACTCTCAGTACATCCTTAGATTTTATTTTCTAAGTGTTTTGTTTGACAGGTTTCTCCCTCCTGATGCTATAAGGTCTGACCAGTTTGGAATAGCGGAAAGTTGGCCCGGCACCACTTAATTTTTTTTATTTGAGGCCATAAATCAACCCTAAATTTGACAACCTTCCAGTTTTTGTTGCAGTGGAACGGTATCTCCGTTGTTATGTGCATTACCAGCAAACTGACTGGGCATGTCTACTGCCATTTGCTGAAGTTGCACATAACAACGCAGTGCATAGTAGTACTGGGTATACCCCCTACCGTATTGTGAATGGGTTTGATTTCATGGCTATACCTGAATGTCCTCAAGTCACTGCTGATCACAGAACTATAAAGGAATGGATAGACTACATGTATCCAGTGTGGGAAAATGTCCAAAAAGCATTGCGGGTTGCAGCAGACACGTACAAGAGACACGTCGATAAAAAACGCGGTCCACAAACAACGTTTCGGGTCGGGGATAAGGTATTTTTATCTACCAAGTATATATGCCTTAAAGTGCCCTGCCATAAGCTGGGTCCCAGGTTCATAGGTCCATTCCCAATTGTCAGAGTAATTAATCTGGTCACGGTAGAATTAAAGCTGCCTCCCATGTTGGGGAAAACCCACCCGGTGTTTCACACCAGTTTACTCAAATCAGTGACCACTGGGCTGCGTAATCTTCCAACACCACTGTCTCCGGTGCAGGTTGATGGTGAACGCCATTATGAAATCGAACAGATAGTAGATTCCCGTCGTCATCATGGCACTTTACAGTATTTAGTAGTTTGGAAGGGATACCCGTTTACAGATGCATCATGGGAGAGGTCATCTGAGGTGCGTGCACCATGCCTGATTGCCCGGTACCATCGTCGATATCCTGATAAACCTATAGAGGATACTGCTAATAGCACTTTTTGTCTTCCAGAATCCTCTCCACTGGTAGGGGGGTGGCATGTCAGCCCTCAGGCTACCATCCAGGGGGAACCTGTCCATCACCATGCCTGCTCGGCCATGCTTACATGCCACTAACGCTTCCATGTTGATGTTGCCTCTCTAATGTCAATCGAGCCTGTAGCTGCATGTGGCTCTTCTATTTGGGTGCAACTGCCTACTCTGATGTAACTCTTTTGCTCGGATACGACTAACCAAGAAAGAGGTTATGATGACACTGAGTGGGGGTATGGCTGAGGGTGTGGGTCATGGTGATGGTGGGTGGGTGGTGGGTGGAGTTGTGGGTGGAGCTGGGTGGGGTAATGGTATATATATATATATGAGTGATGGTGTTAACTTGGTTAGAACTGATTTGGATTTTATTACCTTTGTATCGTTGTCATTTAGTGCTGCTTATCAGGTAGTTTCTTAGATAGAGATAAAAGTTTTTCACCAAACAAACTGAATCTCTGTTTGTATGCAACATGAACGTCGGAATGTGACAATATTACCTTAACACTTCTTGCTTACTTTCCATATTGACCCAGCTTTGGACTATTTCACTTTTTTCTCCCCACTTTCTTCCTTATTCTATTGAAGAATCTGTGTGCATGTGTGTTGTGGCACCTGTGAAGCTACCTGTAAATTCCTGTCCAACCATATTAAGTACCATTAGCGGAAAATCTGGCAACATCATTTCAAAGCTGGTTTACAACCTTTTCCTTCAGTAATCTGTGTGAATCTATCACAATTATGATGAGTTTTGAGACCATTTTTAAAACCACCAGACTCCATTTTGGAGACAGCCTTATCTGCAAAATCAATAGTAAATGATGAAAGGAATATTATTTATTGAGACTGCATTAAGTCTTACTAAGATCTATCCCTATCCCCTCTGGAAAATTGACCAATTAGGAAGTTTGACCCTTTTATCCTTTTAGCTGCTCAGAATAGATAAGGCGTAAGTGCCAAAGAAAGTGCTATGCAGAATAAATTTGAAAAATAACGTCAGTGAATTTTTTGAGAATTTGATATTGTTGCTTAGATTTAGAGACTCCTCAAAGACTCTGGGCAGTTTACAATAGCTTGGCAAATAGCCTTAATTAAAAAAATCCAGATAGTGCTTCACTTACAACTACAATTTGAACCAGAACGTCCATCACTAAACAAAAAGGTCATTGTACAACTTTTTTTTACTGCAGTCATAAAACAAATCACTGCAATCGCTAAGTGAATCATAAGGTAATTCAGATAATCTGGCATTCCCATTGATATGCTTGTCAGAGACTGGCTGGACAGGGTCTCAAATGTAGATCACATGACTCCAGTGTATTGCCATTTTTGTAAATATTTGCTGGTGGCTAATCACTAATCCAATTTTTATCATGTGATCATGGAGATGCTGTGACAGTTGTAAGTCCCTTGTGTTCAGGGCCATTGTAACTTCAAATGGTGGTAAATTGAGGCTTATCTGTAAAGAGAATGGCTAGCTATGAGCCATAATCATGATTTATTATGCAGGGACATAAAATGTTTACTTGTTACAAAGAAAATAAAACATCTACCAATGTTTCTAGGGTGCCTTCACTGTTCCAAAAATATGGATCATGTGTCTGCGTATGGGGCTTCTTCCTGAACAAATAGGGAGAGGCTGAATGAATTGGCTGCTTCTGCCCCCATGGAATGCTAAAGCAAGTGGCTTAAGGACTAAAGCTATGCATCAGGAGTATTTCTTGTGGGTCCTATCAGAGGATTAAAGGAACTATGTATTAGTTCTAAATAAGAAGGGCATTCGTCTGTCTATATTATGGGAAGGGGGCCCTAAAGCTCACAAATTTGTTTAATTGTTTGATATGTATCCTGCCTTTCCATCAGGAATTCAAGACGGCGTATATGGTGCTCCCACGACCAGATCTGGTGAAGTTGGTTGGGCTGAGAGGAGCTGGCTTTAAATCAGTCAGAGATCTTCAATGGCTGAGAGCAGACTTGGAGTTGAGTCTCCTACTACCACTCTATTTTTTAACCACTGCACTGCCCTGAATTGTGTTAAACTTCACCGAACAGTTTTTGAAATTCTTTATGTTCCATACAGAAGGGTAAACACAAAACCTTAGTTTTTTTTTTACAAACTTCTAAGGCAATCTTTATCCAAGCTCTTTCAAACAACAAAGGAATAACAGCTAAAATAAAATACTGATCAATATGGCAGCAAATAGTTTGCCCTCCCCTCGATGTAGTAAATGGTTATTATATTATGAAACTGGAAAAATCCAGACAGTAATCTATAATCAGTCAAACCTTTTAAATGTGAAAATAGTTTTAAAAGATCAATTATATTGGGGGGGTGGGGAGAGCTGATTGCCACCATGTTTAAGCATCGCACAGCTTTCAGGGTTGTTGTTTTTTATGGGGACCATTCAGGAGTGCAACTACTGTTTCTCATCAGCAATTTTATTCCCTTTTTCTTTGCTTGGCCAGCCTTCTGAAGAGCCAAAAGTGAGGGTGAATTGACAAACAAGTTAACTTTAAATGGTTGTGAGCAAGAATATTTGTGAAATTTGCCACAGCTGAACTCATTTCAGAAGCAGCAGGGCCTGAGTTTCCAAGGTAGAAAACACTCCATATTGTTAGCTCCCCGATGTGAGGATAAATTATGATAGGCAAGTACTTTCAACTCTTTGCATAATGAAGCTCAATCTCCTTCCGTGGTTCTTTTTTTTTTTCCTGAAGTCTTTGTATTAAGATCATTAAAGATAGGGTCAGTAAGCTGCAGAACTATTCAATTTGTTCTGAGGAAATAGCATTCATAAACTTGCATTTTAAAAACTGAATTGTGAATGTCTCAAATAATTTGAAATGTCTAGGAGAGTTTCTGACTAAGACTTCCAATGAGACTGGTGCCTTCTAAATGTTCTGGACAATAGCCTAACCATTAACAAGGGGTTATAGGCATTGTTGAAAACAAGTTTAGGCATTAGATCAATGATGGTGAACCTTTTAGGCACAGAGTGACCAAACCGGAAGATGCATGCATGCACGTGCACCAGGTCCAGAAGCGGCGGGGGCTGTCGGTCTGGAAACCCAAGCCCCATTAGCCCCCAAAGCCACTGCGCCAGCAAAGAAGGGCTCCACATGGCTGCCGGCTTAAAAACATGGCCGTCGGAACGCCGACCAAGCCTCTGGAGCCCCAGAGTCAGAGCCCTGCGGTGCACCCAATCCCCAGGCAGCTGGAAAGGCCGCCGCCACCGCCAGGGGCTTACTGAAGGGTGGAGGAAGGGCCTCAGAATCGCCAGCTGAGGCCTTTCTTGCCACCCCCACACCCAGTCCCCAGCCTCGACTGGCTGGCTAAGCCTGCCAGCCAGGACACCTTACCTGCTGCCTGGTCACCTGCCTGCTCCTTGCATCCATCACATCGGAAAGCTGCTGATTCTGCCTGCTGGTAAGTGACTTGGTTTTTTTTCTTTATGCTTTTAATGTTGTTTTTTAAAAAAAATAATTTATTGTGTTTAGAATATTTTTCAATGGTTTATTTTAATTTATTGTGTATAGAATATTTTAAAATGGTTTTTAAGGATGTTTTATTATTATTTATAGAATATCATTAAAAAAACATTTTTAGGGAATTTTTATTTATTTATTGTTTATAGAGTATATTTATTACCAGAAATGTTATTCCTTTTTGCAAATGTTTTATTTGCGATGCAATATGTTGCTTTTAAGTGTGCAGGTTGGTGCATGGTTTATGTGTCTCAAAGTGGCTGCTTTTCTATGGGCAGGGCGGGTTGGTGCAAGGCAGCTTTGCCAGATTTTGTTTCTGTTTCTGTGTGATACCTGGTTGTTTAGGTAATTGTGAGGTGGTTGCTGGTTACGTGAGCTTCCTGGCACTTTCCTTTATAATTTCCCACAATGCCTTATCAGGGTACAATTGGGGCAATTGAATGGAGCTGAGCATTTACTTGCCGGATGCCCTTCCTAACTCCTACGTGTAGTTTGCAGCAAATATATTCTCTTTGTGCTCTGATAGAAAAACATCTGTTGCTGCCTAGGATTGAACTCTCAACTTTCCAAGTGGGAGGTGAGCATCTTCATCTCTAGGCCACCATGACACTCACAGAAGCAATAGTAAGTTTAACATTATTGTTTTGTATTGTACAAACCTTAAAAAAATTATCTATGGTTTGCCCTGATTTCAAGATGGCTGCTGCTCGGTAAGGTTTTCTTTTTTCTCTTACCAACAATCTGCTAATTTCACTGCGAAAACTGGCTCTTTGACGGGGCGGCTCCCTGCCCTTGAATTGGAATACTTGTGACTCAAGATGACTTTTGAAGATCGTGGATCCAGTGGGAATGGGAGAGGGGTCTTGAAGATTCCAATTCCCTCTGGAAGCAGTTGAAAAGTCAGTGGGCATATCCATCTTGTCAGCAAGTTTCATTTTTAAGCATGCCAGAATTTTAACTTTCACTTTTTGATGTTATTGTTTCATTTTGCTTTTCTTTTAGCAACAGACAAAACTACTTTATTATAATATATTAATATAATGATTCTTTAGAACTGTTGTTTTTATATCATTATAATGATAATGATAATGAGCAAGGATTTTGTAAAGCAATGTTTATATGTTTTGAACTAAAATCTTCCACTTAAATCCAGTTTACATTTGTTCTCCTTTTAATTTTCTTTTTTTCTTCCCTTATGTCTACCCATTAGGGTTTTTTTTCCTTTTCAGAAAAAAATAGTACTCTAGATGTGACTTGGAACAAAGATAATTCATTAATTGAAAGTCACAGATTGCTTTAACTAGCTGACCTAATATGACAGATGTAAAGGCAATTTTTGTGCTATTAAATTGTTAATATGCATTTTATAATATGAGAAATATGCATCATTGTTGAAATTGTGTGTGTGTGTGTGTGTGTATGTATGTATGTATGTGTATATATATGTGTGTATTATAATACACACATATATATAATAATATATATATTATGAAAGTGTTTATAAATTGCTTATTATGCCTTAATAGCTGAGATTTTAAATCATTTTAAATATACTTTTGCTATAATAAATTTGTCATATAAATCACATAAGGGGGATTACATTTAAAGAGAAAAGTCCTTATTGATTTCTACATTTTATTGATTTAGGAATTTTCCTAACATCAAAACCTGGAAAGATGGTATGGTGTCTGCAACCATAAACACTCAAAGAGCCACTTGGGCCCGTTTCCCACAGAAAACAAAACACAGGGAGCCACAAAATCTTGGTGGGCATGGCCAACTCCACACCACTCACTCCCACTCAGGCACATGACATCCCCCCAGCCACGCCTATCCAGGTTTTATGGCTTCCCGTGTTTTCTTTTCTATGAGAAATAGATATCTCCCTCTCTCTGTTTCTCTGCCTCTCTCATCTCTCCCTCTCTCTCATTTCTTTATCTTTTTCTCTATCTCCCTCTCATCTTTTTTCCTCCCTCTCATCTCTGTCTTTCTTTTTCTATCTCCCTCTCTATCTCTCTCTTTCTCTTATGTCTATAGCAGATACTAAAATGTTTCATTTGTAAGCCTTCTGAAGATAAAGCCATGATTGCTAAGCATATTTCTGGATACCCATTTCCACAAAGATATTGACAGATCAGAATTGATTCAGGGGAAAAAATTAGAAACTTGAAGTTATGCCCTAATTGAACTTCTGGAGGAGGAATAGCAAACTGAAGAGAACTCTGTAAATGCAGAGCTGACAATTGTAGCAAAGGCCAAGGAACCATAAATAGGACAGTTCCTTGGAACCACTCCAAATAAGGGTTTTTCAGCAAGGGGGCTGTGGGTTTGAACATTGGGAGATGACAGATTAGCCATCTTGCTAACAACCACAAAGGAGTGTTTTAGAGAATACTAAATTCTCACATCTAACTTCCTAATCATTTCCAGGAATTGTTCATTAACTACGTCTAAGTTCTAGAGAACTTTGGACTAACAAAACTGAAAATGCCAGGTAAGTCTCCCCTCAATCTTGAATGAAATAAAAAGTTAATCATGATTTAAACTTAACAAACTTCTCAAACTTAAGTAATGTAAGCTTAATCAACCTTAAAGAAATGCAATAGATTTTACTATTATAATCAAAATTCTTAATAAAAAATATATAATTTTTAACATAAACACCCCCCCCCCACACACACACACAAACTAAGGATCTCACTCAGTGGATTATTGAATCAGTATTTAGTAAACAAAAAAAGATATATTGAATCCTCAACCATGTATGTTTTATTTACTGTACTTTAATGCAGGAGTAAAGGAGCATGACTGGCCTGGGAATTCTGGGAGTTGAAGTCCACCAGTCATAAAAGTGCCATGGTTCTTTACTCCTGCTGTAATGTAATGAAGTTCCTAAGAATTCCATCATTGATACTTGATATGGTATCCTTTTTCTATATAGCAGCATTTTATTTGTATGGCTACATTGATTTTTGTTTGTTTGTGTAGCTTCCATGCATGATATGTTTTTAAATACTGTTAAGTATTATTTTTTATTAAGATCCTGAACTATTCAATGATGCGTCTCTTAAAAGCACACAGACATATGAATGTTTGATTGCGAAGGATTTTAAAATATAGCAAATATGCAACCATATAAATGTCAGCACCAGAGTGGGCCAGAGAAGTTCAAACCAATTTTATTCAAAGGGTGTAAACAAATTCTTACAGGTTCATGTAAGTGCAGTAACCCAAGTTGTGTAATTTTTAAGCCATAAAATTGAATTGCAGCAGATTGTATTCAATGAAAAATTGACCTCGTACAAAACAATACTAAATTATTGTAGCACCCGCCACCATCGCACAAATAGGAACAAAATGAATATAGAGAAAATGTGCTGTGTATTTCCCCCACATAAATATAACTTGAAAGTGTTTTAGTAAGAGCATTAGTATCATTGTATACAGAAATATTAAAGAATACAAAACACAATCTGCTGTAAACTTTAAAGAATATTTAATAAGCTTTTAAAAAATAATGTATAGCTTTATTTTCCTATGAGGTGCATGAAAATATACCATTCCTTTTTGCTGCAAGAATACCCAAGGAACCAAGAAAAACTACAATGGATAATAACAGGTAACATTAAAAAAGGAGTTATATGAAAACTGGAATATGAAAAGAAGTAGAGCCACATAATAAAAACATTTTGTAAAATGGAGAGCAACATTTACAAAACTGTAGACGGGAGATGCAGAGGACCTCCAATCTCTCACATCATCGTTAGAACTTTGGGAATTCTTCATGTTATGTTTTATACATTTTCTATGTGCTTATCTAGAAATACCAAATGATTTGCAAATATATACATAGCCATGAAGTAGATGGTTACTGCAAATCTCTGACCTAAACTGGATATGACTTGGATCTGAATAGGTAACTTGCCTGGGGCTTCTACTTGGATTTTCAGACTTGAGAGGTTGAACATTTGAAGGCGCAACCAGTTTTGTGTGGTGGTAGAGATCAGGCAATGGGAAAAGCCATTCATGCTCTTGTCTCAGAATGTGCTTCTATCTTAAACAGATTGTCTTTTGTAGGGTGACTATAGTGGATAATGCTGTGAAGAAAAACATTTGGGCAAATATTTTAAAGAAACAAAACAGCTGAAGAGGAAAGAGCAGCATCTTTCTCTCACCCTCTGGTTTTCCTGTTGTTGCTTTTTTTTTGTATGCGTTTAAAAATGTACAGGATAAAGCCAGGGATGGATTGATGCTTTGTCACACTTAGAGTTGCGCTTTAGTCAAGGGTATCCACTGTAGCGAACTCACGTTTGCCTGACATAATCTGGAAAACAGCTTTCAAGATTTGAAGGCTGTAGTCTTGTGCATCAGTTTGGGGGGAGTAAATTCCACTGGGATCTATGGAATCTCATGCAGGATATACAGTGAATAAGTTTGCATGTCATTCATGGTCTCTTTTAAAAAAACACCTGGATTGCTATACACTCTTGTTCTAGTGCTGTTTAGGTAAAATCTTAGAAGATGATTAGGAAACTCCAATCCAACCTTTTCTAAATGGGTGCCTTCCAGATCTTTGGAGTTCGAAGTCCCACCATAGTCCACCTGCATGAAGGTTGTAGTTCAAGATAAACTGGAGAGCATTAAATTGCCCCATCTCTAGTGATCCCAATCCTGGTGTCCTCCTGTTGCCATTGTCGGTGGCTGTGTTGACTGGAAACTCCTGGGAGTTACTTTGTGCTATCAGCAACACCACTGCACAATTTTAAAGAAGTCTTTATGCTCTGATTTCTAAGGTACATGTTCTTCCATAGCATATGTGGCAAATGTACTTTTTAATATGGCAAACTGAAAGAGAGATCTTAACATAATGTGCTAGAAAAAACATATTGTAGATTAGAAACCTATTATTTAATCTGTGCTGAACCTTCCTTCTCCCAGCCTCCCCCCCGCATAGGTAACAAACCTAGGTAGCTATTAATAGCTATTTTACAGTATATTAAAGCACACATCATTTTAGGAATATTCACAATAGACAAAAGACACATTCCTAGCAAATAAGACAGAAATGTAAACTCACATCCTTAATTTGCATTGACCTTAAGTCTTTGGGCCATGAAACAGAAATTAAGCACCCTGGACCCAAACCTGAACCTTTAGGGGGCAGGCTCCACAGCTGATCCTAAATAGCTTTGGTCATATTATATGTTTAAAGCCTTGTGCTTATAATATAGAAAAGGAATTGCACTGGCTTCTTGAATACTGTCTGGAATACACATGTCACTAAAGAATTGGTAAAGTATCACAAGCATTTCCTTCTTTCAATCAGACTTGTAAAAATTGCTTACTGTTGCTTATTTGGGCTCAATTATTTTCTGTCCTAAAAAACTCCCCAAAAACCACCAAACAGGGATTTGAGTGACTGATTAATGAACCATAATGAGTATACAATAGTCTGTTGTGTTAGCTACAGGTACCTAGTCTGATGGCTGGTGATGGTTTCCTAAATTTGTTTGGGTTTTGTGTTACAGGCAGCCAGGATTTGCTTTAGCACCAAGGTTTTTCCAACGTTCATTAGGAGGAAGCTTCTGATAAGAAAATAATTCCCCATGGTATACAGTCTTAGTTCCTCTCATTTCAAAGTAAAGGCTCTCTATATTGCATTCGGTCCTGTACACTTTCTTAAAAAAAAAGTCTAAGTATTTCATTATACCACTATGTTCCTTGGATTTTCAGCACCTGCCTTTTCTCATGACAATGTCCTGTGAACCAAGAACACCATCCTTTCTGGATAGTGTGATGGTGATTTAGGCTTCCTATGAAGATACTTAAAGTTACTAACATGATGGTGTTTTTTAGGTTAGCGTTACTCAATAGGTGTTGAATTGTTTATATTGCCAGCATGCAGAAGGGAGATTGGAATCTGATGCTAGATATTTAGGTGGCGTACAGTATCCTGAAAAGAGGTTCCAATTATTTAACAACAGCAAGAAAGTAGTCTTTCCATTAAAATTAATCTCCTGAAATAAAGTCTTAGAAATCGAAGAGTGGCCTTTCACATATCATTAGTTATTAAAGCAGCTTATAAACTTAATACATAATAAGGTTAAATATGAAAACATTACTAGCTGGTTCAGTTTGGGCACTGAAAATAAAACCCCCAGCTTAGAATTATCTTGGCCTTCTAAACACAAAGAAACAAGTGTGGAACCTATCTTGTGATGTTGAAGGAAACAGCAAGCCATCCATCTTTGCAATGAATGGCCATCATACACACAATAACAAGGCTATTGATCTCGATTTCCAAGCTATGAAACATTTGTTACTGTTTGTTCTGTAAAATTCGGGAAGCCTTTGAGGTTATTGTTTTAACTATTGAGAAACTATTAGTTTCTTTCTTTTTCAATCAGTATTAAGAAATGATTAATGCCTACCTATTCCCTGCTGAGATTCCTGCTCACTTCTGTGACTTAATTTCTGTGAGTAATTCTGCTGAGTCACCTACTTTTATTTGTGTAAAGGGGATCTTCAGGTGTACTTTAATATTTTTAGAAGTCATCTTTTACCATTAGAACCTATGTTTTATTTGTATAGCCTTATTTTATGATAACGGAGATCATAGAGATGGCAATCTAAAAGCTGTCAGTAGGTGTGCTAGTAAAACAGTCAAAAGTAATGAGCAATGACAACTAACAGCAATGGAATTTCAAAGTCACTCTTTGTTCTTGTATAGGGGAAAGAATCAAAACCACAGAATAGTTGGAAAATAACATGTACATTATTGCTTAAAGTCAAACTTGTCCATTGTGTGTACATTTAACAGGACAAGAGGAATCAAAAGAGTCAACTGCAGGGTGGAATAGGAATTTCTTCACATTGCTATGACTGGCTACTGTTGGGCTCTTCAACTCTTCACTCATGGGTAGACTTCAGCTCCCAGAATTCCTCAGCCAACTAAGCTGGCTGGCAAATTCTGGATGTTGAAGTCCACACATCTTGAAGTTCCAAGGTTGAGGAACACTGCTCTATCCCCAACCCACAAACCAGTACTGATCCATGGCCTGTAGGCACCAAACAGCACAAATGGAAGTGAGTGGTGGACGAGCGAAACTGGACATGCTTGGGGTCTAGGTTATGTGCTCCTCCCCCCACAATCCCTCGGTCCATGGAAAATTGTCTTCCATGAAACCAGCCCCTGGTGCCAAACAGGTTGGGGAGCACTTCTGTAGAACATGGCCACCAGTTGGTCTAGGGTTCAGATCCTAACCTCTACTACTTCTTTCTTGAATTACAGCCCTGAGGTAGTGCTTTTTTTACAGAAAATGATTAGAATGTTCTAGATTTCCTATCATAGTCAAGATATAATCACATTTCATAGTTTTCTTTGCATATTAAATGTCTGTATTGAAGCTATTTGTACAGTTTATAAATGGATAATACTGTACCCTAAATTGGGTGCTTTGTCTTCAATCAAGCATATGTATCAGATGTAAGATTGCCCCCACATCTGCACACATTGCATGGAATCATGAAACTTTAATTTTACAGAGGGAGATCTTAGAGAAGGGTGTTAGGTTTTACTGATATGGTTGGCCCTGATTTTATATGGTTGACTCTTTTTGCAGTTGTAAACTTTCATTCTTATATACTTCAAAGAGCTATGAATATTAAGGGGAAAATAACTTCCTGTCTTCCTTTTCTTTGAGGGGGGTACTTTTGAGTCAGTTTTTACTCCTGGTGGCTGCCTGGACAAGTCCCTGCAGGTTTCTTCACAAAAATTCAGAAGTAGTTTGCCACGTCCTACTTCCTCAGTCTGAGACAGCAGTCTGAGACAGAGTAACGGCCCAAAGTCAGCTGGCTTTGCTTCTAAGGCGCAGGATTAGAACTTACTGCCTTCTGGTTTCTAACCTGGTGCTTTAACCACTGCACCAACTTGGCCCATTAGCTTCCATTACTGGAAAAATAAACAACAATCTTCTGTACCTAAAAGATGGAAAGTAAGGAAAGTGCTGAATTAATATCCCTTTGCTTTTTTTTTTTTTAAGCAGAACTGAAGAGAAGGGAACTGTCTTTAGATGGCCTCTGAGTGGACTAACAATGTATACACACTGACCTTAAATTCTACTTGCATGTTGATCATGAATATTATATTCATGATCAAGAACAATTCCAGTTATGATAGCCACAGTTAGTGGTATATCATTTTTTTAAAAAAATACTGGCTTATGACTATGCATTCTAAGTCTGGTCAATCTTCTATCAGCATGCAGGTATTAACGCACATATTAGTGCTCACCTACAATGATAATCCACTCATTTTATTGATATATGATTTATTGAAGCAAGAAGGATACAGCTTACTCATCAAGCACTTTGATCTAAGTCTTCATTGTTGAGACGGAGAGCAGATAAGCTATGCTAGTCTTTCACTAGCCTACGGTTGTAAGCAGTGATGGGAATGTGCTTGAAAAACTTTACCTGCATGTTCTTGCATGTGTATATTAATGCAGAGAAAAGGAAAAGGAAAAAAGGAAATGAATGTTTGTTTAAAACCTTTTTGGTTATTGGGGAATTTCTTCAAACTTCCCAATTCCTTCTTGGAATAATTTGTTTCTTTAAAAAGCAGCTAACAAAGCATGTTTACAGCATGGTCCCCCCACTCCCCCAAGTAAATCTATCCTATTTAAAGGTGAAAATATGACAAAGCAAATTAAGGAAAAGGCAAAGAGACAAAGGGGCCAACAACAGAAAAAAAGGACATATTGGAACATCAAAACTGGAATGACACTTAAAAGAAAATCCAGAGGACAGTGACAGAATACATATCCACTGAGGAATAAATCTGTTTGATGCAATTGCTTGTTTCTCAGTGGCCTAAGTTTCTTCCCTAGGAAATCTTTCCATTTGACTCCATGGTCCCGTGGAATACAAAGGAAGAGAAGGCTGATGTGCTCTGTAGGCAGCTGCTAGAATTGTCGGTGTGCATCTATAGGGATATATTCAGACAATTAGTACTTGAACGTCATTACACTGATTTAAAGAGTAAGAATTCCAGTTCTGTTTACAGCCAGATTTGACTCGACATCTGAAACCCTTTCTTCACACTTTCCCCAAAGACCTCTCATTCCGTGACACAATTCTGAGAGTCCAAAGCAGGCCCCTGGGCTGAGGTTGCTAAGCTGGCTAAAACCAAATGCTAACAAATGGCTGCTCCACATCCTCTCTACCGTCATGAAAAGGGGCTCCCTGTACTTTGAGGACTGATGAAATAGGGCTAGATGGGAACATTTCTATTTGTCAACAGCCTGCAGAGACTAAACTCCGCCTCGAACTAAACCACACAGTCTGTGCAACAGAGAGCCGCTCCTTTCTTGCCATTGAGAGAGAAGAATTTATTTTGTCGGAGCAAGTCTGAGTTCCACGATGATGATACCGTTTGAGTGGTGTGACAAAACTAGGGTGATCCACAATTTTTCCATAGAGGAGTATACAGTTTATTTTACATAGAAAAAATATGACAACAGGATGGAGGGTCCTCTCTTTCGTCTTGTGGAGAGGTGGCTGATGGACCCTGAAGATGATTTTTATGCACAGTAGGTATCTGCCTTGACAACCTGACAATACATGGTCATTGCAAATGTCAGTCCAAGAATCTGCGGATACAAAAATCATGGTCAGGATTAAACAGGATACAACGTTATCTCTATTCTTTAACAATATGCACAGCTGCACCCTACAGATCCAGAAGGAGTAAGGAATTTCCCATGCCACCCAGGGTATATCAATTCTACATAAAGCTGTTCTGCATAATCAACTCAGTTTGGGGCTAACCTAATGGAGAGTCAAAGGAGAGTTATGAAATTTGTTCACACTCAAAAAGAAAAGGGAGAAAGACACCTGGATTATAACTCAATCATAGCTTTATTCAGTATTGATGGAAAAAAACCCTTTAGATTAAATAATTTGGGAGAGGGGCAAAATCCCTTCTATTTTCTAACAAAATAATAGAGATAGAAGGAACGTTGGAGGTCTTCTTGTCCAATCCCCGGCTCGGGCAAGAAACCCTATACTATTTAAAACCTATGGTTGTCCAATCTCTGTTGGAGCATCCACAATTTAAGAAACAAGATGTTCCACTGATTAGTTGTTCTAACTGTCCTCCCAAAGGTGCTTTCTCTAAAGGCAACTGGACTTTTTTTTTTTTTCCTTGAAGACATTTTGCTTCTCATCCAACAAGCTTCTTTAGTTCTGACTGAATGAAGCTTCTTGGATGAGAAGTGAAACATCTTCAGGAAAAACAAAGAAAGTCTAGTTGCCTTTTGAAAAAGCAACTTTGGGACAGCCATGACCTGGATGATTGAGAATCTCTATAGGCATTTGTTCTAAGTGTTGGGAAATTATTCCTTAATTCTAGGATGGTTCTCTCCTTGATTAGTTGCCATCTATTTTTATCTAGCTTGGCTATCTATGCCATTATTTTATGTGGGCATTCTGCTTCCTCATGGACTTTCTGCCCAGAGAAAAGAGTATTTTGGGGGCAAAAGTCTGGCTAAGTGTTGATTCCATCTGTAGGCATTGCCAAAGGACATTAGAACCCTCCATATTGTGCTGCATGGCCTGTCCTCCTCTTTACTCTGATCTGAGTAAAATTATACTTGGGTATGTCCATTATGGTTTATAGCAGAGGTGTCAAACTTGACTTCATTGAGGGCTGCATCAGGGTTGTGTTTGACCTCAGGGGGCCAGGATGGACATGGCCAAGGTTGGGGGTGGCCAGCTCCATATCACTCATGTCGGGGTGCCTGTGGTGGCGGATCGCTCTGCCAGCGAAAACAGGTTCCCGAACTCTGTTTGGCTGCAATGGCCTCCTGCAACCCTCCTGCAGCCAGATCTAAGCACTCCACAGGTGGGATTCCCCCCCCCCCCCGGGCCTTGAGTTTGACACCCCTGGTTTATAGGCTTGTTTTTGTGTGAGTACTATAAACAATCTGCACAAGACTGCATGCTACCAAAAGGCTGATGTACAGTACCTTGTTATGGAACTCTAATAGAGAATGGCTAGCTCTGTATCTAATTTTCATTTTCTACTATTTTATGGGAAAACCATGACAAATAATCAGGTATAAAAATAACAGAGGATTACAAAGTAGAGATGTATTTTATCTACTCTAATTCTGGAGAGTTGGGCATAGTTAAATCCACTGATTTCAACAGGATTAGCCTCCTTAATTCTGTATTAAATTGTGACATTAATTTGGAGAGGGGGGGGAAATCCTACAACCCTACAGGATTAATTCTAAAATGCGATGACAAGTTTAAATCACTAGGGCTGTAAGTTAACAACATGTTTGCCGGTTTTGGCTCAAATGCGATACAATATAAGTGGTTTTAATCACGGTTCTTGTTTGTTAATTTTAAGCAGCTTTATACTGTTCTTAGGATCTCAGAACAACTTTCTGAGGATTGCGGGAAAAGATTTAAAGTGTAAGAGGCAGTGAAGTGATCAAGTAAAAATATGCTAATTACTGAACAGGCCTGCTTTCAAATAAAAATTCATTATGAGGGATCTCTTGCAGTTTAGGCTAAGGCACAATAAATCAATTACTATTCCCCATTAACTTAAGCTTAACCAATTTTATGTAGAAACCATTGCTATTTTATATCATCAGATACTCCAATTAAACTAAGGAAGGATCATTAAACACCCATGACTTGTTGATGTTTGCACGTTTGCACACAAGCAGGAGGAATCAAACAGTATTCAACATAAAAAAGGCAAGTTTTTCTTTAGATCAATCTTCTTGCAGTTCTGATAGGTAGGCTACAATCCTGGACGAATTTATCAATGAATAAATTCAATGGAATTTCCTTTTGAGAAAGATTTATAGGATTTTGCTACTAATACCAGATACTAATACTAAACTGAAGTGCATTTAAATCCTTCACGGTGGTAAAATAAACAGAAAGCACATAGGAAATACCTGAACCAATGCTGTGCACAATCCAAAAATTCCGACTGCTAACAGGTTCTCCTGAAGCCATAATTTCACTGTTTCGTAGCAAGGCTAGAGGGAAAAAAAACACATTATGCTATAAGGAAGTCAACGACCTAAGGAGAACCTGCAACTCATATCAAACTTGGTAATCGGCAGTGTCAATTTAAGCTTTCCAGTGAAGATGAAAAGCATCTCTGGGGACTTTCTTGCAATGAAATATGTCTTTAAAGGCCTAGAGAAACTGTACAACTGAAGATCAAGTGAATACTCTGTGCAAGATTCATGAACACACACACACACACACACAAAAGAACAATGTCTGCTTCTCATGTATGCCCTACAAATCAGACTGCTGCGTTTCTAAATCGAATAGTAAATCTTAGTGCTTTAAACAGAAATGCTGGGCAAGAATGTGAGAAGGCAATTATAGACCAATTATTGCTTAAACAAATCATTACCCAAATACTTCACCTGGCTTTCTAGCAACCACAAAGTAACCAGATGACATTACATTTGTTCTAACATGTTACTCCCAGTGTCAGTATGTCAAATTTTAGCAGATAATTTCCTAGGAGGATTTGCAGGCCTGACTCATAAAGACAAGAGGTTTTAAAATAACAATCGAATCAACAGTAGGATTTACTTTTAGTTTTGATACATTCCTGTGACAGATCACCTTGGACTTATTTTTCAGCATAACTTTTTGAGTATGCTCATGAAGGGTTTGGTTGAATTTGGGGTAACATCTTGTACACCTGGATGGATTCCAGAGTACTTTCTGAATGCAAGAATGTTTCTTGGGAAGTTGATTAGCATCCTTCAAATCTCAAAAGACTATGGTATCATGCTCTGGAAAGAGGTCCTAACACAGCATCTGGTGTGGCTAAAAAGTTTGATTCGGGAGTGGCAACCCCTTCCACACTGAGGGCAGATACATTCTGTCCCCTGCCCAGCCCCCAGATTTCGCTGGTTCTGGGATTGCCTCTTTGCCTCAGCCTGCCAAACAAGTATCTCTTCGAATTGGAGGAAGCCATGCTGCATCTTTAGCCTCCAAGCTGAACGATCAGAGGTCAAGGTTTCCCAGCTGTTAATGTCCATTCCCAAGGCCCTTAGATCCCTCTTCCAGATATCCTTATATCGCAGCTGTGATCTCCCTCTCTGGGGCACTCCCTCTCTCTTTGGGAAAGAGACTGCTTTTTCCCCCCTGTAGAAAACCTCTAAATACTGATTATTTCATCAGAGCTGCTTTCCTAGAGATTATCAGTGTCTGCTGTGACAACAGGCCAGTTGATCTCAACCACTGCAGACCGAATGTTGTGCATGCAATCTTCTGAACTGGCAACACCGGGCAGTGCTGTCTTATCCTGTAAAGACTTGTTTTCTTGTTTCCTGGTCTCATCTTGAACACATTCTGCGAGATTCTAAAGTTTGATCCTGAGATTCACAGAATAGGCTTCTGTTTTGATGCTGCAGTTCTCTAGAACTTTTATACACAGACACAGACCCACAACAGAGGTGTTAAACTGGCAGTCTGCGGGCCAGATGTGTCACGCGCAGGCCATGCCCACCCCAGCTCCGCAAATGGGGGAAACGTCAGAAAACGTCACGTGAAGGCAACATGACACAGTGAGTTTGAGAGAAACAACTGCAAGGATTTCACTATTAGGTTACTCTTATGCCGTATATTAGCTTCTACCATTTAAGTCGGCTGCTAGTTGTTCTAGCAATCCAACTTATTTTCAGTTATCACAGAACATTTAGACAAGCATACTCATTTTGCCTTTATCATTTCTATCAAAGATACTTCAAAATAACCTTGCTGTTGATACATCAACTTGGCACTGAGCTGAGGAAAAGGGGCCATTTCAAAAAATCCCAGGGTTAGGAGGGTTCATATAGGCTCTCGACTCCAACCTCCTGCTAAATGCAGAACTCTATATTTTCAGCAATTGAAAAATAATAATCTGCATGTCCCAAAGGTGCTTTTTCAAAAGGCAACTGGACTTTATTTTTCCTTTTGAAAAAACACCTTTGGGACAACCATGACCTGAAAGACTGAGAATCTACATAGACAATAATCTGCAAGCATACATGCAGTGAAAGAAGCCACTTAGGGAAAAACAAAGTAGAAAAAACCCCACAAGGGCAAAATAAAGATTTTATATGCTATCCCTGTGCTCCCAAAAGTGATTTTTTTTCAAAAGGCAACTGGACTTCATTTCTCTCCCCCTTTTCGCTTCTCATCCAAGGAACTTCTTTAGCTGTTCTTCAGCTAGAGCTGAAGAAGCTTCTTGGGGAGGAGGATCCAACGTCACAACGATATGGACGTGCGGTCTCGATGCTCTGATACTTTTGCCGTTGGGTGGTCCAATCGGATCTAAACCGTCCCACAGACACAGTGAACAGGAAGATCTTGCTGATCTCAGGGACATCGCAAAGTCCCTGATCGATCCAAGAGAAGTTCTTCAAGCTGGTGACAAAAAATCCAGCCATTAGGCTGATGAAGTCGGGGCAGCTCCAAAACGGAGGGATATGGAAAGAAAAAGTGTTTCCAGCTGGTAAGGAATTTTTACCATTTTCAAAGAGACTGTCTATAAAAAACTTAAAGTTAATTTAAATTTGAGAACAGGAGAAATAAATGGTGGAATTAAGCTTTGAATGGTTTTGGACAGTGGGTTATCTTATTTTTTAAATTCTATGTTCATGGATGGAATTTATGCAAGCCTTTTAAAATGAATGGATTAAGTTTTCTTCCATTTTTTTTCTTTTATTATTATTTTTTGTGACCTATGGACTAAAATTCCCCTTCTTCACTACCGCAGGTGATTTTCCCCTTTTCTTCTCTAACTCATTCAAGAATTTGAATTTTTTAAAAGTAGGAATATAAAAAAGATACAAAAGGAAATAAAGAAAATTATAACAACAGAGGGAAAGTAAAACACTGCTACTCGGAGGCTGGAGGTTTGTGTATTAGAAACAAAACACTTTTACTTTCCTCACTGATTATTCTGGCTTGGCACTTCAAGGTCTCATTGCTTGTTTATAGAGAGTGATAAGAAGAAAAGCATACAGATGTTCCTTTGAAGTATATCTTTAACAGAGAAAAGTGAAAATAAGACCTTATTGTGAATTTATGCCTAATCTTGTAAAAGCCTTCCAAGCCAGAGCAGCAGTGTTTATCAGCTGGAGATAATGGCACAATTTCAACAGCAGAAAGAAACTTTAAGCCTGCAAAAGATATTGTTAGAAATTCAGAAATTATCAAACACATTTGAGAGGATGGAGAAGAAGTTGGAAAACTTAGAGTATGTAACAGTAAAATATGATGAAGAAGTTGGAGATGTTTATCAAGTGGAAAAAGTGGAGGTTAGAGTCCTAAAAACCAAAGAGGAGGAAGCTTCTTGGATGAGAAGTGAAACATCTTCAAGGAAAAAACCAAGTCCAGTTGCCTTTTGACAAAAGCACTTTTGGGACCATCATGACCTGGATGACTGAGAATTGCTATAGACATATCCCTGTGCTCCCCTCCAGATGAACCACCACTTCATTTCATAGGCACACCTCCAAGGGTGGGATTGAAAAAATTTAGCAACCGTTTTCCGCCCGGTTGCTGGGACGGTGTGGCCATGGGGGTCTAGTGCAGGGGGGTATATTCGCCCTCCCCCAGGCTCAGGAGGTTTTCCTCGAGCCTCACCCAGGCTGCAGAGGCCCTCAGGAGGCTGGAAACGGACCCATTTCCAAACTTCCTGTACTCCGGTAGGCCTGTTTTTCGCCCTCCCAGAGCCTCCATGCAGGCCATGCACTTACCTGGCATCCAAAATGGGCCACATGGAGACTCCTGGGAGGGGCGAGGCAGGGTCAGCCAGTCATTACAACTACCAGTTTAATGAACCAGATTAAAATCAACATCTGGTTAGCCCGAACCAGTCCAAACGCGCTGAATCCCACCCCTGCACACCCCTCAAATTTCCTTTCCATCTTTCTTTTCCAATATATCTGCCCCTCTCTCCCTTTGTCTCCTGCACCATCTTCCATATCATCTTTTGCTCCTTGCTGTGTTTTTATTCCCTACTTGATTCCTTTTGCTCCTCATGATATTCTTGCTTCCCCTGTCTTAAATTTGCCTGCAAATTTGTATAGGACTGTTTTTAAGTGTATTTTCCTGTTTACGTTGGACTTAATAAAAAATGTGCTCCCCATGTTATTTTTACCTGCCTGCTTTGGAAGTGTATCCCACTAATGTGCCTTTCACAAGCATTCAGATTACTAAAAGTTGCCTTGACTCACGTTCTTGAGTTTTGTGTTTTTACTTCTCCCACTGACACTTAAAGGTGAACTACTTATTAAGGCTCTTTCTCCTCTTGGTTGGTTGTCTGAGAAGTATGCCAAATTAGGATGAATGAGTCAGAATAGACTTTCGGATAGATGTTTAGTCACCCTTAAAGATGGGCACAACAGCATGTAGCAAATAGGCAAAGTAATGGCATTTTTTTTCTCTTTCACTGGTAGATTCTAAAAATTCTAGTCTTGTTAGCTGATTCATGATTTACATTTAATACTCACAGCTTTCCACCAGGTCCCTGGGGAATGAAGTCCACAGTTTTCACTAAATTCCAAGCAGCATGAATCTGGCACCCGTGTGGTATTGTACACTTCAAACCAGTCAGTATAGTTGGAGACACCACAGCATCTGAACTGGAGGGGAATAAGAGAATTACAAGTCACCTTAGACAAGAGGCCAATTTAAAGATCAGGTTTAGTGGGCCCAGCATGCCAGAATGCCTCTGGACTGCACATCTGGAAAGAGGACGTACTATACCTATTATTCAAGTTCATTCATTTCTGAATAAAACATTATGTAAATTTCTCCAGATTTAGCTGGTTAATCTGAGAAAATTAAGAGTCTATTACAAATCTATTACAAACAGTCCTCCTTTAAAGACCCTAATTGGGACTTGAATTTTCATCACTAAGTGAAGTGGTCATTAGGTGAAACAACACATGACTACACTGCGTAGTGATGGCAATTTCAGTAGTCTCAGTTGTGGTAATTAGGGCAGAACCACAGTGTTGTTAGTCAAGAATCTCACACTTTTCCTGTTGCATTCACCTCCACTTCAACTCCTCCAAGTCTCCTATCTCCCTCCTCTATCTCGGCTCTTTTGGTCACCCCTCACTCTGGTCTGCAACCCATTTCCCTGCACTCCATTGCCCCTGCCATCAATGGGAATCCCCAGGTAACTTTTGCAATCCTCTTCGTCCTGCTGCTGAAGGGGTGCCCACCTTTCATGGTGCAGTCTCGGGAGGGTCTTGCAAGACTTTGGAAGGACCTCATGAATGACCAGGCTGGGCAAACCTTGTCAGCACTGGGAAGCAGATGGTAAAAGTCAGCTGGGGACAATAAAGGGTGATGAGATGGCAGAGTGCAGGGCTGTGGGGCTGCAGGGCAAAGGTCAGGGCAGCAAGGAAAGCCAAAAGGAGAGAGATGGGGAGGATACAAGCAGATAGGAATTTAAGGAATTTAAGAGCCGAGGTGGCGCAGTGGTTAAATGCAGCACTGCAGGCTACTTCGGCTGACTGCAGTTCAGCAGTTTGGCTGTTCAAATCTCAGCGGCTCAGGGTTGACTCAGCCTTCCATCCTTCCAAGGTGGGTAAAATGAGGACCCGGATTGTTGTTGGGGGCAATATGCTGACTCTGTAAACCGCTTAGAGAGGGCTGAAAGCCCTATGAAGCGGTATATAAGTCTAACTGCTATTGCTATTGCTAAGTGTAACTTGCAGTCATAATTGAAAGCAGGCTACCAAGCTCTTAAATTTTGATCACGTAATTGTGGAGATCTTGTAACAGCCACAAAGACAAGGAGTAGTTGTAAAGATTCATTACCATCATAACTTCAAACAGCTGCTGAAGAAAATGTCATGAACTGAGGACCACCTATATTAGTGACTCAGTTTCCTTGTTATATCAGAGCAGAGAGCCCAGGAGCATCAGAGACTCCTATGGATATTACATCCATTGTAATATCAGAAGATAACATCTAAGAGATAACCATTGCATAAGAGGAAGATTAGTTTGCTTCTAGATAATCCTATACCCTTTAAGGCATTCCATTTGGGTACAATATGTAGGGGAGAGACGATGATGTCATGGAGAAGCATGAAGACTTGAAAAAGGTTATGATTTAAATATTGAGTTAAGTGGGGGAGGGTCCGCGGTCATGAACCATGGCCACAAAAGGGGGTTCATGGTGAAGAACAGATTGAGAACTATAGCGCCTAATATTCAACGTGGCTTGGAAAGTTGCTGAATGAAGCTGTCTTGCCTATCTGACAAGAATGCTAGATGTCTTGTCCTATCTTTGGACAACAGAACAGCAAAAGAACTAATCTTCAATTGGGTGGAAACTGAAGAAAACATTTTTGACAATATACAATAAGTGCATTTTACAATACAAACAAAGAGAACTAGAATTATATCAAGGGCAGGAAAAGCCAAGAAAAGCATTTCCACTGTTCCTTCTTCATGGGACTTAAAAAGAGAAAATAAAAACTCAACTCAGAAAATTGTTTGTCATAAGACATGATGTTACCAGCAATACAGAGTGCCATTGTATTGTTTTTCAAGTATGTTATTACCATTCCAAAAAGTGTTCGGGTTACAGCAATGACAATTGTATTAGATGACATGTAAAGATGAGTGGCTTCAAATTCATACATGCTCTGTTTTGAAATTTTCTTTGACATTTACTAATGAAGTCATGATCTGGGAACTGAGACTGAAGGCAGCCACGTTTTTCAAATATCAAAGTGTTAAATGTAGATTTATATCTCTTCTATTGTAGCAATTCAGCATCTGGAATGTGAACCTTAGTTTTCAAGAGACAGCAATCTGTATATTGTTCTAGGACAGTGGGTCTCAACCTTCCTAATGCCACGACCCATTAATACAGTTCCTCACATTGTAGTAACTCCCACACGTAAGATTATTTTGAAAAAATATGTGTTTTCCAATGGTCTTAGGTGACCCCTGTGAAAGGGTTGTTCAACCCCCAAAGGGGTCCCAACCCACAGGTTGAGAACACTGTTCTAGGAGCTTAGGATGCCTTTGTGAGATCTACTCTGCAAAGCTGGAAAAAAAGGGTAGTCACACTGTACAACTGGGCAGGTGAGTTCATAGTTATGCCAACCAGATAGCATTGAATTAATGAGCAGCATTAACCCACTGAATGTGGGTTTATTTATTTACGTGACCCGACAAAAGGGCAAATGACAAAACCGCGCCCGACTAAACTGCGTCGCTAAAACCGCGACGTCATCAATGCGCCGACAACAGTGCGTCGACAACAGCGCGTTGACAGAAGGGCGATTTACAACAGTGTGTCGGCAGAAGGGCGATTTAAGTTAAGGTAAGGGTTAGGTTTAGGGTTAGGTTTAGGGTTAGATTTAGGGTTAGGTTTAGGGTTAGGTTTAGGGTTAGGTTTAGGGTTAGTGTTAGTGTTACAGTTAGGGTTAGGTTTAGTTTTGCAGCGCGCTTCTGTCACCGTGCTGTTGTCGGCGCGATTCAGCGCTCATTCATCGGAGCGCTTTAGAATACGCGGTTTTGTCACGGAGGTTTAGTCGGGCGTGGTTTTGTCATTTGCCCTTTTGTCGGTGAACCATTTATTTATTTAATATGTTTATATTGCTGCCCATCTTGTACACATGACTTTGGGCAGCTAACAATTATTGTATTATTGGGTCATGGGATAACTCTCTAGTTCAGTTGTGCCACTCTCAAATTATTAAAATTATTATTTTAATTGTCTACTTCCACATGAATCTATATGGATCTGGCAAATTAGAATTCTGAATTGTTCCAAAGTGTCCAATTTGCTTTTCCTTTAAGGAAGGCTGAGAAAAATGAGGAGACTCTGAACTTCCTGTGTTATTTTTGTTTCACGCTTTTAGTGTTCCTTGCCTGTTTCCAAATGCAAGTAGATTTCTTAATGTACAAAACTATGCCCTCCAACCTTTCTGAAGAGACTACAATCAAAGGCTCCACATTCTTTTATTGTCAAATATTGCCCGAAGCAAGTTTCCCATGGCAGAAATGACTGAGGGGGATAACTAAGGAAAATTGCAGATCTTTGATCCTGCCTCCAAGTACACTTCGAAATAGATGGGAAATGTGATTCTTTTCTCTGTAGAGATGCCAAGGTAGTTGTGTTATTTAGTAACTGCTGAACTCTCACAATGAATGAATTCTGAACATGAATATTTGTGGTTCATAACCCATCTGAAAATAGGAAAGTATCATGAGGTATCTGCAATTTTTCTCCAGTTCAAAATTTTAACTGAGCAGGGAATGGGAGAAAATTGACAGTACAGTGGGACTCTGTAAATTAACTTTTGTAGTTTATTCAAATAAAAATATTGGGAACAGAAAAAGTGTGTACTAATTTACATTCCAATATAAACAAATTATAAGCAATCATATTAAATTCATATTAAATGAATTCATGAATTCATTTCATATTAAATGAAACAACGAATACCCAATATTGGGATCAATTACATTTAGATCTTAATTCTAATCAGACAAATGTTTTAAGAAAAACAACATACAGGGAAACTCTGAGATAGGACATTTAGATTTTTATCTGCTCATTGGAATGAAGTCCTCTATCTTATGGTTGGGGAAAACTTTCTGCATTTACAGAAGGAGATCCAGCAGAACCAATATTTCAAAACTGAAATCTAATTGTGTTGTTGAATAATCTAATTCTGTCAACAAATTAAAGTATTCATATTATGATAATATATTTGAAATTCTATTTCTATTTTCCCCAGAGTCCTGGTGAGCAGGTCACTAATCTTCTGTGCCCTCATATATATATATTTTCTATCTTGGTATTCATAAAATGAATGCCGCCTTCTATTTGTGCAAAGTAACATGTCACAGCAATTTGGAATTGAGAATGTACATCCATACAAATATGAGAGTCATTTGAACAGACAATGTAGCTTCTTCAACTGGAAAGAGAACACATTATTGGGATTGTGATTAACCATTGCCATTATGCAGATTACACAAAAGCAGTATTAAACACAGTGATGAACTGTATGAAAACTTGAGCAATTTTAAATACCAATGGAGAACACAGGCTAATTCAGGTGACCTCAAATATAGATGCAATAACAGGACTATTTGATTTTTTTATCAACAGAAAGAAATTGAGATGCCTCTTGCACATATAGATGACTAAATTTAAAATTAAAATGGACAGTTCACTGTTTTTAAGAAAACAACCAAAGAGATGCTGCTGTATAATCAACCCAAGTTTTATTTTGTTTACTGAAAACTCTGCAGGACAATGTTTCAAGAGTTTTAAAACCCTTAAGTAAGAATTTTGTATCTCTAGAAAAAACATAATTTTAGATCCTATATTCCAATTAAGCTTGCAGCACCCCCCAAGCATATTAGCACCTATACAATACAATAAAATACAATACAATAGCAGAGTTGGAAGGGACCTTGGAGGTCTTCTAGTCCAACCCCCCGCCTAGGCAGGAAACCCTATACCATTTCAGACAAATGGCTATCCAACCTCTTCTTAAAGACTTCCAGTGTTGGAGCATTCACAACTTCTGGAGGCAAGTAGTTCCGCTGATTAATTGTTCTAACTATCAGGAAATTTCTCCTCAGTTCTAAGTTGCTTCTCCTTCATTAGTTTCCATCCATTGCTTCTTGTTCTACCCTCAGGTGTTTTGGAAAATAGTTTGATTCCCTCTTCTTTGTGGCAACTCCTGAGATATTGGAACACTGCTATCATGTCTCCCCTAATCCTTCTTTCTATTAAACTAGACATACCCAGTTCCTGCAACCGTTCTTCATATGTTTTAGTCACCAGTTCCCTAATCATCTTTATTGCTCTTCTCTGCATTCTTTCTAGAGTCTACACATCTTTTCTACATCGTGGTAACCAAAACTGAATGCAGTATTTCAAGTGTGGCCTTACCAAGGCATTATAAAGTAGTATTAACTCTTCACGTGATCTTGATTCTATCCCTCTGTTTATGTAGCCTAGAACTGTTGGCTTTTTGGCAGCTGCTGCACACTGCTGGCTCATATTTAAATGATTGTCCACTAGGACTCCAAGATCCCTTTCACAGTTACTACTGTTGAGCAAGGTACCACCTATACTGTACCTGTGCATTTTGTTTTTGTTGCCTAAATGTAGAACCTTACTCTTTTACTCTGCCACCCTAGCAAGCCATTATCAGCTTTGTTGTAAAAAAATATTCCAGTGGAAACAAATGGTATAGCAATTGTAGGGCCAGGACAAGGGTAAAGTTAACACTAAAATGGTCTCAACATCTAATATATATCACTCTCAAACTGAAAGTTTATTCTTCTGACTTCCAGAGTTGGCTAATCAATGAAATCTTTGGGATTCATCTGTATATATTTGTATGCCGAAATTTTCATTTGTAAATTGAAACAATACAGTAATAACAGTATGAATTCAGGGAAACATTAACAAAAAATTAGACGCACACATACATAATGTTTCTCTGTTATTATTATATTGTTTCAATTCTTATGAATTAAAAATTACATACATATATATGTAATGTTTTGTTACTATGTATGTATAATGTATGTATACACACACACACCATATATATATGTATGTATGTATGTATGTATATGTATATGTATATGTGTATATATGTGTGTGTGTGTGTGTGTGTTGTATTTGTGCTGATAAATAAATAAAGAGATACTAGTATAGATCTATTTCAAGCTATTTAGCTCTCATCAGCTAGCCATACCCTTACTGGGAATTGAACCTGGGCTGTATTATATATCAGGTAGTTATATTAGCCACTAAGCCACAGGCTCTCTTCCTTTATCAGCTATATATATATATATATATATATATATATATATATATATATATAGATATATAGATAGATAGATAGATAGATAGATAGATAGATAGATAGATATAGATATAGATATAGATATAGATATAGATATAGATATAGATATAGATATAGATATAGATATAGATATAGATATAGATATAGATATAGATATAGATATAGATATAGATATATAGATATATATATATATATACACACACACACACACCATACAAACATGCTCACACATGCACACACACATATAAGACATATGCAAATATTTCTTATTGTGTGGCTATCTAAGTGTATCTGGAGTTCTTTGTGTAAGATAGAAAGCTGATTAAAAAGTCACAACCCTAATCTCATGTTCTTGTATTCTCAAATGTATAGCTAGAACAACTATGCTCCTTCTCTTGACTGCTGACTCATTCAATAGTGCCTTGGATGCAGAGAGAAGAAACAAAGAGGACTGAAGGAAAGTGCTTGTGAACTTCTTCATCTCATTTTCTCTAGCATCACTAATGTTGTAGCATGAGGATTGAAATGTGGTATCTCCTGTGCTCTGTAATGACTTGTGGGATTTCCTTTGAATTTGGTCTGTCTGAGTGTGTGCTTCTCTGCATGCTGATGAGCATCAAGGCATCAAATTAAACCCTTATCTGTAGATTCCAAAGTAGGCCAAGGAAAGATCCATTAAACATCAGGGCCTTGATTCCAGGTCAGGTACAGTGCAGTAGTACTTGCTTTTTCTTTTTCTTTTAAGGCAAATGCTTATAGAAATCCAAGTTAAATTTCCAATATTTCCATTGGAAATTCAAAGCCAGGCAAATGGGTGTCTAAATGTTAGCACCTGCTGGTGTTATGGGAAAGAACAATGAAGAAATACAAGCTTACATCTGTTTGTATGATGCTCCATGCATTAGTTAAACCGATATTTCCATCAGTTCCGTACAAATGAAGCCCTCTCTTCAGGTCCCGCTGAGCATACTTATCGATCTGAAAATAAAGCAAATACAGTGATATATATATAAATACAGTATATATATATATATATATATATATATATGCATCCAAGATGATGAACTCTGTGAAATGACACTTTTGGACTGAAGAGCCATGACAACAGTTGAAGTGAAAGTGAGGCATATTAAAAATACAACATGAGGGTTGTCCTTGACTTACAGCCATTCATTTAAAGAACGTTCAAAGTTACAACAACACTGAAAAAAGTAACTCATGACCAGTTTTCACGCTTATGACCAGTGCAGTGATGGCATGTATTTATGATAATTGCACTTTGCTGGGGTCATGTGATCAATCAAAGTCAATGTGGAAAGCCAGATTCACTTAACAACTACATGATTCACTTAACAACTGCAGTGATTTGCTTAACAACTGCCTTGCTTAGCAATTGATATTTTGGGCTAAATTGTGGTCATAATTCAAGGACTGCCTGTATGAAGAAAAACAGGTATCTGAACAATATATTTTCCTAAGTTCCCTACTCAATTTTCCAATATTAAAAATGGTGACTGAAAATAATATTACCCACCATAGCTATTATAAAAACTTCCAATTAGTTTGTCCATCAAAAATTAGAGTTTTATTTTTCTATATGGACATCATTATTTAGTGTTTACTGGAAATTTAATGAGATAGTATCTGCTTTTTTATTACTGTAGTTTCCTTTATCTAGGTATTTCTTTGGCTGAAAATCTATTCAAAAATCAATTTTAAATAGATCTAAACATTGTCAGAATCTTATTACTGCTTACTTTTGTGGCAAAATTGCTTTCTTCTATTGTTCTTTTTAATAATTCCATATTATTACAAGGAGAAAAAACTTCAAAAAAGAGTGTATCAAATAGCTTGATATTATGAAAGATTTAACCATGCATTAGAATTGAATTTATTATTCTTTCTAGTTTATTTCCAGTTTTAGAAATATTTCTTCAGAGAAAAGCATTTTTGATGAATTATGATTTCCAGTCAAAGGGTTTTTTTAATGGAACAACTGAAATTCAGTGGTCATTTTTCATACAGTAAATATTTAGAACCTGTAAAAAAAGCCCTAGTCTTAAAGAACTGAAAAGAGGGGCTATGAATGGTGCTAATATTTTTTCAGTACGGTGTAGTGTTGGTTTCCTTTTATATTACTACAGGGCAAATTTATTTATGAAGGCACTTGTTTAACAACTGCCTTGGATAGCGACTGTAGTTACAATGGTGATAAAACAGTCACATCACAATCAATGGTTGCATTTACAATCTTCACAACAGCCTTCTCTCTGTCCCCTGCTCACCATTACAGACAGTCAATACATGTGATTCTGTGTCTGACTTGTTTTTTTCTCTTCTCCCCCCCCCCAAAAAAAACCTTTTGCAGAGTGGAGAGATTGCCTAAACAGGCCATCTTCCGGATCTGCTTTTCTCAGCAGTGCGGTGGTGTCCCTAAAAAGTGCTAACCGCTAGATAACAAGCTCAGTTCTGTGACCTTAATTGGTTGATTAGAAGACTCAGTGGGCTCTCAGCTGTTGCCTGAAATTGACAAGGCCCCTAATCAATTTCGTACTAAAGGAGTTTGTTTGCTTCCTAAGCGGCTCAGTGCTCACACCTGCAAGTGCAGTAGGCAAACAGCCATCGCCAGTGCATTCATTTCGATGGATATTCCTTATTGTGTGTCTGCTTACTTTGCTGACTTCCTCTCCAATGAAAGTAATTACAAACATTATTTCTCTTCTTGCTAATCATCCCAGCACTGGGGTGAGCATTCCAAAGGATAAGAGGGCAGTGGATAAGGATATAGGGGCTATAAAATTTGCCCCTTTACCAGGCTCCCTTATGAGTCATTTTTTTTCCTGCTCTTTGAGTTTGGAGTTGTATCCTTCTGACACTATAAAGCAAAGCAAAGCTGTAGTAAAATTAGAAGCTGTGGTCGCATCATTTTTCACTTAGTGGCCACTTTGTTTGGTGACTGAGTTGCTGGCCCCAACTACATTGATTAAACAAGGACTACCTATATATAGCCAGTTTAGAACAGTAACATATTGCCTTTACTCAACATCACTTTCATGGTGAATTGGAAACAGTCACCTGGAATTACTCTACTAACTGCAGTGGAACCCCAGAACAAACTTAAAAGATGCAATAGGGAGAAAGGAAATAATGTACCAAAGCATTGGACCAGTATAGATGTGTGATAGTGGCAGAGGTGGGTTCCTACCAGTTCGCACCTATTTGGTAGAACCGGTTCATCAAATCTTCGAACCGGTTAGAAGAGGTTCCACCAGTGGACCCGGAAAACAGGCCACACCTACAGAAGAGGTTCCAAATTTTTTTGAAACCCACCACTAGATAGTGGTGAATATCTGTAACAGGGGTGTAGGATAAGGGTGGAGGTTCATCCTCCCAGCTTGTGGGTTGGTTTCTGAATCCCCTAAATTCCACCGAAAATGTTACCTGGTCTGGTAATGAAACATTCGGAAACCAACCCACAATCTTGCAGAATGAACCTCAATCCCCAAGTAGAGGTGTGTTAGTTTGCAAAAAAAAAGGCTACAATATTGACCCATAATTATTCTGCAAAGTAATATGTGATGGGTAGATCCAGGATGAAAAAAAAAATTATAGGGAACTGCAAAATGGCAGTGTTTTTTTCCTTTGGTGAATTCTGCTATTTTTCTATCATAGCTACCAATAAACTTTTCAGGTTCTCTTACCAAGGCTGAAATGTGGCTGTACTTAATGTAGTTGCTGTAACGTGTTCCATTTTGCAGTTAAGTTCTAATGACAACAAATCAACTGTTATAAATTGTCTGATGGGTGCAGAGGAGTATGGTATTAACTCCGATATATCTTAACAGACTTCCACATTTTATCATAATAGACTGCTTTACCATACATTTCTGTTCATTAGGGAATCATTGATCACAATTTACATAAATCAAAATCAGTGGCAGTAAGTGAAAACGTTGGAGAGGACTTTACCTAAGATAGAGGTGATCAACAGATAACCTGAATATATGTATGTATGTATGTATGTATGTATGTATGTATGTATGTATGTATGAATGTATGTGTGTGTGTATCTATCTATCTATCTATCTATCTATCTATCTATCTATCTATCTATCTATCTATCTATCTATCTATCTATCATCTATCATCTATCATCTATCTATATCTTTCATGGGTAGATTTAAGCCTGTTTGTCAGGAGAGGATGAAAACTATGCTCATGATTCCTTTGCTCTACATTGGCAGAACAAAGAGCCACGGCAACATTATTTGGCAGAAGATCTGGTCCTCCTATCATGCAGACCTGGTTCTCCTGTCAAGTTATATTCAGAAAGTAATGCTTGGTTGTCCCACACGGTTCCTTCTAGGCCCCACTGCTATTCATTAGCTGCATGAATCTTGTAAGGTGAAGGTTGTTTGGAGCTTTAGGATGGATGAGGGAAAATAAGCAAGGATGGGATCAAGATGAGTTTGACATGAGGAGGTTGCTGGTGCTTTCTGAACACTGATAATGTTATCTAGCTTGGGTAATGAAATGTCTGCAAGAAAACCACCAAGCTCAGAGAGCATCAAACACTCCTCATTTCAACCCTGAACCACAAATGTTCTCCTTTATTTGTAATTTTTAACAGGTTGAGCCTTGAGTAGAGGATTCTTCTCCTGTCATGAATCTGGCCATTAAAATTTCCTGACCAAATCCCCGCTGTGAGAGGCATTGTTCTGAAGTGATGTAATGTCCACCCCACTCCAACCCCCTTTTGGCTTTCTCTTTCTCTCTGCAATTACAAACACATCTCTTCTGCCAGGCCCTTTAGTGCTAACTGATTTTAGCCCCGTTTGCTGCCAGACATACTTGTCTGAGAAGCAAAGTGGAAAAGGCCTTCAGATGGCTTCCGATCCCCCTTGCAGAGATATGTCAATTTCCCTCAGCACAATAAGGTGCCTCCTGGAGTGTGTGGTTTTGCCCTAGCAAAGAGTCGTGGTGGGAGGCCAAGCCATGAGAAACATCCCACTTTGCCAAATGCAGCTTCTGCACACCTCCTCTACAGGGGAGAACAAAGGAAGCATTTCAATCTCTGGCTTCACTTCGAAGGGATGCTGTCATTGAAATCTCAGTGAAGCGAAGCTGCCTTAAAGAGCTTCACAGTTCCAAGAGAAATGGAATAAATAAATTAAGAAGGAGTTTTCATTTGTAACATATGCCTCACTCTTTGCTGCCCTGGAGATTACATAACCAAAACTGGCCAGGCTCTCATGAACATTAACGTACAATATATTATAAGACACTCAAAAGTGTTTTCTGTAGTAATAGAGGTCATGTTCATCTAAGTCAGAGGTCTCCAAACTTGGGAACTTTAAGACTTGTGGACTTCAACTCCCAGAATTCCCCAGCCTGAATTCCCCATGCTGGCTGGGGAATTCTGGGAGTTGAAGTCCACAAGTCTTAAAGTTCCCAAGTTTGGAGACTCCTGATCTAAGTAATGACAATTTCAGCCTTAGGTTGCATATTCTCAAACTTCAGGTAGTCTACACTTACTGACCATTCACTCAACAACTGTTCAAACAATGCTGAAAAAAAATTATAGCCTATTTACAAACTTCTCAACTTCCCTCAGATGCATAACCACCATTATATCCAGTACACTTCCTACTGTGCCTGATCCGTGTTTTTTTTTTAAATTCCACCATTGTAAGGCAGACAGAAGAATTGCAAGCAAATAGCTATTTATTCTTCTATACATTGAAAGCACTGTTATTGTGCCAACAGCCTGGGGCTGGGAGCTGTGGGTGCTCTACGTAAAAAGTTTACAGTATTCCCTTGAAATCCAGTCTCTGTTTTACAAAGGGGGTCAGCAAACAATTTATGTAGGCAATCTCTCCTTTGCCTTGACTTTTTCTTTGCTGCTGGCATGATCACATTGTTTTCTACGTGTAGAAGAGCAATCAGCTTATTCTCCTAAAATCTCTCTCCAATCTCTCTCCGCTTCTGAGGATGAGGGGGAAGCTCAGGCAAAGGGAGGCTGTCTACAGAAACTGCTTCCCCTTTGCTGCCTATAGAGGAGAGAGATTGGAGAGAAGAACATCTCAAGAGAGTAAGTTGTTTGCGTAGTGTGCCTGTGACCCTGGTCCCTAGGCCGCTGGTGCCATGATCACATTACTTTTGATAGAATCCATCTGTCTGATTTCCTGTTGGAGGCTCTCTTTGTGCAAAATTGTTTTGCTTCTTTCATCAAATGTTATGTATATGGAAGCGATCAAGATAACATTGCCCTTTACTTACAATCCTTCTATATTTTCTGCAGCACCTTTCTTTTTATTCTTTAAAATTATCAGCTAAGAAAGAAAACTGAAAAAAAATATTCTATTCTATTCTATTCTATTTTTTTATTCTTCTCTTCTCTTACACCACTCTACCCTTCCTTACTCTTATCGGCTCTGTTTTTTAATTACTACTTGTTTTATCTATGGATTTAAGGCAATTGACAAATATAATTAAATAAACTCCAATCTCAGAATTTCTACCAGCATAAAAGAAGAAGAAAAAACCTCTATACTTTTCTGAGGCAAAGATGGCTGCTGTTTAAACGTGAATAATACTAATTGCCAGTCTTTTTGTAATTTGATTTCCAGGACTGACTGACTCACTCACCCTCCCTCCCTCCCTCCCTCCCTCCCTCCCTCCCTCCCTCTCTCTCTCTCTCTCTCTCTCTCTCTCTCTCACACACACACACACACACACACAGTTTAGAAAGTATTTCCTTGCAACTGTTATTATTGCTGCCCATCCCAATAGGAGTGGGGGTGTTAGGCTTAATTGTTGCTAGAGTTGTTATGGGGTTGGGATTACTCATTGTTGCTGAATTCCCTAGTGACTGCCCTGGTACCCCGAGCTCTCATTTCAGGCCCCACTGTCTCAACCTGTCACATGCACTTTGCCTTCCTTAGTAAGCAACATCCTAGGGAGCAATTATTTTATGCTGTAAAAAAACCTGCCCAGGCAGCATCTTAATAAATAAATAGAATAAACATTTCTGACCTTTCTGGTGATTGCTTCTTTCCTCCCACTAATAAGGGAGAAGAGAAGAAGAAGCAATAGAGAAAGGACAAAATATCCAATTGTTTTCCCCTGAGTGAGACTTCTAATTTCATGCCTTGATAATCATTTTCTACCGATAGCGCAGAACTGGAAATTGAATGTAAATACAGAGCCCCAAATCTAGAAGGTCATTTACAGGAGCCCTGCTGCTTTCTGGGGAAAAGATGTGATTAAATGGAGTACCAGAAAGGCACCTTAATTTTTGGGTGGGATATTATTCAGCCCATGAGTTCACCATGCAGATGGAAGATGGTCAGAACTACATTTTAGAATGGAGGATGCAATTAGGTCTTAGCTATGGGAAAATACCAAATGCATAACCTGAAAAAGAGAGGCTAATTAAAGATCTACTATAACTTTAATATTTTAAACAAATTTTAAACAAATGTTGACAAATTAAACATATGTTGCTTGAAAATCTTTTTCTTTGCAAATATTGACAGACAACAAACCATTGCCAGAAATAAGGCATGGGTTTCTTTCAATGTTATATAATAAATCTTCTAGGAATTCCTCCCATGCCAAAAAATCCATATAATTTTTTGAATATTGATTATAATAGTATACTAGAAAAATGTAATACAAACTAAACATAAAAAATTAGGAAGATGAAGTAAAGACTACAAGAAAAAGAGAGAGAAGCAAGAAATTAAGAATAAAGAGAAAGTAATATATAAAGAAGAAACTTTCAATCTTCATCACAGTGTATAAACAAATTTATTGACCATTCACTCCCTTCTAAAATTACAAACATTTATTTCTTCATCCCATATCCCATGTCTTATCCATAAACAATTATCTTTTCAGTCCTGGTGTCAGCACAAATATAAAGTTGCCAGATGTAGCAACATATCCTGTTTTAACCTTGATCAAATAAACCAACTTTATATTTCTTCTTTTTACTTCTAGAAGCCTTGCTCTTTAGTTTATTCAAACACTGCTGTTGAATTTAATTTTTCTGCTTCTTTGCCCCCAGAGTTTTTCAATGCTTTACCTAGCCTTCTTTGTTAATCCAATAGAAAACCTTTATCTAGGTCATTCTCTTGGTTTCTCCTTTGTATTTTGGTTTTAAATTTTAAAACCTCAGCCAGTTTCTTTTGTAGTGTTAGTGAAACATCACTTTCTAAGTCATTTTCTTGGCCTGTCAATTGTAAATCCACTTTTGATACCATCTCTATCTTGTCAGATAAAACTTATTCTACATTTGTCATTTCTTCAATAACATCTTTGGGGCATAATCTATCAGCAGACATCATACTGACATTGTTGATACTCTGGACTCCTAGTCTGTTTCTAAGATCTAAATCTTAGATTCTTTAAATTCTTTGGATTATGATTAAACTATTCATTCAGGCAAATTCATCTAGCATTTTAACATTTGCTATTCTGAAGATCTGTAATAGCTTAGAAGTAAATAACATGCAATTTCTAAAAGTGATTGGAAAGTGAGGTTTGCAAACCTACTGTTCTTTAAATGTTTCCGCCACAGTTGTGGCCAATATTGCTAATTCCACTATATCCTGGGATTCGATGCTGCAGAAAACCACTCAGTCTCCTCACAATAAGCAACTGTCTGAAGTACACCTCTCCTTATCCAGAGAGGTTCTAAGGAACGGGTCAATTAATTGAGTCCTTGGTCTTTGCCAGGTTGTCAGCTCCACTTTTGCAGAGCCATTTGAGTTCTACGTACTTTTCCCAGAAGTCAGTGACGTGCAGTCAGGTGAGGCAGGTGAGGCACAGCCTCACCACTCTCATCATGAAAAGAAAAAAACCCTTCGAAACGTGCAAGGATGGGACAAAACGGCATGGATCCTTTTATTAAAAACCCTGTATTACAAAGGCATTTTAATAAAAAGATTGTGATGACATCAGTGCCTCACCAGCCATAAACCTCCCCGCACTTCACTGCCAGAAGTCCATAGCTTTTGATGTTCATTGGGTAATTAAGACAAATCTCACAGGATGTCTTTACCAAAGTCAATGCCCTCTAAATTCATTTAAAATAATGTGATGAAATAAACATAAGAAGCCTTTTAAAATGTAAATAATTTTGGGGTGAAATTTGAAATGGAACAATTTGAAGTTTATGGTTGGGAAAAATCTCTGTAAACTTTTAGTGTGACATAAACAAAGGAATGAGGAGACAGCTTAAAGGCCCAATCCCTGTAATTTTCTAGTTTTTTACAATGGTCCAATTTCTACAACATAGTAATATAATGAGAAACAACACTGTCTGTAACATCGATCTACAGCTCCTTAATCACGCCCCATATTTTTCCAGAACAGCACAGCCATTTTAAAGTAGTGCAAACACAAATTACGTTTGCACTCTGAAACATTTTTGTAAGATTATATCCTAAATGCAGCATAACCCAAATGATTATGAAAGTTACTATTATGTCAAGAAGGAATGTACAGTATAGGGGCTTACGTATGTATGTATGTATGTATGTATGTATGTATGTATGTATGTATGTATGTATGTATAGTATTTGTGCTGATAAATAAATAAAGGGAGACTAGTATAGATCTATTTCAAGCTATTTAGCTCTCATCAGCTAGCCATACCCTTACAGGAATTCGAATATATATATATGTGTGTGTGTGTGTGTGTGTGTGTTTGTGTGTATGTGTATATGTTGTATATGTTGTATATGTTGTAGTATATGTGTATATGTGTATATGATGTGTATATGTATATATGTATATATGTGTGTGTGTGTGTGTGTGTGTGTATATATATATATATATATATATATATATATATATATATATATATATATATATATATATATATATATATATATATATATATATATATATATATATCCAATATGTGCTGTATCTCAAGTGCTCCATAACCTGAGTGAAGAAGGAATATACAGTATAGAAATACCAATATATTCATCCAATATGTGCAGAGACCTTCAGATAAGAAAGTTTCAAAGTCTTCATATACGTAAGCATAATAGCAAAGCTTATGGGGTGGGGGTGGGGAATCAATCCCTTATATCCAATGTTTAAGGTAATGAGGTGGACGTGGTTTTTTTTTTGCTTCTACATAGTTATTAAATGATTTCTGAATTGAAATTAAAATATTATTTCAAAATTAAGCTGTCCAGAGACTTATTGAAGTGCTAAAGATTTTCCATCCAGCAATATTTTCCACAGTGTTATTAAATGTGCTAATCACTCCAAGAAAAATCAAGTTATCTTATATTGTCCCATTCAGTTACAACAAATAGCACCAGTTATCTGCAGAATTTTATTTCATTTGATAAATCTAAGGATTTTCACAATGAAAAGCTAGCATTTGTTAGCATAAAAACAATCACATTACATTTTTTGCATTATTATCTTACAGATAACGATGATTGGCTTTTCTTAAAATAATAATGGATTTCTGGCATTCCACTAGCACTGCATGTAACAATATATCAATCACCTCCTGGATGTTTGTAGAAGTTCAGTATTTTTAAACATTATCTTAAATGTCTTTTAAAATGGGGAAAAATCTTTGGATGATGAGAGAAAAATTAAAAGTGATAAGCCTTTAATTATATTAAGTTATTAAAGTTTGCAGGACCCTATTTCTATAATTCTAGATTTTCTATGGTTGCTGAAATAAAATGCTTATATCTATGCAAAATAAATATGGAACAAAAAATGAAAGCAGGTGAATTAAAATGAAATCCAGATTTCAGGAATTATGCAACAAAGCAAGCTCATCCTTCCCATTACAATTGTTTTAAATCAATTTATTTCTTAATCTTATCCAATGTGTTTTATTTTGTAAAGCTGTAAACTTTTATTATTGTATTTGTATTTGACAATATTTGCTGCAAGTAAGTGGCACATTTAATTATTGCCCATATTTTTATTAATTATGGAGAGTGTATTAATTTACCACTTTAGAAGATAAATGGTTAGAATAGTTTATGGGATCCCTTCCTAGGAAACATACTGCTAAATATAAATACCAGGATACAGTCAATTGGAGTATATTATCAAATCAGAAATCTCTTCCAGATGAACTGGAAGCAAACTTGGAGCATCTATAGCAGGGGTGTCAAACTTGCGTCATCATAGCATCATCACGTGACATATCACGACTCCCCCCCCCTTGATAAAGACATGGGCATGACCAGCATGTGACACATCCGGCCCGTGGGGCGCACGTTTGACACCCTTGCTCTATAGCAATCGCAAAAGTAATGGTATACATACACAACAAGCTTAACCACAGCTCTCTTAACTATCATGTATGACACAACAAGGCAGATTCAGATATTCACAATATGTTTCTAAGAAAGAAAAAAACAAAAGAAAAATAAAGGAAAATTAGAGACAACTCCTAACGCTTTCAAACATACTGATTGTAACTATCAGTTGGGGTACAATGGGAAATAAGATTATAACTTTTAATTAAGAAGCTTTCTAGTGTTTTTACCAATGTTTCTTTTTTCTTTCTTCTTTGTACATAAATAGTTATTCTCTTCACTCCTTTCTATGTGATTATTTATATTAACTTTCTGAATAATAATAATAGAAATAGAACATAAGAAAATGTTTCCTTACTATCTCCTTATCATCTCCCCTGTGGTTCAGAGGTGGGAATTAAATTAATTCAAGGATTCATTTTCCAGCGTTTTCCTGTGGTTCAGAGTTATACATTATCTAGCACAGGGGTAGTCAACCTTTTTATACCTACCGCCCACTTTTGTATCTCTGTTAGCAGTAAAATTTTCTAACCGCCCTCCGGTTCCACAGTAATGGTGATTTATAAAGTAGGGAAGTAACTTTACTTTATAAAATTTATAAAGCAGAGTTACAGCAAACCCCTACCGCTCACCATGAAAGCTGGAACGCCCACTAGTGAGCAGTAGGGACCAGGTTGACTACCACTGATCTAGCAGGTATTTCAGATATGATACCCTATTTCCATGGCCCAGTTTGGAACAGTGTATGGCCTGGTATTGGGCAGTAGCCTGGGGATTGGGGATCCCTGCCCTATCTGGTTGTACACATTATTCTCCCCTAAGTAGCCTATGTTATAGATAGTCCTCGACCTACGACCATAACTGAGCCCAAAATGTATGTTGCTAAGTGAGAAGTGTATTAAGTGAGTTTTGCCCTATTTTAGACTTCTCTTGCCACATTTGTAAGGGAATCACTGCAGTTGTTAAGAGTAACATGGTTTGTTAAATGAACCTGGTTTCCCCATTGACTTTTCTTGCCAGAAGGTTGCAAAAGAGGATCACATGTCCCCGGGATACTGAGACCGTCATAAATAGGAGTCAACTGCCAAGCATCCGAATTTTGATCATGTGACCATGGGGATACGGCCACAGTCATAAGTGGGGGGAAATGTTCATGTTACTTTTTTCAGAGCCGTTGTAACTTTGAACCATCACTAAGCAACCTGTTGTAAGTCGAGGACTGCTTGTAGTTTTTAATCTTGGTCTTACAGTAAATGTTTTATGCTTTGATTTGTGTGTTTAACCAATACCAAGTAAAACTGAGTATTGGGTTTTTTCTCCAAGATTGCTTAGATCAGCGGTCACCAACTGGTAGTCCGTGAGAAAATTGTGGTTATCTGCAGAAAAATTATTTGCATTTCTTATATTGCACTAAATCAGGGGTCCTCAAACTACGGCCCCTGGGCTGGATATGTGTAATGAATGCTTGTGTTGCTGCAGAGAGTCTCCCCCTTCAGGGTCTTTTTGTGTGGGTCAGAATGGGACAGAAATTCTGACTTGGGGTCTGCTTCAGCCTCCTGGTGCAGGACTTTGGGGGAAGGCTGGAGGGAAGTGCCACTGGTGGCGAAGAGCCAGAGGGCCTTGTCCCAGTGGCACTGCATCATGACCTGGAACTGGCTGACCATCTCAGCCCGCTGGCCTTGCACTCCTGCTAGTCTTCCCTCTGCTTTGAAAGTCTATGCTCGTAGTCCTCAGTGAGTTGCTTCTGCTGGACCTCCTTCTGGATCAGATCCAATTTGAACTGAACCAGCTATTTTGCTAACTCTTTCTCATGGTGGCTGCTTAGCCCCAACAACTGCTTCCTGTTGGGGCCCTAAAGATCCCGGGCAGGGAGACGAGGAGTGGCTGGGAGGGGAGAGGTGAGTAGAGGCTGGCGAGGCACCCCTCGACATGAGTGACATCAAGTTGGCCATGCCCACCCAGTCATATGACCACCTAGTCACACCCACCCAGCTGATTATATTAATGGTCTGCGGGATTTAAAATTATAAATTTAGAGGTCCCTGAGGTCCAAAAGGTTGGTAACCCCTGGCCTTAGATCAAGCCATCATCACATATGTAAAAGGAGCAATGCCATGGTATTGATTAACAAACTGTATCATTTTTCTGCGCAACCTCAAGCTTTAATAAGATCAAAGCTATTTCAGCTCCAAACTTAGACTGAATCTTTAACTGAATATCAAAACATCAAGTCAATACATTCCTTTTTTTTAAAAAAGGCTGTAAATTAAGGTGAACGGCTGCCCTGACTGAGTGACAACAGCTTTGTTCCCAGGAGAGATCATTAGTCTATTGTCAACTTTGGCATATCAAAACATACAAGGTGAAGCCACACTACGTATCAGTTTAACACCAGGCAACTTGTTATGTCAAAAGAACAAGAGCAAACACAACAATCCATGATAAATATGTCAATAAAAAGAACACTCCAATTAGCCTCCATAAAGGCTACACGAGGCAAAAGCAAATGAACAGCGTAAATCATAATGTCTATTGTTAAACCTAATGACCACTGTATGATTTTAAATTGAGCAGAACAAAAATAGTAACGGTATAATTCTTTGCAGGAATTGTAAGTTGGCAAAGGAGGAAGTGTTGGTTCATGGAGAGATGAAAGATTTGGCCATATGCCCGCAGAGCCATTCAGTGCAACAATCTCAGGAGAATAACTTTTGTAACTAATGTTTGTATTACTCATTTAGTTACTGTAATTTGGAAGGAATTAGTACTAAAATTGACTCGACCTTCTTTTAACTGCAGATCTACAAAGTGTAAATTAACTCAGGTCTACTTGTGATCAGAGTAAACAGTGACATTGAAAGTCTTTGTGTTTCTACTCCCCCCCCCCCAAATTACTGGTCTCTTCCATATAGATTTCACCAGGAATCTAATCTGTCTCCCTTGGTGTCAATTCAGTTGTTTCTCATACCTGGATGCAGTGGTGCATTATGTGCCAGCACACACACAAAAATATGGTGCCTTTTGTGCAGTAGGGCTCAAAGGAGCCAGGGGTATAATTTAGTAATGTATTATGATGAGGTGAGTGGGTAAGATAGCTGTGGATTCACAAGAAGCTTCAAGCCAAGGTCATTTGTGGAAATGTCATTAGAACAATCACAAGGTTTGCCGAAGTGGTCCTACTTTATCTCTTTCACTCCTATTTCAGCAAGATTCCTATTTGTATTCTATCCCTTTTGCTCCCAATTGGGGAAGATGACAAAAGATGATTGGTATAAGGGAAAGAAAAATGGCAGAGTCCTATCTTTATAGAACAAAGTCATGTGTTAGAAGATAGCATTCACATTTTCCATTATGATAAATATTGAAACAGGAGGAATGATCGGTTTGCTGCCATGTCCCCTGAAGTTACTTTCAACCCCAGCTGGCCTCTCAAAACAATTTTAAAATGTAGCCCTTGGTTATATATATAAAAACGGTTGCCCTCTGCTATACACATTTACCTAAGAATTAATCCCATGAAACGTTAGTCCAATTATTTATTTCTTCCACCCACCCTGGATTTAAAAAAGCAATTAATGCTAAGAGCATGATAGAAACAGTCTCAAAGTCAGTAAGGTCATTTACAAGGGAGCAAATAGGAGAACTGCGCCACTCCACAATATACAGTAGCCTTATGGCTGGCAGCTATGTGCACCTGATTATTACTATTTTTTTTGTGTGAAAAGATGGTTTCTTTTCCCAAAGCATATTAAAAAGGGAGAAGAGTGCAACATGAAAACCACAGGTTTAACTGCCTCCAAGGCAAAAAGTCACAGCATCTCCTTTCGTGATTCTGTCAGGGCATCAGGGCATAATAGCAGCCCACGAAATTCATGCTCAGCCTGCATTTGTCTCATATTTCAGATTCAAACCTCTCTTGTGCAGGGACCCTATGAATCAACAAGATGAAATTCACAGTTATAATGTGAGCTGACACAGTGTCCTTACACAGGGGAGAAAGATAAGCTCTGGAGATTCCAAATGCATACCAAAATCACTTGGGGAATCTTTCACCAGAGACACAGCATTCTAAACTGCTACCTTGAAAGCAAATAAAGCCAAACACAAAACCACCATAAGAAGGGAGCGGAAAACTTCATGGATTTTTCCCCTCTGGAGTGTTATCAGGAGCTAAACCTGTAAGTCTCTGGTCCAAGTATGCGGATGCAGTTCAGGGACTTCTCCCTTCTCTGCCTTTTCAAACATAGGATATCAGAGTTGGAAGCGACCTTGCGGGTCTTCTAATCCAATCCCTTGCTCAAGCAAGAGACCCTATACCCATAATGGCGAACAAAGTGGTACGTGGAGCCATGTCGCCTGGCATGCGCGACATTGCCTGTTACTCTTCTGGGTTTCTGGTGCACATGCATGCATAGCGATCAGCTGGACTTCATGCGTGCAGCAGTGCTAGGAATTGGAAGAGCTGGTGTTCCATTTTTCCAGCATGAGCATGCACACCAGCCCGCTGATCATTGCGCAAGCAATGGAAGACTAGCTGGCTAGTGCATATCCACAGGCTGGAAACCAGAAATTCATTTCCAGTGCGCATATGCCCCCTGGGCAGCTCCTCTTCTGAGTTGTGGCCCAGACAAGTACACACTCCCTTTTCAGCACTTAGTGCCAAAAAGGTTTGCCATCACTGTCCTATACCATTTCGGAGACGTGGCTGTCCAGTCTCTTCTTAAAAGTCTCCAGTGATGAAGCTCCCACAATTTCTGAAGGCAAGCTGTTCCACTGTTTGATTGTTCTCACTGTCAGAAAATTTCTCCTTAGTTCTAGGTTGGAGTGCTCTTTAATTAGTTTCCATTCATTGTTTCTTGTCTTGCCTTTGGGTGCTTTGAAAAATAGGTTGACCTCCTCTTAAATGAAGAGGAAGGTAACCAAATGTTTTATGACTAAGTTCCAAAGAAACACATATTTTTCTAATTAACAATTTTGCAATCTTCCGATACCCTGGGTTTGTTGTCACTAAAGCAGAGGTAAAGGATATATAACTGTTGCAGCCCAGCAGAAGCCGTTGGAGCTGCCACCAGACTCTGACAGCGAGGGGCCCTATGAGTCAGCTCTGGAGGATGTGGAGGACCCTGGATAGGGTTCTGACTCCGAGCAGGGCGCAGAGAGGCTGGTTGGCCACCAGGAGGCGCCTGTGCCTCAGACCAGTAGGGAGGAGACAAGGGAGTGTGAGCCTGAGGTCAGCAGTGAGTTGTTTCTGGATGCCTGGCACCGAAGAGCTAATAGGCATCAGGAACAGTTGCGCAAGTACAGGAGGTAATTGCACTCAGCTGGTGGTCATTAGGCTCCTCTCCAGACTATAAAAGGACTGCTTGTGCACATGCCCCTCTTGCAGAAGTCAATGCAGGAACTAATGTCGGAGAACATTATTGTGAGCTTGGGAGGCTGGATTGCTGCCAAGCTTTATCTGTGCTGGATTGCTGCCCAAGCTTGTCTGTGCTGGTTTGCTGCCAAGGACCTGTCTGTCTGTTAATTAAATGCTGTAACTTAATTTGGCTCGGAGTGTGTGTTGGTGTGGGGGCGAGGGGGGTCAGAACATATAACTATGCTATGGCAATAAAGGTATTCTCAAGAATTCATCACCATCTATAGATATTTCTTGGGACTTGGAACAATTCACGAAGAAGAAAATATTTCTCTGTTAGGATGAAGGTTTAATGAAGCTATGACCGTCATGCCTTTTGAAAAGTTTATATTTGGCTATAACGAATGAAATACAGATAAGCTGGAACTGATTAGGGGTCACATTAGAAACAGAACAATACATCTTAGTTTGTTCACTTAGAGATGCCAAAGTTCATCAGAAAAACGGAGCCATCCAAGAGGACCAGTAGGCAAACAAATTCGTATGTGATCACCACTTGCGGTAGCAAATTAAAAATGATGAGCACCATCTGGGAAAGCTGGCAGGGAAGAAAAAACATAATGGACAGCTGCTTTCTCCCAATAATGAACACCTTTTAGATTTCAGATGCTCAGTCAAGATGGCACATGTAGCATGCTATGACATTAAATATGGCTCAGACAAAAAGATCACTGCTTAGTTTTACTTCTGATATATCCTGGGTATGTCCTCCCCTCCCCTTGCTAATATGTTTGAAGAAAACATGAGCAGCAATCTACACAGATCTCCTAAACAATGCCGATCAAGGGAATTGGATTTTTCTATTGCTTCTAACAGCCTCCTTTGCTTATTCATTCATATAACACATTTAAAATCTACTCAAACTTCTGAAAGGATTGTAGCTCATTGTACAACCGCCCCCACAAAATTTAACATAAAAATATAAAAGCCATTGGAACAGGCTACACATTGATCTAATCTAGCAGTCTGTTTTCACAAGGCCAAAGAAACGTCTAATCAGGACATGAGTATAAAAGCTAGGGTGGTGTGGTTAAGGTGCTCCACTAGGTGCAGGAAGAGCCGGACTCTACTCTAAACCACAGATGGTTTTTGAGTGACAGTTAGTCTTTCTCACCCCAAATCACCTCACAGAATTGTTGTGGTGGAGAACACTTGGGAATGGGAGGCCTCAAATACTACTTTGATCTCAAAGAATAAAAAATTAAAGAAATGCAAGTAACCATCTTTTGTTAATATAACTCTTTTGGATGCTACTACATAAGATAGAGAGACAATCAGCAGCCCAATTTCCCATTTTGGGGAAGGTGACAGATGTTCAGCTTCAAAAGACCCTGGAAGAAACAGATTATCTAATTCTTTTTTCCCCCCTTCAGGGTTCAATACTGAGTGAATACAGAACCCTCTACTACGGAAATCACATAATACTGGGGCATCTTCAGGAGTACTTGTGGATGGGAGTAGATAATCTCTTTTGGCCCACCTAGATCTCTTAGTGGTTTTCTGAACACTGACCATGATATCTTTCTGGATTGGCTTAGGGTGCTTGAGAGGCAGTGTTACTGTTTGTACTCTTCTTTCTGGCTGATTTAAGCTGATGTTGATAGGGGAGGAAGAGATCTAACCCTAAGCCTCCTTCATGTGTGGTGACTCCAGACCCAGTTCTTTCAGCACCCCTTATAATATGTAGGTGAAGCTGCCGGGTGGCATCACTGATTGGCATGGAGTGCAGCATCACTGGTACTTTGATGACACTCTGTGGTGTATCTCCATTCCCCAGCCAGACACGCGGTTCCATTGAAGCCTCATTTAGTGCCCGGATGTTGTGATGAGCTAGATGAGGACCAATTAGAGGATGAAGTAGTTTTTGGGTTTAGGACAGTGCTGGCGAACTTTTTTTGGCTCGCATGCCATAAATGGGGGGAGTGCAGGGGGGTTGTGTGTGGGCGTGCCGCACCCATAATGCAATGCACGACCTCCCAGCGCACATGCATGACAGGCACCCCGCCCAATTTTACATGCTTTTTTTGCCCTCCCCAGGCTCCAGAGGCTTTATAGGAGCCTTTTTAGTCCTCCGGAGTCTTCAGGGACCTTCAGGAGGCTTCCCTGAAGGCTCCGGAGGACGAAAAACGATCCTACAAGCAAACCAGAAGTGATTTCTGGTTGGTCCGTTGGGTCATTTCTTGTCCTCCAGAGTCTTCAGGGAAGCCTCCTGAAGGTCCCTGAAGGCTCCGGAGGACTTAAACCAGCCCTACGAGCAAACCAGAAGTCCATTCCCAAACTTCTGGTTTGTCCATAAGGCCGGGTTTTTTGCACTCCAGAGGCTTCAGGGAAGCTCCTGAAGCCTCCAGAAGGCCTCTAGGGTGGGGTGGGGGAGGCTGTTTTCACCCTCCCTAGGCTCCTATAAAGCCTCTGGAGCCTGGGGAGGGCAAAACTGGCTTTAAAAAAGGCTGAACTGAGCTGACAGGGGAACGCCTCGCATGCCCTGAGAAATGGCTCCGCATGCCACCTGTGGCATGTGTGCCATAGCTTCGCCATCCCAAGTTTAGGATGTTGAGAGTTGTAATCTTGAATTCTGAACAGGGTAGCGCTCTCCCAAAAAAACTGCCATATGATTGGCATCTAAACAACTTTTGTTCAAGTTGGGTGTGCAGATTTCTGAAACCACCGATCACTGTCTCAAATTTCTATTCAGTAAAGCACCAATATCGTCTATATTCCATTGCTTAATATCCCTCAAGGTTCTTGAACTATTTGAGTACAGTAGCAGTTGTCAGATGTAGAAAGTCATTTTCTTAGCTATTATTTAAACAGTAAAGGATCAATAATAAAACATTTGGGAAAAAAATATGGGTAATCTTATTCAGCAAATTAGTAGGAAATCTTAGTTTTTAGAATCACAGAACACATTTCTGAATTATTTGAAATGTATTTAAAACATGCTTATTTTTCTTTTCTGGTTAAAAACCACCCAATGAACTTTCTTAACTAGAAGCCCTTCTGCTGAATTTATAGTTTGATTACAATCAAAAACTAATGTTGAGGTTGTGTGTGCATGTGTGTGTGCATGTGTGTGTGTGTGTAGCTATTGCCTAGGATATTCATTTTTCTGTAAGCATGGCTATACAGTCAGCAATGATACTTCTTCCTTCCTTTTTAAATCTTGTTTTATAATTTGCTGTTAGTCTTTGTTGTGGCTGTTGATATTCAGAAACATTTAGCCTCTTCATATGGATAACACGGAGCCACTCACAATTTTATCCCCCAAGAATTTGTGATCCCCTAAAAAATATTGAAGTAGATTGAGGGTCATCCCTGCATCTTGCAGAAGTCAATTCCTTAGTTTAACTGCCTAACAATACTTCTTTTTGTCCTTCCTGGATCTTCCACATGCTGATTTATTGAATTATTTGAAGATTGTATTAGAAAAGAGAGGGGAATATACAGTAGAAATCCCTTTTCCACCATTCAGAAAGAAAAGTGTAATAGGTACAAATTTTACAAAACCTTAGTCATTCCAAATTTGATTTCTTATATCTCCTTCTCCCCCATCACACTGAGAAAAAATCAGGACACTGGAGCAATAAAATTATTTAAATTCCTCTCTTTCCAAAGATTTATTGCAATTCTTGCAGAGCAAATTTTAACTACCTCTTAAGACTTAGAGGGGGAGCGGAAATAGAGAGGGTGGGTGGGTTCCTGCTGCTGAAAGTGCCACTGCTGAAATTACATTGGCCTTTTGTTTTTTAACTGTCACATGCAATTCCTCTGAAGTATAATTCCTGATTTGCTGGCTTCATTAGGTATTCACAAGTAATTTTAAACTTGAATTATCATTGGCAAATCCATCATTTATTGATAGAAACATTAAGACACTAATAGACTATGACTTGTGATGAAATAAGACAGGAAGGTTTGAGGGTTGGATACAGGGTGTGTGTTTTTTTAAAAAAATCCATTTTGCTCACTGAAATTTTCCTATGCAAGAGCACGCAGCTTAGCCCAAGTCCTTTTAGCTGAGGTTCAAAAAGATGCTGTAAACTTGCAAATGGAGAGTGTGTGTGTGTGTGTGTGTTTGTGCACGCCTATGCATTAGAGAGATCACTGAGCTTTCAGCATGCTTAAAAGCTCCTTCTCAAATATGGTATAAATAACTCCAGGAAAAATTATATACTCCCATTTTTTATTCACGGAAAGTTCCAACATACCCTAATGCAAAAATAATCTGTACTTGTGCCTGCTTCTTTAACACCATAATCTGAAATTGATGGTAATTTGCTTAAAGCAATGCTCTCAATTCTTACTGAGTTCAAGGTGGCTCTCAAAACTTTTGATAAACATGTGGAAAAGTAGGTTTCTGCAAAGCATGGTTATAACAGCCTGGAGAGATGTGGGTGCAGGGAATTTAGAGCAATAATTATACATACACAGCATAATTATTGCTCCAATTTCCGTGCACCCACATCTGGAGTGGGTGGAGTGGATTCAAGGATCTACCTGTTTTTATTTGACCAAACCTAAGAAACTTAACTCTGGTCTGCCTGATTACTATCTGATGCCAATTGATTAATCCAAGGAGAGTAGAGTAGTGTAGAGTAGAGTAGAGTAGAGTAGAGTAGAGTAGAACAGAACAGACCTTGGAGGTCTTCTAGTCCAACCCCCTGCTTAGGCAGGAAGCCCTATACCATTTCAGACAAATGGCTATCCAACCTCTTCTTAAAAACTTCCAGTGTTGGAGCATTCACAACTTCTGGAGTCAAGTTGTTTCACTGATTAATTGTTCTTACTGTCAGGAAATTTCTCCTTAGTTCTAAGTTGCTTCTCTCCTTGATTAGTTTTGACCCATTGCTTCTTGTTCTACCCTCAGGTGCCTTGGAGAATAGTTTGATTCCCTCTTCTTTGTGGCAGCCCCTCAAATATTGGAGCACTGCTATGATGTCACCCCAGTCCTTCTTTTCATCAGACTAGACTTACTCAGCAACCATTCTTTATATGTTTTAGCTTTCAGTCCCCTAATCATCTTTGTTGCTCTTCTCTGCACTGTTTCTAGACTCTCAACATCTTTTTTATAGCGTGGCCAGGATAGGCTCATGCAGATGAAAGATACAAGAATCTTGGTCTGAACACAGTATAGCTTGGTTCAAGAGCCCATTATACAAGAAGGTATGATCCTGATATATTCAGCTGCTCTGCTCTCCCACGACCTTAAAGCCAAACACATCTACAATTCGTTATGAGAATTCCTTCTCTGGACAATGGGAAGCTAATGTCCTGCTTAGGTGACTTCATGCCCTGTCCTATCAATCAGTGACAAAGTAAAAGTAATTTAGTGGTTTTGAAGAGCATCAGCGGGTGGCTAGTGTGGAGGAGCAAGCTGCTTAGAAAAATTGCAGGCATCTGTGCTGCTTCTCCTCCCCCAGCACAATTGCCAATTAAACTACAACCCTGGCACAGGTGTGAGAGGAGCTGCTGTTCTGGAAGCTCTGCAGCCACCAGAATGAAGGAGCTGAAAAAAAAGAAGGATGTTTTTCCTTCAGAGGGAGTGAATGTTCCAGACGAAAAGAACTATAGAAGCAGAGCAGGGAAAAGTGCAAGCATAAAAGCATAGTATGGAAAGTTACGTACTCTATGTGCTGGCCAGTAGCAGAGAAGAAAAACCAGAGGAAATTCCAGAAAGGAATTAAGGCAGAATACTCTGTGTACAAGGAAAACACTATTATAGAAAGAAGTAGTATAATAGTAATTGAATAGTAAAAGTATAGTAATTGTTATAGTATTAGTAATCAGGGTAGTAATATAAAAATAATAGAAGTAGAATAGTGACAATAGAAAGCACTCACATAAAAGCTTATAAGTTGCCTATTTCACTTTTGTATCTTGGGTTTTTCGCCCAAAATATTTCCTCAAACCTTACATGCAGATATTTTTTTTAAAAACTCCACCTCTTTATAATACAGTGATTTTGGGGCTGAATCTAAGCCAACTTAATTGTGTATTATTTAAAGTAAGAATCCATGACAGGAAAGATTAATTTGGAGGCAGGGTAGTATGCAAATCTTCCAATATATCAACTTCATTTTCTTTTAGGCTTAATTAAAAGTGCTGGCTCATCCTCATTAAAGCTCTAAGGGGTTTAACAAGGGAGCTCTGAAAAGTCTTACCTTCACCCATATAATTCTACTTGCTCACTTGGGATGAGTTGGCAAGCCCTTCACCTCACACCTGGTAGAGAGGCATAGGAAGACCTTGTTGGCCCCAGTGACAGCTAAAGCATTTATTCCATCAGCCTTTTAACCTGAGAAGTGAGAGCCTTTGTGTACTCAGTTCCTGAAATGTCATATGCCCCTGTTGCTCACACTGAAGTAACTAATAGATTGTTTAATGGAGGTATTCCATTCCCCATGCATACATTCCCTTATAAGTTCTGGCAAAAGAAAAGTGAAGGAAGTTTACTGAGAAAATTTCTGAATAAAAGGAAGTCCCAAAGGTCCTTTTTCATGAGGCAACTGAACTTTCTGGTTTTTCTTTGAAGACAGAGCTGAAGAAGCTTCTTGGATGAGAAGCGAAACATCTTCAAAAAAAAAAACAAAGTCCAGTTGCCTCTTGAAAAAGCACCTTTGGGACAGCCATGACCTGCATGACTGAGAATCTCCATAGAATAAAAGGAAGGTGACATCACGTAGGTGCCCTGGGCCCACAGTCCTATCTCTAGGTTTAATAGGTACGGTGGGGTGAGGAAAATCCCATGCAAATATAAGCCAAGAAGGATTTCAGAAATACAAGAGCGTATCTCCATACTCAAACTATGAGCACTAAAGATTTAGAAAGCCACCCAGCATCAGGTGATAGAGGCAATGGCTAAACTAATTTTGAATCCTGTAAAGACAGCTACTCCCTCCTCCCACTGGTGGGATCCTGCCGGTTAACCACTGGTTCAGTGATTGCACACGTGCGCAGTTTGAAGAAATCTTCATTTCCGGGTTTCTTCAACACAGCTGAATTGTGCAGCAATCTGCTCTGCCACGCGAATCAGCTGAGACGATAAAGGTAAGGAAATTGCATGGGTGGACAGGTGGGCCCATCTGATTGTCGGGCAAACTGGTTCGCTCCCAGCTAATTGTCAGAGCTACTGGTTCGCCCGAACCACTCTGAACTGGTAGAATATCACCGCTGCCTCCTCCAAAAAACATCTTCAAACTAAACCAAAAACTAGTTGCTTAATATCCTGAAGATTATCTGTACCCGATATATATGAAGTAGGTATGTGAATTTAATGGCATGCAAATACAAGCTTATTCCACTGTGAGAAAATGGTGCAAGATGTTTACAAGTTTTTAAGGCACCTATGGGGAAAAGCCTCAGGACTTCAAGAATCTGCCAGGGCTAATTTTACAGAAGAAATAGAAACATAACATTTAATGTAAAGATGCAAAAAAAAATATTAAAAGAAAGGAGACCTTCTGTGTGGATAAACAAGTGGATGGTAATCAAGTCCATTACTGATTTTAAATGAGCTGAGATTGAATTCCCTCAGCCATACCATCTGTCTTCCATATAGAACTATTTAAGCAAAATTAGCTGTTGGGCAAGAGTTTGTTCTACTTTAAAAAAACACAACCTTTTTAAAAGAAAAACCTGACATCTGTATTTTCAATAGCTATGCCTTTGGGTGGAGCAAAGTCAAACAAAGTTACTGGTAAGTTTTCAGAGATATGTTCTACAGATGCTCCTGCCTCCAAGAAACTTCAATCTACAATGGGTGGGCAGCTATGGCAACTTTATGACTGACCCGTGGGCTTTTAACTTCCATAATTGGTCTTGAAGTATTAACCTAATCCTATTTTTGTATGCATACTGTCCTGGATTGCAACAATATAGATCTGACTAATAGCCTTATCTGAAAATATGTCTGGACTTCCTCAGAAGAAGGTAAGCAGTTTTTGAAGGTGAAACTAAATTCCAATGTAGCCAGTTTTTTTTTTAAAAGCTTCCTTTTATAGACTGTCAACAACAAATGTGAAGCTGAAGAAGCTTCTTGGATGAGAAGTGAGATGTCTTCAAAGAAAAAACAAAGTCCAGTTGCCTCCTTAAAAAGCACCTTTGGGACAACCACGACCTGGATGACTAAGGATCTCTACAAATGTGGAGATAGTTTTCTTTTTTAATTATTTTATATTACCTGTCCATTTGTATATACATATGTATTTAAATCTCACTTCTCTGTTTTAGTTGTTCTTAAAGAATCTGCTTGAAGAGAATTGGCTTGACCAATCCCTAAAGAATTTGCATACAAGATAATTCATTTGCATTACATCATCATCTATGAATCCATCTCTCTTACTGTTGCCATCAAATATTTCACTGGAATGAGATTTTAAAAAAAGGATTGACACCAACATTTGGGTGGTAGGAAGAAATGCGGAGGAAGATAGCATGAGCCATATGAGGATGGATGCAAGCAACTTTGCTGATACCATGTAAATAGAGATGACTGAAATACACAGCTTTGGAACGAGCTGTTAGAGCGGTTTTAAAAATACTGCTCTCACTGGTAAAATATTGGAGTGGGGGCTTCTCAGCATATGAAGTGGTGCAGGGCAACATGTGGTTCCTCTCCTCTATCAACGTGCACTACTGGACTTACCTAAAGGAAATGTGGACAAGAGAGTATCCTCAGAAGCATCATTGATAAACATTTTAATTTCCTAATTGCCCTTCATGCAGCATTAATCAGGGGAACTGTTTGAAATCAAAATGATGGAGCTATATATTTACACAGTATCTTCTCTGAATCAGAGAAGGTATTGGAAATATTTGAATATTAAGCTATGAGGAAATTATTACAATGCGGCCATTGATTCCACATTCTATAGATGTCTCCTAACAGAACTAGGAAGGTTTTCTGCTGAGTTCTGCTGAAAAAATATCCCAAAATGAGTTCGAAATCACCTTAACTAGTAGTCTGACTCAATATAAGCTACACCAGAAACATGATACCAGCCAGTTAGGTTGAACTTTGATTCATATAAAACTGCAACCCATCTAGGCTAGTTGAATACAGTATCTCTCTAATTGGGGGAAGATTGCTCTAAATCCATCACGTACACTCATATTCTTGAAGCGAGTAGCCAATTGTGAACAGTGTAGACGTATGTTTTATATTTGCTATAGATAATTTTAGCCTACAATATTTTAATGAGTTTGTCTTGTCTTCATTTGTGTAAATCTAAAATAGAAATCTTGATATTAATAACATTTTGTACTGCTGCCAGCTCAAGGACCTTGTTATGTTAAAAATGTAAAATGAATTAAATTTGGAGGATTCATTTTCTTAATTTATAATTTCTCACTTTAAAAAAGGAAGCTTGCTTAGGATTGTGTCTTTAAATTCATAACTGCCCTAAGCTTCCTCTATTCTCCCTCCTTCTTGTCTCTATATATTTAGAGAGATTTCACAAAACTTAAACTGCAATCATTTTCTTTCATGAATTTCAATTTTTTCCCTAGTCAAGAAAAGCAATATCTTTTAGTAGTAGGGTGAAGGACCTCATGAGCAGACTAGTTCAAGATTAATTAAAGAGTAAGTAGAAAAAGTAGAAAATGCTCATTGGTATACTTCTGTGAGAAAGTCATAGATTTTTTTTGCAAGAATACATAACATTTGGATTTCTAATGTTTAGCTAACAATGTTTATAACGTGGATATATTTCCAAACATTTTCACATCACAATTCAATGATTTTTATTTTTAAAAGGGAAAAGGATCTTTTAGGTGGAGACTGGATGTGATGTTGTTACAAAAGGAAATGGAAGTAGAAAATTGCAAAAAGAAATTAATGATATGATGCACCCTCAATTCCTACAAGACATGCATATGCAAGTGGGAAAATGGATGTCCTCTACAGTGGGATTAAAGGAAAGGACCCATAAAGCTGATTGAAAGGAAATTTAAATCTGGCAAAAGAAAGTAATTCTTCACATTGCACATAATTAATCTTTTGAGTTTGTTGCTAGAAAATACAGAGGCAGCCACCACAAACAAGTCTATCAAAGCAAGTCTATCAAGAGATACTAGTGTTACCTCTAGAGTAGGTATATCTTGCTTCCACTTATCATTATCATTGTCAGTGGAACACCATATCTCTTTCTCATGCTTGCAAATTTAACCATTCTGAACTATCTGGGAAACCAAATGCTGAATTAAGATAAGTTTTAGCCTGATCCAGGTAGCCTATTCTAATATTCTTGTGATCAAGACAACCACAAAATGTTATAAGCAGACTCTTGGGGTCATATAGGCCACATAGTTAAACCTGTTATTTCCTGATAAATTACTGTCTAATTTCACTTTTGTTAGCATCCAGCACTCTCCCTACAGTACACCCTCCCTACTCTTTATATAGAGGAATTATTGAGTCTGTCATCTGCACTTCTATAACTGTCTGGTTTGGTTCTGCGACCCAACAAGAAAGACACAGACTTCAGAGGATAATTAGAACTGCAGAAAAAACAATTATTACCAACCTGCCTTCCATTGAGAACCTGTACACTGCACGAGTCAAAAAGAGGGCCGTAAAAATATTTAAGACCTCTCACATCCTGGACATAAATTGTTTCAACTTCTACCCTCAAAACGATGCTATAGACTAGAGCACTGCACACCAGAGCAACTAAACATGAGAACAGCTTTTTCCTAAACACCATCACTCTGCTAAATAAATCATTCCCTCAACACTGTCAAACTATTACTAAATCTGTATTACAATTACTATTAATCTTCTCATTGTTCCTATCACCCACACCTTCCACTTATTACTGTATGACTGTAACTTTGCTTGTATCCTTACGATTTATATTGATTGTTTCCTAGTATGATTTGATTGCTCATTTGTACCCTATCATTAAGTGTTGTACTTTATGATTCGTGATGAATGTATCTTTTCTTTAATGTACACTGAGAGCATATGCACCCAAGACAAATTCCTTATGTGTCTAATCACACTTGGCCAATAAAGAATTCTATTCTATTCTATTCTATTCTATTCTATTCTATGCTATGCTATGCTATGCTATGCTATGCCATGCCATGCCATGCCATGCCATGCCATGCTATTCTCCCAATCAATTCCTATACTCAAATCAGTGTAAGAGTATGTACCACTCAGTTCAGCTAACAAAAATACGTTTATTAATTAAACATCATCAAACATCAAACCATCTAATTGGGAAAATGAGATAAATGACAATCTTTCCCTCCCTCCTTCTCTCAAATACACACAAACATATATAATAAGCAAGAAATTATATTATCCATTTATCTAAATGGCAAAAGGCACTGAAATTTCCAGAGCCACTGGAAACAATAAAGTGGGCCATGAGCATGAAGAGACCCAAAAAGTTCAGCCTTCACCCTTTTATGGATATAAATGCAGGAGAATAGGCATGTGAAGTAGGACCCTAGCTAATCCCTCCTCTAGTCTGTACCATTTAAAGAATCAATTTGGTGATGGTGAATGATGTAGCCAACATTATCAGTGTAAAAAATCTGCAGCTAAATTATCCCAAGCATGGCTCTCCAGCCTCTGCATGAAGATCTCTAGTGAGAATAGTTTACCATCACAATAGATAATTGGTTCTTTTTCTTATCTTCTTAATGTTCAAATAAAATCTGTTACTTAAGTCTCTGAAGTCTAGTTCTGTCCTCTGGAGTACCAGAGAATGAGTCTCTGCTTTCTTCTTTTGCATCAGACACAGAGAAAACTCCAACCATTTCACCTCAGTTTTCTAACCTCTTTATATCTCCTAATGTGTCACCTAATAAATAATGCTGGAGAAACTACCATCGCGTTCAATGGGCAGAGAGAGAGCAAATGGGACAATTCTTAGGATATTGTGCTGAATTTCTTCCCTCATCCCTTGGCTTATGTTCTCAAGCTATTGGAAAAGGTAGAATACAAGAATAAGAAATAAATAGGACTTTTTAAATGGGAGGCATTTACAAGGCGGTGACCAGATCCCAGTGTCGGGGATGAACCTCCAAAAATTCAAGGACCTGCAAAGTGTAATTCATGACTAATGACGACGGTTTGGATTCTGACTGGATACCCAAGAGATATCCTAAAAATTGATGTCATACAGCTGCTGTTTACTAGTTCTGAGGAACAGGAAGCAATCCATCATCCATCCTTCAGCTATATAATTATCTTGGATGAGCAAAACTGACACCTTCCAGAACAGGGAAGAGAACATGTTGTCATCCTTTTTATTTCTTAAAGAAAAAAAAAAGCCATTCTCCATCACCACTTTGTGTTCATCTGTGATAACAACCCTCATTATGAAAATAGTGCCTGTGCTACAAGAATCTCAGACAACAATCCGACCCGGGCAAAGCTACAGCCTCTAACAATGAGACAGCACTTGGCATTTGTGCATTGGCACCTGATTCCTGAGTGGCTCAAACTCCTGGTGGATGGCAGCAGGGCTGGCTTAGGGAACATTTACTGATATTTCCAATACATTTAGAAAAGCATTTTCCCTCTGTTTTCTTTGCTTGCCTCTACCCTCCCCTTCCCAGAGCCAAATAATTGCTTGTCAATTGTGTGTCTCCTTTCTTGGACTCCTCTGCCCTTGGAAAGTTTAAAACTCTCCTTTGTCAAAGTGCATCAGGTGAGCCTCAGCTGTCTGCAGTTTTCATGAATACACAAATCATGCAGTCACACTCTTTTCCTTTAGTGCTCCAAAAGTACATCCCTTTTCCCGAATCTTCAATTGCATGTCTGCATTTAAATTTCTCTTCAATTATTTTGGTTAATTGCAGTCTTATTATAGCTTTTAAAAAGTCTAGGAAAGAAAAAGCAATGCTTTTAAGTGGAGGATCGAACTAACATCTGTTTCCCTGTCTCTTTCATTAATCTCTTGGGTGGGAGTAGTGAGTAGCGTATTCTTTCTCCCCAAAGGACTTTGGTATTTTAATTTTTCACAATTTCTTCTAATTTAAATATTTTCCAGCTTTTATTACTTAATGCTTTAATTTGCATTTCTTATAGAATCTGCCAAGTGAGAATCTGAAAGTGTTATTGACTTTAAAAAGATTAATAAATGCTGATTCTATGTCATCTTGTAGCTAGGAGACTTTTTAAGGAAAGGGATGCGAAGGTAGTGGGTGTGTTCACACAATTCATTTGATCTAGTGAACTTATTCACAAGTTTTTCTGCTTTTACATAATATCCTGAATCATAAATGAACCAAAAGGATGAATTTCCAGTAGTTGCTATACCAAGCTAGCCCAACTTAGCATGTTGTGCGAATACATCTTGCTGTTCTCTCATCCGGCACTTTTCAAGTATCTTTTTCAACCTGGCATACTGCATATTTTTGGGGAAATGTAGTGGAAACTTGTTTGAAGTTGATTTATTAATGATTGGAAGGATTTCAAGGATTTGTGGAGATGCAAAGGGGAAGGCATTGATAGGGGCAGCAGAAGATTAAGATTAAGAAAAGCCTCAAGATTTTCCTTCTTTTTGCTCCTTGAGATTCTCCCTTTTCCAGGGGTCAGCCTTGGTGTTACAATGTAGATCAATCAAGTTTAAAGATAAAGAGGTGAATATGAAGAATCCCAACAAATGGGGGGCATAAGTACAAATTAGGAAAATAGTATTATATATATTGATATATAAAAGAATATATTATAATTATAATGAGCATATTAAGGTTAGAAGTTGGAAGATAAAAACTATGTATATATAACTGTATTATTACTGTCAGCACTGTGTAAAAAATATATTGACCCAATCAATGTACTGTCCACAAAATATGTCGGTTGTTAACGGAAAACTGCAAATAAAACATATACAAAAAAAGAAAAGAAATAACAGAAATGCTAACCAAAAATAAGTTCATCACACTCATACAGCTGCATTCAACAGAACATTCATGAACATGTCAGTGGTGGGATTCAAATTTTTTTACTACCAGTTCTGTGGGTGTGGCTTGGTGGGTGTGGAATGGCTTGGTGTGCATGACAGGGAAAGGATACTGTAAAATCTCCATTCCCACCCCACTCCAGGGGAAGGATACTATAAAATCTCCATTCCCTCCCCACTCCAGGGGAAGGTTACTGCAAAATCCCCATTTCCTCCAAATCAGCTGGGACTCAGGAGGCAGAGAATAGATGGAGGCAGGGTCAGTCAGAGGTGGTATTCACCAGTTCTCTGAACTACTCAAAATTTCTGCTACCGGTTCTCGAGAACTGGTCAGAACCTGCTGAACACCACCTCTGGAACATGTTACTCTGAACTCAAAGACTACACCTCAGATAAGACTATCTATTGGTGAAGTCTAGTAGAAAGTATTATGTCAAGCGAAGACCTTCCTGGTATTTCTATAGATGATCTTGCTTATTCTTGCAGAGCAAAAAATTAAGCAGAACAGCTGGAAAATTTGGATCCAGGCAGATGGAATTTAAAAATTACCATTCTGAAGTTCTACTCTCACGACTTTCAATAGCTACCAGCCCTTTTAGAATGTCTCCATGGCCACGGGCTAACCTACCCTTCTGCATCTCTGAGATTGCATTCAATGACTTATAAAGTAAGTTCCGCTGAGTTCAAGGGCTTTAATCATAAGCAACTGAATTAAAGTCTGTAGCCAAAATAAGCTATGGAAATCTTCTACATACTAATAATTCAGGAACAGAAATAATAGAATACCCCTCCTCCTTTTTAAGTAAATTAGACAAAACATCAAGTGATGTTTTTCTGTTTGTCTTAAAAATATTAAATGGCTGACACAAATATACAACAGGAGCAGTAATAAATTTATTCTTTTGATATAAAGGAAAGATATCTAAATTGGAATCATATTGATTTGGCCTAGCACTGCCATTTTTAATTCCTTTTCTTATTTTTCAATTAATCAAAATATAATTGCAGTTTTATGGCGGCCATATATAAAAGCAGTCAATAAAAAGCAACTACTCCTTATCACCACAGAATGCTAGTTGAACAAGGAGATAATTATATTTTTACAGTTACAAATCTTGCAATATTGAGTGGTAGGAAAATGCTGTCTCTTTGCTAAGAGGAAGCCCCTGCAGAAAACTAAGTTTGGATCCCATATGAAATACTGTTGTACCCAAACTAAAATTATAATCATTTTTGCTATTCACCACTCCCAAATCTGCAAAGGAAATAAATACAATTATGTGGCACTGAAATCAATGGGACATGTTGGCTGAAAATAATATGTCTGATTAATGGAGATGTGTAGACTTTTTCCTGCTATGGAGTTTTGTTGTTGTTCTGTGTTTGACTCTTGGTGACTTTATATGCAAGAGCTCTCCTGTTAAGCACAGCTTCTTTCAACTATTGTATGTTCAACTTTGCATCAGATTTGATGTTATCAAGCCAGCATGTTTTTGCTCGCCCCTTCTTCTTTTTCCACTAACCATTGCAATGGAGTTTTAGCTTGGACCTATTTATCTTGGTTTCCCTCTCCAGTGTTACTAAGCTCTCTTTGAAAAGACCTCTAGTCCTGTTTATAGGTAATCCTTGAGTAGAGTCTTAATGGAACCTGCCCTTCAGGTTGTAAGTTGTGATGGTCATAAAATAGGTCATCATGTGACCAACCTGATTTTAGGACCTTATTTGTGGTGATCATTAAGTTAATTACCATGGACCTTAAGTGAATCCACAATCCACTAAGTGAATCCACAATCCGTTAAATGAATCCATCAATGAATCCGCAAATGCTGCAGTCATTTTTTGCTGAAAATCAGAAGTAACGCCAGTTTTCGGCAAAAACGTATGTTGCGGTGACATCACCGCAGATGCTACACATAGCTGTATATGCGTGCCAGATGCCAAGTATCCAAAATGCAGTTATGTGACCCGGGGGGAGGGGGGGATTTGGCCATCAGAACTTTGGAACAGGGTTGTAAGTAGATTTGGCGGAAGTACATCATAACTTTGAATGGTTGCTAAATGACCGATTCTAAGTTGAGGGCTATCTGTATGCAAAAATCTCCATGCTTAATTTCATTTAGTTATGTCTGCATGTTATGTAACCCATTCATGTATTGTCTGTTGTTGCATGATGCAAACATCGCTGCATTCTGGGTTTTAGTGGGAAAAAGTCTTTCAGACATTGTTTTGTCTTATATGCCTGTTTAAGAAGCCATTGACTGAGTGAGCCAATGTAAATGTAAAGTAATGTAATCTAACGTTAATGTAATGTAATATAAAATAATGTAATGTAATGTAAAATGTAAAGCAATGTAATATTAGATGTAAAGTAATGTAATGTAAAATAAGGGGGAATTTTAACTACCCTGATATCAACGGGGAGACAAAATCTGCGCCTAGTGGAAGATCAAGCAGATTCCTGACAAACCTAGCAGACAGCTTTGTCTCCCAAAAAGGTAGAAAAGGGAACTAGAGGTCAGCCATACTGGACTTAATTCTTACCAACAGAGATGAAATGATAGAATGTGTTGAAGTTACAGGAACCTTGCAGGGAGAGGGGATGACCATGTATTATTGGAATTCAACATTATGCAAGCTCAAGCAATAAAACAAAGTCAAACTGGAGTCTTTGACTTTAAGATAACTGATTCCAATAAACTTAGAGAGAATTTGGGAAGGATTCCATGGATGAGAATCCTCAAGTGGAAAAAAAACCAAGAAACTTGGGAAACTTTGAAAAGTGAGATTATAAAAACCTATCCAACCTATCAAAAAACACTATACACTGCAGATTAATCATGCAAGTCAAAATAAGAAAATAGTAAAAGAACACCTATAGCAATAGCACTTAGACTTATATACTGTTTCACAGTGCTTTACAGCTCTATCTAAGTGGTTTACATAGTCAGCATATTGCCTCCAATAATCTGGGCCCTCATCTTACTGACTTCAGAAGGATGGAAGGCTGAGTCAACCTTGAGCCTGGTGAGATTCGAACTGCCAAACTGCTGGCAGTTGGTAATTGGCAAAATTCACCTGCAATACTGCATTCTAACCACGGGGCCACCAGTCTTTTATCCAATGTATCCTATCCACTCTAGACAAGTTCAAATCAACAGGACCAAATTGATTAAACCCCAAAGTCCTGAAGGGTTAGAGTAATCTCAGAACCAATGAACCATATCTTTCAAAGAATCTGGAGCATCAGGGAACTATCAGAGAATTGAAAAAGGACTGATATAGCTTCCATCTTCTAAAAAGGAAAAAATGGACCCAGAAAACTACAGACCTATCGGCCTGATATCAATACTTGGGAAGATTCTGAAAAATATATCTAGCAACAAACCTACGAACACCTAGAGGCAAACAAAATCATAACCAGAAGCCAACATGGGCTTGTCAAAAACAGATCATGCCAGAAAAATCTTATTGGATTCCTTGATAAAGTGGCAAAATTAATGGAACAGCAAAATTCTGTGGACATAATTTACTTGGATTTCAGTAAGGCATTTCATAAAGTAGACCACAACCTACTACTTGATAAGATAGAAAAATGTGGGTTACACAGTATCACCACCAGATGGATTTGTATTTCACTAACCAACCGCACTCAATGTGTGGTCCTCAATGGAACGGCATCTATAATGGAGGAAAGTATAAGGTGGGATACCTCAAGGCTTTGTCTTAGGTCCAGTACTCTTCAATATCTTCATCAATAATTTAGATGAAGAGATAGAAAGGGAACTCATCAAATTTGCAGATGACACTAAGCTGGCAGGAATTGTCAACACTCCAAAAGATAGATTCAAGATGCAGAAGGAGCTTGAGATATTTGAACACTGGGCCCTATCTAACAAAATGAAGTTCAATAGTGAGAAAAATAAACTTCTATTAGGCAAGAAAAACCAAAAGCAGAGGCATAGAATAGATGGTACCTGGATCAACAGTAGTAACTGTGAGGGGGATCATGGAATCTTAGTGTACAATCACTTACATGTGAGTCAGCAGTGTACAAAAAAGCAGCTACCAAAAAAGCTAAGGCAATGCTAGGCTGCATTAACAGAGAGCTAGAATCAAGATCGCGTGAAGTATTTTTTATAAAGATTTTTTTTATTTTTTGAATAAACACAAACAGACAAAACAAACAAAACAAACAGAAAACCATCTTCCATTACAAATTGTAGAAAGTGTGTTGATTGGTTACACAAAAAATGGCAGAAATAAGCAACAAACAGACCATTTTTTTGTCCCGCTCAGCCCCCAGCAGCACTCCATAAGCCTCCATAAAGCTACGAATGCAAATTTTTTGACAAAAATCAGGCTTGTTTTTGCCCCCCCACTCCCCCAGGATCACTCTGCAAGCCCCCCCCCCAAGATTATTCATGCCTTTTTTTGAAAAAAAAATGGGCTGTTTTTGAGAGGTTTGCAGCGTGCAAAAACTTTTTTCCCCCTTTTGGAAAGCTCTTTAACTGATTGATGAGAATTACATTGATCAAGTGCTGTGCCAGCAGAAACACCTACCTGTATCTACTGTATGAGTGCCAAGGTGGCGCAGTGGTTAAATGCAGCACTGCAGGCTACTGCTAGATCAGCAGGTCAGCGGTTCAAATCTCACCGGCTCAGGGTTGACTCAGCCTTCCATCCTTCCGAGGTGGGTAAAATGAGGACCCAGATTGTTGGGGGCAATATGCTGACTCTCTGTAAACCGCTTAGAGAGGCCTGAAAGGCCTATGAAGCGGTATATAAGTCTACTGCTATTGCTATTGCTATTGCTATTTCTCTCTATCTCTATTTCTCTCTCTCTATCCCTCTGCCTACCTATACACACACTCTCTCCTTAGCTACCTACTGTATTTCTCTAGCTCTCTATCTATTTCTCTCTCTCTCTACCTACTGTGTTTCCCTGAAAATAAGACAAGGCCTTATTTTCTTTTTACACACAAAATATGGCTTGGGCCTTATTATGAGGGGAGAGTTTATTGTTTTGGGGTTGTTGGGTGGCTTCTCTCTTGCGAGCGGGCTCCCAAAGAGCTGGGCACAGCCTCATGGGCGAATGGCTGTGTTGCGCTGTCGCAGCAGTACAACACAGCACCCATGAAGCGACCACACTCATGAGCAGCCACCCGACAAACCCGCTTTCCAGCTGGGCACAGCACCATTCATTGACCATGGGGTATCGCCAAGCTATGTGAGCGCCTGTTCTTTGCCACCTGGCTTCCGGGCCTTGGCACCTTCGAAATGGCAGTAAATGGCACTCTCCACAGCTGGAGAGGGGGGAGTGCGTGAGCAGCTGTTCCACTCTCGCTCATGCACCTCCCAGCCTCACGATGCCCTGGCCCAGCTCTCTCTGCAGAGCCAGGGAACCTCTGCTGCCGCTGCTGCATGAATTTTTCTGTGGCTTCCAAACCAAGTCTTCCATCAGTGGCCACTCTGGATGTATGCTCTATGGTTGTACGCTCTGCCAGCAGTTGGCCCACAACCATAGAGCTGGAAAGGGGGTTTGTCAGGTGGCTGCTCATGAGTGTGGTCGTTTTATGGCTGCTGTGTTGCGCTGCTGCAACAGCGCCACACAGCCATTCACCCATGAGGCTGTGCCCGGCTCTTTGGGAGCCCGCTCGCAAGAGAGCAGCCGCCCGGCAACTCCCCTCTTCAGCTGGGCACAGAGATGCTCACCAATCTAGTGGTATCCTTGCCTCCCCTCCAGTTCCTTGCAGCTTGGCACCTTCAGGAAACCACTAGGTTGGTGAGCGGCGCTCTGCCTGGCCGGAGGTGGGGGGTTGTTCAGGGGGTTTATTTGTGGGGGAGGGCTTATGTTTTTGCCCACCAGAAAAATGTGGCATGGCCTTTTTATCAGGACATGTCGTAATTTCGGGGAAACATGGTACCTACCTAGCTACACACTCTCTCTCTCCCTATATACCTACTGTATCTCTCTCTCTCTCTCTCTCTCTCTCTCTCTCTCTCTCTCTCTCTCTCTCCCTTTATTTACCTACCCACCTAACTACTCTCTCTCTCTCTCTCTCTCCCTACATACCTACTGTATTCCTCTCTCTTTCTCTCCCTCTCTATCCCTCTATCTACCTACCTACTTTTTTAAAAAAAATTGCCTCTTCAAAACCTTGGTGCGTCTTATACTCCGAAAAATACAGTATATTATTCATGGTATATCTTGAATTCCAGGAAGTGACTTAGACAAAAGCCAACATCTAACCAAATAAGGTTCTGCACTGCTGACTACAAAAAGAGCCAGCAGGAAACTAAGCTCTTCTTTCTTCCTATTCAGCGGTTTAAGAGTAATTCAGGTGACATCTAATCCACTCCCTGCTGATGAACAGCTCCATGGCAGTCAAAGGATTGTCACAAATTTGGGCTTTAGTTAGTCACACAGTTATATCGTGAAGCTGTGTTATGAGGTCATAGACTGAGAGTTGAATTACAGCACAATATTTTGCTCATAATTTTAGAAATAGTAAGAAGAAAGTAAAATAGTAGAATAGTAAGGAAAATGCAGATGGAATTCTCATACGTTTAATTAAAATAAAGGACTACATTGGCTTCAAATTGGATTTTTTTTCAGTAGTTATTTGGAGCATAATATTTGCACTGACGGGCTGTCTAGTGAGAGTTGTTACTCTCCATGGGTCCATTTATATCTCCAAAATATGAGCATTCATTTTATAGTCTGTTTTGTATATGCAAAACTGTTAAAGAGTTAGTGCACTGTCAATATATAATGTTGGCTTAAATATATACTGACACTTCAAAATGCTCTTGGAATGAATAAAAACATGCTGTCTGTTTCAATATATAATCCTAATCATTTGGTTTTATGCATCCACCATCATCCTGATGGTGAATTCTGCCTCAGTTATTCAATTTATTCCAATAGGCTGCAAAAAAAATATGTTTTCATGGTAGGCTGCTTCTTGCTCTTGGACTTGACTACCTGGTTTTGAAAGAGGGTATGAGAGAAACAAAACAAAACAAAAAGCAAAATGATGTGATGCATTTACTAAAATCCATATAAATAATTTTTTTGTATTACTATTATTTTTATTGTTATTTTTCAGAATGCATAGTAAAATCAAGGAGAAGAACAAGTATTGCTTAGCCCAATCCATCTTATAGCATTTTTCTGCATGGAGAAAGAACCATGGATGTTATCCTGAACTTGTGCAGCTGAGATCGGTAATCCGTGACCCTCCAGATGTTGTTGAATAATAACTCTCAGCAGATCTATTGAGCAGACCAGTGGTAAATGATGAAAGAATTTCAGCAACATCTGGAGACTTCAAGGTTGTCCTACAATGTCTTAGAGAAAAATTTCTATACTACATCAGGTAAAAAGAGGAAGAAGGGTAGATTATCTTGACCAAAATAGCTGAAGTAAGCCAAATGCATGTTATGCGTAATTTACATTTCAGTAACAAGTATAATTTACCCAGTCAATGTATCAATTTTAAGGCATTACCCTAAAATAAATCTATACCTATACCTAAAATAAAGCTAGCCTTAAAACCTGATTTGTTGAAGATTTGATACATGTGTTCAAATTCTTCTATGGAATGTCCTTTTTGTACTTAGCTTGTAAAGATGGTTTTGAATTTCAGGAACATTGTTAGTTACAAAATAAAACAATGTCCTAATGCATTAAAAATAATCCTCCTCTGTGAAGAATGGCACATATCAGTCAGTCTCCTCACTCTTAGCACCTATGTGGGGAACTTCATTGATTTGCTATGACTGTGATGGTGAACCTATGGCATGCGTGCCAGACGTGGCATTCAGTGCCCTCTCTGTGGGCATGCGAGCCGTTGCCCCAGTTCAGCTCTGCTGTACATGCGCGTGTGCCTCCTGCTGGTCTTCAGGTCTCTGCGGCACATGTGTGTGTGGGGGGTGCATGGGGGTGCATTGCATGCATGCATGGGAGGGTGGGGGGAGTGCGGGGGAACATGTGCATGCGTGGGGGAAGGGCGTGTGCAGGGGTGCACACACATGCATGGGGCATGCATCCATGTGCGAGGGTGGGGCACGTGCAGGGGACGCACACATGCACGGGGGTGGGGTGTGTGCAGGGGACAGGGTGCATGCATGGTGGGTGCACACATTGCATTTTGGGGATTTGCGCGCACTTTGGTCACTCGGTCTGGAAAAGGTTAGCTATTACTGTACTATGATTTCCCCAATATCATCTTCCAAGCCTCAAATGTTCCTCAGACTCTTCTGCCTGTGAGAAGTATGAAGGCAGCACCAGGTCTGCAAGCTTCAACTGCAGTTACATAGTTCTTAAAACTTTATATGGCATCTCTGGATAGGCCAGAAATGTGATCTTAATTAGGACATGACTGATCCTGATGATAATCTGACTGGCAACCAGCGGTATGAAAGTGTGACAGAGTCTTGAAGAGCCTGATTGGAGCAACAGTAATGGCAAAAAAGCTGAATGAGTAGCTGGGTAGGAGTCCATGACAAATAAGGCCTCATTGAGGAGCAGGGCTATCAGATGCTTGGTGGTTGCTATCTAATTGGCTCATTAGCTAAAGATAGTTTCAGAGAAGCAACAGCTGGAATGGAATTCATTGCCACTAAAGATCTGTAATGCCCATAGGTACCCAATATTCTGCAAAGTCTTGTAATCTTTCTTTCAGCTACAGTTAAAATCTGGCTGGTAATAACTTACATAATCACAAGTTTATGGCATAAAAATTGCATTAATCCTCAAGATACCAAAAGACTCTTGCAGTATCTCTGAAAAGAACTAGCTTCTCTAAGTATTAGAGAGAACTAGCCTCTCTAATACATAATGATATGGGGATTTATAAATAATCTAAGAAAGCAATTCTGAATAAGACTTTTCCCAGAATAGCTGCATCTCGGTTTTTCCAATGTAAGTGTATTTGCCACTGAGATATATATGTTTTCTCTTGAGATCACTGTCAGTTCAGCCTTTCACTGATTAAGCCCCTGACTAATTTGTATCATATCTCTCTTATTAGACACTACATCTACTAATGTTTCAAATATACAAATTTTTGGACGGCTTATGGAGAAAATCCTCTACAGGGCACTGCATTCTTTACATGTCATTTCCTTTTAATTATTTAGTTATTTAGATTACTTAATCATCTTCCCACAACAAGTTTATTAGGACATCACACAGAGTAAAAATCAGGAAATTAAAAAAAGTAAAATGCAACAGTTAAGGCACCAGTTAAAATGAAAGCAAGTTAAAGAAAATTTAAAAATAATAAAGTTTAAAACAAGAAATGCTGTGAGATAAGACAATACAATAGTAGAGTTGGAAGGGACCTTGGAGGTCTTCTAGTCCAACCCCCTGCCTAGGCCGTAAACCCTATACTGTTTCAGACAAATTGTTATCCAACATCTTCTTAAAGACTTCCAGTGTTGGGGCATTCACAACTTCTGGAGGCAAGCTGTTCCACTGATTCATTGTTCTAACTGTCAGGAAATTTCTCCTCAGTTCTAAGTTGCTTCTCTCCTTGATTGTTTCCACCCATTGCTTCTTGTTCTACCTTCAGGTGCCTTGGAAAATAGTTTGACTCCCTCTTCTTTGTGGCAACCCTTTGTGGACTCCAAGATCCCTTTCACAGTTACTACTGGTGACTATATGGCAGGAGTTGTAACACTTGCATCGGCATGACTGCTGACATATTGCAACTTTCCCCCCCTTTGCTAAAGGGGGCATGACGCATCCGCCTGTGGGCCATGAGTTTTAAAGCCCTGCTGTATGAAGAAAACAGATAAGTTGTCTCCTAATCAGTCATGTGACATTCCAGACTCCCTCCTGTAGTGTAATAATGACAGGCTGCAAATCTAGCCTGGGAAAATGTGAATTAAAGAGATAAACAATTATAGTTGCATGCAATTTGGAGGAGGAGAAGAAGTTAAAATGAGGAAAGGTGCAGGCAGAAAAGAGAATCAATTTGCAGCAGAGTTGCTGGAGATGTGGAAGAAAACAAGAAGGCTAGTGAACCATTAAAGGTTTAGACAATATTAATTATGTCCAAGCTCACTAAACAGTTCCAGGACAGTATGAAATGAGACCACACAAGAAAGAAGATAGACAGTGAGAGCATCAGGCTAGAGACATATCTGTTCTGTGCTCTACACAAACTTGATGGTGAACATCCGAGACAGCGATATTCAGCTAGCTGAGGGATTGCTGGCAAAGTATAATTAACACCCTTGATTAACTCTAATTAGAGGAGTTGGAGATAGCTGCACACACATCACAGTCACAAGTTAAAGCTAGACACGCTGCAGCCCAAAAATCAGGGAATCATGAATTACTGCTTTTGTGATATGCTAATCTTTTTATGACAGAATCAGTAAGTGAAGAGAGAGATGGGGAAAACAGATGTTTTAACCACTTACAGGATTAGCCCAGCACGGTATAAAGGGAAAGAAATGTTTTCCAACGTAAGCCTGAGTTAAATTCAAATAGAGACGGAAACATCACCAAAAGGTTCTGGTATGCTGGATTTCATGAATCCCCAAGTACCTAACAGGGCACGTTTGTGACATGATTCAGAAGGACAGAGAAACAGGGGACTTTTAGTTAGCTGCTGGAAACACATTAAAGGAACTACTTGCCAATGGTATTTCACAATTAAAAAGGCCCATTTAACCATATCCAATCTGATAGGGCAGTGATGGCAAACCTATGGCACTTGTGGGTGCCAGAGCTCTGGAAAACGGCCCAAAAAATGGCCTGAAAATGGCCCCAAAAATGGACAAAACCAGTCCAAAAACAGGCATGCATGCGCCGGCAGGCTGGTCTTTGGGTCTCTGGTGCTCCAGCACACACAAAGATCACCTGGCTGGCATGCATGCATGTGCCGGAAACTTGAAGTCCAGCTGGCTGGCATGCGCACATCAGCTGATCTTTGGATTTGCGGCACTCCGGCATACACATATGCATGTGTGTTCCGGTTTGGGCACTCAATGCCGAAAAGTTTCCCGCTCAATGTGATAGGGGTAGTCAGAAAATAGCCTCTCATCAAAAGAAAGAGACACTTCTTTACATGCCAAGGGATGTTCTTAAGGGTTTTAAAGGTGAAACAAGCACTGAATTCTATTTATAATTAGACTAGGAGTAGTGAAGTTAATAAAGTACTGATGTAATATGCATGTCACTTTCTAAGATGCAATGCTACATTGCTTTGCTCTAAATGAGAGCCGAGAATGGTATATAAGAGGTTTCCAATAGATTATGATAATTGTCTTGATCGTTTCGGTGAGGAAATAGCATAATGTACTGTAAATTAGTAGCTTTTACAATGAAGAATGAAAAGACAATGTAAAATATGCTGCAAAATAAACATGGAAGAAAGTCAGTTCAAATTCTAAAACATCTACATGCCCAAGTTTTAAAATTTCAAGGCTGTATCATCCTCTAGAAACTTTAACAAATATAAAAATTCGACACTGAGCTATAGGATGTGAATTATAAAAGCATGGCATTCATAAGTAGGATACTGGAACATTTGAGATGGGGCTAAAATTTGCCTTTTAAATACATTAATGTTTTATTCCATTAATCCTTTTAATATGAATATCCTATGAACTTCCAAAGAAATATATTCCAGATATTAACTCATATTGTAGGTCTATTTCTATTTTAAGTAGTAGCTGATTTTCTATACGTGCATCCTTCCTTGTTGATATTTTCACTTCTATTGCTTCAATAATATTTCATAAGGAATTGTGCTTTGTATCTGTGGAAATATCAAATAAAACATCTCCTAATGCATTTGGGAAATAAAACTGATCTTTCTTAGGTTCATACAAACCCCTAAAGAATCTTCTGTTATTAAATTAAAATTAATTTTCATGACCACAGGAATATGTCAAAGAATTTACATCATGAAGTTTAATAAAGTTTTCCCCCTTTTTATTAAAGACTAAAACAAAAAGGAAACTATAGATCCAAAAACATAAATAAAAGCAAATAAAAATAATAAAACCAGACTATAATTACACACACACACACACACACACACACACACACACACACACACGTACATAATATTAAAGAACTACATGGATATTTAAAACATTGTTACTAAATATTCAAATATAAATATATTTATAAATATTGAATATAGTTTTTCAATATGTACCATAACATTACATTAGGATAAGCATTGTTAATACAATAGTAAATGTGTACTACTGTAGATTGAAGTAAATCTACAATATACTTTAAGATTTTTTTCAACACTCTTTTCTTGTGTTAATTTTTCAGTCAGATCAGTTTTCCATCCTGATCTAATCAAAGATGTATTTTTATTTTCTAGAGTTTTGCCTGAATAAACCTGACAGGTAACAACAGGAATTGGGTCGATTTGTTATGTTAGATCAATTTATATGTTTTAGTGGAAAGTGATTGTACATCAATTGCAGGATTCATTTTCTAAGACTGATGGGTTTTAATTGCAATTTTCTTCAAAAAATTGACAGCCTAAAGAACTAAGAAGCTTATTACGCACCAATTTGCAGATCCACTAATGCCGAATAGAAAGCTTACAATTTCTATTGTGTCCTTTCAGTAGAGTATACTGCAATCTAAGAAATTTTGTGTCACGAAGAATTCTAATGAGAATCAATGTGTTCAGATCTTAATTTATATAATTTCGAAGATTCCTTTACTATTTTAAAAAAGTAGATATACACCTTTGTTCAAATGTTGTTAAGATCAAAACTAGTAAGGTTTAAATATCTGACGAAGGAATTTTGAAGTTAACTCATTGGAAACTAGGTGTGGTCTTGTGTCCCAAAGGTGCTTTTCAAAAGGCTGTGGAATTTTGCTTTTTCCTTGAAGACCATTTCACTTCTCATCCAGAATGTCTTCAGAACTAAATAAGCTTTTTGGATAAAAAGTAAATGTCTTCAAGGGGAAAAGAGAGAAAATCCTGCTGCCTTTTGAAAAGCACCTTTGGGACACCAATGACCTGGGTGACTGAGAAACTCCATAGGCATTGGGTCTTGTGACCACTCCTTTTGCAAAATATTCAGCAGCAACAGAGTTTCCTTCAATAAGTAACTATTTAATCTTTAAAAAAAAATCCTCTATAGTATCCTACCTTGATTGAACAAATGTATTCTCGTGTTTTACAAAAACAGTGATAAATGAATAGGAAAATGGACAAAAAGGTCAACAGCCAAAACTTTCACCCTCTCCAAGCTTTTAAATTAAGTTATTCATATTAATTAGAAAAGAATTCTCTGTTGGCAGGAAGCAGCTTCAAAGAATAAATGTATTAAGAACAACTCATATCAAATCTATTTGTCTTTTTTGACAGACCAAACTAGTTGGCATGGTAATGCAGTAAACAATATATACTTAAACTTCAGCAAAACATTTGATAAATGTTCTGTAAAAACCTAGCAGACAAGATGGAAAAAGATGGACTGGATTATGCTACCATTCAATGGCTGCAGAGCTGGTTAAACAGTTGTACACAAGCATATGTCAATGCCTCGAGATGGAAGTAAGGGTCAAGGAGCACACTACAGGGCTCTGTTCTAGGCTCTACTTGACATACAGTAGGTGGAGTGATAGCAAACATCGTAGAGAACGGTATTAAGATTCTGGAAGATTTTGATGAGCTCGACCAATGAAGAAAAGCCAACATGATGAATTTCAACAGAGATAATGGCAATCTTTTGGGGAGGAAAGTCAAAAACATCCATAGAAAGGCAAGAGATAATTCTAGGCCAGTGATGGCAAACCTTTTTTCCCTTGGGTGCTAAAAGTGCACATGTGTGCATGTGCAATAGCACATGCCGACACCAATGATCAAATGCCCCCCATAGGCCTCCCATGCATATGTGCACGACCCCTGTTATGGTGCTAGCAGGCCTCCCTGAAGCCTCCTGGCACCAAAAATGGGGATGGCTTTGGGTCTCTTCTAAAGGGAGGAGATCAGCACCCAACCTTGACTTAAAGTGGGGAGCTGCTCTGGATTGTGTGCCATAGATTCACCATCACAGTTCTAGGCAATAGTACACGCAAAAAGTATCTGGGTGTTTCTTGGTGGATTCCACATGGAACATGAGTTAACAGGATGGTTAGATTTTAAAAAAGATGAAGAAATGTGGATGGCAAGAAATGGAGCACAACACTGAGGAGGAAGATGGTGCTTTATTGGAAGCAATGATCATTAAGTTCAAAGAAGAAAGAGGGAACAAAAACAAAAAGAGGTTGTGACCTGGGGAGCAGGAAATTTTAAGACTTCGCTGGTGGCTTTCTATGACCCTGGAGGGGGTTAGTGGCGAGCTGTTTTCATTACATGTAAATGAGAGGCAAAAGCACTGCACCTTTTCAAAAGAAGGAGAAGCATTGAAATGCTCTGTTCTCATGTTAACAAGCAGTGGGACATTAGTTTAGACACCTGTCCTCAATTTAAAATGGAATATCTGCAGTTTTCTACCCAGCTAAATTGTTGCAATTCTTTTATTAGGCTTGCTGCTGGGCATTTGTGAAACATTTCTGTCTTCTGTTTGTTGCATCCAGGTGTGTCTTTTCTTCCTGCTTGGCAAGATTAAGGGGACTTTTGTTTTAGGGCAGGAATAGTCTCTTCAGGTCTGATGGGATTATCAGTAAAGGAGGGGGTGGCATGACTATGCTTGGCCTGGATTTTGTTCATGAAGTTCTATGAGTAATCCTCTAGTTTTAGTTTGCCACAAAAGAAAAACAAAACACCCCCCACCCAAAAAAAACCCAGTGTAATTCTAGGCCACAACAACAAATATACAGTGACAAGACCAACATAAGTCATTCTCTCCTCTTTACTGTGTTGGCTTTAGAATACTGAAATGTGTGTTCACTTCTAAGCTTTGCATTTTAAGAAGGTTATTGACAAACTGGATGGTGTCCAGAGGAAAAGCAGCTAAAAGGATTAGGGTGCTGGAAGGAATAGATTTAGGATGAACATTGAAGATATTCTAAAAGCCAGTGTGGAATAGCAGCTAAAGGACTGATCTAGCAATGGAGAAACACGGGTTAAATACATCTGAAAGTCAGCTCACTGGCTGACTTTCGGTCAATCACTGTCATTCAGTCTAACCTAACTCAAGAGTTGCTGTTGGTGGGAAGCGGGGGCGGGGAATGATCCAAGAGAGCACTATGTACCCTGTCTTGGGATCCTTAATAAAAGGCCAGATATAAATCCAACACATAATTAAAAATAAACCTAGTGAAGGTTGCAGGAAATATGATAGCTCTCCTCAAGTAGAGGAAAGATTATTTTGTGAAAACTGGGTTATACTTGCTCAGTGTTGTTCCCAAAAATAAGAAACAAATAGTAGATTTATTTTTTTAATTAAAAGTTTTTTATTTTTATTTTTCAAAACAGACACAACACAAAAAATCCACTTTCTTTACATACTGAAGAAACTGTATCAGTTGGTTACAAAAAGTTTCCGTGCATTTCTTTCACAGTCACCCATGATTCATATTAATTCTAGTATTTTAAATCAAATATATTTGTACATATTACCATCATCCTACCCCCATTCTTGTTTGACTATAATTGTTTAAACATCCTTCATCATAAAACATACCAAAACTCAAGACATAATTACGTACTGGCATCTCATTTGCTATTTCTAGTATCCCAATAACATTATTCCTTATGGCCTATTCTAGCTAAATATTAATAACATTTAGTAACAAAGGTTTCTAATCTTCCTTTCCAAATCAGTTTACAATTTACATCCAATTTCCCCGTGTTGTACCCATACTATATATACATTGTTATCATTATCTCTCCTTTATTTGACTATATCCATTATCATAATTTAGTTCTTTTTTATTCATCTTTATATGTAACCAAACCATTTCTCATCTTCTTTTCAAAGGTACCATTCAATATTCATATCCAATTACTACTTGTTATACCAATACATATGGTTTTAAGGTTTTATTTGGTTTGTATGCCGCCCTATTCCTGGAAGACTCAGGGTGGCTAACAATCAGAAAGGGGAGAGGGTACAAAATAAAAATAAAAGACAAACAATTTAAAATACAGCAACAGTCGTAACCTCAGATGGGGCTGGAAAATTCAACAGCCTCAGGCCTGCCGGAACAACCAGGTCTTAGTTGCTTTGCGGAAGGCCGGAAGGGTGGTAAGGTCCAGATCTCAACGGGGAGATCGTTCCAGAGGGCATATGTATACATTATCATTTTCAATTGTTTATTTAACCATATCTATTGTCACTAAATTTCACTAAGTCCAACTAGTTTTATATTAAATACTTTCATCTATCAGCCTGTATCTTTCCAGTAGCGAAACAGTCTCATGTCTTCTGCCATTTGTGGCATCAGTCCTCTAATCATCTCCTTAATCAAGTTTGTATGGACTCTTCTTTGCAACTCCTTGTTTATTGATTCTCTCATGTAATTTCGATGCCCTTCTTCTTTTTCCTTAATCAGCTTGTCTTTAATTGTCAGTGTTGTTATCGATGGTTTTACTAATAAAAATTCTCCCTTTAAATCCATAAGTTCTTTTATTTTTTCTTCTTCTGTGTCTAGTCATCTAGGGTAGGGTTCCCTCCCATCTGGTTCCCCTTTCCCTATTCCACTTTTTCCATTTCCAGACAGAAACCATTCACCATAGATGTCTGCAGATTTGATTTCTTTGTAGCTATTTTTCTCTTTATTGCTTGGGACTCTACCCTATATTTTTCCCATTTGATAAGCATTTCCATCCTTTTCATCATATTTTTCTGTTAGATGCTCTAATTTTTCAAACATTTTCTTAAATGTATTTGATAATTTCTGTATTGCAAATATTATCTCTTGCAAGATGACAGATTCCAGCTGTAGAAACACTGCTGCTCTGACTTGGAAGATTTTTACAAGGTTATACCTAGGTACACCATGAGATCTCTGGTTAAGGATATACTTCAAAGGAACATTTGTGTAAACAAATGGTGCTTTACTTAGCAGTTAGACTTATATACTGCTTCATAGGGCTTTCAGCCCTCTCTAAGCGGTTTACAGAGTCAGCATATCACCCCCAACAATCTGGGTCCTCATTTTACCCACCTCGGAAGGATAGAAGGCTGAGTTAACCCTGAGCCGGTGAGATTTGAACAGCCGAACTGCAGCTAACCATCAGCTGAAGTAGCCTGCAGTGCTGCACTCTAACCACTGCGCCACCTCGGCTACTTCTTATCACTTTCTATAAACAAACTGTGAGACTTTAAAGTTCCAGACCAGAATAATCAGTAGTGAAAGTAAAAGTATTTTGTTTTCAATACTCAAGTTTCCAGTCTTCGAGTAGCAGTTATCTCTCCCTTTGTTGTTATAGTTGTTGCAATTCTCTTTGTTCTTTTTGTATCTTTTAATATTCCAAGTTTTAAAAAAAGTCAAATTCTTACATTAAATAGAGAAGAAAGAGTAAAAGACACATGTAGTGATGAATAAGGAGAAGTTTAGTCCATAGGTTGTGAAAGTAATAGTAAAAATTATAGAAGAAGAAAACTTGATCCATTCATTTCAAACGGTTTGCATAAATTCAATCCATGAAAATAACATTTAAAAATTAAGATAACACACTGACCAAAACCATCCAAAGCTTAATTCCGCCGCTTATTTCTTTTATTCTTAGATTTAAATTAGCTTTAAGTTGTTTTTATAGGCAGGCTCTTTTAAAACGGGTAAAAATTCCTCACCAGCTGTAAACACTTTCTCTTCTGTTTCCTTCCTTTTTGGAGCTGTTCCTACTTCATCAGCCTAGGGGCTGAGCTTTTAACACCAGCTGAGAGACCTTCTCCTGCATCAATCAGGGACTTTGCAATGTCCCTGTGATCAGCAGAACATAATCTTCCTGTTCGCCGTCTCTATGGGACAGTTTAGGTCCGATTGGACCACCCAGCGAAAAAAGTATTGGTGGCTATCTTGGAGCATCGAGATCGGGTGACCATTTTGTAGCGACATAGGCTCCTCCCCCCAGTAGATTTAATTTTTAAGGAAGCAGGTTTTGCTTGGACATCAAGAAAAAGTTTCTTACATTATGAATTGTTCAGGTGCCTTGGCAGATTGCGTTTCACCTGAGATATGGTCAGCCTTCCCAGCCAGAAAACATCCTATTACCATATTCTCTAAAAGGAAGATAATCCTTAAATTAAGATAATCCTCTCAAGAGTGGACAAGGAATGTTATAAACCCACTAAAACTTCCTGCGTGATGCCTTCTTAATCTGTCAACCTAGGATTGCTGATTTTGGTTCAACACACTACCTGTCCCTCAACAAATGCATGCTTAAAATATCTATATATCTCCAGATACTTAATGTGTATACATAGAAATCTACCTAGCCACAATACAAAATAATGGCTGGCCAAAACAAAAAAATATTTATTAACTGATTCCTTATTTACAAATATCAACCAGTCATTTTCACAGTTGAGTCAAGGAAAGATAGAGAAATAAAATTGGATGGAATTGAGGCAAGACAAGAAAGGAAAGGGACAGAAACCTTACAACAATGTCAACTTTAGCAGATAATTTAGCTTCAATAAACCCAGGCAAATCTTCAGGATAATGTCTAAAATCATGTAAACTTTTTAAAAAATTGTATCTTCAGCCCCTTGCAACTTTTCCCATCTGGGAAAAGATCCTATCCAGGAAGGTAATGCTTGAATGGCATCAACATATTTCCTAGTTTGGTGTGCTTTGGTAAACTTCAATCAAAGTTTGCTTACATCGCACAGTTTGCATAATTATTGATTTTAATCTTTGTGCATACATGGGGGAAAAAAACATCTTTACATGTAGAGAGCCAAGTAGTCTGTAATAGAATCAGGACTGTTGAAACATTAATGGGATTTGAGGAAGAATGGTCATTTTATCATGGTCCTACTAAGCCATGCTAATGAAAAATGTCGCCATGATTTAAGTTCCATTTTAATCCTGAGCAGAGGAGGTTCATATTATGTTACTTTAACTGGTGCTAATCCTTTAGAATACTCCCTTCTGCATATCTAATCCAATTGGATTTACATGGAATTCCACATTTTTCCTCTTTCTGTAATTCTTATTCCTAGTAATTAACAGTAGATTATTTGCCCAACTTCTGAACCTGCTGATATATGAAATCTAAAAACAAGCCCAGCATTAGCACTTAGATTTATATACCGCTTTACAGTGCTTTACAACCCTCTCTAAGCAGTTTACAGTGTCAGCATATTTCCCCCAACAATCTGGGCCCTCATTTTACCCACCTCGGAAGGATGGAAGCCTGAGTCAACCTTGAGCCTCGTGAGATTTGAACTGCCAAATTGCAGGCAGCCAGCAGTCAGCAGAAGTAGCATGCAGTACTGCACTCTAACCACTGCACCACCACGGCCTAGAAGTCTAAGAAAGGAGGCATCTGCCAGGGATGAGTGACAGGAGCCAAACTTGGAATCCTTTCTCGTAAACTACCTCTCTACTATTTTTTAAATATTATCCTGATTTGCCAAGACAATATTTTATTCTGTTCTAATCTTTTATTGGACTTCCAATCTACTAAACTTATTTTCATTTTTTAAATTCTGAAGCAAGTTGGGTCCAATAATATGTATAATCCTCACAATACAGCTACTTTCCCATTACTTTTGACCTTTTGGTGTGTGTGTGTCTGTGTGTTTAATCCTAGAATTATGATTCCCAGTTTGCAGCACCAAAGTTCTTTTTATAAATCAGATGAAGAAAGGGAAAAATCTGAATAAACCTATCTGTTGGGGAATGACAAACAATGTTGCAAAAGCAAGTAAATCTGGCCTTTATTATTGCCTTTGGGAAAACTTCCATAATGAAAATATAAACACAGATGTTAAAAGTGGAAGGGCAGAACAAGTTATTACTGGTGTATTATTTAGAGAGTTAAGATGTGAAATTATGTATTTCTAAAAGCATTGTTACTCTGAAAATATAGTGCTCACGCTTACCCCCAGGCAAGTCTGAGGTAGTTATCTTAAAATAACATGTGTGTTGCTCTTTGTGGAAGAACAATGCATTTATAGCAAGACAGAGAATTTGTCACCCTCCAGATAGAACTGGGCTAGATTCCAGTTTTCCCTATCTGCTATGCTGGGCGGGCTGAAAGGACTACACCATTTATGCTATTCAGGTAGTCTTTGACCACAACTGTGATCAAAACCTTCATCACTACATGATGTGGCCTATAAGTGAGTTGTGCCTGACTTTACAACTTTGTTATGATCATTAAGTGAATCACCACAGTCATTAAGCAAATCCAGCTCCCCCTATTGACTTTCCTTGCTGGAAGCCCCCTGGGAACGTGTGATTCTGAGATGCTGCAACTGTAATAAATACATCACAAGTTGCCAAGTCCCCAAATTTTGATCATGTAACCATGGGGGTGTTGTGATGGTCATAAGTGTGAGGACTGGTCATTTTTTCCAGCACCATAACTTTGAACAGTTATTAAATGAATGGTCATAAGTCAAGGACTATTAGTACACCCAGAACACCTCCAGAAAGTATATCTTCTCCTAATAGATCTTCACTCAGTCCTCAAGAAAGCCAGCAAGGACGAATGAAAATTAAGAAGATGAAGAAAAATAGAAATGAGGATACCAAAAAACAGTTGAATCAGGCAGGCATATATGGGAGTAACCTTTAATTTGACCAGCAGCACAGTTTGAATATTTAGGGAGCAACTTGGAGATGGCAAAGGATGAGTAAACAATCTTGAACCATGGAGGAGAGGAGAGGAGGAGAAGAGAGGAGGAGCTTCCTAGGAATTGGGTAGGGCTCTGTTTCATAAATAAGGAGTTCTGCGCTTCCACGCATGCGCAGGACGCATACAGCGCCTGCACGATCCTCCAGGAGCAGCTGGAGCATCGCACAGATGCTAGTACGCATGCGTGCACTGTGCGCGTGCATGAGGACGCTGCCGGCCCCGTTCCAACCGAACCGGTTGGAATGGGGCGAGAAACCCACCCCTTATACAGATGATGCATGCGTGAAGCCCTGTCTTAATTCCTAGTACTTCCAGTTAATGGATTTCTTGTACAAGAGAACTATCTGTGACACAGAAGAGCTGAGTACCGTGAGAGCAGCAACTACAACTGGATATTGATCTGATTCAATGTAAAACTCAATTTCTTACTTTCAGAGTAACAAATATGTAACTCAGAAAAGTTTACCAATTAAAAAAAAGAAAATATTGATGTGAGTGGATACATTTTTTCCCCCTGTGTTTCCCCCTGTGCAGCTTCAGGAGCTTGTTTCGTTCTTATTAGAGAATGCAAAAAGGAGAATACAAACAATTGCCATCAATTCATTTATAGGGGGAAAGCGCGCTAAATACATTTAAACAACTTTGTACCAAAAAAATGGTTATAAATTATTTATATTGCAGGGCTGATCTGGTTAAGCACCTCTGCCTACCCTCGTTTCTACCAATGGGGCAACAATCTACATTACAATGGTCTTGGTTTCATGCCATCAAATATCCTATAGACCAGTGGTTCTCAAACATTTTCACATCAGAAACCCCTTTACATTCTTAAAATGATTGAAGGCCCCAAAGAACCCAGAGTGTATGTGGGTTATATCTACCAATAGGTAAGGGAAAGGTTCCCCTCACAGATATGTGCTAGTCGTTCCCAACTCTAGGGGGTGGTGCTCATCTCTGTTTCAAAGCTGAAGAGCCAGCATTGTCTGAAGACATCTCTGTGGTCATGTGGCTGGCATGACTAAACACTGAAGGCACACAGAATGCTGTTATCTTCCCACCAAAGGTGGTTCCAATATTTCTACTTGCATTTTTATGTGCTTTCGAAAGGCTAGGTTGGCAGAAGCTGGGACAAGTAATGGGAGCTCACTCCGTTATGCGGCACTAGGGATTCAAACCATCGAACTGCTTACCTTTCTGATCGACAAGCTCAGTGTCTTAGCCACCGCACCCCTTACCAATAAGTAATGTAGCAGAAATTAAAACTGAGAAATGTTAAAATATTTATTTGACTTCAAGAACCCACCGAAAGGGTCTTGGAGCCTTCTCACCCTTCAGTCAGAAACTAGAGTTCCCCCTTTTCTTCCCTACCAGTTGAAAAAGCTTTTTGGATGAGAAGTGAAAATACCTTCAAAGAAAAAAAAAACAAAGAAAATCCAGTTGACTTTTGGAAAGCACTTTGGGTAAATTTCTCTTCTTAAGGGGCTGCAATTAATCCATAAGCCTTCAGAACAGATGAAGTTAAAACGATTACCAACATCATAAATTATCTTCCATACAAGTTGATTTAGTATTTCCTGTTGGTACAAAGTTAATTTTTCGGAACATTATTGCCCATTATCTTAAAGGATATGAGGGTAATGTATTGTAACAAACAACTCTGGCTTTTTCATAACTGACATTGAATTTCAACAGCAAAACTATCAATTTTGAATGGGGAGGACGGAATCATCAATATTTTCCAACCTAATCTGCTTAAAGAAGAGAAATATAAAAATCAATACATGGAATTGAAACGTTATTATCCTATCGCTCACAAGATAATGATAGATAATAGCCTATTTCCTTTTTTCCCCTTAAAGTAAGTTGCTTTTCTTTGGAGCTTGTTATGAGATGTGGAACTTAAGTACTGGTAGTTACTGTCTATGGAGATTTTCAGTCATCCAGGTCATGGATGTCCCAAAGATGCTTTTTTCAAGAGGCAACTGGACTTTCTGGTTTTTCTTTGAAGACGTTTCACTTCTCATCCGAGAAGCTTCTTCAGCTCTGGCTGGATGGTAGGGAATGTCAGAGCTGAAGAAGCTTCTTGGGTGAGAAGCAAAAGTCTTTGTTCTGACCTAGGCCTCTCCAGAGTATGAAAAAACTCCTTGTCCTGACAAAACCCCTTTTTATTACTTTACTGTGAATTCTGCTCATTCACATCCAGCAGAATTCACAGTAAATTAATAAAAAGTCTTTCAAGGGAGGATTTGCAGTCACATACCTTATCTGGCTTGGACAGCTGACAGGCCGATATCTGCAAAACTTGGCGAGGAGTCTAAAAACTTGGCAAGGAGTCTTGGAGAGTCACAAACCAATTAAGTGAACCAATTGTCTCCTGCAAACTCTGCTCCCCCTTTGCTCCTCTTTTATTTACTCTGGGAGGGGCCATTCACCATCCACCTGTGGCCTTACTCCCAAGTCGTCCCCTGTTCTTTAGCTGTTCCATTTGTCTGGCAACTCTGAGCATGCACACACTGGCAACAGGCTCCAGCTGTTCATCTGCCTCACTGATGTCTGACTCTGAAGGCAGCTGATAACTGGCATACAGCTCTGGCCCCCTCTCTGCCTCCGACACAGAGCCCTCATCAGAGCCTTCCCCAGACTCTACGACTGGCCCATGTTCCTCCCCAACCTCCTCACTGTCTGAATCTGCTGCCAGCTCTGCTGGCTGCTGGCAGGCCACAACAGTCTTCAAAGAAAAACCATAAAGTCCAGTTGCCTCTTGAAAAAGCACCTTTGGGTTAAGTGGTTACTGAATCTCTGATTTTGGCAGGTGGTGTCAACTGGTATGGAAGAAAGGGGAGAACTTTAGTTTCTATTCTTTGGCTGAGAAAGGGAAGTAAAAAGAAAGAGCAGATGGCTTAAAAAGAAACACCCAGGGAAGGAAATAGTGATTAAGACTTACCGTCACAGTTTTTGAAAACTCTGTTCTTTTTAGCTCTGTAAATAGGAGAAGTTTAAGGAACATGGTGGCACTCCTCTTCTCAGGAATGCCATCAAAGCAGACTTCTCTGTTGAATGCTCGCCAGTATCAGCACTATCGAGTAACTTACACATCGTCAAGCTTTATTTGTGCCTATCATATCTCATTCATAGACTTCATATTTCTTAATTTAGATCTACAACATCTTTTCTGACTTGCCACCTCTGAGACATGTGAAGACTATAATCCCAGAACCCCTTAGCTGAGATTATGCAGCCCCCTAATCTATGGAAAACACTAGCTTTACTATGGCCAACGTGGGACTTTCGGCACCTTTGTTTCTCATAATGAATTTCTTAATGTGATGATTATTATCTGCTTTTTAGTGCAAGAGTTTTCATCAGTTTTTCCTCATTAAACTGCTCCATATTTAAATAGTGGCTGTGTTGTTGATGTGCTTGACCTTGAAAGGGAAGCAAGCTCGATAGAGGGGGGGAAAGGAAGAGGGAGCCCAGAACATTAAATATTTAGGCATTCAGAGAACATGATTCCTGAAAGGCAGGGAGGTGGTAGAGTCTGGGAAAACATGACCTGCATGCCAAGGGAAAGGCTTCATGACTTACTGATGAAGGGAGAGGCATTTGCTGAAAGGGATAGAAGACAGTGAAAGAAAATCCTTTTGACGTACCTTGTCGGTGTAGACGAAGAAGAGAATCACCACCGTGAGCTCCAGCACAAATATAATTAACAGCATGATAAAAAACTGTCAAGAGAAGAGGGAGCGGGAGAGAAACAAAAGTCCAGAAACATCAAAATCTGGTTTGTCTTCCTGGCACTGAGCAACATATAAATCCATATACAAAAGGACTGGGATCGTGTAGTACCGCTTTAAATGCATGTGGAGGATCCACTACTTGGATGTTCTTCCACACAGGAAAACTAGCATGTCAAAAAGAAGCCTAGAGTACAGTTTTTTCTCTTCCCACACCACACTGTAAGTGGATAGAACACTTTTAAACACATTGGCATCCAGTGATTTGATCCTTACCTGCAGGCTGAAACGGTGCATCTAGATAACTTCACTGAGAACTTTGATGAGGTTATCTAGATGCAGATCAACATTCCCCTATCTAGTGGGTTTCCTCCTGATGCATAAGGACTATAATCCCCAGAGTTCCCAGCAAGCATGGCAGCCATACTGATTAGTAATAGCAATAGCACTCAGACTTATATACTGCTTCGTAGAGCTTTACAGCCCATTCTAAGCAGTTTACAGAGTCAGCATATTGCCCCCAACAATCTGGATCCCCATTTTATCAACCTCAGAAGAATGAAAGGCTTGAACCGGTCAGGATCGAACTCCAGACTGTGGGCAGAATTAGCCCACAGTACTAGTTTCTAACCACTGCATCACAACAGTTCTTCAAATTACCTTAGATAATTTCTTAAGTTAACAAATATTCAGCGAAAGACACGTGGTTAAAACTCCCTAAAGCATAAGAGAGTTTAAAATATGCATATGATATTAAAATAAGCCTAAAACTATGTTAATTAATCAAGAGACAAGATCAGATATTAAAAACTAGCTATGCGTATCATTCTGCTGATTTGTTTTGTTTTGCTGCTGCTTTTTTTTGGTAATGAAAAACAATCTCAGATGACTGAATGGGTGAGTCAAGTAATTTTCTAACCCAAAAGAATTTTCTTTATTTACTGAATTTGTATTTTTCTTTTCCACTGACAATTCTGCAACACACGTAATACTTATGCCTCCAGCAATTTTTCTGCTTAAAATCACTATACATGTTGTTCTTTTTCCCCTCCGGGGCAAAAGGTATTTCAAGAAAACAGCTACAGGATGGCACTTAGTGACAAAATAGATTAAGAAAGAATTAAGCACCCTTGCTTCTGTTTTTCCACCACTCTGCTTTGTAGAACGTGGGCTCTTTTTAAAAGAAGAAGTCAATGTAAAGATACAAACAAGTGTACAGTATCTAAGAATGGGGAGAAAATTGTTAGATCATTAATTCATATTATCCAGGCATATAAATACATAATTCCCAAATATGTTAACCAGAAAACAGTAAAAGATTTATACTTGCCCTATTCCTACTTCTGCAACCCCATTTTCCATTCAAAATTTGCATGGGAAAAATGTATCCATTACAAAAATGAGCACAAAAATGGATTTATATTGGAAGAAATCACAAAATGTATTTAAAAAACGATTTTTCCCTGAAAAAGTGTATACTTTAAGGAAAACGTGTATTGAAGTGATTAATACAGAAACAGCAATGAGACAAAATGACTATAAGGATGGGGAAAAAATGAGAAATAGAGGGCAGTTAATTTGGCATCATCTTGAGACCGCACCCACCCACACACTGTATACGTAGTTTTGTACTACATAGGGTTTTTATTTTGTCTTAATAAATTTAAGTTTCAGCTAAGAAGTTATAATAGTATAGTATTTACTTCCCTGTAAGAATTGCATAATCCTTTAGCTTCACAATAATGAATTATTGAATCCCATTACATGCTTACATATCTTATCTCTATTTTATAAATCATATGCACCTGGAAATCAGTTTAACTGTAGCTTTTTACTTCCCTGTGAGTTCAACAGTGGTAGAAAATCAATAACTTGTCAATATTTCTTGAATTACAACTCCCAGCATCCCCAACCAACCACGAGCAATGATAGAAATTGTAGTTCCGCAATAGAATCCCATCCCCCGGTCTAAAAGATTTCACAGAGTTGAGCAAAATCTTCCTTCCTGTTTGTTTCAAAGCCTTTCTAAAATGCTTTACAAGTCGAAGCAAGCTGGATTATTTCTATGGCAATATAGCCAAAATTGACTTCCAGAATAAAAGACAGAATAAATTTAAACAGCAGTGATAATAGATAGTGATGAAGTAGAACAGACTGTGACACCCTGGTTAGTCCTAGGGAACCAATAGTACTGCAAATGTGACACTTGTGGATCACCAGTTGCCTATTTGCTTCTAGATTCCATTTAAAGTATTATATTTGATTTTCACTCTGAAGGGTTAAGACCAACAAGCAACAACAACTAACAAGCTGAATTGAATTTAGATGCACTGCTCCTCTTGTTTGTTTTCATATGCCCTTGATTAAGAAAATAGGTTTTTTTTCCCCCATTCATGTTCAGGCTGCTAACAGCTTTTACAAATTTATTTGATTAGCTTGTATATGACCACTTAATGCTTTAAATATTTAATAGTAAGTGCAGAGTTGGGTTTTTCTAAAAAGATATATAATATATTTAATGTAAATGTGGCCTGGGGCAATATCTATTTGTCTCTCCATCTGAAAGTTTGTAAAAAAATCCCTTCCTTACCCGGGCAGCCTCGTTTGGTTTCTCTGTCCATCACCTGCTTTCATCTCTCCTTCTCTAAGTTGCCCCAATTTCATGAATGAATGTTGACTTGAACCTGGATTGCCCTGCTTTTATACAAACATCAATCACTGCACCATGCTGGCTCTCATTATTTGGCGTGCCATGTGTGTGATATGTAACTTTTTTTCTCCTCTTCTTCCTCCTTTCCCTCCATACATTTGTTTACCAAAAGTAGACTGAAAATGCAATGCACAGAATAGCTAAATCCATCAGAGTAGGATATAGTGTAGGAATAGGGGTGACAAACCTGGGGATGGAGTCAAAAGAGAGATGAGCCTAGAATCCCTATGTAGTCACAACCAGATTAAGTCCAATCTCCCTTGAATTTTGTGGGCCTTTATCTAACTTCAAACGGGTGCTAACTGTTGGTTGAGAATATTCCTGTGCATAGATTGTTTAGCAATAAATCAGTTTAATTGGACCTTCATATGTGGACCTGGTCTTTCATGCTTGACTATATGGAATAAGGAAACAGTAAGGGAAAACGATTCTCTGTTATTTACAGCTTTAATTTCTCCCTTAGGTAATTCAAGTAATAGAGAGGTAACAAAATGGATAGACTTTTTTCTTCATTCCATTCAGCAACAGAAGTAGTTATGGGCAAAGGCGAGTTAATCAGATTCTTAATTTGGCTTTAAAGAATATGAAAAAAATTCACATTTGTTTGTAGAAATTCTCAGTCATCCAGGTCATCTTTGTCCCAAAGGTGCTTTTTCGGGAGGCAACTGGACTTTCTTGTTTTTTCCTTTTGAAGACATTTCACTTCTCATCCAAGAAGCTTCTTCAGCTCTGACTGAATGGTGGGGAATGGAAGAATTTGAATTCCTTGCAGACAGCTGGTCATTTGCCTCCTTTTTGAAGGTCATTGAAACACGAGGAGGTTTATCTGTGTCCAGAGGGTCACCTGAGAAGGAACCATTAGCACTACTCAGGTGACCCTGAGGACACAGATCTAAGTGCTTCAATGTTCCTCAAAAAGGATACAAAGGACCAGCTGTCTGCAAGAAATACAAATCCTTTCATTCCCCACCATCCAGTCAGAGTTGAAGAAACTTCTTGGATAAGAAACGAAATGTCTTCAAAAGAAAAAAACAAGAAAGTCCAGTTGCCTCCTGAAAAAGCACCTTTGGGACAATTTCATATTTGGTTTAACCTTTTCTCTCCTGCTCATGCAGAAGTAGCCTACCCTCAGCCCATCACCGTTCTGCTGGAAACACTTTCTTCAGCCCACTAATTTCTGCTCATTCCTGATAAGCAAGTCATTTTATTTCCATAAAAAATATTGGAATACTTCTATTGGAAAGAAAATATGTGTCTTTTTAAGGCCTCACTTAACTACAATGCTGCACCAAAGCATCTTTTTCAAAAGTCAGCTAACATGCTTGGAACTTGCATCCCACAACTAACTAAGACTAATCCAAGAAGCTAATTGCTGTCTTCACCCTTCCTGATTAACCATGAGTTGATCAGGTTTAACCAGATGGATTTGATTAGATCTGATTTACAATAGCATGCTTCCACCTGATTTACTTTAATTATATCCATTCAACAGAAACTACCAGATCCATCACCAAAAGAGATGCATTATTAGTTTGCAATCTTATTCTTCAACCTTATTGGGAAGCAAGTCCCATGGATTTCAATGAAATAACTCCTCAGTTGAAATATTTTCCTCCTACATTTTATAACTTCATAGATTTATTAGGGAAAGTGTTTCAGAATTCTGCGTAGGAATATGCCTCTTGACTATTTCGCTTATCAATATTCTCATTGGCTGGCAATAATTCTGCTGGGCTTCAGAAAAAAAACTCTCCAAAGAGATGCTTGGGATGAAATCAGGGTCTTTTCTGCATGCAACGCTGGAAGGAAGGAAAGAATTGGTCTGCTTGACTTCTTTATATCTTTTTTGTGTCCACATTTTTGACAATAAGTGAAGCATACTTGCAATTATTGTGAGAAAACCACCAACATGGACAGAAATAAATAAAGATACAAATGTGCAAAGATATTTTACATTGATAATTAAGTTGTCTGAAAAATAGCTTACTGATTCAACTGTGCCAGTTGCCAAAGGGGACAAAATACAATAAACTGCATATGAAATTTTCTCCATATGCATAAATTGCTAGAACCGAAGTCAATCCAATATCAAATAAACTCTTTATCTAACAGATTGACAGTGCATTTGATTATATCTATCAATCTATAGAATTGCTGAGATGGGTGGCATATAAATCTAATAAACAAGCAAAAAATATTTATACTTCATTCCTAATATTATAACAACAGAATTCCTTGTATTTAGGAAGGCAGGATTGTCATTGAGGACCAAAAGGAATGGAATGGGGGAGTTAATAAGAGACTGATATTCATGAGTTTGGAGCGATGCTCAAAAATTGGAAATTAAAAAAAAAAACCTCTGTAAAAACATTAATCTGAAAGTAATTCTCAAACGACATAATGGGATTTATTTCTAAATATGCATGCATAAATTGTGGCTATAAATTAACTTTCTAAAGCAAATGTTCTTATTTGCCAAGGTCTTCTCAAACAAAAGAGAAAGCCGAGCAGGTTTGTATTACCATTCAAAACCATTCAGAAGGCAATAACTTATTTATTGCACCAAATGTCTTGAAATCTCAGCAGAGAATTTTCCTTTGTGAATGGCAAGCTCTTGTGAGGGAATACATGTATTCATGTGTGTGCGCTGCAGATGCTTTGAATTATGCTGATATTGTACATGGTTTTGTGTTATCTCTTATTTTTTTATTGTTCTGGTTGTGCCTTGGAGTCCATACGAAAGAAAAGCAAAACATAAACCTGATTAAATGAATGTGACTAGATTAAAATAATGCACCCAGTGGAATAATGATAAAAGAATAATGAAATGTGTTCCCTAAAGATGGGAAGTGGATATAAGAGCATATTTGCAATTTTGCATTATAAGAATCTAGAAGTTGTTTCCCTTGCATTCTTAAATTATCTATCCCTCTCAATATTATATATTTGTGTGTGTGAAGAAAAAAAAGATATTAGGGATTGTTATCAGTCAAGGAATTTTGGCTGGCGGGGTCCAGAAAGGCCTTCTCTGCAGTGGCTCCCACCCTGAGATGAGGTCAGCTTCCACCTTTCTTACCTTGTTTGTTTGTTTGTTTGTTTGTTTATTGGATTTATATGCCGCCCTTCTCCTAAAGGACTCAGGGCGGTGTACAACATTAAAAAACCCACATATTACAAAAGTTAAAAAGAAAATTAGATAGAGTATCCAAAAACAAACCCAATTAATATTAATAATAACATTTAAAAATTAGATTAAAATTAACACTTAAATCAATCATTTATTTTATTTTGTTCAGGCCAGGCCGGCTTGCTGGAAAAGCCAACATTTTAGGGCGGGTTGGAAGGACCGGAGGTCGGGGATCATACGAAGCTCTGGGGGCAGCTCATTCCAGAGGGAAGGCGCTCCCACAGAGAAGGCTCTCCCACTGGGGGTCGCTAGCCAACACTGTCTGGCTGACAGCACCCTGAGGAGGACAACTCTGTGGGACCACACTGGATGGTGGGAGGCTACCGGTGGCAGTAGGTGGTCATGCAGGTATCCTGGGCCTAAGCCATGGACTGCTTTAAAGGTCATAATTAGTACCTTGAATCGCACCCGGAAGACAACCGGCAACCAGTGCAGGCCACCTAAAAGGGGCGTAACATGGGAGCACCTAGGTACCTCCATAATAACCCACACAGCCGCATTCTGGACCAGTTGAAGCCTCCGGGTGCTCTTCAAGGGCAGCCCCATGTAGAGAGCGTTACAGTAATTCAGGTGAGAAAGGACGAGGGCATGAGTGACTGTGCACAGAGCATCCCGATCCAGGAAGGGGCGCAACTGACGTACCAGGCGAACCTGGTAAAAGGCCCCCCTGATCACGGCCATCAGGTGTTCTTCTAAAGTAAGCTGCTTATCCAGGAGGACTCCCAGATTGTGAGCCCTCTCTGAGGGGGCTAAAATTTCTCCCCCTATCATCAAAGATGGAACAAGATGCACAAATTGGGATGACGGAAACCACAGCTACTCAGTCTTGGAGGGATTGAGCCTGAGCCCGTTCCTCCCCATCCAGATCTGCACAGCCTCCAGGCATTGGGACATCACGTCGAGGACATCATTGGGGTGGTTTGGGATAGAGATGAAAAGTTGGGTATCATCAGCATATTGATGATACCCTACCCCAAAACCATGGATGGTCTCACCCAGCGGTTTCATATATATGTCGAACAGGAAGGGTGAGAGAACCGACCCCTGGGGCATCCCACAAGTGATGCGCCTCGGGGTCAATCCCTGCCCTCCAGTCAACACAAACTGCAACTGATCCGACAGGTAGGAGGACAACCATCGTAAAATGGTGCCCCCCACTCCCAAACCCCCAAGTCCAGGTAGTGGGGAGACCGGACGATAGTTGGCTAAAGAAGCTGGGTTCAGGGAAGGCTTCTTAAGGAGGGGCCTCACCACCGCCTCCTTCAAGGTGGTGGGAAAGAACCCCTCTCTCAACGAAGCATTGGTAATTGCCTGGAGCCAGCCTCGTGTCACCTCCCGGGAAACCGAGACTAACCAAGAGGGACAGGGGTCCAGCACACAAGTGGCAGCACTGAGTCTCCCCATAATCCTATCCATGCCCTCGGGAGTCACAGGGTCAAACTCATCCCAGATAGTCTCCACAAGATTCATCCCCGTCGACTCGCCAAAATCTACCTAGTCAGAGTCCAAGCCTGTCTGGATCTGAGCAATTTTATCCTGCAGATACTGAACAAATTCTTCAGCCTACCCCGCAAGGGTCTTTCCCAGTTCCTTGGTTAAGTAAGGAGCGGGTCACCCTAAAAAGGGTGGCTAGGCAGTTATCTGCGGACACGATAAGAGCGGGAAAATGTTGCCGTTTTGCCTCTTTTATCGCCACTAAGTAGGATTTAATATGAATTCTTACTAGTGTTCGATCAGATTTGGACCGGCTGGCCCTACAACTACTCTCTAGGTGTCTTTTCTGGCATTTCATCTCCTGGAGCTCCTCAGTAAACCAGGGAGCTACCCAGGATTGACACTGGGTCAGAGGCCGCAAAGGAACAACACGATCCAAGGCCCCAGTGGCCGCCCTATCTCAGGTTTCCACTAGGCTTCGGTCAAGTTGTGAGCAAGGGATTCAGGAAAAGTCCTAAGCTCCATCAGGAACCTTTCAGGGTCCATCAGGCGCCTGGGGCGGAACCATCTAGTCGGTTCTACCTCCCTGCGGTGAGGAGTAGCAGTATGGAAGTCAAGCCTGATGAGGAAATGATCCTACCATGACAAGGTTGGATAGAAATATCCCCTAATATATCCCCATCTTCTGAAAGAGCCTGAGGACCTGGCTCTGCCAGATGACTTGGGACCCCCACGGGGGAGTTGCACTGGCTACCTGTCGGTCTCCGGGTGCGCTTCAGGGTACTGATGACCACCTTTAAAGCACTCCATGGTAGTGGATCTGGGTACTTGAGAGACCGCCTTCTGCCGATTACCTCCCTTCGACCAATTAGATCGCACAGACTGGGCCTCCTCCGAATTCCATCTGCCAGTCAATGCCGACTGGCGACTACACGGAGGAGAGCCTTTTCTGTTGCAGCTCCGACCCTGTGGAACGATCTCCCCGTTGAGATCCGTACCCTCACCACCATCCAGACCTTCCGCGCAGCCCTCAAGATCTGGCTCTCCCAGCAGGCCTGGGGATAGGTTCCCAATTCACCCGCCCGAGTGTTGATTGCTGAATGAAAGTTGTGTTTTACTATTTTTCTTTGTTCACATTTTGTTTTGTTTTTTTGATACTGCACCCCCCTCCCTTGTGATTGTAAGCCGCCCTGAGTCCCCTCAGGGAAAAGGGCGGCCTATAAATCTTAATAAATGACTTAAAAAAAAATGAGTATCACACTGGAGATGGTTGATTAATTAAAAGCTCATCCCACCTCCTGCCCTTGCACATCCAGCTCCCCACCTTCTTTCCTATCTTGCGACCATGGTTTTACTTTGATTACATTGCTGTTTTATTGGGTAACAGATATTTATTTCTGATGGTTTTAATGTTTTTATGCTGTAAGCCACCCAGAGTCACTTCAGATTGAGATGGGAGGCAAATAAATGTAAGAAAAAAATAAGTCTAAGAAACAAAGTTTTAAGAAACAAGATATCAATGGAATGGAATGTTGAGTGATGTGCTTCAATCAGTCTGTCTGTTTATGAAGACTTTGAATAGAAGGATGATAGCAATTCTGGAGGTGACAGAGTGGAGTGGAGTAGTGGAGTGGAGTGGAATAGAATAGAATAGAATAGAATAGAATAGAATAGGTTTTTTAATTCCCAATTTCAAGCCTGTGAAATTTCAATAGCTAAAAACAAAAAACAAAATTTGATGAATGAAAGCCCAATCTTTCAACCAGCACCTTTTCCATAATAAAATAAAAGCCAAGCAATCCGACTTGCCACTACTCCGATTGTGATCTTCTCCAGCTCATATTATCAAGAGGCTTAAATTAAGGTTTATCTTCTATTCTATTAAGTTTAATGAGCAGAATATTCTTCTCTGGCTAAGAGCAATGCATCACCCAATTGAATCTAAACTGGCACATAGGTGTAATCATTTCTCTATTATCCAATTGCTTTGATAGGTCACATGAGAATATTATCTCTCCCCCCCCCCCTCTATCTACAGAAGCTGCGTTAAGTTCTGCTTGCAACTATTGGGCTTCAGGGAGAGAAGATAATTATCAGGGGTGATACAGCTACATGAATTGTTGTGTCTACAACTTAAGTTATTCATTTCATTTACTAATTTAAGGATTTTATTTTACTTTCTGTATTATCCTTTTGACTTTGTGTAATGTATAATTTATGGATGAGGTTTTTTTCTACTAAATCAAGGAGTAGGGCAAGGAGACTGCAATTCCAATAGCTACAAATGTGGACAGACATGTTATTTTTAATTTCGTATAGTTGATAGCAACCCGATCAGCTTCTGAAGGTCTTTGATCCCAGTTTTCAAATGCTGAGCACAGTGTTTGTATCTAAGTGACCCTGCCAAACAGATTCAAACTGACAATCTCCAAATTAGATAGCAAATAATTTCTGAAGATGGAAAGCACTGATATACTATGTCACTGCAGACTGAAAGCTGATATAAAATTGACTTTTCATGCATCAAATACTTTTTTTCTGATTCAAATCCATTATACTTACGATCTATGTACAACACAGGAGATTACTTTTTCCATCAGATGTTACCACTGATATTGGAGAAAGTTTTTTTATGATAACACATCACACGGCATTTGATGTTAGATGTTCCAAAGGACTTGAAAACTTATTACAAGTGGATCTAATAGTCAAATCTCGGCTGACTCCAAGGTTATATTACTCAAAGCAACCATAATATTTATTTTTATTTGGGGTGGGAGGGGGGAATAAATCAAATAACTTGAGAATGAAATTTGGAAAATATGTATGTCCTTAATTTTTGCTTTTATACATTCAAAAAATGTATAATGAAATAACACATTGCCTGGATAGGATTCTAAGCTTGTAACTTTGCTCACTTCCACTTTAAAGGAGCTCAAGTAGAAAGGATGAGAAATACTTGTGCTACCACATTCATGAATTAATAGTCCAGATTGGCATACACCAGTATAATACATATTAAATAATTCAGACCCAAACTACAAATGCAGCTACTTCTCTGAGTTATTTTCTGACAACCAGATTTAGAAAGTTCATTATTTCTGTTTTATCTGACCTGAAATACACAATCCCAATAACCCAGCCAAATTGTATACCAGGTTCTATGATTAAATGGAAGGAATAAAAGGAAAATCAAGATCGTACCGTGCATGCAATAGCACAGTCAAGTAAGCTTCCCAGCTGAAATGCTAAAAATAAAGAGAATAAAAATGAGCTTTGCTATTGTGCCTGGGGATTGTAGGCAACTGATAGAACGATTTATGACCCAAGACAACACAATCCTAATGCAAAGCATTTACACAGAACCTCACAAAGATGATTAATCTTACTTTGCAGTGACATATATTTCTCCTTAGAAGTTTATGGTAACTAAGATGGTATCTGGACGAGGTTGCTGAGGATGAAAATCACTCAGTTACTTATTTTTTCAAAAGACTTCTGGAGAAGAAAGGGGAAAAATATATATTGTTCTTAGAATCAAATTAAATTTCTAAATCTTAAACTCTACCACTTTTTCTATTGGGAATGTTTACTTAATTTTTGTTAACACACTGATTCTAATTAATAGATGATAATGATAACTCATAGCGGGAAAGATTGGAGACCACTCTCCTATCTCAATGCGTGTCTCCTGTTAATTCTCTTCTTTCTCAATTTGAATTTGATTGCTCCTCTGTATGCAGCCATAATCTATTCGCTTCCCATCACCAACCTATTTCTCTCACAAACATATGCAGAAACTGAAAGGAATGCCAGCCAATGCCTATATTTGCCCATTGTTGGTGCTTTACCTTCTATCGTTTAATCTTTTCCTTCTAACATGGCTTTTGAGAGCCTTAGACAGTAAGCTCCTTAACTAGGAGTTCCAAGGCACCTTCATGTAAAGGATGTAAATATTGTGTTTCAGTCATATCGTGAACATATATTTCCCCGGTCTAACAGAGGGTGATTAAAGTCATTATTAAAGGTAATACTTCTTTTGTTAACATTTCAGTTCCACCTAAAGATTATCCCAAGCAACATGTCTGAAGCATAATGTGATAATACACCTTTTTATTTAACATTGGTTTCAACATCTTGAATGATTCTTTGTAAGTTCTGCTTCCTTCAATAGTTTCACTGCTCTCTTTGAACTACAGGATAGCACATCTTTCTCTACAGAGTATGTATTCACAGAAAATTGTATTCTTTGAGTTTTTTAATCATTTCCATTTCACAATTTTCTACAGAATTCCCTTTTGGACAGAGATATTTTCACTTGCATCTTCTAAGGATGAGTCTTTCCCATTCAAATATCTCTCAACTCTTATCTCCTTTTCCTGAAGATCAGTTTAAAAGTGTGTTGCCTCCTTTTAATATTAAGTACCAACAGTCAGTTTCACCCTGATACTGATGGAAATTGTCCTTTGTGTACAGAGATGGCTTGTAAAGATACCTCAATACCTAACAAATTTACCTCTCCTCTCTTTATTCCATAACAAGATCTCTGTGGATAAACTGTCACAAAATTTGCATGGAAGCAAGAAAGAGGTGGATTCATCAGGTTCTGACTGGTTCTGGAGAAGAAATTTTGAGTAGTTCAGAGAACCAGTAAATACTACCTCTGAATGTCCCTGCCCCCATCTATTCTCTGCCTCCCGAGTTCCAGCTGATCAGGAGGAAATGGGGATTTTGCAGTATCCTTCCCCTGGAGTGAGATGGGAATGAAGATTTTACTGTATCCTTTCCCTGTCACACCCATCAAGTCATGCCCACTAAGCCATGCCCACAGAACCAGTGGTAAAAAATTTGAATCCCACCACTGAAGCAAGAGCTAATGAAGCCTTAAGAGTTAACATGTATAACACTGTACTAGAAGTTCTGCAAACTATAATTTACAGTACTAGCCTAAATTATGCAATTATATACATTTTGCTCTAATCTCTGGCATTACTTCAAGATGGCCATCTTCACTTGTTGTCTAAAATACGGTTTGAGTTTGAGTTTGAGTTTAATAAAATTTGTATGCCACCCACTCCCATTGGGACTCTGGGCGGCTCAAGATAGTCCTCAACTTAACAACAGTTTAATTAGTGACCATTCAAAGTTACAATTGCACTTAAAAAAGACTTATGGCTGTTTTTAAGAATTACAATTGTTGTGGCATCTCCATGGTCATATGATCCAAGTTTGGATGCTTGGCAACTGCCTCATATTTATGACAGCTGCAGAGGCCCAGGGTCATTTTGCAACTTTCTGACAAGCTGTGTCAATGGGGAAACCAGATTCACTTAATAACCATGTTACTAAGTTAACAACTGCAGTGATTCAGCTGTGGCAACAAAGGTCATTAAATAGGGCAAAATGCACTTTAAAATTTAGCAACAGAAATTTTGGGCTCAATTATAGTCATACATCATGGACTACCTGTAATACAACCCAGTCAGGTTAACGTCTGGATATTCAGTGCAATGGTGGGATTCAATTTTTTTTACTACAGGTTATGTGGCTTGGTTCGGCTTGGTGAGCATAGCTTGGTGAGCATGGTAGGGGAAGGATACTGCAAAATTCCCATTTCCTCCCCACTCCTAGGGAAGGATACTGCAAAATCCCCATTCCCTCCCCACTCCTGGGGGAAGGATACTGCAAAATCCCCATTCCCTCCCCACTCTGGGGAAAGGATACTGCAAAATCCCCATTCCCTCCCCACTCTTGGGGGAAGGATACTGCAAAATCCCCATTCCCTCCCCACCCCACTAACCTGCTTTCCAGCTCCATTCTCCTGTGCAGGGCAACAAAAGAAGATGGGAGGCAGCTGAGACCCCGAGGCTGGGAGACAGCGAATAGATTGGGGGCGGGGCCAGTCAAAGCTGGTATTTGCTGGTTCTCCAAACTACTCAAAATTTCTGCTACCAGTTCACCAGAACCGATCAGAACTGGCTGAATACGACCTCTGATTCAGTGGGAATGATACAAACTTTTGCCAGATAGATAAGATTCTTTGCACACATGTCAGGGCTGATGTTCTAGGATTAGAGCACTGCTAAGAAATTGTTGAACAAGTGCTCCAAAAGTTGGATATACAACATACTAGGAATGTGTAACAGGACACCAAACATCTCTGTGTTACCTGGTCTACATTATTTATTACTAGTTTTCCCAAGGCAAAAGGAAAGAAAAAAAGGGTTTGTAAAATGCAAACACCACATAAATCAAGTTGTGTGTTCTCAGAGAATAAATTCACCCTTTTTCTCACCTGGGCTTCTAACATGAATCATTTGGTAGTATTAGCCCAGCTAGTAGAATGAGAAAAGAATGGTGCTTTGACTGTGTGTCAGACAGCTGATTTAATTGGTATTTTATGGCATTTTCAGTATTTTATGACTTTTGGAAGAAAATAGACTCTAATCAATAAAATGTCACAGAATACCAAAGCTACAGATCTCTGTCACAATCTAAGCATGATCATCCCAGCTTTTTCTAGATAACCATAGGCACAGATCAGCAAAATATCATTTCTCTCTTTTAAAAAGGAATTTGATTTTTGCATTCGTCTCCCTTAGGATTCCATTTCCCAGGACACAAAACTTGAGTAGACAACTTGAGTATACAACTGCTATAACATCTGCTCGCTATGCATGAGCTAGTGAATTAGACATAACACCAACTGTACATTTTTGGCCCATCTCAAATTCTACAGTTGGGATTTCTGAAAAGAATTAAAGGAGGTCAAGGAAGAAGCACGCAATACCTAGCACACTCAGAAAAATGTCTTGTTCGAAGATGTCTAAAACCTTTGTTCTAAGGAAGCTGTTTTATGATATTTTGAGGCCTGGTTCCAATGTATTTGTCTTTTAGGCTTTGAAAGATATTTTAATTGTATAGATATATTTTGTTTTATTGTTTTCCACATATCTTGCTGGGCAATGATTAAAATAAAAGAAGGGCTGACTAAAGAGTGACTGACTAATTAGCGATGAGGTTTTTTTTTTGTAAATATAATTTTATTTATAGTTTTTTCTTTGACATATAAGTGGTCAGTGAACAGTGTATTGTCTGGGTCAATTTACTTTATACACCAAACTAATAACAATAGTAATATTACTGCTGACTAAAGAGTGAGTGACTAATTATCAATGAGGGTTTTTAAAAAGAAAATACTAAATAAAAGTGGTGGTAGTAATAATATATGACAATATTTACTGCAGAAAGAAAAACATACCATTAAGAAAACAAAAATTAATTATATTATTGCACATACGTGGTTTTGCACATATATACATGCATGCATGCGTGCACACACACACACACACACACACACACACACAAACAGACAAATATTGGAGTGCCAATCCTGTAATTCTGTTGAAGATTGCAGTCAGAATGCAGTTTTTAAATGAATTTTCTGGGGAGTTTCAGGCATGTGAATATTGGTACTGGACTGTATGTCTTCCAGCAATAACTTGTATGTACCCACAAAGTTTCTTCCCAGAAAGGATAAATCAAAACTTTGCTCAAGCTATTTATTTCACCCATAAAAGCTTCTGATAGTCCATCTCAAAATGGGGTCAAATTCTGCTCACTTTTGCTATGTAAAGACTGATATTCTCTTCAAGCAAATGGAAGTAGCAGATCTCTAAAGTAAACAAGACAATCTTAATGAATATTTCTAGATGATTGTATGGATCCTACCCCTGAATCAGAGGTGATATTCTGCTGGTTCGGACCGGTTCACAAGAACTGTGTTGGCAGCAACTGCCAAAAAAGCCAACACAGTTCTAGGCTGCATAAACAGAGGGATAGAATCAAGACCACGTGAAGTGTTAATACCACTTTATAATGCCTTGGTAAGGCCACACTTGGAATACTGCATTCAGTTTTAGTCGCCACGATGTAGAAAAGATCTGGAGACTCTAGAAAGCGTGCAGAGAAGAGCAACAAAGATGATTAGGGGACTGGAGGCTAAAACATATGAGGAACGGTTGCAGGAACTGGGTATGTCTAGTTTAATAGAAAGAAGGACTAGGGGAGACATGATAGGAGTGTTCCAATATCTCAGGGGTTGCCACAAAGAAGAGGGAGTCAAACTATTTTCCAAGGTACCTGAGGATAGAACAAGAAGCAATGGGTGAAAACTAATCAAGGAGAGAAGCAACTTAGAACTGAGGAGAAATTTCCTGACAGTTAGATCAATTAATCAGTGGAACAGCTTGCCTCCAGAAGTTGTGAATGCCCCAACACTGGAAGTCTTTAAGAAGATGTTGGATAGCCATCTGTCTGAAATGGTATAGGATTTCCTGCTTAGGCAGGGGGTTGGACTAGAAGACCTCCAAGGTCCCTTCCAACTCTGGTATTGTATTGTATTGTATTGTATTGTATTGTATTGTATTGTATTGTATTGTATTGTATTGTATTGTATTGTATTGTATTGTATTGAACTGGTAGTGGAAATTGCGGGTGGCCCCACCCACCTTTCCTGGCTCTGTGGCATCCCATTTAGGCACTTTTTTTAGCCAAAGTGCATGCGCAGACGGCTGAGTGCATGTGAGGACGCGAGCGCTCACATTTGCGAACTGGTAGGGAAGGTAAGTGAATGCCATCCCTGCCTTGAATGTAATGGAAACACTGGCAGAGATAAGTAGACACCATCATTTCACAGGAGACATTTGCATGTTGAATATATGGAACACTTACACCAAGGCAAAATATTCTCTGTAGTAAAGATATGTAGAGGTCAGGATATGAAACATCTGAATGAATCCCTCTTCCTGATGCAGAATTTTAAAGTCCTGAACTGAAAAAAAGATACAGAACAAGAATCCGGTAGCTCTGGAACAATGTGTCTCATTGCCTGAGTAGACAACTTCTTGGATAGTAAAAATACTATTAATAGTATTAATACTATTAATTATGGCAATCAGGCATGATCATTCATTCATTCACTCACTCACTCACTCACCCACTCACTCATTAAATGTATTTGCCATGTCACTCAGACTTTAATCAGCATATATACAATATATTCATATATAAAATACAACATTCAATATTATGAATGAACAAGATCTTATTGCACGGGAATAATTTTTCAATAACCAGAGCAATCACAAGGGACAGTGAGTATCCCTCTAAAAATAATCTTTAATAACTTCTGAATTTGCCTGAGGATTTCACATCTACAGTACTCCAATCTCCATCTCCTCCAAGACAGCAAAAATTGGATTTAATATATACAGCACAGGATGTCAACTTCCAACTGATTCTGTTTTGTTAGATTCTGGCATTTAACAGAATTAGAATTGCTCTGCAAATCCTAGCTTAGAGGTAGGTCAGTCAGAAAAAGTGAAGGGAAGGTGAATGAGAAAAGAATACCTCTTTGAATATTTGAATTTTACATTTCCTTCCCTGACTCTCCAACAATAACCCCCTCTACTTTTTAAAACTATCGAGAAGGGGGGGGGAGGTTCTTAGTTTATTTGGCTGTGAAAAATAAGGAGCAGGGAAACTTAGACAAACGAGAAATACAGTTTAATACTATGAGATCTCTATAATTTCTCATAGAAACTGGTCTTTGTTTTTTTAACAATCTGATCGTTACCATATATGTGTCCAACCTTCAAGAGCAAAAATACAGTTGAGGGAAAAAAATGCCTAATTCACACCCCAAAATCCCAATTCTTTGACGTCTCTAGGAAGTGTTTGGGAAAGACCCATATAAATCCAGAAGCTGCTTTCTAACAATAGAAACTAGGTAAGTTTGACTCAAGAAAAGGTATCACTTTATGAGAAAGGTAGAATATTTTATCTTTCATTTCTTTTTTATATTTATTTAGTCAATTTCCTTGTAGTTGGTAGAGTTTGGGGGTGTCAGTTTTTCAGTGAAATCTAGAAATAATATTTTTCAGAAAAGTTCCTGTAATGCATCTATTACAAATGAGTCTTTAAAGCTTGCATATTTTTTAAAAAAATGAAAAGCCAACTTATATTATTGGTAGATATGTGTTGACTTCACTGTTTTATCTGAAATCACGGCCTTGCCTTGTTTATTAGCAGACTGAAACCAAAGAACAAATGTTTAAGCTTTCCACTAACTGCAACTCTGCAGTTGAAATGCTGCACAAAGGAACAGCTCATTGACATAGCCAATTATCAGAAAAGAAAAAGATATTTCATTTGTTGTTCAGAAATTTCATTCTAAGTCTGTCAAACAGTTGCCAGACATTTGTTGTTCTAGGTCTGTCAAACAGTCACATTGGATATGTTCAAATTGTGGATTTCTACTTAAAGCTCTTCTCCAATTTTATATTTCTAGGGACTTCCCCGAATCATAAACCATACATGGAGCATGATCAATAGCTAAAGAACTATGTGATATGTAAAGTAACAGGTGTTGAATTCTGACGATGAAGTTCTAAAAGAAGTCCTAGTTTAAACTTAAAATTTTCAGTCTATCCAATCTCATAGATTTGTCATTCAGACAAAAGAGATGCATTTTTGAATGTATCTGAATTTCTTAAAAGAAGGAAAAGAGAAACATGTAATGAAGAAACATGAACTCACTAATACAGAACAGAGCAAAATACTTTAATTTTGGGTAAGTTAAAGTGTATTTGGAAATAGGGGATTCTGAAGTTAATCTTAAAATTGTCTGCTATTATAAATCAAATTAAAAGTGGTTATACAAGAGGAACACATTTTACTGGACGAGACTGAAACTGAGGTTGATTTGAAGTGACTCTTTACCATATTTTTATTTTTTTTCTTTCTTTTCTATTTTACTTTCTATTTCATTTTCCCCTATTTATCCCCTCTTTTTCATTTTTTATGCTTTTAAAAATTTGCATTATTCTTTTATCTTTGTAACTGCAGAATTCCAACTGCCCAGCTAAGAATTGAGACAGGCATGCCTCAAATTCAGGTAAGAGCCTGGAAGATGATGATCATTCATTGGCTTAAAATGCATTTCTTTCCAGAGGGACTGTCCCCACTAGTGTTGACTGACAACTTCCCCTCCCACTGGAAATAGGCAATTGATCACAAGCTGGGCTCTTATGGGCTCTCACCAGTATTCTTAATGTCTCTTTGATCAAGCAAAGCAAGTAGTAATCAATAGAATGAAGGACATGGAGTTCCAAGAACTAAATAGGTTGCCTCTCCACAGTAGGGACAGAATCAAACAGGTTGTGTGGGAATCGGCAAGATATCTAAATGACCTGATCTTTCCAAAACAAAGAATAGCTTTCTTCAGAGCCAGATTTAACATTCTTCCTTCAACACTCCTCCAGGGCAGGTATAAGAGAACACCAATAGCAGAACAGGTTTGTATATGTGGTAAAGGAGAAGTTGAAGATATCTCACATGTTCTATTACACCGTGAGCTATACAGAGTTTGTAAGTCTGCATATATTCTCCCCTTATTAGAGAGATTGCGAGGGAGGGCAGACAATTTTTATGTAGGCTTTCTCCTCCAGAACACAAACCCAGCTACCACATACACAGTGGCAAAATTCTATGTTGCTGCAATGTCCACAAGAAAAAAATTGGGTACAGAAGTATAGTTGTCATCTTGTACCAATTATTTGGACATATCTCTAACAATTTCTGAACCATTGCATTTATTCCCATACTTATCGGCTTTTCACCCAGGTAAACCAGGGAGTGACCCGAACAATTTGAGAACATGAATGTTATTATCCACTTTTAACGTGGATAACACTTTTTTATTATTTACTTATTATTATTTATTATTATTTTATTTAAAAAGTACTTTTTAATTATATTTTAATATCAGTACTTTTTAATATATTGTAAAAAGTAATGTGTATTGCTGGTCTTTGATGGTAATAAAGATTTATAGTTATAGAAATCTGATTAGCAGATGCAACAATCCCCAATTTCGTCTGTAGGAACTGGATTGTCTACATTTATGTAACTTCTAACTAAGGATTTACCCCATCATTTACTGAAGCAGATCTTGTTATTGTGTATGTATGTGTGTGTATATGTGTGTAGAAGGAAGGAGGGAGGGAGACAGAGAAAACACTGAATTTCAGGAAGCAATCTAATGTGGTTCTAAGGAGTCTCCTAAATTTATTTTTGTTGCGTGAGGGAAACATGTCATTGTGAAGTGGAAGAAAACAGTACACGCTGCCTACATATCAAAGCTCTGTACTCTTTACTTAACATAGGAGAACAACATGACAGCTTTCTTTTCTATATGAAAGAGTTCAATCTAAGGAGTGCCATATTTCTAGTAGGCTTTAAATTGTGCTGACTGAGACAATTTAAAGGAAACATCTGGTCTAGGATGAAAAGTTGATTTCAGTGTTTTTTTCCCCCCAAGCCAAGAATTTTTAAGATCTCAAATACATCAGTATGGATGCTCATCCTGTTCATAAATGAGGACAGTGGAACTTATTCCCAAATACTAACGCTGATATCCTGTCAGCAATGTATTTATTAAAATGCAAATGCATTTCTTATATACAGTGGGTGATTCTGAACTAAGGTCAGGACACCCTATCACAAAGATATAACAGAAAATACAAGATTGCTTCTTAGCAAAGCCTGACTTGTCTTCTTCATTTTTAAGGAGATAGTTCATATCTCTTTTTTATGTTATTTTATCATGAACTAACATTTTAGTCTGTCTCTCATATTAGTTTGAAGGCTGCACAATTCTTCTCCTGATACCTGATGTTCCTTCTTCCATTTCTTTTTTTACAAACAGAAGGAAATCATTATGTTGGATTACAGATTAAAAAAAATAATTTTTGTAGAAAGACTATTTTGGATTGGATTGATACTGCTCATGTTTTAGTCCCTTTCACATCATTGGGATAAACTTGCTAACATGGTTAGATTTTATTTTTTTACAATATCCCACTGATTCACAAAAAGTGATGCTTTATTTGCTCTTCAAACCAAAGGATCAAAGTCAAAAGGGATGGAAATTTGTTACAAATACCCTTTCTTGAGGTAACATCTGAAAAAAGTATAGCTTAGGGCCATGATGGTGAACCTATGGCACATATGCCACAGGTGGCACATGGAGCCATATCTGCCGGCACATGAGCCACCATCTCCACCATGCATGTGCATGCTGGCCAGTTGATTTTCAGCTTCCAAGGCTTCAGAAAAGCCTCCAGATCCTGGAGAGGGCAAAAAACAGGCCCAAAAGGTCAACCGGAAGTTTGTTTCCAAACTTCCAGTTGGCCCGTTGGACCCATTTTTCACCTCCCCAGGTTTCAGGAAAGCTTCTGGAGCCTGGGGAGGGTGAAAACTCCCCCCCATGTGGGGGGGTTAGGCATGCATGTGTGGGGGCACACGCACGCATGCACAGGTGGGTGGGGTTCATTGCATTGTGGCTGTGCGTGTGCACTATTTTGCCACGCATTTACAAAAAGGTTTGCCATCACTGGCTTAGGGTATATCTCTCAGAGTTGCTGAGCATATAATGGGCAGCATATAAATGGGCAGCATATAAATGGGCAGCATATAAAACAACCAACCAAATAAATATTTTAGGGAATATGCACATGGACCATCTTCCAATGATGGGAAGAGGAAGTAGCAAGCAAATTTAGAAAGGCTTGGTCATTAGAGTATGGGATGATTAAGGACTTGAGGGTGGTGGAACAAAGTTTGTTTGGTATAGTGGTGAAACTTCTACCGTAGAAAACAGGAGACCATGAGTTCTAGTCATGCTTTAGGCATAAAAGCCACCTGGGTGACATTGAACCAATCACTCTTTCTTAGCCCAATTGACCTCATAAAAATGGTTGTGGGAAAAATAAGAGGAGGAAGGAGTACTACATATGCTCACTACCTGGAGCTAAAGTAATAAAGACGGGATAAAAAATATAAATAAAAGTAAATAAATAAAAACCCTTGTTGTCCATATATTCTTGTTACCAGAAGGCAGGCCTAGCAGAGAAAGGTATTCCCAATTCCTCCATTGCATACAGACAGAAACTTTCAGTGGTTTTAAAAGAAAGGCAGAATTAGAAGAGAGGTGGAGGTTGGGCACCAAGACTTTTCTTTTCATCTTTCCAGCAGCCTCAGAATTAATTTATTGGAATCCTGAGGGAAAGGGGCATCTATGTAAATAGGAGGCCGGGAGTTGTTGCTTTAAGAAAAATGGGTATTTCTGTAGACACAAGTAAATAGGTTTTAACTAGATTCTGTGCTAGCTTTTGTTGAATTTTGGTTGTTCTTTGCTATAACCTCAAAATGGAACAGGAAGAAGAAGAGGAGGAGGAGGGATTCTTTATTTCTTTATTGGGGTCATGGGATGGGAAATCCTAACTGTAATGTTCCAGTGCCATTTTAGATGTGTTGTTTGGTGCATGAGATTGTCTATTGGCTTTATCACTACTGAAGGAGAGGGGTGATGAGCTGGGTGAACCCTTCTAGCCAATGCCTTAATGCTCTATGACTAGGAGATGATAATACAGGAATTGTTTCCTTTTACTTTATAATGGACAGAATGGCAGTACAGGGTGTGACAGTCCTCTCTCTCTCTCTCTCTCTCTCTCTCATATATATATATATCACCTGAATGATCATTATAGCTGCAAGAACTATTAAAGTATGATCATAAATCAGGAGGCAGGGCCAGGATTTGAGTATCGAGAGACTTTGGGGAAAGAAGATCTGAGACCTCCAACCTTCCAACTTCTAGACTCATCCAATTTCTGCATCAACTCCTCCCTCTCCCTCCCTCTCCCTCTCCCCCCTCTCTCCATCCACCCATTCCCAAATTTGATAAATAATTTCTGCTATTCTTTATCCACACATGCATTGTTTCTATCTTTTATTTTCTATGTTACTGTTGGACTAGGGAATATCAAATTCATGACCAGCCACAGCTATGGAAATTCCGTGGGTAACTTTGGACCAATCTTATTTTCATAGCCGAACCAACTTCCCAACCTTGCTGTGTAGGAATAAAATGAAGGACAATCACTGTTGTGAGCTGTCCTGATCACCTGGAGAAAAGGCAGGATGTCAACCTAACAATTAAAAACTAAGAGTTATCTATTGCTGTATCATAGACATTTCAAAATGTCTCTCATCTCTGTTGTTAAAATGGAGAGTATACCTAAATTTAAAAACAGGATGAGTTTTGCAAATAGAAATCTGCTTATAACAATGGGATTGCTTCTCACTCTTTCCTCTAACTATCTGAGAAGATCAGGGGATCTTTGTTTGGCAAAAAACTTTCCATCAGCAAACACAATCCACCATTTGAAACTTCAAAGGCATTCATCTATCAGCACAAGGAGTAACAGCCTTGCATTTTAGATTGCCATTTGGTTTGCTTGATGGCAACATCAGGTATTTACAAACATGCATTCCATTTTTCACAATCAATTAACCCATAATGCTAAACATCATTAAATATTCTAGATAAAGGTGTCTTCCTCCAGATGGGAAACTGCTTGTATTAGATGCTGGGATATGCTCTATGTGAAGTTGAAAATATATTGGGTATTAACACATGCAGAATCACTCTGAGGTCACAAGGTAGGATACAAGTAGATAAGAGGCGTTCAATACTCACACTGAGTAGGAGGCACTTGTTTTCTTTGATGGCTCCTATGCATCCCACAAAGCCAATGATCATCACAAAAGTCCCTGTAATGATCAGCAGGTTGGCAGCTGACAGAGAAGGGAAGGAAGAAGAGAGGGTAGCGAAGTTTCCTTGAGTAACGGCTAGCCATATGCCAACTCCAAGGATCCCACAGCCTCCCAGCTAGAGAAAAAAATACAAAGAAAAACAAAGGTTTAGGTTTAGGTTTAGGTTTCATTTTATTTATATGCCGCCCTATTCCCGGTGGGACTCAGGGTGGCGCACAAACCCAAAGAGGGAAAGGGAAACACAAAAACTATAAATACAAGGCATTTAAAAACAAACAACAGCCACCCGATTCGAGAGGGGAAGGGAACTCATCAACCCCAGGCCTGCCGACACAGCCAGGTTTTAACGGCTTTTCGGAAGGCCTGGAGAGAGGTGAGGGTCCGAATCTCTGCGGGGAGTTCGTTCCAAAGGGCCGGAGCTGCCACAGAGAAGGCCCTCCCCCGGGTAGTAGCCAGATGACATTGGCTGGTAGACAGAACCTGGAGGAGGCCTGCCCTGTGTGATCTAATGGGTCTTTGGGAGGTAATTGGCAGCAGGTGGTCTCTCAAGTACCCAGGTCCAATATCATGAAGGGCTTTATAAGTGACGACTAGCACCTTGAAGCGTATCCAGAGACCAATCGGTAACCAGTGCAGCTCACAGAAGATAGGTGTAACGTGGGTGTACCGAGGTGCACCCACGATCGCTCGCGCAGCTGCATTCTGGATGAGCTGAAGTCTCGGAATGCTCTTCAAGGGCTGCTCCATGTAGAGCGCATTGCAGTAGTCCAGTCTTGAGGTCACGAGGGCATGAGTGACTGTTGCAAGTGCCTCCCAGTTCAGGTAGGGACGCAATTGGTGCACCAGGCGAACCTGGGCAAATGCGCCCCTGGTCACAGCTGACAAATGATGTTCTAAGGTCAGCTGTGGGTCCAGGAGGACTCCCAAATTGCAAACCCTGTCTGAGGGGCGTAAAATTTCACCCCCCAGCCTGAGTGATGGAATACTAACCAAATTTTTGGGAGGGAAACACAAAGAAAAACAAGCTCAATCACACTGCCAAGACACGTGTTCTCATGATCAGCATCACAATTGCTTTTCATTAGCATCAGCAGCCATAGAAAAAGCATTATCTAGAAGAATGGTTATTTTTGAACATAAACATACTTCTTTCCATTGAAATTACATTGGGTCCCTAAGTCGGGAGAAATGCCTATAGAACTGCTGATGCACGTTCACCTTGGGACACAGATCACATAGACAATCATGGAACTTTCTGGTTCACTAAGCCCTTTCATAAAACAGCAAGGAGCAGGAAACGTAGTTAAGCTCTGATCTCTCCTCCTCTGGGAATAAATTAAAGTAATTTAAATCAGCATCACAAAGTGAGCTGCCACATAGTTAGGATTAGAAATAAAGCTCAAGGACCTCAGCCAAGTAGCTTTGCTCAAACTGTCATGTTTTTGCTCAAAGGAAATGCACCCATTACAAAACAAACAAACAAACAAACAAACCCTAATAAGTCCATGTGTAGCTGAAGACTAAAACAAACAAACAAAACATGGAATAATTTAGGCAACTCGGAGATTTGAAAAGCAGAGTCGGTCTCAGCTGTAAAGCTCATTGCTGCAGGCAAAGAACTGCCCGAGGCTTTCTCAGCTGTCCTGCTTACAGCTGTAATATATATTAGGGCGATTTTTCGAAAGTGTTCAGGGATCAGAGCTTTCCCATTTCATTTCCAAGGGGAGGTGTGCTTCCAGAAAGCATCAGTAGGCATGTGTCTCCTTGCTTCTGCTGCCTTTAGCCATTTCACTGTGTAAGTGAGTTATAGCTTTGCTCTGCAAACATGTGGCTTTAAAATAGAAAGATTCCTTCTGTGTGCCAAGAACTGCTGGACTCTGGAGTAGGGAGGAATTCGGGAGCCAAGAAAAATTGGGGCAGATATGCCAAAACAGGCATGTGCTGATAGTCAACCCTGCCACCATTACACACTCATGAGTAGAAGGAAGGAGATCATTAGGCCCTTCACTTCATCTTTGCCAGTATGAACAACAAGGAGCTGGTTGGAGGTATATATTACAATTCCAAAAAGCTGGCATCTGCTAAATAACAAGTAGGCTTTGGTTCTAAGCCCAGAAAACATTCAAATGATTAACAACAGTGGGGGGGGAAAAACCCTAATTATTGAAAATTTTGAGGAAAATGAGCAACTGAAGATAGCTCCAGGAATGAGCAGAACCAATGTTTGTGGACTTTTTACTTTTTATTTTTTTTACATCAACAATTTTATTAGTTTCTAGTGTAGCATACAAAGAAAATACAAAAGTAAATAATAGGACTTTTTAAAGGAGTCAGTTGATTAGCGCCTTGTTTCTCTTTGGATAAAAGAGAGAGACATGAGATTACCTAAACTGTTGGCAACTGGAATAGTCATCCATTTTCCTCACAAATAGACACAAGGCAATGATTACTGATGACAGAGGGGAAATTTACCACAATTCCTTTAGCTGTAAATGGAGCCTTTCAAAGGACAGTAAATTTGGACACTCCTCTTGCTAACTACATTTAGAAATTGTTTATTAACGGCTTGAAAGAAGCTAGATACCTTCGAAAGGAACAAGGCATCAAGTGAGTGCCTTCAAACCTTAATATATGAAAACAAAAACATATTTTTATTACTTTTAGGAAATTAAAATAAAGAGCAAAAGGGCAAGCTTTTGGCTACACATTTTTTTTTAAATGAAGGACTCCCAAAATATTGAGGTACTGAATTTTGAATAGTAAGACTTAAAATATTTTTAAAGAATAAATGTTTGTGGGAAATAAATTATGCCATTTAGAGATATCTTTGAGGAACTCCACCAAGGATGTCAAGACTTTGAATCGATTATGGCAGATATGTTGGATCTTTTTGAGAACAGTCTGTCTTCAGAACAAAATGTTATTGAACAAAATGTACAACAAATTCTACTTGAGTGAATGAAACCTTGGCTAAGAACCTGACATCAGATATAAAGAAAACAACTGTATGAAGTTTTAAAAATTAAGAAGGAAATAAAAAAAGATAATCCCAGAGACTAATGGGAATCATTTTTCTTTATTGGATTTACAAAACAGACTACTTAAAAGAAAATAAGAAATTTGTAACAAGGATCAATAAATACTGGTTCACCAAGGAAGACTGTTCTGTGTTTCAAAATAAGGAAGACAAAATTAATTTGTTTGACCAATGGTTAAAATGGAACACATCATTCTGCATGGTTCTTTTTGGATTTATTAATATTCTGACTGGAAATATGTGGCCTTGGTTAAATGTTTTGTTTTATATCTATTTTCTGTATCCTAATTGTTTAATATCTGAATATGTAGCATCTAACTCTGTAATTTTTTTTTAGGGAATAGTTTTTCTGTAGGGTTAAATTGTAGTCTTTTTTTATATTAGGATGCTGGGATTACTTAGATAGTTTAGAACTGAGATATTGAAATGTTTATTCAAATGGAATATGTTGTTATTTGTGGTGGTTCTCTTGGGGATAGTTCAGTGGTGGGTTCCTACTGGTTTGGCCTTAGCCAACCTGGTAGTGGTTTGGCAACCTGGGGCACTGTAACTGGCAGCAACCCAGGCCTGCCACACTGCTGAACTAGTTCTCCTGGAGGTGCCACAGGCTCCGCCATAGGCACCACCATCTTGTTTTTTGCTTCTGCGCATGTGCAGAGCAATGTTTATTGCTCTGTGCATGGCATGCAGCTTGCATCAAGCGTGCGGCACATCCACAAGTGAACCGGCAGTAGAGACTGCCAGAACCCACCCCTGGGATGGTTGGCATTTAGCCTGAGTGTACTGCAATTTGCCCTTCCTTTTTAAGGAGAAATGGTCTCTTTTTGTTATGTTAAACTTTTAGGTATAATTTATTTATACTAGAATTTGGGGACCTTTTTATTCTTTTTAAATTGGGTTTTGCCAACAGCTGAAAGTTGAGGTGTGGAAAGTTGAGTTTTATGTTCATTAATTTTAATACAATAGAACTCTGTTTGGGGTTTTTGCTGACAATTATATAAGGAGAAGATATTGCTTATTTCATCAATTATATAACAAAGAGATTTATATTTGTTAATTAAGAAGGGTGAAGCGATTATGAAATTGTTAATTGTTTTTTTGCTAATCAATTAAAAACATGGATATAAGGAAACAGTCATTGTCAAAAAGAAAACAGAGTCAAGAGAATATAAACTTTTAGGTATAAGTGAAGAGGTGGGTTACAATGGCCTTGAAAGTAAGAGCCAAAGTAAATTCATCTCCTTTTACAATTTGGCATATTTCACTACAATTCTGTGATCAATGTATAGCAACCTACTCATTATGTGACACCCCCTCTCCCCCAGCTCTGTCTTTGATGCCTGCAATGAACAGGGCAGTTAAACACTGGGGAGGTCATAATATGATGGATTGCATTTGACTTCATGGGTCAGAGGCTTGATATAGACGGAAGCATTATAAAATATACATCAAACTCTAAGGAAAAGAAGAAAATAGCCTTATAATATAAAAGAGTCAACTCTCTTATTCTGCAGCTTTAAGAATAGTCTTTCAGAGTATGGAGGTTTCTAGATGTTTCCTTAAATAATGAGTTGTTTTTGTTTCCACAGAACAGAACAAGTTAAACTGTGAGCGCTCTAATGGATATTTTTCTTGACAGCATAGAAATGTAGCATCCCGTATTCAAATCAAAACTTTTATTAGATCATGGTAAAAGTTTTGATTTGAATACAGGATGCCATATTTCCATGCTATCAAGAAAATTATGTCCTATGGGTTGGAAAGTACATTCATAATAACAATAGTGATAGCACTTATTTACCACTTCATAGTGCTTTACAGCTTTTTCTAAGCAGTTTACAGAGTCAGCATACTGCCCCCAACAATCTGGGTCCTCGTTTTATCAACATCGGAAGGGTGGAAGGCTAAATCAATCATGAGGCAGTCAGGATCAAACTGCTGACAATTGACAGAGTTAGCCTGGAATACTATATTCCAACCGCTGTGCCACAACAACTCTTTAAAATACATCAACCTGTAATTATTAATTGAACTCTTAAAAAATTGCAATAAACTTTCATAAAATTCTTTATTATAGTAACTAGTACAAATAGCTATTGCAATCAACAAATTTTGTGCTAAATATCCATTGTGGGTATTACAGATACAAACAAATAAGAATAATCTTATAGTGGAGATGGATTTGGAAATGGAGATGGATAACAATTTAATAAATAAAACTAATAATAAATGATAGCACAAAATCAGGCAAGCTGGAAAGGTATGACAGGGTCCTGTCACACAACAGCAGTGACAGGTATTTTATGTTCTCTAACAGAGTACCTCTTAAACGTGTGTGTGTGTGTGTGTGTGTGTGTATCAATAGGCTATCATCTATCTATCTATCTATCTATCTATCTATCTATCTATCTATCTATCTATCTATCTATCTATCTATCTACCTACCTACCTACCTACCTACCTACCTACCTACCTACCTACCTACCTACCTACCTATCTATCTATCCATCCATCTATCTATCTATCTACCGCCTATCTCAATAACACTTTTCACTTGTAAATAGCAAATATATATTGCTATAGCTTAAATATATATTTAAGAATTTCAAAACTTTTAACTATGTGTATTAATAGTTAGGAACTTCAGTTGCAGCTTATGCATAAAGCTCAGATTATACAGTCAACAGATGTTTTTACTGCTGATTCAAAGCTTTTTTTTTTTTTTTTTTACTGCTTGCGCCTTTTTGGGAAATGAATAAATAGATAACTGACAGCAACCTTAAAAGTTGGTTTTCCCATTATGTCTGCTTTCCATGAAAGTTTAATTCAAACATAAATCTTCTCTCCAACATATTTCAAATGTGTCTTAGAGCATTTAGGGCAGAAGAAGAAAAAAACAGAACGGTGACTAAAACTGGAGCCAAGGCTGCCTAGATATTATAGAGGAACAATAATAGCTTTGTAATTATGTGTATTAATGGTTTTTGAAATACAAAATTGTATATTTTTTCTGCCATATAGAGATCATCCAGAGTTTTGCAGCCTAGAACTGACAACCCAAGGCATGGTCCTAGGTAAAATCTAACAAACTGCAGATTATGGATTATGCAAACCCATCAATGGTGAGTCATGCAGAGGAGAATTCACTGCCCTTAGGGACATTCCCCCATTGAACCAAATCATCTTTACAAAGCACAAAATGTTAGGGTTCCAAGTAATAGTCCCAAAGCAAACAAAATTCCGAGACTTGTAGATTTCTGAAAGAATAGTTTTATTGGATATATCATATTGGCACTGATCTGGTAAAAACCAACTCTGAGGGTTCCCACGGTTTTCACCAAATTAAAAGTTTTTTTCTCTTTCCCCAAACATGGTCCAACCAGGGTGCTGTCCAGGTGCTTGGTAATGTTACTCCTCCTCTTCCTCTGACCAGGTGTGAGAATATTCATGGTTCCCAAGAGAAAGTATTTTTGTTTTGGCTATAAATAGCAATAGCAGTTAGACTTATATACCGCTTCATAAGGCTTTCAGCCCTCTCTAAGCGGTTTACAGAGTCAGCATATCGTCCCCACAGTCTGGGTCCTCATTTCACCCACCTCGGAAGGATGGAAGGCTGAGTTAACCTTGAGTCGGTGAGATTAGAACTGCTGAACTGCAGATAACAGTCAGCTGTAGTGGCCTTCACTGCCCGCTAACCACTCCGCCACCTCGGCTCTAAACCCCAGCTATCTCTATTCCCCCCCCTTCCTATCAGTACAATACAATACAATACAATACAATACAATACAATACAATACAATACAATACAATACAATACAATACAATACAATAGCAGAGTTGGAAGGGATCTTGGAGGTCTTCTAGTCCAACCCCCTGCCTAGACAGGAAACCCTATACCGTTTCAGACAAATGGCTATCCAACATCTTCTTAAAGATTTCCAGTGTTGGGACATTCACAAGGCAAGCTGTTCCACTGATTAATTGTTCTAACTGTCAGGAAATTTCTCCTCAGTTCTAAGTTGCTTTTCTCCTTGATTAGTTTCCACCCATTGCTTCTTGTTCTACCCTCAGGTACCTTGGAAAATAGTTTGACTCCCTCTTCTTTGTGGCAACCCCTGAGATATTGGAACACTGCTATCATGTCTCCCCTAGTCCTTCTTTTCATTAAACTAGACATACCCAGTTCCTGTGACCGTTCTTCATATGTTTTAGTTTCCAGTCCCCTAATCATCTTCGTTGCTCTTCTCTGCACTCTTTCTAGAGTCTCCACAACTTTTCTACATCGTGGCAACCAAAACTGAATGCAGTATTCCAAGTGTGGCCTTACCAAGGCATTATAAAGTGGTATTAACACTTCACGTGATCTTGATTCTATCCCTCTGTTTATGCAGCCTAGAACTGGGTTGGCTCTTTTGGCAGCTGCTGCACACTGCTGGCTCATATTTAAATTGTTGTCCACTAGGACTCCAAGATCCCTTTCACAGTTACTACTGTTGAGCAAAGTACCACCTATACTGTACCTGTGCATTTCATTTTTGTTGCCTAAATGTAGAACCTTACTCTTTTCACCATTGAATTTCATTTTATTAGATAGTGCCTAATGTTCAAGTTTGTCAAGATCCTTCTGTATCTTTAGCCTATCTTCTGGAGTGTCGGCTATTCCTGCCAGCTTGGTGTCATCTGCAAATTTGATGAGTTTCCCATTTATTCCCTTTTCCAAATTATTGCTGAAGATGTTGAAGAGTACTGGGCCCAAAACAGAGCCTTGGGGTATTCCACTGCATACTTTCCTCCATGAAGATGCAGTTCCATTGAGGACTACATGTTGAGTGCAGTTGGTCAGCCAGTTACAAATACATCTGGTGGTGATGCTGTCTAACCCACATTCTTCTACTTTATCTAGTAGTAGGTTATGGTCTACCTTATCAAATGCCTTACTGAAGTCCAAGTAAACTATATCGACGGCATTCCTCTAGTCCACTAATTTTGTAACATTATCAAACAATGCAATAAGATTAGTCTGGCATGATCTGTTTTTGACAAACCCATGTTGGCTTTTGGCTATTACTTTGTTTGCTTCTAGGTGTTCGCTAATTCGTTGCTTGATTATCTTTTCCAGAATCTTTCCTGGTATTGAGGTCAGGCTGATAGATCTGTAGTTTTCTGGATCTGTTTTTTTCCCCTTTTTTGAAGATGGGAACCACATAAGCTTTTTTCCAGTCCTTTGGTAGTTCCCTGGTGCTCCAGGATCTCTGAAAGATATAGTTCAGTGGTTCTGAGATCTTGTCTGCCAGTTCCTTCAGAACCCTGGGGTGTAATCTATCCGGTCCTGGTGATTTAAACTCATCTAGGGTAGACAGGTGTTCACTTACCATTTTCTTCCCTTTTTGTGTTCCTAATCTGGTTTTTGTGGTGCTGTTTTTGATAGATTGGACTGTTTTATCCCTTTGTATAAAGACAGGTGCAAAACATGAGTTAAATAGTTCTGCTTTCTCCCTGTTGCTTGTCACCTTCTTGCCACTTTCTCCCAGCAATGAACCAATTGTTTCCTTAACTTTTTTCTTGTTTTTAACAACTCCAGTGTGGCAATGCTGAAGCTTCAAAATGGCTCTGGTCAGGTCACCTTCAGAGTTGACACAAAGCTTTATGTCTTTTAGCAGAGGTCTTGTTCATACATTCAGGCTCTCCTCTGCTGCCTGAAGTAAAAAAAAAAAAGGCTTGTTCCCCACATGCACAATTCATGTGTTTACAGGGAGCAGTAACATCACTCAGCCGCTGCGGTGTCAAGTACCTCATAGACATCATTCTGAAGGGTGATACATTACAAGTTGCATATGCAAATAGACAACATAGTCATCTTACAAGACAACAAGCAACTTGTTGATCTGGAAGCAGCAGAAAAGAGCTGCACATTTCAGGCTTTGTGAGGAATTAATAGAATAACAGAAGGGAACTTGGATGTCTTCTACTCCAATCCCCTGCTATGCCATTTCAGACATGTGATTGTCCCTTTTTTTTTCCTTAAAAACTTCCATTGTTGGAACATCCACAACTTTTGGAAGCAAGTCATTCCACTAATTAATTGTTCTGTCAGGAAATTTCTCCTTAGTTCTAGGCTGCTTCTCTCCTTGATTAGTTTCCATCCATTGCTTCTTGTCCTGCCCTCAGGTGCTTTGGAGAATAGGCTGACCTCGTCTTCTTTCTAGCAGTTCCTTAGATATTAGACAACATATTGTAAAGGTACCCACTACAAGCTGATACCCAATGATCATTGTTTAAGTCTGTGCCCAACATAGCTGCTTCTTTCCACATAAAGGCAAGGTTGGTCTCATCTCAGAGATTGTTTCTAGACTACTTGGGCCACATGTAGCTTTCTAATTCTATCAAGTTTCTTAGTTTATTGTATAGTCTGAAAATATAAGTCATCTTGACTAGACTTTCTGTTGAGGAGGGAACATATAAATAAAACAAACTGGGAATAAAGAACAGACCCTAAAGTTTTGCTTTTTCTGCTGTCAACTACTCCTCTATTTCTCTCCATCACTTGATACTAAAGATGTGTAATCAATGGATAATCATATTGCTTTTTTAATGAAAGAATGTTCCACCATTCCTTGCCAAACAATTCACCAAAGAGTGTTGACACAATGACGGCTGTGAGTTTTCAGAGCTTGCTACCATACAAAAGAAGGATAGAAACAGAACTACTAGATAGGCTGGATCTGATAGCTTTACTATCTCAGGGAAGCTCCCCCCTCAATTGTCAAAAAGAGAGGAGACACTAATCATTGAAACAAAAGAGTAACTACAAAGAAGCCAACACACAAAAAAGGGACTTCAAAAATGGCATGATGCATTAACAAATAAGCACCAGGCTTGTATTGATTTTGCAGGAAATGTGTGAAGCTGGGCTTGTTTATCAAAGATGACACCTTCAGCTAGTTTCCTGATGACGGCAGCATTTATCCGCCTTAAATTAAAATGCAGCCGGTCCTGAATGCTGGTCCTGAGTAATTATTTTTGACACCTCCTCTATCCAACACAATTACGACAGATACATTACCACCTCTTTTCCTTATCTTTATTCTTGAGCCAAGACATAGAGGGATAATGTGATGTGGTTATTTATATGAACAAGGCCGTTCTTATCAATTGTAAGCCACCTTGGGAGACTGGAAAATGAAGGAACAGCTTCATTTTGACAGAGTGGTCTTGAGATGTTGGGCAAGGGCAAGCTTCACATTTCTCCCCCTTTGAATATTCAAAATGTTCAATCTCTCTTCTGTTGGATATAAGCATGGGCATGTGTTTTTATAGTAATTTTATTAAACATTACAGCTAAAAAGATAAAAACTGATGCAAACCAACTAAAAATAAAAGAAATTAAAACAAAGAAGAAAATAATAAAAAACAGAAAAAATAAGCATATAGTAATGAAAAATATATAAATACATATAAAAATGACTACACCTTTCATCACAAGAATGAGAATTTGGTATCTTATCATCGTCTCTTAAAATATAACAAGTGATCTCTTTTTCCAATATGCTATCACTTGTTTATAATTAAATCCTCAAGTTACTGAGTCCTGATCAGCAGAAGTCCATCAAGAGTTACTAGACATAACAACGTACAGGTAATCCTCGAGTTACGAATGTAATGGAGCCTGCCGATTTCATTCATAACTCGAGGAGTCATAGGAGTGAATTCACTAATTGAATGTGCGGACCATCAAGGGCAAGAGATAACAGGGTGGGGAAGGCCATGGGGGGAGAGTCTAGTGATGTAACAGGCCACCCAATGCCTCCCTGACACACTGAGATACCTCATGCATCCCTCCTTCCATGCTAGGCTCACTGGGCAAAGATCTATCTCCTCTTTGATGAGGTTTCTTTGCCTTTGAGGGAGAGGACAGCAGGATGATTTCCCTTCCAGTCTGGTTGGCTTGCAAATGCTTTTTGTGCCGAAAGGGGGCCGTGATGTTGTGCAACTTCAGCCACGCATCTGGTTTTGCAGAGAATGGGTGCCCGAAGTCACGCAAAATCATGGCCTCCAGAACACTTCACTCTCGGCATGAAAAGCATTGCAAGCTGACTGGATGCTGGAAGGGAAATCATCCTGCTCTCCTTTCCCTCAAAGGCAAAGAAACTCTGGTAGAGAAGGGACAAATCTCTGCAAAGTTAGTTCAGGGCAGCAGGATAGGAGGGGAGAAGCAATTGTGGAGACCGGGGATGGGGGGGTTGGGAAATAGTCTGAATGTTGCAGTGCCTCTGTGGTTATTCACAAGGGCAAAAAAACTGTTGTGGTCCTGCAACATTTGTAATTTCAGGCCTTTGTCATAAACACTTGGGGAAGGTTATCACATAACTTTGAATGGTCACTAAATGAACTGTCGTAACTTGAGTATTATTGGTATCTTTTTAACCTTGATGAAATAACTAGCTTTATATTTCTCCCCTTTGATTTTTAACAATCTTGATTTTTATTCCCTTCAAATAATGTCCTATAAATTGATCTCTTTTCCTTTTTTTTCTTGTCCCTTCTCACAAAATTCTTCAAAGATATAGCAAATCTCTTTTATAAATTGTTAAATAAAAATTCCTAAATGATATGCATTATTTAAGCACTGAGCAGCTTGTTCTGTTCTGACTCTACCATTATGTAAGTGGATTGGTAGATATATAACATTAAAATCCAAACCAAATCAGAAGAGGATTCTAGTACTTCGGACATGTAACCAGGATTTACATTCTAAATAAGATGGTCATTAAAATATATGTTAAAAAGAATGGCAGTGATGAGAAATGTATTTTTTAAACAACTAATTGCACCTCCAATTAAGACATCAATAATAATAATGAGTAATGTTAAATATGTAATTACAAAACTTGTATAGGCCACAGTTGTTATTTATGCTCTTTCTTAGCATTTTACGCTTTCTTGTTGTTCCAGAAAATTTCATACATGACTTTACAGGCTTCTGAAAGTTGGAGTTAATTTAGAGTTCTTTCAAGTTCACTTTGGGTCTCTTAATTAATTTGTTTTAGATGATATCCTGATTTCACAAAATTATAGATCCAAAAACTTAGGACAGCACAATTAACACATCTCATGTTTTTCTTCTAGCCCAAATTATTGTTATTTTATTGTTTTATTGTTTATGACTAGTTCAATCTGAAGACAATCAATTTACTATTATATTAGGATGCAGAAGAATATCCCGTCAGTTTGTAACATGAATGATGAAATGACAGGTAGATTGTAAGAGAATAGATAAAAGGATGAGGTTAAAAATATTGTAACACAGCTGGCACAGAGACTTGCTGATCATAATGATCCAATCTCAGTAATGAAGGGTAGCAGATCTCTGGTACCTGCACAAGACTCTAGGATCTCATACAATTACTTGTTCCAAAACTTAGCTAATTGCATAATGATATAGGATTGAAGTGGTTGTGAAGTGAATGGCTATAGGCAAAAATGGGGTTATCTATGCTGAATAAAATAGATTTTAAAGAATCTGAGCAAGAGAAAAGGACAGAAAGCAAATAGGCAAAGAAAGTAGAATGGATTGCAATATTGCACTACATTGCATTGTTTTTTCAAAAGTAGAACATTTACAAGGGCTAAACTGGATCCCTGGAAATATTCAGAGATATCATCTGCCATGCAGATAATTCTTGGTCTAAAAATTATGAAGAAAACTATGAAATTACCTTTACAGTTTTAAAAACTCCTTTAATAGGTGTTTGAGTAATATAGCAATAGCCATAGCAGTTAGACTTATATACCTCTTCATAGGGCTTTCAGCCTTCTCTAAGCAGTTTACAGAGTCAGCATATTGCCCCCAACAACAATCCAGGTCCTCATTTTACCCACCTCGGAAGGATGGAAGGCTGAGTCAACCCTGAGCCGGTGAGATTTGAACAGCCGAACTGCAGAACTGCAGTCAGCTGAAGTAGCCTGCAGTGCTGCATTTAACCACTGCGCCACCTCGGCCACCTGTCAAACTGTTGGCCTGTGGGCTGGATAGGTCACACACAGGCCATGCACCCCAGCTCCGCGAAGGGGAAAAATGTCATGATGGCAATGTGATGCTGCGAGTTTGACACCTGTGGAGTAAGGTAACTTACAAACCCAAAGAAGTTCCTAACTCTTCTTTCAAGTTTCTGTAAGTATCAGTGATGAATTCATACACTGAGATGCTGCTGAATTACTGCCAGCAGTTCAGTAAAGTCTATAAATAATTCCACAGTATGACTGCAGGCGGGGGAAGGTAACATTTTGATAAATTAGCGGTATATCCATAATCACTGAAACATTTCAATAATGTTCTGGAGGATTTCCCATCTTCTAAAGCCTGCAAGTAACTTGTCCAGGAGCACTAGGATTTTAACAACTGGTCAGTGGCTACAACAATGCCATAACAGATGAACTTGTTTTTAACTTTGAAAAACAAAATGAAAAAGATAGAAGACCTTCATCTGCTGTCTTTGTCTGCTGACATACCTTTGGGGTAGATATTTTATCAGAATCAAGCTGTATTGCAACATGCATTGTTGTGGTATGCAAAGAATGAGCTGGACAATTTGGAGCAAATAAGCTTTGAGCCCTCTCCTTTTTTTTTCTTTTTTTTTTTTTTTTGCTTTTTGATAGAAACTAAAGTCCAATAAAAGAGAATATATGTAGTTCAGGGTTGAAATGAGGAATCCTTGGTGCTCTCTGATATTGATTGTTTTCTTACAGACATTTCATTACCCAAACTATGTAACACATAAGTGCAAGGAAATAATCAAACTCAGGGACCCCCCTCACACTAAAATCCATAATTAACATTAATATTGCACATTCTATGTGCTGAAAATTTATAAAGAAAAAGTCACGTTTCTTGACTGCCAATGTCAAAGCTAAAAACATATCTTGAACTTCCTCTCAGAATGATAATTATCTCCTAGTGCATAGAAATACTCTGCTATACCCTTATTAGAAACATATGGTTAAAAAACAAAATAGGCCTTTGAAGTCATTTAAAAACTTTGGGACAGAGTATGGTATTGGAATGTTGTCCAGCTAAGCTTTTGCCTCCATTTTACCACATGTAAATATACACCACAGTCCACTCTTCTATAGGACTAGCAATCCTTTGCAACATGATAGACTTTACAAAGTTCATCTTAGCGACTTGAGGCATCACATGAAATTTGGAAGGGAAAAAATGACAAAGGTGATATTCCTACACTTTGAGAGTTCTCTATACTTAAACAAAATGTATTTGTTTAGAATGTTGTGTCCCTTGCTGCAAATGTCCATCCACATCACAGTTGTCTTTTTGTTCTTTGTTATAATGTGTGTTGTTGTTTTTGTTTTACATTCAGAATTAAATGAAATATTTTGTTTGGGTATTTGGGATAAGCTAGGTAAACAGAGTGTTTTCTGGCAAAAATTCCCCTTGGGTACATCTGGGCAAACTGTTTTATTACACAACTTCCTTTATAGTACAATTTATTTGATAAAAACAATTTTCCTGTTTCTTTTCTATTCCCACCACCACCATCACTTTCTCTCATATGAAACACAACTTTGCTTGTTGCTTTTCTCCTCTGCAATTTTTCTCTTCTGCAAGCGTGGGTACACACATACAGTATACAAAATAGAGAGGAGTTCTATCTGTTCTATTATCAGGGCATGAAAATCAGTTGACCTGGTAATAAACCTTTCAACATTCTATTGGCAGTTTGTGTCAACAAAAAGAAGACTGATTTGGAAGTTTATCTCAGGACTTTTTTTCTTTCACCTTGCCTACTTCCTTTCTACCCAGACAACGTCTGCCTTACCCCCATGGAAGACTTTCTGCCTTACCCCCATGGAAGACTTCCCAGAGGCCAGTCAAATCAGCCTTGCATTTTATGCATTATTAATTTCTCCAACTCTTACTTCATGAGATATTGGGAGAGGAACACAAACAAAACAGACCAAAAAAGCAGACCGTTGTAAATGAAAGGGGGAAAAAATCAGAACTGTCTGGTATACTATATTTTAAATATTTATATTCAACTCTAAATACTATATAATTACAAATTCAGTAGAAATTCCTTTCACGATTACACATAGAGAGAGACTCAAGAAGATGAGGAAATATGTTTGGAAAATAAATTATTCACATTTAGAATGCATGTGTTTCTATTGATCTTTCATTATTCTAAATGAGATAATCTCAAGTAACATCAACCACAAGAATACAGTTGAAGGGTTTTGTTTGTCATGCACCTCAACGGAGAACTTTATCTCATTGTTAATTCTACTAGTGGCTCTGAATTATTTTTATTCATTGTTTAAACATAGATTTAATCAACAGTTTGTTTACTTTGTCATCAAATCAAAATCCATGAATGCCACAATGCTTATTCGTTTTATTAAAAACAGGACCTCTTGCAACAAACAAGCCTCAGGTTAATAAAAGCCATATATCTCCATAGGTCCTATTACCACAATAGTTTGACCCAGTCAACCACTAAGTTAAACACATTTTCTTACCGATAGTTCTGGAAAGCCACAATCACATTAGCTGGATCAAAATTCAGCCTTGCCCTGTTATCTGGGAGCAGTTTGAACCTGTTGGACTTGAGGAAATGGACAGGATGCTTATGACTATGAGTTCAATCATCTGGTATTTAGAACCATGCCCCTTCTCACAGACTAAAGCTACATGAGTGAGTTCTAGAGATGATGAATTCATCCACCAATATTGGTTCTAATCATAGGTGAATGGAAGCTGGAAGTCTTTTATTTTGGGCCTTACTATGTGGGATGCTGCAGGATTCAGAATTTTCTCCACTTCTATTTAACCACCACATGAAGCTATTGGGTGAGACCATTAGGGGTGACCAGTGGTGGGATTCAAACATTTTTACTACTGGTTCTGTGGACGTGGCTTGGCGGGCATGGCTTGGTGGACATGGCTTGATGGATGTGGCAGGGGAAGAATACTGTAAAATCCCCATTCCCTGCCCACTCCTGGGGGAAGGATACTGTAAAATCTCTATTCCCTTCCCACCCCACTCCAGGGCAAGGATACTGTAAAATCTTCAGATTTTCAGTTCACCAGAACTGGACAGAACTGTCTGAATATCACCTCTGTGGGTGAGACATAAGAATGCTGCTGATGCCCAGTTGCATATCTCCACCCCCAATGAGTTAAATGATACTGTTGATATCCTTTCTCAGAATGTGGCATTTCTGAGGATCTAGATGGAAAACAACAAGCATGAATTAAACCCTGGTAGGACTGAATGGTCTTGAGTATTAGAGTTTTCTGTATCTGGGAATTTACCAAGCCCTGAATGGGTTGGTAATCCAAACCCTAACCCTAACCTTAACCCTAATGCTAACTACCCCAAACAAATCCAATGAACATTTTTGGGGGCGCGGGGGGTTTCTACTAGACTCATGACCTACTTGAAAAGCAAGCGACAAACATGGCCAGAAGGGCCTTTGTTGTGCATCTTGTTCTTCACCAGTTAGGCCCATTCCTAGATCAGGAGGCTCTACTCATCTCCACTCACACCCATATCACTTCCTGGATAGATTACTATATTATAGTGCACTCCACATGGGGATACCCTTGAAGTGAATCCAGAAACTTCAGCTGGTGCAAAATGCAACAATATGAGCAACTATGTGCGCTTCAAGAACTGCACACACTATACCTTTGCAAGCTTGCTAAGCAATTTATTTCCAGTCCAGATCAAGTTGCTGGTTTTGGCATTTAAAGCTCTACATGGAAAGGGGTCAGTGTGCTGTCCCAATAGTATATAGCTAATGTAGGAATTGAGAACTGTCTCCTTTAAGAAACTACCTTATGGGAAATGTAGGCAGAACTGCCTTGTGGGAAATGTAATTCCATAACATGTGACCACATCTGTGTTCCCTGATTGGGCAGCGGGGTACTCTGCCCGGGAAAAGTGATTTATTACTGGTCACTCTCTGAATCGCCCTTTGTCTACCAGAAAGCAGCTTTGTGCCAGTAGCATGGGTTAGAGTAAATTAATGTCTTTTTACACCACATAATGGAAACAGATTAAAGAAGTCAGAAGAATCTTAACACTGAACTGTAAGTTTTGCTATTAAGAATGCCTGATAATAAACTTGATCTGAAAGAGATTCCTACGCGTGGAGTTAACTGGCTGCCCAAGTGAGATCTCATTGCCCAGGACAGAACAGTCAGGTTACCTGAGGAACCATCTATTTCCAGTTACATCTACTTCAAATCTGGCAGGAGAGAAATTTTGTAAGCTTGGGGGTCCCATGGTAGAGTGGATTCTGTTGGATGGTTATATGGTCATTAATTGATGCATTCTCGGTATGCTGGCCATCATTTTGTTTTTTAGAAGAGCCGAGATGGCGCAGTGGTTAAATGCAGCACTGCAGGCTATTTCAGCTGACTGCTAGATCAGCAGCTCAGCGGTTCAAATCTCACCGGCTCAGGGTTGACTCAGCCTTCCATCCTTCCGAGTTGGGTAAAATGAGGACCCAGATTGTTGTTGGGGGCAATATGTTGACTCTGTAAACCGCTTAGAGAGGGCTGAAAGCCCTATGAAGCGGTATATAAAAATCTGCTATTGCTATTGCTATTTATTTGTAATTAAAATTGTGGTTTTATTGGTTTTTATGTATTTTACATTTATATATTTTATTTTATTATGTATGTTGCCCAGAATCAATGTGTGAGATGGGCAGCTACACAAATATGATAAATAACTATATAAATTTTATCAATGAAGAATGTAGTATACAAAATTCTCATCCACCTTCTTTAGGTATTCCATAAACCCTTCCATCAGCAGAGTTTTCTTGACTTCTCTCTCCCCTACCCCTCTGGCAAGAAAGTGAGGTAGGAGTAGATGATCAATGATTATTGTTAGGTGTGTGTATGCGTGCTTTATGTGCTTCCAGGCCTTGACAGTATATTTGTAAAGGTAATACTTTTCCACTACTCTTTCTCTCCAACTCTTTTTCCTGGAAAACTAGGTGTATGCAAAATGAATCATATGACTAGGTTTAACATGATTATTAACTTTGTGTTGCCCAATACATATCTGTCTAGTGCAATACCTGTCTGTTTAGGGGTTAAATTTAACATCCAGGGCTTAACAGAGTCAATTGACTCTTCTGATTTTCTACCTTCCTCTTCCAACCTGCTGTGGGAAATCAGCTATAGGTGGAGAAAATCTATCTTCTATTGAGCTGTATTTTGCATTGACATGTAAATCCTAGTTTAAAAACACTATGCTTACTGAATAATTTTATTCAATTATTAGATACCAGATGAAACATTAATCCAATGGCATCAGTAAGATTGATAACAACAACTATCTCTATTTGGCTATTCAGGGACTCAGTGTTGTTGTTCCTTTAATTGTTCAGCTTCACAACATGCCCTGACAACAATTCTAATGGGCATTAGAACATTCTAAGGCACCGGCTTGCTTGGAAGAAAAAGTGACCTTGGAAAACACAAAGACAAATATTTGGTTCACAGAGGGAATGAAAAGCAAACAAGAGCTGCCTCTTTAAGCTCTAGGCTATTTTCTAAGACATGTTATCAGTGTTTTTGTCTTGGATTTTGACATCACCATTTTAAATTGCAATTGTGTTGCAAGCAATTGTGTTGCAAGTCCCGGGAACAAGTCTTTTTTTCTTTTGCCCCATTCAACAACTCGTATAGCAATAGCACGTAGACTTATATACTGCTTCATCGTGCTTTACAGTCCTCTCTAAGTGGTGTACAGAGTCAGCATACTGCCCCCAACAATCTGGGTCCTTATTTCACCAACCTCAGAAGGATGGAAGGTTGAATCAATTTTGAGTTGGTGAGAATTGAATTGTTGGCAGAATTAGCCTGCAAATCAACTTAGATTATGAATATGGGAAAAAAATGGCAGGCACCAGTTTTTCTTTTGGTGGCTATTCTATAGAATCACAGATATCCCAACAAAGCTGCAGGTCCAGACGGGGTGCTGGTGAAAGTGGTGAAAACCTGTGCTGACCAATTAGCAGGGGTACTGACAAGGATTTTTAACATCTCCCTGTAACAGGCTAGAGTCCCATCATGCTTGAAAGCAGCCACAATTATGCCACTTCCGAAGAAAGCAGCCATAAATAGCCTGAATATAGCAATAGCAGTAGACTTATATACCGCTTCATAGGCCTTTCAGGCCTCTCTAAGCGGTTTACAGAGAGTCAGCATATTGCCCCCAACAATCTGGGTCCTCATTTTACCCACCTCGGAAGGATGGAAGGCTGAGTCAACCCTGAGCCGGTGAGAATTGAACCGCTGACCTGCTGATCTAGCAGTAGCCTGCAGTGCTGCATTGACTATAGACCCATTGCACTAATGTCTATAGTGATGAAGTGCTTTGAGAGACTAGTCCTACAACACCTCAGGTCCTGTCTTCCACCAAATTTTGATCAACACCAGTTTGCTTATAGAAGCAACAGGTTAACAGGGGACGCCATCACCACTGCTTTACATATTGCACTGAGCCACCTTGAGAAATCTGGGAATTATGTCAGAATGCTTTTTATAGACTATAGCTCAGCCTTTAACACCATCTTACCAGGCATTCTCATTGAAAAGTTGACTGACTTGAATTTCCCCCCCTCACTTGTGATTGGATCAAAGACTTCCTGATGGATTGTCCACAAACAGTAAGGGTTGGGTCCTTTACACACTGAAGCTCAGCACAGGCTCCCCTCAGGGCTGTGTGCTCAGCCCCTACCTATACTTGCTGTATACATATGACTGCATATCCTCTGATCCATCCAATATCATAATAAAGTTCGTAGATGACACAATGGTGCTGGATCTCATAACTGGAGGGGACAAATTAGCATACAGGGAAGAAGTCCAGAAGGTATCCACATGGTGCTCAAGAAACAACTTACAACTAAATACTAGTAAGACAAAGGAGATGGTGCTAGATTTCCGGAAGCACAGAGAGGAGTCTGCCCCATTGTATGTTGAAGGGGGCTGTGTGGAGAGGGTTTCCTCTTTAAAATTCTTGGGAGTGCTTATTAGTCAAGATCTTACCTGGAAAAAGAACACGTCTCTGGTGATTGGAAAAGCCCAACAGAGACTTCATTTCCTTAGAGTCCTGTGAAAAAATCAGCTGGAATAACAGCTGATGACCTCTTTCTATCAGTCCACCATAGAAAGTGTCCTCACATATTGTGTTACAGTATGGTACGATGGTTTAACTGCTGCGGACAGGAAGGCACTACAGAGAGTGATCAATTCGGCACAAGAAACCATTGGCTGCCCTCTAACACCACTGGATGACATCACCAGGTCTCGCTACTTTAGCAGAGTAAGGAAGATACTCAGAGATGATTCACACCCTGGTCAGTGTCTCTTTGCACTTCTATCATCGGGCAGAAGACATCAAAGTATAGCCAGCCAAACAAATAGGTTTAAAAATAGTTTTTATTCTTGGGCTGTCAGACTTTTAAATACAACCACAATCACTCCATGCACACGCTAGGTTTTTTTCTTTTTCTTTCTTTTTTCGTTTCTGCTATAATTTCGCACCAGTGAGGTTAAAACCCATTTCATTGTATTTAAGTACAATGACAATAAAGATTATACTTATATAAGAGAATTGCTGGTAGGTGCTTGGATCCAGGAAGGTTTTTGACTCCAAACAACAATTGCTGAAAAATGTATCTTACTACCATTTAGGCTGCTGAAAAAGAACATCCGCTGACCAATGAACAAAATGTTGGGATTAGGAATGTGCTTAGAGGCACTGATTTGAGCACATTCAATCACATATGTTTCACATAGGGCCCACCAGATGCCATTTACTTTTAAGAAAGAAGTACTGTTGGGAGACTTTTCAATCAATTAAAAAGAATATATGACACCAATAAGAGTAATTAAGAGATGGGGAACAAATGAATCAAACAATTCTCAGATTTACTTCTGCCAGCTGAATTCAATTCTTATTGCTATATAAGCAATAATAAAAACCATGCTATCTTAATTCACATCATTAAATTTTCCTACAATTTCCTAAGATGAAATGTTTTATTTATTTATTTAATTGATCAAATTTAGATGTTGCTCATTTCACAGTGCCATTTTCCCACATCTGATACAATAAATGTCTAAATTAGAGTGTTCTTTATGTAGCCATAAGGAATTTAATCAAGCTTGTCTGATTTCATAGTATTTATAAATATGTAGCTGTTCGACAGTCTTTGTGTATTGTGAAACTTGGCAATAAAGTGGATTGAAAGCTAAATGTTATTGAACAATGGGATCTGTATTCTTGGCTCTTAAGATTCACTCAGAACTAGGATGTGGAGCTGGTTTTTGTAATTTATGCAGAAGACTAAAATGCAGGAAATGTACATTTAAATGGATTGGCTTAATCATTCTTTTTTTGTGTCTACTTCACAAATCAAGTCCAAAGAAATGGGATATTGTTATGGTGGATTTTACAAAAAAGATGCAGCTGCTAAAAATATTGTCCAGTCAAATTAAGGATCAAAAAGAAAACACAGGCAAAGTCTAGGCATAAAAAAGTCAGGGAAAGCAGATTCAAATTTCAGATCATAGTTATACCTTGAATTAGTGATTTCCTAATCGCATGTCCAATATGATAAGCTTATTTTCAGGCATTGTGTCTTTCTGACTCTTCATGTGTCCATGCAAACAACTAAGCTATCTATATTAAGTTCACTGATAAACAGTTGGAAACAGACTTTGGTTTAAATTCTCATAGGACGTAAGTTCTCATAAAGGAAGCAAGGGGGACAGGTATAGAACTGGCAAAGGGGGAAGTTTTAAAATATCTAGAAGGTTAATGGAAAGGACAGGAGCAGCAAAAATGGGTGAAATTGACTTGGAAAGTTCTAGGGCTGAGGAAAATAGTTCCTTTAATCTGGAAAAAGAGTGGCCAGTCATCCTAGAATGTATTTTTGTGAGGCAGATGGGTTATAGTCTATGAGTCAGAGGTGGGTTGGTCCCGGTTCGGCCCGATTTTTCTGAACCGGTAGTGGTTATTTGGCCTGGGTCGCAGAACCTGCAGCAACGCAGGCTGGCCATACACACAAACCGGTTCCTGGTCTCTTCTGCCGTTGCTGGCAGGTTTTTGGACATGTGCAGAACAATTTATAGTCAACTGTGTATGCGCGAGTAATGTGTGGTGGGCGCACGTGGGCGCGAACCGGTATCAACTGGTACAGGAACCCACCCCTGCTATGAGTGTTTACAAGTCCACAAAGCATTCAATGATGAGGCTTGAGAGAAGACTCATTAAAGATGAAAATCATTGTGAAACTTAACATATCAATTCAGAGGACATGGTTAGGTGATAAAATCATCAAAGGTTTTACCTGTTAGGGGATCACTTGACAATTCATCTAATTGAGGGAGGAAAGAAATGCCCTTTCCTTAAATCTGAATAAAAGTAGCAACACAAATATGTTAATCTCATATCATAACTTGCTGAGCAATCCATGCTAAGCGTTGTATTGAACTGATAGTCAGAGTGCATAAACCCATACACTTGGCTGCCTCCTGTATTTTTCCACAACAGACTACTGCATTGGGCAGGGGAATGGAGAATGATCGACTCTAAAATGTCATGTCATTAGTGGATTGGGAGTCTCTTTCAAAGCTTAGTTGAAATTACCTATCTCTGTCTTTTAAATTAAATAAAATAAGAGAAAACAAGAAATGCTATGGGGCACTGCCTCTTCCAATCAAATTCTTTGAATGGTGTGTATGTACTCAGTGACATTTCCCTTCATGCACTCTTAGCATCTAGTGATAAAAAGACTCCTGCATTCTGGTGACACTATGACTTATAATACTGGGAGTGTATACTCCCCAAACAGTTATGTATAGGTCATAGATGAGGAGTTAGACTAAATGTGAAATACTGGTGAAGATACTACTGACTCCAGTATTATGAAAGGAAAACCAGATGATGCAGGATTCAAACTGAGTTTTAACAAGATTAAGATTAAGATTAAGATTTAATTTATTTGTATGCTGCCCTTCTCCGGGAGGGATTCAGGGCGGCGAACAACTCAAAGGGGGAAAGGGGATACAAACACAATACACGTAATTAAAATACACAAGAGTCATACAGCCATACAAGTCGAGAGGGGAGGGGAACTCATCAACCCCAGTCCTGCCAGCACAGCCAGGTTTTGACGGCTTTCCGGAAGGCCTGGAGAGGGGTGAGGGTCCGAATCTCCGCAGGGAGTTCATTCCAAAGGGCCGGAGCTGCAACAGAGAAGGCCCTCCCCCGGGTGGTAGCCAGATGGCATTGGCTGGTAGACGGAACCCGGAGGAGGCCAACCCTGTGCGATCTAACGGGTCTGTGGGAGGTAATTGGCAGCAGGTGGTCTCTCAAGTACCCAGGTCCAATACCATGAAGGGCTTTATAAGTTACGACTAGCACTTTGAAGCATATCCGGAGACCGATCGGTAACCAGTGCAGCTCGCGGAGGATAGGTGTAACGTGGGTGTACCGAGGTGCACCCACAATCGCTCGCGTGGCTGCATTCTGGACGAGTTGTAGTCTCCGAATACTCTTCAAAGGCTGCCCTATGTAGAGTGCATTGCAGTAGAAAAACGGATGATCAGAAAACACCTGTTAGAATGGTATATGGTTCAAAAACTGCCATGGTTATACGCTTTCTTCTTTATCTGAAGATCTTTAGTTAAATGTGTAATATTTATATTTCAGAAGAGAAGCCAGACTCTTTGGCCATAAATTTATGTATGTATGCTGGAAGGACATCAACATGATAGACTAGAATAAATAGAAAGTAGAATTAAAATTGTTGGGGAAAACATCAATAACCTCTGCTATGCTAAGGGCTTTGATGGTGGAAAGCAAGGTACCTGGTTGAAGGTAAAAGAAAAGAAATAAAAGGGAGGGGAAGAGAGCATATAGCCAGACAGCTGATCAAAACAACAACAAGAACAAAAGCAACAGCAACCGAAGATGAGGTTAATCCAATGCAAACAAGTAGAAAACAAGTTCAAATGGGAACAGATTTTATTTTTCTAAGCATTAAAATTCACTGAGAGGGTAACAGTAGCTAGGAAATAAGGAGACATCTGCTGTGTGAAGAAAACAGTATCTGAACAAAAATATTCAAGTTCAGAGACATCACATTGGCAACAAAGGCACAAGTGGGACACATAATGCAAAGGAAAGCATCACTGACGATCCCGATCCTTGGAAAAACTGAAAGAACTCAGAAAAGCTGATAGAAAGCAAGGTGGCTAGATGCTGTTGCTGATGACACAGGCATGAGCTTATAAAACCCCGAAGTAGTTACTAACCAACACTCCTGAGAAACGTCCATTGCATCACCAAAAATCAGAAGTCGCTGAATAACAACAAATGTTGAGCCGAGGTGGCGCAGTGGTTAGGGTGCAGTACTGCAGGCCACTTCAGCTGACTGTTATCTGCAGTTCAGTGGTTCTAATCTCACCGGCTCAAGGTTGACTCAGCCTTCCATCCTTCCGAGGTGGGTGAAATGAGGCCCCAGACTGTGGGGGCGATATGCTGACTCTGTAAACCGCTTAGAGAGGGCTGAAAGCCCTATGAAGCAGTATATAAGTCTAACTGCTATTTCTATTTCTATGTGCTTCAATCACTCTGCCTGTTTATGAAGACTTTGAATAGAAAGATGATAGTAATTCTGGAGGTAACACAGAATGGAGGTAGAGGTGGAACGTAAGGGAATAGAATAGCATAACAGAGTTGGAAGGGACCTTGGAGGTCTTCTAGTCCAACCCCCTGCCTAGGCAGGAAACCCTATACCATTTCAGACAAGTGGTTATCCAACATCTTCTTAAAAATTTCCAGTGTTGGAACATTCACAACTTCTGGAGGCAAGTTGTTCAATTCTTTATTGGCAAAGTGCGATTGGATGGGATCATGTGATGAGATTTTACTTTTTGATTTTAAATAATATTTTATATAATATTTATGATTGCACATGTTGCTATAAGTGACCAATGGAAATGAGTTATAATTTAATAAATCAAAGAAATAATCAGAAAATGTTACTCAAACTAAACAGAAGCTACATTAAAGCTGTCATGATATGTTGTGCCAAACTAACCCTACAAACCTTGGCTTATTTTGCTTCCAAGTTGCACAGAAATTTATCTTCAAAGTTAGGGCTATTCTGCTAGAACCTAGTAATAGATAATCATACATCATGCAACAGGTTTTCTCTATGGAGTGTCTTGTGCCATTACTTTAGAGCTAAATCTGTCCCTGCCTGTATTTCCCTTTCTCTTTTATCATTTTTACCCTGCTGTCATTTGTTTCTCTGTTGTCCTATTGCACTGAGATTTGTTACAGCCCTGAAGAAGAGACTGCTTCTCAGAGGCCTGGGATTCACTAAATACAGAAACCTACTCCTTGCAACTCTGAAGATGATAAACAGTGAAGGATGATTAAAAATTAAAAGCTCTCTGAAACTAATTGTTTAGCTTCCCATTCTATATTCTTGCTCTCTGCTTCAAAAATTAATTTGAAACATAACGCTACAATATTCAGCCTTAATATAATGGAGACTTGAAAATCAGCACAAATTGAAATCGTGCAAAACAAGCCAATTGTCGATGAAATATAAACATAGCAAAATATTGTTAATACTATTTTTCTACTTAACTTTCTACCCTGAGGAATTACTGTGATATTTTTCTATCCCCTAAAAATATTGGAGGCTAGTTCCCCACCGTTTTTTTCTACCCACAGGAAAAGTGTGATAGGTTGTCCAGAGACTAAGTATATTTTAGAAATTCAGATATAGTAGTGCAGCTACCTTTCGTACCAAAACACATTATTTAGCCTGCAGAGTGATGTTTCTTGGAGGCAAAATCCAGCAGCACAGATCATGGAAGGAATAGTGTGGAAACTTTGCCCTGGATTTTTCTGGCTTTGAATCATGCCTCATTCCTTGCTTAGTCCATCACAGTCCCATTACCTGGCAAGCCTTCTGGGAAATACTGAAAAACTTTACAGACAAACTCCACAATTTTTCAGAGGATGAAGCCTTTGATGGATTCTTCAAGGTGCTTTTCTAGTCTTTCTTTCTTTCTTTCTTTCTTTCTTTCTTTCTTTCTTTCTTTCTTTCTTTCTTTCTTTCTTTCTTTCTTTCTTTCTTTCTTTCTTTCTTTCTTTCTTTCTTTCTTGGAAAGGTTCTCTAACTATAGGAGCTGCTTCCCAGCCTAGAGATTCAACTGGGAACTACAATCACATTAATCAAACAGCCACATGTAGACCCAAAGATATTAGCAATAGCAATAGCAGTTAGACTTATATACTGCTTCATAGAGCTTTCAGCCCTCTCTAAGCGGTTTACAGAGTCAGCATATTGCCCCCACAGTCTGGGTCCTCATTTCACCCACCTCGGAAGGATGGAAGGCTGAGTCAACCTTGAGCCGATGAGATTAGAACCGCTGAACTGCAGATAACAGTCAGCTGAAGTGTCTTGCAGTACTGCACCTTAACCACTGCACCACCTCGACTCTTATGCTGCAGTTTGTTGCAATTTCCTCAGTTATTACATATACTGTACCAACATATCCAGCAAACTGGGTTTTGCATTTTGTTTCCAGCCTAATTTTGATTCACAGTTCTGGGACCAAACCTTGACAATAACCCCCCCCCCCAAGAAAAACACAGTTGGATGGCAAACCAGACTCAAAACCATTGTCTCGTTTTCCAACTTTCTGGGTATAATCCACTTCCTACAATGCTGTTTCTCTTTACCCAAGCAAATAATATTACCAAGACAAATAAATCTTTATTAGGTTTATCCAGAGTATTTGGTCACAATTTTTTTTTAAAAAAAACCCATAAACATGGGAGAAATAATTTATCATGTGCACATACTCTCCTCTGAATGCTCTGTCATTTGCTGAAGATAGGAGTGACTTTGGATCAGTCACTGTCTCTCAGCCCAACCCACCTCACAAGATTATTGTTATGGGTAAAATAGGAGAAGGTGTGTTGGATATGTTCACTGCCTTGAATATAAAGGGGGGATTCAAATAAACAAATAAATAAAAAGGCTCTTCTCCAGCTACTCCTCCCCATAATCATTTGGGCCTCCTTTGCAATCCCTGTGCCCACTTGAGGGATTAATAGAGAAATTGGGGTGAGATATTTATCATTTACATTGATAATAAACAGTGAAAGCAGGAGTTCTCAAACCCATATCTGACAGAGGACAGGAAGAGTTGATTGCAAGATCAAATATAAACTCAGATATTGTATGAGGAGATTCATGTTAGTCTCTGGTAGACAAAAATTAGAAGGAATATGGTAGCACCCTTTCAGACTAACACATTTTATTAAATGGTATATGATTCTGTGAACTACAGCTGATCTCAACAGATGTATGTAACTGAAGCTCATATTTTGAGACTTTTGGCAGCCTTGTTTTTAGGATAGAGATGTGTTATTAAAAATATTGCAATTGTACGAATAAAGATAGATTCAAACATCACAACTGACTGCTTACTTAAATATTTAACTGTGTACCCAAATGATCAACTTGCATAGTTGGCAAAAGAGAATGAATAAAATACTAAGCAAAAAATTGCTGCAGGCTCCTCAAGGGGGAAAAATAGAATATCCTATTGCTTTCATATTTGAATGAACTCTTGTCTTCTACCTCCAAACAATGTTCAATGAGTAAAGGCTGAAATTCAGCAATGAGAACACGCTTTGTGTGGCTATCATCCCAAGCAAAATCGTAGCATCGCTAGTGAATGGAATAGCTAATGGTAGACAAGATCTTAAGATGTTTGAGAAGATCCTGATGCCTGTCAGCATGTGAGACTTTATTGGGGAATCTGGATGCTGGGGATCAGCTGGGATTGCTGCTATCACAGCAGCCTCTCTACCAGTCCTGTAGGTTTGGCAATGGAATCCCCCAAGCTATTGGATCTTGGGGGGAATTTAATCTGCTTTCCTATCCCAGAGACAACTTGAGAACCTAACCCAGACTGTTGAAAGACCTGTGTGTATGTGTGTTTATGTGTGTTATTCTTGGGGCAATGGTATTTTCTGGATCTGGGGAGATAGTACCATTTGTCCTTTGTAAGGACAGAGCAGTTCCTATTAATTATGGAGTTTTCTGTGGCCATTTTCTGCCATAGGGAGAAAAAATGGCTCTAGCTGGGCTTCAGAAGGAACTTGTGGTTGCCCTGAGGTTCTGATGAACCAGGTTTTCTATAAATGTTTAAGGTCTCTGTTGGTTTTGTTACAGCAGCTAACACCAGTAGCTCTCTAGAATAAGTACTATAAAACCACTGATTTAATCTGGTAAAACTGTTCACCTTGAATATACTTAAAGTTTAATTAAAATGAATTTTCAGTAACAATATGTATGAGTGTATACACACATGTGCACACATACACACACCAGAGGTGGTATTCAGCAGGTTCTGACCAGTTCTGGAGAACCAGTAGTGGAAATTTTGAGTAGTTTGGAGAACCGGTAAATACCGGTGTCTGAATGGCCCCGCCCCCATCTATTCTCTGCCTCCCGAGTCCCAGCTGATCGGGAGGGAATGGGGATTTTACAGTATCCTTCCTCTGCCATGCCCGCTAAGCTGTGCCATGGCAACCAAGCCATGCCCACAGAACTGGTAGTAAAAACTTTAAAATCCCACCACTGACACACACACACACACACACACACACACACACACACACGAAAGGAGAACATAAAGCTAAGGAAAATTCTGCATCTGCATCATTTTAAGCAATGCCAAATTTTTAAAAAATTGACTCATGTGTTTCTGAGTTACAATTTCTCGAAGTACAATTGGGAATGACTGTTATGAATACAGTATGATCAAGAGGAAGTTTGGATGTACAAGCTCTGAAAGCATGTTCAATTTTTGAAATGGCAATCTGAAAAGAAAGGTTGCTGCCGTATAAGAGCTCCAGAGATTTTGTATCAGAAAACAAATCAATGAAACAGAACCACTTTAGTTTAAATTAAGGATGGCCAACTTTCTGCGTCTTGAGAAAAATCTGGCTTTTCAGATAATTTTACCTGCTTTTTGAGGATCTTGTCACAGTTATATTTTTTACAAAGAAAACAATAATACAGTATTTTCCTATTTTAAGATAAAATGACAATCCAAATTTTACTATCACAGCTCTTTTTTATTCAGATGATACATTGCTTTTAATTAGGTTTCAAAATGATGAAGCTCTGCAATGTCTTACTACTATGTAAGATGAATCTGACTATTTGCTATTTATTTGTTCTCAATAAAATATGTACACAGTGAAATATTCATCTGCCCTTTGACTACTATCAAAGGAATAAACAAAGTTGACTGGAACTCAATTCTAAAATATGCCTTAACATAGAATATGGATTTAAAATAATGATATTATAAGTAATGGATCAAAATTCATTAAATGCAAAATGTTCTAATGTTTTCCAAGTAGTTCTGATAAAACAAGAAAACATTTGTTTAAAATATAGATCAGCCATTGATTTGTTTATGAAATCTGATAATGTGCATGTTGTAGAAGACCCTGACAGTAGAAATTATGCTTTAAAATGCTGGCGGGGTGGGGGGGAGAGGAGAAAAAAACTGGTCCTGCAAACATGAAAACAGCAAAATCATCAAGAAAGTAAGTGCCCATCCCAACATAATCTTGGAAGTAATTTATTTAGCTTCAAGTCATTTTACCCAGAATATACAAAATCTCTGATCAATTTATTGATATATGTCATACATTGTTATGAACTATTAGCGAGCACATAGATTTTCTCCATGAGCAAAATTTCTGACAAATTAAAATGAAAAACTTGCAGGGATTGTGTTGCTGTCCTTGGTGCTGAAATATATACTTTGAAAGTCAACGAATGCATTGCTATCCTTTATTATTTTTAAAACCTCCCGATGGGTTTCAAAAACAAATTTTCTTGTTTACCAGAGTAATTTATGATTTTAAACGTATACGAAAAAGGCCATTTAAAAGATCTACTTCATTAACAAAATAAGTTTCAAAATGTAGTAAGGTATTTTCTGAATTACAAAAAGTTTAGCCGCTTTGAAGGTGGCAGCACCCATTAGAATAATGTATTTGCCAATAAAGGATAATACAGTCCTGGAGATATTTGTGGCACACAAATATTTAAAGGATCAAGGAACAAAAATGCATCTGTGATAACATATTTTGTGTATATTATTCAAAAATACATATTATTCTTTTGATTACTGGGTTGGAGACAAATGTTGTAATTCCATGAAATGAAGATGTTTCCATTTACAAAGCACTTCATTCTGTGAACACAATTCCAATTCTCTGAAAGAAAGCTCTGATGCAAATCACATCATAATTATACTCATGGAGAATGAACAAAGGAGGGGATATGGAAAAAAAGGATAGTTCCAAAAGGATAAACACTGGTTTGGTACTATAAAAAGTTATTGACAGAATCTTCAGTGGTATCTTCAGAAGTCACACTTAAACCTTGGTGGGTCAACATGCAGATTGTGTGTGTGTGTGAGAGAGAGAGGGAGAAGGAGGGAGGAGAGAGGGGGAAGGGAGTATTTCTGTTGCCTACCATACCCTGAATGGAAGCTACTATTTTTTAAATAAGAATTTTATACCCATTTGTTTCCCATAGACTGGAGTCTACATTCTAGCAATACAGTACATCACATCACTGTCTGTATAAAAATAACTTCTCCCTACTTCTGAATAGGGTTGATCTAAAACAATTATCTTACTTTTACTCTTAGGGGAAGATATATTCAATGTCTTCTCAGGTCAGGCATAATAAAGTTTTGCAACATACTACAAAGACTTAACTATCTTGTGGGTTTCCATGTTCCAAGTATTGGACTATAACTGGAAAGAAACTGACTTAGTGACTTTGGGCCAATTGCTTTCAGCCAAACATACTTCATTGGGATATTCATTTATAGATAAAATGAAGGGAGATTCCATTGTAAGTTGCTGGAAAGAAGGTGAATAGAAATCAATCAAAAAAACAATATTTACTTATATGTATTTTATAAATCATATCAAAGATTGTCTGATAAAGCAGCTTCACTGCATCAAGACTAGCAGTCTTAATACAACAAATGAGCATCCATGAGCACATACACTTGTTTATTCTGCCTTTTTGTGCATCTAATAAAAGAGTAAAACTTTAACAGACCCCCATTTAATGGACTTTGGATGCAACATATAACATCCGTGCCCACACATTACCCCAATAACAGACTGTCTATCTGAAGCCGCCCAGATTATTCACCTGAATTTCAATTATTTTTGTCAATCTGTATTACTTGCGTTTGGATGTAGGCAAGCAAGCATGTGTCATTTGCATCTATTTACATGATTAGTACAATGGCATCATTATGCAAATGTTATAAAAAGACATAACATGATGTGAATGATGTACATTAGGATTTAATGTACAACTGAGAGCAGTGGACAGTTCCTCCACTGAATGAGCCATTAAATTAAGGTTTTGCTACACACTCTTGAAGAAACACACTCAATGCAATGTAAATGTTGCAAATGAAAATGATTAGTGAAGGACCTCCAATTCCCTTCATCTTATTATTATTATTATTTGTTAGATTTGTTATGGTTCTCCACTCCAAAATACTCTAGGGCTCTGTACTCTACTTCTCTGTCTCTTTCACCCACACACTTGCCAACCACAGGAATGAAAAGAGTGCCCCAAGGAAGTGAGAGTCACTCATTTACTTTCCACTTCAAACCCACAAACATGTTTTGTTATTATTATAATAACTCATGATAACATATGGAATGCTAATATGCAGGGGTGGGTTGCAGGCGGTACGCCCCGGTACGGGCATACTGGAGCCTGCCAGGAGCACTGGATACCGTTCCGGTATGGTGCTCCAGAGGGCCCATCCGCCTGCCCAGGCTCCTTACTGGTCTTTTGAGTCTTTGGTGCTTCTGCGCACACGCACAGCATGTACAGCGCCTGTGCGATGCTCCACTGAGCAGCTGGAGCATTGCGGAGGCTCGCAGAGGCGCTAAGATGCATCCATGTGAATGACACCGGTCCCATTCCAACCATACTGGTTGGAATGGGATCCGGAACCCACCACTGATAATAAGTATCCAACTATGAATAACATTAAATATACCCATTAAATAAATAGGCTGATAGGAACTATTTTCTACATCTCCTGTAACAAATAACTGCTTGAGGGCAAACAATTTATGAGGAAATGGGTTTAAAGCCAACTCTTCAAACACTATCTTGCTTCCTCAGCTTGTGACAGGAAACATCCCTGAAGCATCAGGCATTGATTGATTTGATCAATAGCAGTCTTCTGAACAATAATTATGCTGTGACAGCAAGTACAAACATTTCACAAAGCAAATACTTAGAGTGCTTTGAGCTTTGTAATTTTTTAAAAAAACATTAGGAATATTTTTCAAATTTATTTTTTAAGTTCTGATCACTGGCATTATTAGAGCATATACTAATTTTATATAACAGTGAGAGATTAATTTTTCTTTATCCAATGCTCCATATAATCTTACTTACTATATACTATGATACTTTGCCCTTGAAACAATTTTAGGCAATCTACATTTATCTCTTTCTACCAGAAAATATCTTGGGGGGGGGGGGACCAAAAATGGAAGAAAAGTAGCCTTAAATTTAGAAACGAGTGTTTTCAAATGTGAACATGAAGGTAAAAGGAAATTCTTTTTTTAAAAAATCAGGAACTGGATCAAATTATATCAGAAGAAGGATATATATTTTAAAATTAAATACAGTACTAAGCACTATATTAGATATTCAACAGCAAAAAGGTACAGCATTCCAGGTTACTGCATTACTAGAATTTTTTTTAATAAATATTAAATGCAGGTATTGGAATAATGTACAGATTTCTTCTTAAATTTGATATTTGAAACCAGAATATTAAAAACGTCCTTTTATATCTCTGATGTCTCTGCCACAGTTACCTGCAACCTGCTTCACAATGTACTGTTCCATCAATACTTCAGTACCAACATTCATCTATGCTAGGTCTGGCTTTGGTGATAGGAGCAGGGCTAGGCAAATAGAACTTTGAGTTACAGCCTTTACAGTACTAAGGTTATTAGAACTTTATTTCCTGACCGTAAGAACTTCCAGGAAATTTAGGTTTAGTTAAATCTTCAGCATATGCTTCTTTCAGATTGCTTGTTTATCTTGGGATTGTTATTCCAAAGGGTTTATAGATTATCATTTAATATCCTTCTTAAGTACCATGTTTTTGGAGTATAAGATGCACCAAGATTTTGAAGAGGAAAATTAAAAAAGTTTAATTAATTTTTTTGCACTGTTCAAGCCTCCCCAAAACAGCCTGTTTTTCGCGGAAACAGGCCCATTTTTTTTTCCAAAAAAAGGCACGAGTAGCCTTTAGAAGGCTTGTAGAGTGCTCCTGGGGTGAGCCCCCCCAAAAATGAGAAAAAAGGTCCTGTTTTTCATCAAAAAAGGGCACGCATAACCTTTAGGAGGCTTATAGAGTGCTCCTGGGGCCTGGAGGTGGGTGGGCAAAATTGAGCAAAAAATGGCCCATTTTCACTCATTTCTGCCCTCCCCAGCCCGCAGGAGCACTCTGGAAGCCTCCTAAAGGCTATGCATGGCTATATATTTCTGAAGGCCAAGAACTGGAATTTATTTGGGACAAATAAATACAGTTAGCTTGTTGGCCAATATTAACATACACATTGGAAAACAACATATAAACGAAACTATGTTTTGATCTTACAATATTTGTCAGGAATCAGATAGTTCATGGATTTCATAAAAACACAGAAGAGTTGGGGACTTTTATTCTTTTAGATATGAGGGGGAACCCACAATTTGTTCCAAGTTTAGTCAGACAGCAGTCTATGAATATCTGAGTCAAGACTTGGTTTTCATATATTTTCAGTCTGCTATTAATTTCCCGCTGCCCTGGTTGCCTTTTATGTGTGGTTCTGATAAAAAAAACTGCCCATGGAGGATGAATATACTTTTAATTCTCTTCTCACATTGTTTGATATACATACTGCTTGCACAAACTGATAAGGCATCCTAACTGCAATGAAATTTATAGCTTTTTATTACTTTACTTTTGCATGCTATAAATTCATGGAACTGTTCTATTTTATTACAATGTTTATGTTTGCCAATTTTATTTACATACTCTTCCTTACCATCTGAGGAAGAGAAAAATGTGGGAAAAGATATGAATTTTTGCATGTTTTCAGCATTACATCCTCCACTTGGCTGGAATATCTATGATCAGAATAATACCCTATGGAAAATCAATATTTTGCAACTTTCCTAACAATATTGATATATATGGAAATGATATATGAAATGTATGAAAATTACAAAGTTTTATTATTCTGGAAACAATGACATATTCCTAAACACCAAAGCAGTATTAATGCTGCATATTTTTCAGGTTACAGTTCATTTGCCTCCTAACTAGAATTCAAAACTTCTAAAGTGCCTTGGTCAATGCATTTCAGTTTCATTGCAATAGCAAAGAATGACACATCCACTTCATGCTCCAAATTTAGCATTCTCATTAAAACCTTTCCTTATCACTTGAACTTTCTCCCCAAAGAGATAGACTGCATGAGTGGCATACTCACTAAAGAATGCATGATATTTACTCTGTAGAGATGCAATTACTGCCTATTATGACTAGTTATGATTTCATAACTAGTTGGACTTACTGAGTTGGATTCAAGTACATTTCTCCAGTATCTTTTCCTTCTACTTCCTTCAAAATTGCCAAACAGAGTGATCCATATTGTACTCATTTGACATGTCTAAAATATGCTAGTTTCTACTTGGTGATCAACACCTCAAAGGACCAGTCAGTCTTTATATTTTTCAAGAATTAATAACGGATTCTTCTTGCAATCCATGGTTCTCTTAGCAACCCTCTCCAACTCTGTAATTTGAAGACACTTTCTTCTCTCAATTCTAGTTTTCATAATTATTTATTACTGGAAATACCAAGATTTTATTTATGACCTATATTCTCACAGAAACATTCTTCTTTTGTCCCTGTCTTCTTCCGTAGGATTAATCTCTTTTTTACTTCCACAACATGTTTCACCTTTGTCTGTTCATAAGTCCTAAAACACAAAACTGCCTATCACCACCACTTCTTGATCAGTCACTGAAATTCAATTTCATGTAGTCTGAAATTATTCTTGTCTCCTTAATATTTAACATTAAATCATACATTTCACTTTCCATTTTTGCCATCATAATGAGCTCTTCTAACTCTTTTACTTTCAATCTGTCAAACTGCTTATTATTTCAGCTTTCTACTTTGATTTTAAAGTATCTCATCTCTTCCAATCCTTCTATCTCTATAATATACCTGCTGAATTATCAGATATATAGGAATCCTTATCTCATTCCCTTCCTTATTATTAACCATTCTGCTTCTCCACATTTAATTATTCTACAAGCTTCTTGTTTATTATTAAAAATCCAAAGGATAATTAAGGGTTCCAAGATGTTAATTAATTTTAGAAGATATCACATTCTGGCATAGTTTTGGAAAACTCTTCTTGTAGTCAATAAAGCAAGTGCAAATTTCTTACTTCTATTATCTCTGTCTCTCCATTATCCATCTTTTGTGAATGATGTGATCTCCTGTTCTCTGCTCTCTTTTTTAAAAAATGAATCTGCTTGTTTGTTTGGCCTTCTTATCTCCATATATGGCACTGTTTTTCTTAGTAAGAATTGAAGCAAAACATTCAACGGTTTAATAATAATTCACCATATAAAAAAGAACAGGCTGGGATGCTATTACTATTACCATCATCCATTTCAGACAGTTTAGGAAAGTGGGTGAGATGGAATTTATTTTCTTTTATAATTGTCTTTGTCGCCTGGAGAATAAGAAGTGGCTGAATGCAAAAAGGCCAGTTTGTATGAAAATGCAAGATTTGAGGATTTTAATACAAAAAATAATAAAGCAACTGGAATGTTCATGCTTTAAGAATAAAAAGTGCAAATTGATTTGAGTATTGAAATTATTTTTCCTCTCATTAATTTATCTTTCATTCTTGGATTATGATCTGTCTGGAGGTAAAGACAGGGCAAACAATTTCTGTGACCATCATGTCTGAGTCCTTCTCTCTCAACCTTTTGATGAATCATTATTTCTGTTGAGGATTGTTATGTATGTCCCCCTTCCCTTTTTGAATGTCTTAAATCATTCCTCCAGTACTGTGATTAAGAAAAGAAGAACATTTGGAACCTAGGCATGTCTATCTTTTCTTCTCTGCCTTCAGGCCATGATAGGCACAGTTTAATATCAATCCAAGGATTCTGATATGATGAGAAGCCAGGGATATCTTCTCTATGCCAGTAATCTTTAGATACGCAAGGCCCAGAGGCTTGTCCTAGAGCCCTCCCAGCAGCTATTTGCACACATCCCAGTTGATTGCAGAATCCATTCTTCACTACTTCTAAACTCAGAGGAGAATCTCTAAGTGAGCTCTATTGGGGTTCTTCTTGATTAATACTAGTGCAAAGGCAAACTCCATGGAAAGGTAGAGCCTTTTAATGCAACATTCACATTGCTGCAGGAAACCTTGGGCCAGGAAACCTGCCTTTAGGGAAATGCTTCTAATTAAGGACTCTTTAAGAATCTACCACTCAGTGAAAGTGAATGTTAAGTGCCTAAAGCAAGAGGTGGGGGCTGGATGGCTTCCTGAGAGCTCCATTCCTATTACATCAACTATTTAACAGGTGAAGCTTGAAAAAGATTCAAGAAGCTACTTCTATGTTAACTTTATTTAAAAGCTCTCTTTCTGATGATTTGAATTGTCTCCTGCAGAGCAACCATCACAATATTTTGTCAGTCTACAAAAAAATGACCTTAGTAAAAGCACATATTCTGAACAAAGCAGAAGATAAAGGGAAAAGAGTTCAGCATAGAAGCAGCAGCGGATCATTCAACTCTATTAATATTTGTGCATTGTGCTATTTACCAGAACCTAATTATTCATTTGAAGCAATGCTCTAGATTTGTCTAGAAACTTTGGTATCAGTGTTCACTCTAGATGGGGTTGTATGCCTCATAAAAGAGTAGGTCCGTGACTTGGAAGTTGTCCTAGGTTCATGGTTCCTGTGGCCAGGAAACCTTTTATCTAGATCTATTTGGTGGACCAGGGGACATGGTGGCTCAGGGCTAAGTCACGGAGCTTGTCAATCAGGAAGGTCGGCAATTCAGTGGTTTGAATCCCTAATGCCGTGTAACAGAGTGAGCTCCAGTTACTTGTCGCAGCTTCTGCCAACCTAGCTGTTCGAAAGCAGGTAAAAATGCAAGTAAAATATAGGGACCACCTTTGGTAGGAAGATAAAAGCATTCTGTGTGTCTTCGGTGTTTAGTCATGCCAGTCACATGACCATGGAGATGTCTTTGGACAGTGCTGGCTCTTCGGTTTGGAAACGGAGATGAGCACCACACCCTAGAGTCAACGACTAGCACGTATGTGTGAGGGAACCTTTACCTTTATCTGGTATACCAATGTGTTACTTGGTAGAGGCAATACTAGCCTGCCCTTACCATCCTGTGTCCACTACTGTAAAATGGTCTATATGTGGCTGTCTCTGAAGACAGTCGTAAAACTACAACTGGTACAGAATACAGCTGGAGTTGAAAAGGTAACATTGGTTTCCTATGCTTCTGTGTCCCATTAAAAAGTTGCATAATGTACTGCCAGGTTATATCAGGGACTTTCTTATCCAAAATTATCCTGGCTGTATTATAGAGAATTGAGAGATGGCTGATTCAAGTTCCAGCAGTGTTAGAGGTAAATGGTCAGAAGGCAAGGATTCTCCATGATTGCTTCACATTGAGGAATACAAGTTAAGTCAAAGCCTTTATTGTCATTGTACATCATGTATACAACAAAATTGGTTGTATACATGAAGTTACAATGTTAAATTGCACAGCTCCAATAATACAAGCTGACCCTTTTAATCTTGGCATTCCAGAACACTCTGAAGACTATCCTTTTCAGATGAGCATTTAATCATTGAGAGTGATTGCACAACCATTTTTAGTTAGCTTGTAATGCATAAATTTGTTAAGTTGCTATTCATAAATATATCCACGAATCAATGAATGGGATGGTCTAAAAATGTTGTTAAAGTAGACTCGTCTCTACTCAGATGTGGTTTCATTCTGAAATTTAGAAACACAAGCAAATACTTTATTCTAATTAATTCAGTTCTAATCCTATTACAATGTAAACTATCTAAGTGCTGTAGGCTGATGATCATGTTTCACACAAAAGTTGTGTTTGTCATATTACATGGTGAATGTCTATGGAGATTCTCAGTCATCCAGGTCATGGTTGTCCCAAAGGTGCTTTTTCAAGAGGCAACTAGACTTTCTGTTTTTTTTTGTTTTTTTTACTTTGAATACATTTTGCTTCTCATTCAAGAAGCTTCTTCATCTTCTTGGATGAGAAGGCAAATGTCTTCAAAGAAAAACCAGAAAATTCAGTTGCCTCTTGAAAAAGTACCTTTGGGACATGGATTGGTGAATGTTTATTTCTAAATGGCTAACAATGATCCAACATACAGTGACAGTCAGCAGTGGTTCAGAATTATAGATCCTATCATTTCAATTTTCCAAAAATTGCAACAAACACAAATTTGCAGTAGCTTCACAGTAGCTTGGCTAAGCATGTTTTAGCTACCTTTTTAGTTATAAACTACACATATTTGATGTAAAGAATGCATCAAATTACATTCCTTTTCATTACTGACAACCAACTTTATTACTCTGTATTTCTGTCTATGTACAGTGGTACCTTTGTACTCTACTGCTTTGAAACTCATTGAATTTGGTATTCAATGCATTTTGACATGAAAATTTTCTCTCAATACTTATTGTCTACTTAGTACTCAATGTACAAGCTAGAAACTGTCCATGTTGGCTGCCTTGAGACTCGTTATATTATACTTTATGGGTATTCATCATTTTTTTAACTCAACCCATCTTCTGGAACCAATTAATGATGAATACTGAGGTACCACTCAGTGTATATGTCAGTGGTGGGTTCCGGATCCCGGTGCAACTGGCGCGATGCAACGGGGCCTGGTGTCCACTACATGAATGCACGTACACGCACGTAGCACGTGCATGCATGCTTACTGTCTGCAAAGCTTGCGACGCGTCCGCAATGCTTCAGCTGCTCGGTGGAGCGTCCCACAGGTGCTGTACGCTCCGTGCACATGTGCCGAAGCCCCGAAGAGCTCAAATACAGGTAAGGACAGTGGGCGGGGAGGTGGTCCCTCTGGAGCACTGTACCGGAACGGTACCCAGTGCTCTCAAAAGGGCGTACTGGTCGTAACCCACCACTGGTATATGTGTATATGTATCCCACAATTAATCCTGTTTTCCCTATATTAATTATGTATCAATCTCCATAGTTCTGGTGTATGTATATGTACACACACACACAAATATCGCAGAGGTAGGTTGCCAAATTTTTTATTACCAGTTTGAGCGCACTCCTGCACGCACTCACGCACAGAAACGTCCAGGTGGGTGGGCAGAGCCTCCCACTGCCGCTACTACCTGTTCGGCCAATCCGGGCCAAACCAGGAGCAACCCACTTCTGACATGCTGGGTACATATGAAATATCACTGTAACTAAAGAAGCAATGTGTGGGGCTCCCTGGAAAGCTCCTGTTACTTTTTTTTTTTTAACCTTCCAACAAAGATATCTAAAAAAGATAGTAACATGGAGGTTTGATGTGTATGTTTTTCTTATATAGTCAACACATTCACTTTTGTTTTTAAATTTTATTGAGAATTCCAGCTAGGTAATACATCCTAGCCAATTTATCTTGAGTACAAAAAGCCAAGCAGAGTCAGTTAGAATGATGAATATGGTAAATTCAAGAAAACAGGAGTGGTTTCTAGTATTGTTTCTCGCATACAAGATGTTGGTCCTATTAGATTCAGCCTAGTAGAGAGAAATTTACCAAGTTCTTATTCATGAAAAACCTATTCTGAGTTACTGTATCTTCAGGAGGCATCCTACTTTTCAGGCAGGTTTTGTTCAACTGTTGGTTGATTAATACATTCTCTTGTATACTTTGTAATGTTTTTGGTTACCGCCAAGTGACAGTATGTAACAGTATTTATTCATTTTGGAAATCATCAGATATACTGTACATAGTCAAGTCTTATTCTAAGGAATGCAAACCCTCTATTGGAAATTGAATCAACAGACCAGTACTTTGTTGTTGTGTTACAGTGCAATAATCTATGCATTTGATTCCTGGTAGAGGGTCTGAATTCCACAGAACAATATGATGCTACATATGTACAACCTCTATCATGCAAATTCTTTAGAACTGGGCAGTGGCTTGCCTAGTAACTCAGTTCCAGAAGGAGACCCTCAATGGTGGCTAACAATAATTTGCTGTTCTAGATTTTGCTTAGCAGAAAAATGTGTGTGTGTATGTGTGTGTATGTGTATGTATGTGTGTGTGTAGGACAGAGCTCTCAAATTCCCGCCCCGCAGGCCAAATGTGTCACATGTTGACCCCGCCGGTTTAGTGAAGGGGGAGAAAGTCTCAATATGTCACCTGACGCCGCTGTGACGAATTGAGTTTTAGACACCCCCACTCCCAAAATAAACCTGGCTTCTTCTTCCTAGTAGGATTTGAGATAGCCATTAGCGCAGCTTAATATCACTTTGAGTTTGAGTTGAGTTTTGAGTTGCGTTTATTTATAGGCCGCCCTTTTCCCTGAGGGGACTCAGGGCGGCTAACAACTTATATGGGAGGGGAAGACATACAATAACATAAAAACACAGTATATAATTAAAATCAAGCAACATTCATTCAACATTCGGGTGGGGGGAAATTATGGTCTTTACCCCCAGGCCTGGTGGGATAGCCAGATCTTGAGGGCTGTGCGGAAGGTCTGAAGGGTGGTGAGGGTACGAATCTCCACGGGGAGATCGTTCCAGAGGGTCGGAGCTGCTACCGAAAAGGCTCTCCTCCGCGTAGTTGCCAGCCGACACTGGCTGGCAGATGGCACTCGGAGGAGGCCTAATCTGTGGGATCTTATGGGTCGAGAGGAGGTGATTGGTAGGAGGCGGTCTCCCACGTACGCAGATCCACTACCATGAAGGGCTTTGTAGGTAGTAAGAAGCACCTTGAAGCGCACACGGAGATCAACAGGTAGCCAGTGCAGCTCGCGGAGGATAGGTGTTATGTGGGTGAACCGAGGTGCACCCACAATCACTCGCGCGGCCGCATTCTGGACTAACTGAAGCCGCTGGATGCTCTTCAAGGGCAGCCCCATGTAGAGCACATTGCAGTATTCCAGCCTAGAGGTCACGAGGGCGCGAGTGACTGTTGTGAGAGCCTCCCGATTCAGGTAGGGTCGCAACTGGCGCACCAGGCGAACCTGGGCAAATGCCCCCCTGGTCACAGCCGACAGGTGGTGATCAAAGGTCAGCTGTGGATCCAGGAGGACTCCCAAGTTGCGAACCCTGTCTGAGGGGTGTAAAATTTGGCCCCCCAGCCTGAGCGTTGGAACACTAACCAAATTTTTGGGAGGGAAACACAACAGCCACTCGGTCTTTTCTGGGTTGAGTACAAGCTTGTTAGCCCTCATCCAGTCCCTAACGGCCTCGAGACCCTGGTTCATCACGTTCACCGCTTCATTGAGTTGGCACGGGGCGGACAGATACAGCTGCGTATCGTCCGCATATTGGTGGTATCTTATCCCGTGCCTCCGAATGATCTCGCCCAGCGGTTTCATTTCAATTGCCAGCTCGGCTACCGACTTTGGAGGTACAGATGGCTTGAGTGCCAGCCACATTTTGCTTATTTCCATCTCCCACTTTTTGGAAGCTGGATTTTTAACTAGCTTGCCTGATGTAAAAAAAAATATTACAACACTGAAAGGTGGAACAATATGGCAAATCTTTAATTAATATTTTAAATAAGAATTTTGTCTGTGTAAACTATTATGGTGAATGTGGCTGTGTTCCTTTTTATGTAGAAAAAAGCATGGGTCAAAAAACATGGGTCTAAAAGACTATTTTACCAGAGGAAGAAAGAAGAAGAAGAAAACATACTGTTGCATAAATAGATGGAGGGGAATAGGGAAAGACACAAATCAACATATATTTATAGCAAGCAATAAGGAAAGACAGAATTGAACCTGTTTAAGCTTATGCAACAGAAATTCCAGACTTATTGCTCAGTCAAAAGAGAAAAGTAATTCTAATATATATGATCAAACTTAAAAAAGTTTTTTTTAAAGAACAGCTTTATGGTATAGGATGCTGCTGCAAGCAAAATATTAAGCTTGTTTTCACAACCAGAAACCTATGAACCAAAGGTACTGGTCTAACAATGGCTGCTACTATATGCCAAAGCATTGGACTCTCCAGGATTCTGCCTGCAGACAGAAATCAAATAATGTGGAGGAAGTGGACCAGTGGTGGGATGCTGCCAGTTTAACAACCAGTTTGGTGAGCGCACTTCCCTAAAGCGCTTGAAAGCAGCGCTGAAAATGGAGCATTTAGAAGCTCAGCTGCTTATCTTCCAAGTCAGCAATGGTAAGTAGAACAGCGAAGTGGGGGAATCAGCTGTGCCGAGTGATTGAGGTGAGCTAGAAAGCAGGAAATAAAGGACAGGATAGGACAGGGGAGGGTGGGCAGAACTACTGGTTCGCCCGAACCAATGCAAACCGGCTGAGTACTACCTCTGAGGTGGACTATGTAATTTTCACATTCTTTGAAGCCAAGTGGGAAGGTTGATAAGTGGGCACAGATGAATTTCAATGGAGATATGGGAGAAATAAGATGATAGGCCATACGTATCAGCCTCACTACGTAGATGAGACCAAGAATTCAACTCTGTAGCTTTAGGAAGCTAAAACTACTTTGGGCTATAATAACCCAATCATGCAAGTCTGGTGTTGCTGCGTCTCCTTGTCTTTCTTATATTTCAGTGAATTTGGAAGGCATCTGCCTGAGCCATTTCTGAATGTTAATGGAATGTATGGATAACTTTGAGGGATGAAAGAAAGAGAGGCTGCCTAGGAAACATTCAGACAAGAGGAGGGGGCTCCAAAGTCTTAATGATCAGAGAAAGTAAATTAAAAAAGGTCTGTCCCAATTGATCAGATGGTTAAAAGTGATAGTGTAAGTTTGCATCTTCAGACTTGGAAGATTCTGTTAATGTAGCCTTACAATAAAGTAGGTTTAGCTCATCTAGACATGTTTCCTGTTTGGTTTTACTTGGGAGGGAGGGCTGACAAATCTAGACTTAAAAAAATGCTTGATCCCGTTATACCTAGAAATGTTTCTGTATATTTCCATCAATGTGACCTTCCTTGCTCTCTACAATACCCAAAATTACATGAGAACGCTTGTGCTTTACAAAATGGGATTACCCCTTCATCTCTCATCTCTTCTTCTCTTGAAGGGCCCTACAATATATCTGGCAAAAGATCTTCAGACTTCACAAGTGGATTTGGAGAGGGTAGAAATGGCAGATTTTTATTTATCAGCAATAACCTTTCCGCTGATACAAAGAAATTATTGGATATCCTTTGCTGATAGGTAAGCGGGCAGGCAGAAAGACAGTTATAAATAGATATCTTAATGTAGTAAGAATGGCCCCTTCAGGAAATTAGTGAAAATTTAGTTCTTCCAAGAAGCAATCTCGGCTATATCCCTGTAATTATGTCTCCTGGGGAGGAATTAATTTTAGTATTTTGAGTATCTTTCTCAGCTTTATGTTATTATTTATATTATTATAACAAATGATTTCTTTTTAAATTGCTTCATATTGTTTTTAACTGCAATTATATACTGGGGAATTCTATATCACTCTGAGTTGTATTATTGGAACAAGCTAGAAACCCTGTTTAAATTTTTTTTCTTACATTTGATAATTTTTGCAGAAAAAACATGGGAAGGAGATGAATGGAAACATTTAGGATGTTAGTCAGTTAAAGTGTAATTGATCAACCCATTTATTTTTCATATGTTTTAAAAATAAAAATGTAGAAATCAAAATGTACAGCATCTTGTGCACATCTGTTAGATAAGAAATGTGATTCTTTAGATTCTCCAAATTTTATGTTCCCAGCTAAATTAGTAATCAGTTATTTACAGGAAGGTATGGGCAATGTTACCACTACTGCCAAATATTTAAAGGTGACATAGGCAAGGTAAAGGTTCCCCTCACACATATGTGCTAGTCGAGCCTGACTCTAGGGAGCAGTGCTCATCTCTGTTTCAAAACCAAAGAGCCAGCACTGTTTGAAGATGTCTCCGTGCTCATGTGGCCGGCATGACTAAATGTCAAAGGTGCATGAAACGCTGTTACCTTCCCACCAAAGGTGATTCCTATTTTTCTACTTGCATTTTTACATGCTTTCGAACTTCTAGGTTGGCAGATGCTGGAGAAAGTAACAGGAACTCACTCCGTTATGCAGCCCTAGGGATTCAAACTGCTGAACTGCCGACCTTTCTAATCGACAAGCTCAGCATCTTAACCACTGAGTCACCATATCCCAAAAGGCAACATGTAAATCTTTAAATATATAAAAGCCACCAATAATTTATTTATATCCCTGATTTCATGATTTATATCCCCCTTTCAGGATAGCAATTCTCCAAAGCTGCCTACAAGTACTATAAACAACTGAAAACAAAATACAAGAAATAAGCTGCTAGGGAACTCCTCAGAACACCTATAAGGATATCAGCCTAAAGGGAGGCAATCTTCTAGCAGAATCCATGTTTTTATGGTGGTTGTCACTCACCTTTCTCCTGCTCTGATGTAGGAAATTAGCAATAATGTATTCAAGGAAGAATAATAGCCAGCTTCAACATAAGAGTAACACATTTTGTTTCTACTGACTTGAGCCCAAGGCATTTTCTGAAATGAAGACAATTGACCTGCATTGAAGGTGGGCAGCTTGGCATGGAATATTGAGATGTACCACTTAAGAGAATAAGAAGTTTATCACAGGATGGAGAGACGGGGAGGGGGGGCTGTTCTGGGCAATTAGCATCAGTAAGTTCCAGTATACTAATCAACTCTATCCCTTCCCTTAGAGAGAAACCAAGAGATAAGCAATAATAATAGCCAGAATAATAAGAATAGTCAGAAAAATGGGCAATTGTTATATCAGCTTGTAAGATAGCAAGCTTTGCAGATTTGCAGATAATTAAATTTGGTTTCTCAGTGTATTTAAATAGATTGGAATGCAAGAGAGCTTCAGTAATTCTTATTCGTGTTTACAAACTACAATATTTTACTCTGCTGAGACCAACTATTTTCCTTTAAGAACACAAAATTAATCATGTCAAAATTTCATATCCCCTGGAATAAATGTTTTTAATATATAAATACCAGCTCCTTAGTCACACACAAGATAACTGGATGAAATTAATAGCTGCAATATCGACCCCTTATCGCTGGGGAAAGAATTTCCCTACTGAATTGGTAGCACAGAGTTTGGGACCACACATTGATGTTTGAATTTAAAAATGTAATTTGTCTGTAAAAAGAGATAATGTTTATATAAAAGTTATAAATTTATTTGCTGCTGACTGAGAAGACACATTCAAAAAGTGTATATTCATACATAAACTTTGTTATAATGGGAAAAACAGGCTTTAATTTACATTGCAAAACTATCACTTGATTTATTCTGTTCCCAAAATCATTTTCAATCTTTCTTGAAAAGGTCTGGTCCTAGATATTTATTATCTTGTTCAAATTTGCACTCTAAGCAACATATTTTATTAACCTCTTTACATTCTGATTTCTAGTTGTCTGTTTTGCTATAAATCACAGCGGATTAAAAGATAAAATATTGCATTGATAAAAAAAAAAGACCTGATGGAATAGCAAGTTGGTTAAAGATAATTTCCAGAAGAAAAGATTTTGCAGGTCAGAAAAGTTAATAATTAAACTAAAGAGAAATAAGAGCCAAAATAATTGTTCTGAAAGCAGAATAGTTCTGTTAATGCAAAGAAAAAGTAAAAATAGTTTTAGATTATAACATACTTTGACAAGAGGGAAGTTCAAAATCAAGAATTATTTTTACGTTAGAGAAAGCAAGTATTACTACAGGTAGTCCTTGATTTACAACAGTTCATTTAGTGACAGTTCAAAGTTACAAAGGCACTGAAAAAAGTGACCTTTTCAGTTACAACCTCTGCAGCATCCCCCATGATCATGTGATCAAAATTCAAATGCTTGGCAACTGGTTCATATTTATGACCATTGCTTTGTCCCCAGGCCATGTGATCACCTTTTGCACCCTTCTGACAAGCAAAGTCAATGGGGAAGCCAGATTCACTTAACAATCAGGTTACTAACTTATCAACTGCAGTGACTCATTTAACAACTGAGGCAAGAAAGGTCGTAAAACTGGGCAAAACTCAGTTAACAAATGTCTCACTTAAAAACAGAAATGCAGGGGCTTAATTGTGATTGTAAGCCAAGGATTAACTGTATTATGTTAGAAAGTATTTACCTCATAATAGTGGATGCTTGGAACAGGGGTGGGTTCCTGTACCAGTTGATACCAGTTTCCAGCTCGCGTGCCACACATTGCTCACGCATCTACATTTGACTGAACATTGTTCTGTGCATGCACAGAAACATGCCCGCAATGGCATAAGAGACCAGGAAACTGGTTCGGGGGCATGGCCAGCCTGGATCATTGCTGGTTCTGTGAACCAGGCAAGATCACCGCTACCGGTTTGGCCGAACCAGGCTGAACTGGGAGCAACCCACCTTTGGCTTGGAACCATATTCCAGTGGAGATAGTGGGCCAGTTGTCATTACGTCAGCTTAAACATGCTTGGGATAAGCACATATCTTATCATCCATCAATTTGTTTTAAAAATAAAATAAAGACAGAAAGAAAAATATTAAAAATTAAAAATAAATTAAAAAGAAAATGACAACAAGAAAAAAAAAATCAAAGAGCAGATTTGGGGAATCTTTTTCTGCCATCAGTTTTCTATGTTTCTGTAATATGAAGTTTAAATAATCTATTCTTGGAAATAGTTCAAATCCATGGTTCTTCCTAAAGCATGTAAAATTAGGCTCTAAATTTGAAATCATCCATCCAGAAAAATTAGGTATACAATCAGCGTTTCACCCTGATCTGTATTAGATAATTAATATTTATTATGATATAATTATGTCATAGAGGAGTTTGTTTTCCTAATCTAAATCAATCCTGACTATTCTTTGGAAGGACAGCTACAGGAGCTGAAGTTCAAATACTTTGGCTACCAAATGAGAAGAGAGGACTTCATTGGAAAAGATCCTGATGTTGGGAAAGATGGATGGTCAAAGAAGATGATGAGATGGCTAGATATTGTCATTGACACAATGAAAATGAATTTAGGCAAACTCCAGGAGTCAGTGGAGGATGAGGGTTTGTCTAGCATGCTATTGTCAATAGGGTTGCAAAAAGTTGGATGCAACTGAACAACAAGAGATTGTTTATCAGAAATACAGATTTGTTAATATACATATACAGCTTGAAAGCTGAAAGGTTGTGGATGAGATTTGCTGTTGAGTCACCAACATGATGTATTGTTTGTGGACTCAAGGGGTGAAATGCAATTAGAATCTAGGCCAAGAGTGTGATGATTCAGAGACTGGAGAAGGAAACAACTTTAGCCACACGTTTTGTTCCCAAACACTCTGCAAGGCCAGCATGGGAAACCTCAAAACATTAAGCATCCTATTTGTTCTTTCCCCCCCCTGACTTTTTCCCTACCTTTGTTGTAGTTCCCACTCACCTAAAATCACTCTGTTGCACCTTTGTTGCCATTTCACAGAACTATATGCTTAGAGCAGGGGTCATGACAACTATAGGCCAGAGCAGTATTTGTTTGTGTGTGTGTGTGTGTGTGTGTGTGTTTGTGTGTAAAAAGGTCGTGTCTATGTAGGCAAAGCAAGGAAGGTGTTCAAACTCCCTCTCGTTTTGCCTGGACAAGCCCACTGCAGGCACAGACTTGCTTAGAAGTGGGTGTTGCGCTATAGCTAAGCATGGCAGGCTAGCTATTTGTCAAAACAATAGTTTTGCACTAACTGATTTTCATATACAATGTATCCAACATTCAGCATTCTTTCCATTGTGTTAAATTTCTAGCCTTTCAAGATGCAGACGTTTCTCTGAACATTAAGAGCAAAGGCTGATCAATCTAATTGGGAGTGCTGATAAAAGTAAGCCTAAATTGAGCAAGTATGATGAAAGTTACACATCTTTTTGTAAGTACCCTTATATATTTCTTTTTTCCTTAACCCCCTTGGGGATCAATACTTCAAACTCATGTATTATTTTTAAAGGGTTGCACTCTCTGAGAACCTCTGGCTTAGGGAATACTATCTAAGATTTGTATTTTAACAAGGTGCTTCTGAAGACTTCAAATTCCTCTACCTAAGAAGAAAATAAGACTCAGATTTATTTCCTTCATAGGCAGTTGAGTGCCAGGGCAATGCCACAGAATTTCTAGGAAAACCACAGCTCTCCAATTAGTTGAACAGGGATTGTAGGAAAAAGAATGGGTGAAGAGCCGAGCAATGTCCCAGCCATGTTCAGCAGCACTTGCTAGGCACACCTGCTGCCTGGGAACAAATGCCCTTGCTTGCTTGCTGGCCAGCTTGACTGAAGAGCAGTTTGCTTGTTAGAAAATGCAATGCTTTTCCCTCTGTGAGTCAAGTTGGCTGTTTCTGGATTTACGCCAACCGCTTAAAATCAGTTCTGTTTGTTGATATAATTATGCAGCAGGCAAAAGTTAATGTCATATCAGTCTCAAAGTCCCAAGGCTTCTAACCCAATGAAAATGAATGTTGCAGCAGGTGCATCTTGCTCAAGTGAAAATCAAGAGAGAACAAATAAGGATGGTTGGATAAGAAAGCATCTGCCTGATCCCCCTCCAGCTTGGTTGGTAACTGGAGAAATGCACCCTGCACAGCTGGATATGTTCCCTTTCCTATGTTAGCTTTATCGAATGTATCCACCTGGAAGATTTTTGTTTTAAATCCAGCAAGATGTTAACATATATGGAGACAATTAAACCCGGCCTCATGGCTGATGATATTTTGAAAGGTTAACCAGACTTCCTGTTGATGTCTCAGTCTTTGGCACTTAAATACTGCAAACAAGCCAAAGAAAACTATATGCCATCTCAAAAGAATTGTCCTCTTATTACACCAATTTGAAACAAAAGCTAGAGAAAGCTTTTTAGTATATGATCCACAAGGGAGAAAGTAGAAAACTGGACTGGTAAAGACCCAGCTTATGCTTTTTGTGATACTCAACAATACAGTATATTCCATTGACACTGCTCGGTTAAATAGCTGGAGGATAAAGTGAGAATATTCTGGAAACATTTGATAATTCCTAAGGCTTTGAAAAGCACTGGAAAGAGCTTTAATGTTCTTTCAATGGTTCTTTCATCTAAATTTCCAGATATGCACAAAGAAATGTGATCTAGTTTTTTTCAGCAACTATCTATGGTAAACCACCATCAAGCTATGTCTGGAAATGCTCAGAATTGGTAACTACTGCAGAAGCATTCATGGTCTCATCACCATCAATCCCATGAGTATGTTCAGATGTATGCTTCCAAAAACTACTTCCCAAGAGGCTCAATCTTTGCCTACATTCAAGATACCTCACTTCTCTACCTCTTTGATAAGGCCTAGAAAACAGGCAAACGCTGTGGTGCGGCAGTGGTAAGAATGCACTACTGCAGGCAAACTCTACCCACAATCAGGAGTTTGATCTTGACCAGGTCAAGGATGACTCAGTCTTCCATTCTTCTAAGGTGAATAAAATGAAGAACCAGACTGTTGGGTGCAACATGCTGACATTTGTAAACCACTCAGAAAGTGCTGTAAAGCACTGTGCAATGGGATATAAGTCTAAGTGCTAAGTGTTAAAAGCAATATGGGAATTTTCAGTTCGCACGCAACCCAAGTGGCAGCAGCGGGTGTGTGTCGAATAAAAATATTTGCCTGGCATGTTCAAATGTCTTAGAACTTCCTCCAGAGACCAATGTCCACCAATGAAAGAGAGATTCTGAGGTATAATGTTTCATAGGAATTTCCTGTATGTTTTATTTTATATCCTGCTACACACTGTGCAAAAAAAGGCTGGCAGCCTCTTGAGGAGAATTGAAACATGTTTCATAATACATGAAATGGCCCTTATTGGGTAAACTTCTGTGTATTTTTATCTTCCTCTGCAATTTCCCTTGGCTTGTTTTCCATGGTGCACCTGCTTTCTGATTGTAGTTACCTCAGCAGGCCAACATCATACTGGGAGAGAGGATGATGGGAAGATAGTTCTGTTTTTTTTTAACGGGGCATTTATACTTCTATGCACCTGTTCTTAAGTTCAGCCCACTAACTTAATCTTTTGGGTGGAAAAGCAAATCTACCAGTAGATAGATTGTAATTGGGCTTCATGCATAAACTCATGAGGGGAAAAAACTATTCTGCCTTGTAGGATTGCCTGGCAAAGAAAACAAGTGATGCCCATATACAGGGAGGACAAAATTGAAAACTTTATTTTAAAAAATAAGGAAGGGAAAAAGTGATCTGAACCACAAGTCACCTGTAAACACATAACAAGCTGCACATCCTATTCAGTGGTGGGATTCAAAAATAGCAATAGCAATAGCAATAGCAGTAGACTTATATACCGCTTCATAGACCTTTCAGGCCTCTCTAAGCGGTTTACAGAGAGTCAGCATATTGCCCCCAACAATCTGGGTCCTCATTTTACCCACCTCGGAAGGATGGAAGGCTGAGTCAACCCTGAGCCGGTGAGATTTGAACCGCTGACCTGCTGATCTAGCAGTAGCCTGCAGTGCTGCATTTAACCACTGCGCCACCTTGGCTCTTAAAAAAAAGTACTACATGGCTTGGTGGGTGTGGTATGGCTTGGTGGGCATGTCTTAGTGGGCATGGCAGGGGAAGGTTACTGCAAAATCCCCATTTCCTCCTGATCAGCTGGGACTCAGGAGGCAGAGAATAGGTGGGGGTGGGGCCAGTCCGAGGTGGTATTTACTGGTTCTACGAACTACTCATAATTTCCGCTACCAGTTCTCCAGAACTGGTCAGAACCTGCTGAATACCACCTCTGATCCTATTCTGGAGGTGGGAGATTATTGGAATGGAGGCCCAGCAATCTGGAAGGGAAATCTGACAGGAAGGATAACAGAAACCAGGAATCTTCTAGGATCCTAATTTTAAAGTAGCAGTGCTATAAACATGATTTTTCTTTGAAAACAGGTCAGGATGGAATATTGGGAACAAATGCCAAGGCCAACAGCAATGTTTCAGGGAGACTGAATCAAGCAGGACAGCATTTAATACTGAGGCAAATTGGAGCCTTTGACTTCAGTTTATTTGGATTTCCCCTCTTTTTTTCTACAGGGGTCTGTGTGGGAGATGGGTCAAAAAAATTTTTTAAATCTGAAACCTAGATATTATTATTGTTGCTCAGCCAGTGAACCAGATGTTGAGGCTGGATTTGGCACTCTTGTCAATATATTGAGTCCTTCCCAAGGATGTGAGATAGGCAGATGCTGCTGTTTAATAATATTAAAGATATTAGCAGGATGTAAGCTGTTCCAATTATTATGATTGCTTTCACAGTCAGCCAGATGTTGAGATTGGATTTTGCATTTTATCCACCTATCAAATCCTTCCAAGGATGTGGGGTATATAGATATTGTTGTTGTTGTGATGTTAAAGGTATGTTGCGGGATATCAGTTCTTCCAGGTAAGGCTACCTTTTGAAATTGATTGATGGAGGTTTTGTCATTCCTGATGGTGTTCAAGTGGTGCTCCAGATGTTTTGGGATTGCTTACTAATATTGGTACTATCTTTTCTTTCTTTTATCACAATTGTTCTACTTCCATTTGCAAGCCATTTTTGTATTACTACAATCAGAACATGTATGCAAAAAAATACAGATTCAACCATTTTTCTGATGTTTCCAAACCCTTTCTCCCGCTCTCCCATTAACTCAATAGAGGATGAAAATGAGACACCAAAAACATTCTGTGCACAGTAAATTTTATACTGGAAAGTAGTATATTGCAGAAAATAAAAGTTGAAAAAGACTTCTGGGTAGAAAGTAGGCTTACCTTAATTATTTCAGAATTTCTGTCTTGAGGCATTATTTTGGAATCTTATTGCTCTTATTTTTAAATGTAATCTTGTTACAGTATTGTGGGAAAGCAGCTCTGTTAAGACTGTGTTTGTTCAGAAGTCCCTTTTATACTTCAGGGAACTTCACAAGAGATCAACATAGTCATTTATATCAAAACAATCTTGCTCTCTCCCTGGGGAAGTACAGCAGGGGGCAGGAAAATGGAGAGAGAAGGATGCTTGTCTCAGATGAGACGGGGGGGGGGATATACACTGTAAGCTGTTCCTGAAATGGTTACCACAAAGTATTGAGCATTTCTAACACCTTAATATTTGTGTATATAAAGCTACAAAGGAAGAGAGCTTTGTTCTATGACCTGATTCCAACTTCTGCAAATTCCTCATGGAGCCAACCTCATTGCTTAAACTGTAATATCAGCACAGAAATGGAAAGCACTTACAGCAACCACACATTTACCACAACGAGCAATCAAAATGGGACAAGTCTAAACAAACTCTTAATAATCAGGAAGCATCTCTACAGGCTCAGAGCTATCATACTCCTTTGCAGAAATGATTACACACAGCCCTCATTAGCCATTAAACGAAGAAGCAAGTGCCTACGGCACCAAGGGAAAGAGGCTGCCATACAGCATTTTCCCCAAAACTGTCATGCCCTTAATTTTTTCACTGCCATTCTTCATTTTAGAGCAGGGGTAAGGAATAATGGTCCTTTTATGACTTGTGAACTTCAATTCCCAGAATTCCTGAGTCAGCCATGCTGACTCAGGAATTCTGGGAGTTGAAGTCCACAAGTCATAAAGGGGCCATCATTCCCCACCTTTGTTTTAGAGGTAGTGTTCAATTTACGACTACAGTTGGCCAGAATTTCCATTGCTAGGGAAAGGTGATGGTTAAGTGATGCCTGCTCAATTTTTTGCCATGATTTCCAAGTGAATTACAATAGTTGATAAGTGAATTATGAAATTGTTAAGCAAATCTGGCTTTCACTATTGATTGTGCTTGTCAGAAGCCAGCCAGGAAGATCGCAAATGGTTATGACATGACCCCCGAGACACTGCAGCCTTCATAAATGCATGCTTGTTGCCGACGGTTCGGATTTTGATCATGTTACTGTCGGGGGGCTGTGATGGTCATAAGTGAAAGAGCTGGTCATAAGTCACTTTTTTCAGTGTCATTGTAATTTCAAATGATGGCCAAGCAAATGGTTGTATTTGGAAACTACCTCTCCTGCGCTCTACATGGGGCAGCCCTTGAAGAGTATTCAGAGACTTCAACTCGTCCAGAATGCAGCCGCGCGAGCGATTGTGGGTGCACCTCGGTACACCCATGTTACACCTATCCTCCGCGAGCTGCACTGGCTACCAATCAGTCTCCGGATATGCTTCAAAGTGCTAGTCATAACTTATAAACCCCTTCATGGTATTGGATCTGGGTACTTGAGAGACTGCCTTCTGCCAATTACCTCCCAAAGACCCATTAGATCACACAGGGTTGGCCTCCTCCAGGTTCCGTCTATTAGCCAATGCCACCTGGCTACTACCCGGGGGAGGGCCTTCTCTGTGGCAGCTCCGGCCCTCTGGAACAAACTCCCCACAGGGATTCAGACCCTCACCTCTCTCCAGGCCTTCTGAAAAGCCGTCAAAACCTGGCTTTGCTGGCAGGCCTGGGGTTGATGAGTTCCCTCCCCTCTCGACTTGTATGGTTGCGTGATTCTTGCTCATTTTAAGTATCTGTATTCTGTTTTATGTTCCTCCTTTTCCCTTTTTGAATTGTTCGCCACCCTGAGTCCTTCCCGGAGAAGGGCGGCATACAAATAATAAAATTCAATTCAATTCAATTCAATTCATTTTGATATAATTGTCCTTATCTGCCCTATTCAGTTTAAATTTTTTCTTTGGCATGTCGACTTAATATTAAAAGCTTGGTTTGAAAGATTTTTAAAATGGAAAAATATGCTTTCAAGATCATGCAATTTCAGTAGAGATAATATCAACTCTTATTTTGCCTCACCATCTTGGTAGTTCTAAAGTAGTTTTCAATATATTTTGAATTAGCATTTTTCCACTTATAACAATTCTATTAAAATGCATTAAAAATGTTGAAAATGTGCATTCTTCCATTGCTTTAATAATACGTAAATAATTTGCTTATAAAGCTCACTGCTATTTTTAGCACTAAATGATTCCCCTCCCCCCAAAAAAAAGTTTACACTTAATAACTATTATAATAGTTGTGGGATATTGCCTAAGGGATGGTCTGGAAGAAAACTGGCTGTTTAATTTCTTAGTTCATCTTCAGCTCTTATTGAATCTTAATATCTTGCCAGTTAAGCTATGAAAGGGCCACGAGCATCATTATTGGGCTGTGATTAGGCATAAATTGGTCTTAATACAGCCCAGATTATAAAGGCGAGATTTCATAAATTCTGAACTACATTCAAGTCCAAGAAATACAGATAGTCCTCAACTTGCTATCACAATCGAGCCCAAAATTTCACTTGCTAAGCGAGGCAGTGGTTAAGTCAGTTTTTCCCCATTTTATGACCTTTCTTTGAGGTTTGAGGTTTTATTAACATTTATAGGCCGCCCTTTTCCCTGAGGGGACTCAGGGCGGCTTACATAAAATCAAGGGGGGGGGGATATACAAACAGTAACGCAGACAAACATAAAATAAAATAATGAGCAACATTCATTCATCATTCGGGAGGGGGCAATTATCTTTGTCCCCAGGCCTGATGGGCTAGCCAGGTCTTAAGGGCTGTGCGGAAGGCCGTGACAGTGGTGAGGGTACGAATCTCCACGGGGAGATCGTTCCAAAGGGTCGGAGCTACTACTGAGAAGGCTCTCCTCCTTGTAATTGCCAGCCGGCACTGGCTGGCAGATGGAACTCGGAGGAGGCCCAATCTATGAGATCTAATTGGTCGCAGGGAGGTAATTGGCAGAAGGCGGTCTCTCAAGTACGCAGACCCACTACCATGGAGGGCTTTATGGGTGACAAGTAGCACCTTGAAGCGCACCCGGAGATCGACAGGTAGCCAGCGCAGCTCGCGGAGGATAGGTGTTATGTGGGTGAACCGAGGTGCACCCACAATCACTCGCGCGGCTGCGTTCTGGACTAGCTGAAGTCGCCGGATGCTCTTCAAGGGCAGCCCCATGTAGAGCACATTGCAGTATTCCAGCCTAGAGGTCACAAGGGCCCGAGTGACTGTTGTGAGAGCCTCCCGATTCAGGTAGGGTCGCAACTGGCGCACCAGGCGAACCTGGGCAAATGCCCCCCTGGTCACAGCCGTCTTGCCATAATTGTTAAATGAATTACTACAGTTGTTAAGTTAGCAACAGGTTGTTAACTGAATCTGACTTCCCCTTTGACTTTGCTATCACATGACTCTGGGACACTGCAACAATCCTAAATATGAACCACCATGGGCATGCTACAATGGTCGCAAGTGTGAAAAATGGTCATAAGTCACTTTTTTCAGTGCCATTGTAACTTCAAATAGTCACTAAACAAATGGTTATAAGTCGAGGACTACCTGTAAGACAGTTATTCCAATACCAGCACATAGTAGAATCAAATCACTTCAGATCAACTAATATGGAGGATGGGATAATTTCTCAGCTCAGTATCAGGACTATGTTTCTATGCATCGATGTTAGCATTACTATGAAAAATGACTGCATGAATACAGACAATTAATGTGTCAGCCTTTCAATGTAAATTAAACAGAAATCATGGCCAAATGTGTTGTTTCTACTTTAAGAGCCACTGTGGCGCAGTGGTTAGAGTGCAGTCCTGCAGGCTACTTCTGCTGCCTGCTGGCAGCCTACAATTTGGCAGTTCAAATCTCACCAGGCTCAAGGTTGACTCAGCCTTCTATCCTTCTGAAGTCGGTAAAATGAGGACCCAGATTGTTGGGGGCAATATGTTGACTTTGTAAACTGCTTAGAGAGGGCTGTAAAGCACCGTAAAGCGGTATATACTGTAAGTCTTAAATGCTATGGCTATTGTAAAGTTATATTAACAGAGTCTTGCAACTCTGAAAGTACATTTCTGCCGCCATTTCCTTTATAGCTGAAGAAATTGGCCAGGACCCCTTCTGAACTGCTTGGCCCCACCTACATTCCTGCTGTGAGCTAAGCTGCCTTTTATCTGATCGTTCCCTCAGCTGCATCTCTTCCTCTCCCTCCATCCCCTAAGGTCATCCCCACATATTGTTACATACTGCAACTGAAGAATGTATTTTAGAATGCATCAAATAAATGATGCAGAAACTGCTGGAGATTGGAGCTATGTGTAGCTGGTTCACAATTATCTCACCATGGATTATAATAATTATTAGAGGATGACATACCAGGAGCCAAAAAAGCCCAAATATTACTCAGTAATTGGTGTAGCTTAGTGAGCTCAGTTCTAGGGAAAGGGAATCATTCAATTTTATCAATCAAGGGCTCCATAGAGAGTCTTTAATTCCATTTCGGAATGCTCACAATTAATCCCCACGACTTCCAAAAATTGAATTTATACTTGCTAAAATGTGATTTCCCCCTCTTTATATACAACATTAGAACAACTAAGATTGCATTTCTTTTTTTTTTCTTTTTTTTTTTAGATTTTTGGCTTATCATATCCTGGGCTTGATGAGAAAAGGCGAAAGATATCAACAGCTATAAAAATATATCTGCTATCATCTAAAATGACCAGAACAGGAATTCCATGGTTTACTGTCCAATGCTTGGAGTGAACTATAGAAAACAGTGTGCTGTGCTTTATCACTGCCCTCTTCTATTATAAACTTTGCCTTTAGCATATGATACAGGTGGCTCTCAGGAATAGGACTCAGCTGCTTTTCTTTTAAAACAGACAAATATACACACTGGGCAGATGGCAGTTTGGCACTTGCTACTTCCACAAATGATTTTGTATTGCTTCTGGAAACAATGTCTGATTCTGCATCAGTTAACATCACTGGAGAATGCCTGGTCAATTTAAGGATTGAACTCTTATTCCTAAGGGGACCTTAAAGAACTAGATAGATCCAGAGGCGGGTTCCTCCCGGTCCAGTCTGGTACGCCAGGAGAGGTAGTGAAAATCTGTCATATCGGATACAAATTGGCCACGCCCACCCGGTCACCTGACTGTCAAGCCACACCCACAAAATAGGCCACACCCACATGATGGGTAGTAAAAAAAAATGAAACTCACCCCTGATAGTTTCCCTCTACTTGGATATTTCCTTTAAGACAATCAGTTTTGCATATCATTATCAAAATAATTTGATGGGAGGGAGTATTTTCTTACAAGGGCTATAATAGCAACTCACTTTCTTTGTCACTGAAGAAAAATCAGAATTCATGTTTTAGAGACTGGCTTACAAAATAATTACTTCTCTGAGCCTACTTCAAAGTGGTTATCTATGTGTATCAGAAAGAAAACAAGAGGCAGCTATTTAATTAAGTGGCAGCTGAAGAATTAAGGCTAATGCTAATTATTGTGGAAGGCACTTTATTTCCATAATAATCAGCATCAAGGGGAGAGGTTAGGAAAATCTGGAAAGCAATATCAGAATTACTGACTGATAGAGGTTCTCAAGCCATGTTTAGACTATGGGTCTGGTCATATTGCCTCGGATGGAGAGCTAAATCATGGTGGGTTAGAGTAGAGAAATCTAGCCATGGCCATTTGAAACTTCCCTGGATGAATAGAGTCACATCATTGTGCTACCTTCATCATCCCCAACAATCTGGGTCCTGTTTTTACCGATCTTGGAGTCAACCTTGAGCCGGTGGGATTTGAACTGCCAAACTGCTGGCTATCAGCAGTTAGCAGAAGTAGCTGCAGTACTGCACTTTAACCACCACGCCACCATGGCTCAAAGCTTTAAAGAGATATAGCGTAAATCCATTTATTTATTTCTTAGATTTGCCGCCCATCTTAGTTTGAGGCAACTCTGGGCAGCTTACAACATTAAAAGCCAATAAAACCATGAACAATAAATATTCTTAATAACAGTAATAAATTACAATTAAAAAGAAGGGGAGGAAGGGAGCATGATGTACATGGGGAGAGGTGGGGATCTTCTCTTAATACCTCAACCACCTTCAGTGTGAACCCCCCCTCCACCCGCAATTAGGCTCCCAACTGTCAGAGCCAGGTTTTCAGGCCCTTATAGAAGGTCAATAGGATAGGAGCAGATCTCACCTCAGGGATTGATTTACACCAGTCTTAATGGAATAAGAGATGCTATACCACCTCAAAATGTCTTAGCTTGCCTGCAAATTTCATCATATTCTGAAGAAGCAACAGACACACAGGTTTGTATTCTTTGCTTCTGGGTTCGATAGGAGAATGGCGCTCCATTTTTCAAAAATACAGTTTGATCTCTTGAATCTAATCCGATCACCAGATGGGACGTAACTATTTTTGAAATTGTCAATAGCCAGCCCTTCTCCCCCAAGTTACAGAAAGAACTCTGTATTGTGCATATGAATGGAGATTATTTGACAGGAAATCCCATCAACTATTATTACATGGATTTATACAGAGATAGGTGCTTTCCATAATAATATATTTACGTATAAGGCCTTTCGTTATTTATGTACACAGCATTTTAAAAAATTATTTTTGTTTACCCAAATAATTTTATGCAAATCTCTCAAGGATGCTTCCCTGCTATTCCATGATCATTTCCAGTGCTACCTCAGCAATTAAAAAGCTGAAGTGTTATATATTTCTTGTGGCAAACTTCAGTTAATATGACAATTTTTCCATCTCCTTTACAAAAAGAACATTGTGCTTAAATGGACTTCCAGTAAATGGTTCTATCCAAGTGTTGTATCTGCAGTTTAGAAATACCTTAGACTTAAAATAATGGACCAACATTATTCAAATCCCAGAATATCAGCAGATTCCATTCATTTACCTTTTTAAAACTATAAACCTGTCCCATAATTAGAGCTCTCTGAATGTTTTCCAATAAAACATACTTTAAAAAAAGAATAATTTTATTATTATTATTATTATTATTATAAAAACAATTACCTGAAAAACAAAACCACCATATATAAACTAAGCAAGTCTTTCAAAAACTAAAATAATGCAGGGATGAAACCCAGCAGGTTCTGACAGGTTCTGGAGAACCAGCAGTGGAAATTTTGAGTAGTTCGGAGAACCGGCAAATGTCATCTCTGGCTGGCCCCAAAGCAGGGTGGGAATGGAGATTTTGTAGTATCCTTCCCCTGCCACGCCCACCAAGCCACATCACGCCTACCAAGCCACGCCCACAAAACCGGTAGTAAAAAAAATGAAATTTCACCACTGAAATGATGTGAATTAAAATGCAATGAAAAGCTTCAGGATCCAATCTGCGACCTGAATTTAAGTCTTCCAAACTTTTGGACTCGTGCTGGAGCTCATCCTCAGGGAATCTCTCTGTAGTATATACTCTGCCACATTCTGTTAGAGAGAAGTTCCCTGAAGATGGGCTCCAGCATCAGTCCCAAAGCTGAGAAGACTAAACCTCTGGTCCCGGTGACTGACCTAGATTGGATCATGCAACATTATCCTGGGACACGTATATTTGCCTTCATTTGTAATGAAAAACTAGTTTAAAAGCCTAGGAAAACAGAAAGGCCTTCAAATGATCCTGGGTGCCGGTTGAACTTTCTGGGGAGAAAATGCCATGTCAGGAGTTACCAGTCAGAAAGGGATTACCTCTAAGAAAGACCAACAGCAAGTAATTACCAGCAAGTAATTATTCAAGGTGGGGGGAATTAACTAGTCTTGCAAACTAAGTACATGTTTGAAGTTTCAACCTGGTTTTCTACTATATACTTATGCAACAGAATTATCTCAGAGGTATCTGAAATTTAAAGTGATGGCAGGTTGCTTCTTGAAAGTTCATTCTATGTGCCCTCTGGGCATAAACAGCACTGCATTCTGCCAAAAGGAAAACAATTAGAGAACAATATATAATTAACCATTTGCATTTAAGAAGAATGGTTTGCAGTCTTCACAGAAATATACTGCAAAACGCTTATGCTGGAACGTTCCTATGTATCCATCCTGGAAATATAGCGACAGTACATTTAAATATTTAGTGTACAGGAAGTGAATCAATGCTTTGGCAATCTGCAGTCCATAAAGCATTCCAATTAGAGGAAATTTTATAAACATTAGCCAGTATTTTAATATGACGCTGCACTATGTGCTGTACGTGTTCATAGAAATAATAAACCAAGCTAGCTGTAGATGTATCCATAGCAGCTGGTCCATTTCTCTCCCCCTCCTGAAAAGCCATTCCCATTGTTACTAGCAATTTTGCAGCAGGCCAATGCAGTGTAATAAACTGTGAGGATGTCATCATGCCAATGCTGCAGTTACATACTCTAACTCTGAGTTAAAGTATGTAACAGACAGGTCTGTTGTGGCATTTGTGTCCTGACAATCATTTCCATGCTATCACTTCTCCCCTTCCTTGAGCAATCATGGCCTGCTTAAAAATCTCCGTGGACTGCTAATGGAGCACCCACAACTTCTGAAGTTGTTCCACTGGTTAATTATTCTCACTGTCAGGAAATTCCTCCTTATCTCTAGGTTGGTTCTCTTCTTGATTAGTTTCCATCCATTGCTTCTTATCCTGCTCTCGGGTGCTCTGGAGAATCTTCTTTGTGGCAGCCCCTCAAATATTGAAATACTGCTGTCATGTCCCCCTACTACTTATTTTTCATTAACGTAGACATACCTAATTCCTGCAACCGTTCTTCGTATGTTTAACTCTTGAGTCTCCTAATCATCATTGCTGCTCTTGTCTGCACCCTTTCTAGAGTCTCCATTTTTTTATATCATGGTGACTGAAACTGGTTGCAATATTCCAAAGTGTAGTCTTACTAAGTAAAGCATTATAAAGTGTAACTAACATTTCATGTGACCTTGTTTTTATCCCTGTTAATGGCAGTCTATGACTTTATTGGCTTTTTTGGCAGCTGCAGCCCAAACATTCAAAGTAATATAAAACATCACTATTATGAAAAGCCAGTTTCAGGAAAATAAATAAAGAACAATAAGGAACAACCTAACTAATAATGAACAAGACACTGACAATGTAGATTTACAATCAAATAGAACTACCTTATCTAGTTGTGATTTTTATCTGGATTACCTCACAAGGCTGAAAGTATATTTCTCCCTGTCTCCTATACAACCCAAGAAACTAAGGAGGATCCCTTCTGAACCTCTTGCCATTATCCAGGGGCAAGTATGGTGTCTTTTATGTGACTCTTCTCTTGGCATTGTCTCTTGGCTCAATTTCCCAAAGTCTTTCCCACACACCATCAAAGAAACTCAGCTTGTAATAAGAATTTATGATCCATAGCTCTCAATTCAGTTAACAAGATACCTACAATGCCACATTACAGTATTCTTTTTCCAGAATATAAATCTCATAACACACAAACTTACCATGAAAAGAACGCTTCTGCCAATATTGGTAGGAAAGGTTGGACAGGCATAAAGGGAGAATATTGTTACTGAATAAGAGCCAAGAACATTAAACATTTCACTATGCTTGGCAAGTATTGGGTCATTCATCAGAGATAAACCTCCTTCACGTCAAAATGTCTTTTGTTACTGGAGGGCAATTTTTTACGGCATCCGCCCCCCACATTTAAAGTCAGAATTAAAGGGTCCAAGAATAGTTAACAATTGTTTAGGAATCCTTTCCTGCTTCTTCTTTTTTTCAAGTATCATATTAACCCAAAGACTTGCTTATTAGCAGCTTCATCACATCCATTCAATATTTTCCTTTTGAGGGTGACATTCTTTTCCGAATATTCAGAAACTAAAGAAGCTTCTTGAATGAGAAGTGAAATGTTTTCAAGGGGAAAAAAACCAAGAAATCCAGTTGTGTTTTGATAGAATATTCTATTCTACTATGCTGTTTCATTAGTGGGGAATTGATTCGGGTTAATGTCAGGGTTCCAAATAACATCCAAAATTAAATCAGAGTCCAAGGCAAAGTGTTGCTCAAAGTTCCAATTTATTAAGAGAGTTGTGTTGGCACATCTGGGAAAACCCGAATCTGAGCTTCCTGGGTTTTCCCCACCCAGTTGAGAGTTCATGCTCTTGCCCCCACACCCACAAGTCCATCACATGGTCCAATCTTCCACTGCCATGCTGGCAGTTCCACCCATCCAGTTCTGGTCAGGAGCAAAGGTGTAGAGACAAAGGATGACTTTGGATTCTAGAAAGGAATTTTATTTTGACAACATCACATTCTACTCCTGACTATTCCTCCTCCCAATTCCCCACTAATGAAACAGCATAGTAGAATAGAATATTAGTGTGGCAGGCCAAAGATCCCAAAAGGAACTGGCTGCAGGCCTGACAAAAGCATCTTTGGGGCAACCATGACTGGATAATTGAGAATCTCCACAACATTCATTCCTGAACTAACCAGATGCATGGTGCTCATTTCCATGTAGCCCCATCATATGGACTGCATATATCAATTGCACATATCTGTGAAGCTGACTCTGGTCCAAGTTCTCTTGCCCAGTGCTGCCGAAGTACTTACAAAATCAAATCACACGATGCTGAAAGTAATATGTTGCGAACTTCTTTCCAAAGGTGCTCGAGACCTAGAGAAGGAGCTGCATGCTCTTCATTTTAGCCCTGTGGTAGCTGTTATTGCTTTCCTATGAAAAAGAGGAGTCGGTGGATGGTTTAAATTGTTAATATCACTCATTTTTTGCTCATAAAAAGGCACTGCTAATGTCTGACTGCTGTGCCTCATGGATAATTCATTGTGCTTCTTAATGCACAAAGCTCTCCTCTGCAATCCATTTCTTAAGATAAAAAATTACCTGCAAAAATTAGATCCCTCATGAAATATGTATATGAACCTGAAATTCAAGGGAGACCCTGGGTATCTTCATTAACTATTATAAAATAAATAAATAAAAACAAAACCATTAAAAGACCAGAACGGAAATGAAAGGGCAGAGCTGTGTATTGTAGTGCTATTTTTTTCTCCTCAAGCTTCCACAATTATTGCAAAGGAAGTGTTCCCAGCTTGGCCTGGTAGGATAATCTCTTAGAACAGGGGTGTAAAAATCACATTGTCATGGTGGCAGTGGATGATGTATGGGGAATGTTTCCCCCTTCACCAAACAGGGGGTGGGCATGGGCAGTGTATGATACATCCAGCTGTGGTCCAGGAGTTTGATAGCCCTGTCTTAGAACATCTATCAGCAGTACTGTTATCAATATAAAGAGTGTCTCCAATAGTGTCTCAAATTGACAACCTTCAAAATCTTCCTCCCCACAAGATTTTAAAAAAGTACCATTCAATCCTCCCTTTTCCTGCAATCCTCCCTTTTTCTGCATCTCAATCAATGTTCAACAGGTATCAGCCACACTTTGAACTAAAGCCCAGAAGAAACCATGACCAATTATCAAGTAATTGTAATGGGAAGAAGGAATAACCTTGAGGAACAGATGGAAAAGCCGCAATCAAGACAACAATCAGATAAAAGAAATCTGAGTCCGGCCAGAATTTAACTTGAGTAATTGTCTCAGGCAAGACTCTAATTTTCAGGAAGATAAAGGGAGGGAGAGGAGAAGCACATTCAGACTTGAAAGACCTTGTTCTACAACTTATAATGAAAGTAATATTAGCATGTGTGACTTTGATTTCATAGTCTGGTGTACATTGAAGAGTTAATACTAATAGTAGCACCATTAGAACTGGTCATAGTAATAACTAGGTTTCTGGTCAGGGAAGATTCTTTGACACATAACGGGCATTTATCAGCAGCCACTAATGTTGCACAAAACAAGTTGTGATGTGGATAATCTCCTAACTCTATACGTCCTTGGTGCCCTTCCAATAACCTGCTTTTCATCTAATTTGCATTGAAACAGATGGAAGAAAATTGCTTCTGGTACAGTTTTGAATGACTGGAAAGGCTCATGAATGGAGTCATTTCCACTCACTGATCCCTCACCTAAACTTATGGCAGAGTCGTATGAATAACACCAGCAACTATTTTCAAAGCTAAGTTTGGTCTGCTTTTAAAATACTTTGCAATTTGCAATGCAAATTATAGACTGAAAAAGTAAAGGAGAAAAATATATATGGCAAAGGACACCAAATGTGGGATAAATTAAAGCTGAGATAATTTAAGAAGCCGGATGCTCCCCAATAATTTGTAAAAAAAGGCAAATGCAACAAGGGCATTTGAATGTTATATTACAACAGGAGCTGAAATGAAAAGAGAAATGATCACAAAAATATGCATTTCATTCATTGTTATAAATGCACTTAAACTGTCAATCCAAATTGGCTTTTTGCCTTCAGAAATTAAAAAGCAGAACTTGTATACAAAAATGTGCTCTGCTGTCTCAAAATTGATTGTTTGATTATCTGCAATCAACTCATTGTCAATCCTTAGTGACTGTACAGACAGATTTTCTGGATGATCTGGCCCTAATCTGGCCCTTCAGCTCTTCCAATGCTATTGTGACTGAATCCATCCATCTTGTTGCTGGTTTCTTCTTCCTTCATCTTTTCCAGTATTAAAGCCTTCTCCAGAAACTTGATCCTTGAGGCTTTCAAGAAGGGAGAGAGGGAGGGAGAGAGGGGGGGGAGAGAGGGAGGGAGGGAAGATGATCCTGGAAGCTTTCAAGAAAAGACTTGACAGCAACTTGTCAGAAATGGTATAGGATCTCCTGCTTGAGCAGGAGGTTAGACTAGATGACCTACAAGGTGCCTTTCATCTCTGTTATTCTGTGTAATGTGTCTGAGGTAGGATAATTTAAGCTGGCATTTCTGCCTCCAGTGAAGATTCTAGATTGATTTGGTTCATGATCCGTTTGTTTGTTTTCCTGATTGTCTCTGATATTCTGAGCAATCTTCTTCAGCACTAAAGTTTAAAAGCATCAGTGCTCTTATTATCTTGTTTCTTCAAAGTCTAAATTTTGCTATGATAGAGTATAACAGAATAACAGAGTTGGAAGGGACCTTGTGGGTCATCTAGTCCAACTCCCCACCAAACCAGGAAAACTACACCTTTCTGACAGACGGCAGCCCAGTCTCTTCTTGAAAACTTCCAGTGAAGAAGCTCTCACAACTTCTGAAGGCAAGCAGTTCCATTGGTTGATTGTTCTCACTGTCAGAACATTTCTCCTCATTTCTAGGTTGAATCTCTCCTTGATCAGTTTCCATCCATTATTCCTTGTCTGGCCTTCAGGTGCTTTGGAAAGTAGGTTGATCCCCTCCTCTCTGTGACAGCGTTTCAAGTACTGAAACTTTACTATCACATCACCTCTGGTCCTTCTCTTCACTAGACTAGCCATGTCCAGTTGCTGTAACCATTCTTCATATGTTTTAGTCTCCAGTCCCCTAATCATCTTTATTACTCTTTTCTGCATTCTTTTTAGAGTGTCATACCATAGCTTCTATTGTTCTGATTTTTGTAGGTATAGACATGGCATTTGACTATCTTTTTCTCACACCATGGCTGTCCTACCTGCAGCATATTTACAGTATGTGTTGTTCCTTTACTGATGATGAAGGCAGAAGATATCCATCACTTTGATATCTTCACTGTCAATTCTAAGGCTGATTGTTCTACTGCTATCTTTATTTTGGTTTTCTCTATATTTCATTTTAGTCCCATTTTTTTTCACTGGGCTCCTTGTCTTTTATTACTAGGGCCTGGCACATCCTCTATTTTTAGCAGTCAGGATAGTGTCATCAGCATCATGAGGGTTATTGATGTTTCTTCCTCTCGTTTATTAATTTATTTCTTCTCTGTTCAAACAATACTCACCTTCTTCCAGTCCAGCTTCCCTTAGTATATATGTATTTGGTCTATAGGTTAAATAAAGAGTGGGAGAATATACAGCCCTGGGTCTATATCTTTGCCAACTTGAAGCCTGTTTGTTTCACTACCTTCTGTCCATACTGTGGCTTCCTGACCCATATATAGCTTTTGCAACTGGACAACGAAATATACTGGGATTCCCACTTTTCTGAGGATTTTCTGCAGCTCAGTGTGATTGACAAAAACAAAGGACTTAATCAATGATGCACATAGTGACTTCTTTTTGATATTATTTGGCTTTCACAATTATCCACCATGCCTCAACAATGTCTCGACTTCCCCCAAGAATGCATGCTGAGTGGCAGGGGGCGAAGAGGAATTTATACCTCCTGCTGATAAACAGCTGATTTTGCTGCCGAAACAGGTTCTTCGGCAGTCAATTCCCAAATCTAAATGGTAGATTTATGGTACATAAGAAGCCGTTGTAGACTTTCTACAAGTTAAATACAGTAATAGATTGTTAACCGAAGGATTTGAAGTTTCATTTTGCTATTGGTTCAACTGTTAACTATTTTGCCTTTATATATAGTAAATAGATCTTCTTCTTTTGCCTAGCGTATTCCTGCAAGTGCAGGGTCGGCTTTTTGGATCATTGAACGGCACTTTATATATAGTAGATAGATGACAGGTCAAATTGGTTAGAAATATAGGTAGAAATTTATAAATTTTGGGGGCAGCCTTGCAAGGGAGGGAACTAATATTGTTCCAGTATATTTATCAGTATTCAGCTAGGGGGGATAATATATGTATATGTGTTTTTTTGTCTTTTGTCTTTTTTATGCCCATTTTCCCCAATGGTTTGTTTATCTTTGTTTTGTTTTGGGGACAGTTTTCTTTCTTCTTTTTTTAAAGTTTGTATTTTATCCTAATTTTCCAAACAATATAAAATTTATTTTAAAAAAGCAATAATGTCTCATATTCCTCATCCTTTTCTAAATCCAGCTTGAGCATCCAATGTCTCTTTTTCCATATTGGGCTCTAATTTGCTTTGGTTGATCCTAAATTCTCCATGTCCCCTAGATTCTGCGATCTCCTTTTTCTGGTACTGAAACTTAGATTGACCTCTTCCAGTCTTTGGAGTATACTAAAAGACTCCCATGGACAGACATTTACAGATTCAAAGGAGACAAAGCAAAGATGGAAGGGGTACCGAAAAAAACTGCACAATGCCAACATATGTTAGAAGATATTCCCTACCTACAAGAGGTCTATGGAGACTCTCAGTCATCCAGGTCATGGCTGTCCCAAAGCTGCTTTTCCAAGAGGTAACTGGACTTACTTTGGGTTTTTTTCCCCTTGAAGACGTTTTGCTTCTCATACAAGAAGCTTCCTCAGTTCCCTGAAGAACTCTAATAGTAGTTTGATCAGCATTACCTAACTGGAAGGTTATATAGAAAGTGATAGAATATCTACCTAAACATGGCAAGTAACCAAACAAGAATCAGCAAGCATTCTAACAAAGCTACTGTATGTCAGCAAATATGTGCAATGACATAGGGGCCAATCTCAAGAGATCCAGTAAATATTTCAAAAATACTTATTTTAATCTTGCAGTAAATTGAAAAGCAAATGGTTTCTGGGAAGATTGCACATTGCATTCTCAGATCTCACACACTCTCACACACATTTATACATCTTTTGTATTTTTTAGAAGGAGATATACCTGTGTAAAACCTACATGCATCACTCAAATGGACAGGTTTTAGTAGGACAACTTTCTCAAAACAGCCACACCACACACACACAAAAACAAACAAAGCCCAGTGCATGCCTTTTTAACATGGGCAATTTGATAAACAGATTCAAGAAGTACTTAAGTATTTAATTGAACCAGAGAGCCATTTTGCCCTTGACAGTCTGTGACAAAAAAAAAAGAGAATTGTGGGGATTTAGATAATTATTATGTCATTGCTATATAAAAAATATAGTAATTTAATTCAGGTAACCTGACTGTGATGTGATCAAAGAAACTATTAGATAAGAATCTCTTGATTTAGTATAAAATAGAGGATTCTCCAAAGGCAGAATTTTTAAAAGGGCCTTGAAAATTACCTTGTTTCCCTATATTAATAATAAAGTGACCCCATTAATGGTGAAAGCTTACACTGTTTTTTGCAAGCTTAAGCACATAAAAGTCATCTTCTCCAATTTCACAATTTTACTGTGAAATAGAGGAATAGACTGTTTTTTAAAAGGCCGTGAAACATATCTTATCTCTCTCTTATTAATGATGCTATCATTTTAATGTTGTCATGACTTATTATGGATGCTGCTGTTAGAATCCGAGGTGGCACAGTGGTTAAATGCAGCACTGCAGGCTACTTCAGCTGACTGCAGTTCTGCAGTTTGGCTGTTCAAATCTCACCGGCTCAAGGTTGACTCAGCCTTCCATCCTTCCGAGGTGGGTAAAATGAGGACCCAGATTGTTGGGGGCAATATGCTGACTCTGTAAACCACTTAGAGAGGGCTGAAAGCCCTATGAAGCGGTATATAAGTCTAACTGCTAACTGCTATTGTCTTCTGTTTCTCATCCAACTACTGATCCAACATACTTACTTTTGTTCAATCAACCAATGTCACCTAAAGTGTTCCTGTCACCCATCTAGGCTTAAACATATTTTTATAAAGAGTAACTGTCTTCTTTATATTTAATTTTAGTCCCATTTTTTTCACGGCATACTCTGACTTTTACTACTAGTAGCTCTTAAATTTATAGAGCTGCTATAAATAGGTCTAACTCTAAACCTCTTTTCACAGCAATGCCAAAATTGCTTTGGACCATTGATGTCCTTGATGGTGACCACTTGGACAAGGCAATAAATATTACTTAAACCAGTACCTCTTAACCTTGGGAACTTTAAAATGTGCAGTTTTCAACATGAAAAGTTCTCAGATTTCTGGGATTTTAAGTTCCTACATTTTGATGTTTCCAAGGTTGAAAAGCATTGATTTAATTATCAATGACAATGATAGTTGTATATTAAATCATTTTCATTTTCCATGTTTAAATTATTGTTAATAACTTTCTTTTTGTTTTTATTTTAGAAGAATAATAGGAAACAAACATTTTTTTAAAAAAAATGGTGGACACATACGAACACAGATACTGAGGTTATAGCTATAAACTGTGGATTAAATAACCAACTATGTCCTGTCCTTTAAGTAAATATAAGCTGTCTCAAAGGTGCTTTTTCAAGAGTTGCCTCTTGAAAAAACACCTTTGGGACAACTATGACCTGGATGATTAAGAATCTCCATTGACATGAATATAAGCTGGAAAAAAAATCCCTTCAGTAAATAGTTCACTAATACAGTAGTTAAATAATGTTGATCAGACTCGTTTTTTAAAAGTATCAGGATTTTTCCTTCTTTTATTTTAGGAATGTATTTCACTAGCCAAATCATAGTTCAGAGAGATTTGAGAAATAAATCATTTTAAAGGTTTGAGACTCAGATTTGTAGGAGGTTAGAGATACACATGTGAGATTCAGGCATCACTCAAAGCCAGAATATAACTGGTTGGCTTGCATATGATTAAAAACCCAGACAAATCATGGATTCCAAGACAACCAACTTTATTTTGACTTAAAATAACTCTGATAGCTCCTGCTGGAAGTGAGGTTCTAGACGTTGTAGAATACCTAGAATCACATAATTGTTTTATCTTAGAAAGCACAACGGCATGTCACTTGGAATTGTCTTCAATTGGATCTTATATTCTTGAAAAACATTGTGAAGACATCTGGCAATTCGTTGTTTGGTGGCTTGTGAACATCCAGACTTATCTGGCTCAACGTACTACTCATTCATATGTATGCCTCGGTGTCCTTATAAAAGCACCATAGCTTCTGACTCAGAATTATAAACCTTAAGATCACTTATGGATGATCTTAAAAGCTATCCTACTTTAATATTCAGAAATTCTCATTTGCCTAATTATATTCATGTAAACACTAATTTCCAGGAACCCATGGAGGTTTTAAAAGATTTAGTAGCAATAGGCTCTACAGTCAGAATGCAAAATTATAACCATGGCTGTCCAGAGAAACACTGTGTAGCAGCATTCTGTGTAGGCCAATTATTGCGGTCTACCACATCCAATGTCCCTGTGTCTCTTGCTTGCTTATTTTGAATAAGCTTTAAACATTATTTTAATGTGTAGTGCTTAGTTATATATGTGTGACTGAAATGTGGCTTAATGACTGTTAAAAGTAGCTCTTCCCCTTTTAATTATGTTGCGTATTTCTATGTTATGTGGGAGGGAAACCCCTACCACCTTCACATCTTGTCTGAGAAATCTCTTATCTGAGAAAGTAATACAATAATACAATAGCAGAGTTGGAAGGGACCTTGGAGGTCTTTTAGGCCAACCCCCTGCCTAGGCAGGAAACCCTATACCATTTCAGACAAATGGAATCTTCTTAAAGACTTCCAGTGTTGGGGCATTCACAACTTCTGGAGGCAAGCTGATCCACTGATTAATTGTTCTAACTGTCAGGAAATTTCTCCTCAGTTCTAAATTGCTTCTCTCCTTGATTAGTTTCCACCCATTGCTTCTTGTTTTATCCTCAGGTGCCTTGGAGAATAGATTGACTCCCTCTTCTTTGTGACAACCCCTGAGATATTGGAACACTGCTATTATGTCTCCCCTAATCCTTCTTTTCATTAAACTAGACATACCCAGTTCCTGCAACCGTTCTTCATATGTTTTAGCCTCCAGTCCCCTAAACATCTTTGTTGCTCTTCTCTGCACTCTTTCTAGTCTCCACATCTTTTCTACATTGTGGTGACCAAAGTTGAATTAGCCACAAAGAAAATGTTTCTAAGGTTTTTTTTTAGAACAATTGTGTTATATACAGGTAGTCCTCAACTTATGATTGCAATTAAATCCAAAATCTCCATTGCTAAGCAAGACAGTTGTTAAGTTAGTTTTGCCCCATTTTATGATTTTTTGTTGCAATTGTTGAGTGAATCAATGCAGTTGTTAAGTTAGTAACATGGTTATTAAGTGAATCTGGCTTCTCCAATGACTTTGCTTGTCAGAGGGTCACAAAAGATGATCATAAGATCTCAGGACACTGCAACTGTCATAAATACATGCCAGTTGCCAAGAATCCAAATTTTGATCCTGTGACCATGGAGATGCTGCAATGATTGTAAATGAAGTAGGGTCATGTCAATATTTTTTCAGTGCTGTTGTAACCTCAAATGGTCACTAAATGGTTAGTTGCAAGTCAAGGACTACCTGTACCTACATAGAATATTAATTGCGTCTAAGCTAGAAAGAAAGGCATATTTGTTTGGTCAAAATAGATCTCTACATAAAGGCACAGCAGATAAGCTCAGATGTTTTTCTTTTCTTTTCAAAACTTACAACAGTAAAAGTGTTATATTAAATATGATTATATTATTCTACTCTATTTCTTGTTTTGCCTTCCACATACACTGGAAAATGATGTAATGTAGCAAATATGTTTTCTGTGCATCGTATCACTCCCGAAGCAATCTGCACATGCAGTTTCAAGAAACAATGAGTGACGAGAAAGTCTGAACTCTAATACACTTTTTTTTCCTGAAATATTCGGAACACTGCTTAGCACTTGTATTTTAAATTAAAATGTCCATGGTCCTATTTAATCACATATTTAATCACTTAAGTATAAAACCAACTAATCAACTTTAATCAGTGCAATCATTTTATAATTCTATGAAGCTATATTCATAAGATACCCAGGTTTTTTTAAATATAAAAAATGCTGCACTTCACTGGCTAGATGGCTTAGACATTAATATTTGAACATAGATCTTTCTGGCATTTATATTTTACTGGGTGCTACTAATCTAGTTGAAATGTTACTTTTATATTGGTAGACCATGTATGATATGCCATATGCTAAACAAACAAAGAAATAAACAAATAACCTATTACAAAACAAGCCATACACCTCAAAATTCCATTTGAGGAATAAGTTGATAGTTTTCAATGCTATTACCTTAAAACAAGTGATTTTAAAGCTATTTTCACATTCGCATCACTTTAGAATATTTCAAAGATATATGAGATAAGAAATAGCTATTTTATTTCCTATTTTATAGTTGGATAGCTAGACTTGTCACTGAAGGTCAAATAAAAATTTTGTTGCACTAAAGTCAATAAAACTGGAAATCCTATATCTTCAACTATTATTTATTAACACTTAAACAATGTTCCCACTTTAAAGTTAGAAACTTACATTCTGTCCTAGTTCACACAGAGTTACATTGAGTTAGTAGAATTAATTTATAATCCTTGCAACAACTAGGCTATTGATCAATTCCTTACAGTGGTGCTTGTGAAAATATAGCCCAGCTCTAGATGAAGTACACAATTATTTACTATTTGTTGCAATTAGCTTGTGTATATTTCATTCAATGTTCAATAATGTTTTTGTTAATAGGAATAAACTAACAAATAATTAAGAAACTATTCCATGTTTAATCTGCTACTAGGATTCAGGTTTCTACTTCATTTCAGTTTTGCTTTTTGGTTATTATTTACATATGGCACATTTATTCCTTTCCCCCCTCCTTCTCAGATTTGCAATATTATTATTTTAAGACAAATGTCCTCCAGTTAGGTTTCTCATTTAACTGTTATCTTTCTTCATCCATTAAACTTGCAAGCCTATTCCTCCATTGAAAAGCTGCTCAGAGTCTTGTCCATTATTTTAATTATTTTTGCCTTAGAGAAACAAATGCCAATATGATAATACAATAAGAACAAATTGTGCACTTCATTTTAGCCATCCATGGAATTATTAAGGGCATTTTGATTCCATTTTCAAAGGATAGATCTAATATATTAAATCATTATAGAAGTCAATACTGAAACTGAATCTCAGTTATAATTAAAAGTTGCTAGCCCAGTAATTACTATCTTGTTATAGTATCATAGATTGTTCTTTTAAAAGGATTTCTTTCTGGTGCAATGGAGAACAGATTATCTTAACTGCATTACCCACAGTCATAGTTAAACAGAATAAAGGACAAAGATAACAGACACGATTACCTACACTGGATTTTATTGCCAGCGAAAGGGAAAGAAAACCAGTGCAAATGGTTTATCCTTGAGTACTCCATGAGGCAAAGGTAAGATTTATGGCAAAATATTTCTCCACTTCTTTTTAAAGGTTATCTCTAAAAATTCCATACCTATGTCTATGTCTGTCTATCTACCCATCTACTCATCTACACATCTATCTATCTACATACCTACCTATCAAGAATAGAATTCTTTATTGGCCAAGTGCGATTGGACACACAAGGAATTTGTTTTTGGTGCATATGCTCTCAGTGTATATAAAAAGACAAGATACAATTGTCAAGAATCTATCTATGTATCTTTCTATGTATCTATCTATCTATCTATCATCTATCTATTGTCTGTCTGTCTGTCTGTCTGTCTGTCTGTCTGTCTGTCTATCTATCTATCTATCTATCTATCTATCTATCTATCTATCTATCATCTATCTATGTATATGTTTGGAATGCCATGCCTTTAAAATGATATATTACATAATCCAATAAATATACTTGGGGATCTGCTTCAATATCTTCCGGGATGCTGTTGCTTTGTTCTAGAATCTATAGCAGTAGTAATAGCAATAGCAGTTAGACTTATATACCGCTTCATAGGGCTTTCAGCCCTCTCTAAGGGGTTTACAGAGTCAGCATATTGCCCCCAACAACAATCCGGGTCCTCATTTTACCCACCTCGGAAGGATGGAAGGCTGAGTCAACCCTGAGCCGGTGAGATTTGAACAGCCAAACTGCAGAACTGCAGTCAGCTGAAGTAGCCTGCAGTGCTGCATTTAACCACTGCACCACCTCGGCTCTAGATGGAGAGTCAAATTTTAGTTGTCAAGAAATTGTCTAGAAAGTTACATTCTGATGGTGAGTGGGGCTAGAATCAAGGGAATGGGACTTACGGTTTAACATGTTACTTTTAGGCTAGAGAAATACTGAATTCTAAAACAAGTTTTCTGCCTTTAAAATACTTCAAGGACACATCTCAGGAGCATCAACTAAAAGCACAAGTCTGAAAAAAAAAAAGCACCAAGCCTGAAACCCAGTACTAAACATTTCTAGGACATCTGAAGGCAAGACAAGAAGCAATAGATGAAAATTAATCAAGAAGAGAACAAACCTAGAATGAAGGAGGAATTTCCTAACAAAACAATTAATCGGTGGAACAACTTGCCTCCAGAAGTTGGTGCTCCAACAATGGAGGTTTTTAAGAAAAGACTGGACAACCATTTGTCTGAAATAGTATAGGGTTTCCTGCCTGAGTTTGGAGTTGGACTAAAAGACCTCCACGGTCCCTTCCAACTCTGTTATTCTGCTTTTGTTTCTACATACCAAACGTTTAACTGCAAGAACCATTTTTAAAATGAAGACCCATATATATGTATTTAGAAGTACAACTACAATTTTAGAAATCTCAGTCTATGTATATTTCTGTAGAAATAAGTGTGAGAATTCAAATACCATACAATAGTTAACAATAAGAGTAAGCAAAGGATCAAACTTGCTCTATTTATTTTACTCAGAGCAAATAAGAGAACAAAGAACATATTTCTGTGCATATTTCTTTAGGAGGAAGAATGGCAATAAAATTGAAGGGCAATATGGAGTTCCCGTTGTTTAGCAGAAGCAGTGACCATCAAAAAATTAGACATCTCTGCCCTGGAGATCCATGAAAAGCTCTTTAACATTAAATAAAAATTGCAAAGCCACTCTAGGTCCTTTTGAGAGTTGGACAATAATTATGAAACAATCTGAAAGTCTCTGAAACTGAAAACAAAGCACTTGGGAGATTAATGAAGTCACCAAGGAGCTGTTTGAATTTGCAATTCTCCTGGAAACAGTCCACATGCCGTAATACAGCCACCAATTAAGAAACAGATCTATGCAAACTATACAAACCATGCAAACCAGAAGATATAGTGAAAATTAGGGAAAAAAGGCAGAGAGAGAGCAAGATCCATAGTAGAGCTCACAGAATAGAAATCCTGAGCCTGGACTAACAGATACCTCTTAATGTCATCAAGATGCAGTGATCCTCTACTTAGATGGAGGCTAAGCCACACTTGTAATAGTAAAAATCTTAAATCAGAATTTAATATGCTGGACTACTAGGAACAGGGAAATCCAAGCTCTCATCTACCTTTGGCAGCCCTATAAGGTAGACCAGACCAAAAAAACTAGTCTAAAATGTATATTTATTAAACAAGTTTATTACTCTATTGTAGCAACAAAATCTTGCAAGTCTGATTGTGCTTTTCCTCCTATCTCTTTTATCTCCATGTGAATTCAGGGGAGAGGGATCTACCTGAGATGCTTTTATACCCTTCCCCCATCATCTGGGTTTCTGCAATATTGTCTGTCCATTGCCTTTAAGTTGTAAGAACCTCTGAAAGCTGCCTTTGGCCACCTTCTCCAACCAGTGTTGATTCATCTCATCTATTAATCCAGAAAAAAACTGCTGGTGATGTCTTATTTTCATGACATGTTTTTCAGTAACGGCTCCTATATTTTAGAACAGCCTCCCCAACAGCCTCTTTGGCAGTGGTCTTCTAGAAGTTAGTCAAAAACGTCTGAAGGGCATTTGGGAATTAATGGGATCTCGCATATGTGTTAGCTTTTTATTGCTGCTCTGGTTTTTAAATTATATTTGTACCAGGAATATTTTGACTATTTGTATTGCATGGTAATGGAATTTTGCATCAAAGTCAAATTCTTTACTCTCAAGGATTCTCAACCAATCAGCACTGGGCCAGTCAGTTTCTCTCAGCTTAGCCTCCTTCACTAGGTTGTTCTTGTAGAGAAAAATGGGAGGAGGGAGCTCTAGGTATGCTCAGTGGTGCAATTCTGCCGGTTCCACCCGGTTCAGTAGCGGTGGCAGTAGGAGGCTTCGCCCACCCACCTGGACGTCATCCCATCCCATTTTTGACGATCTGTGCATGTGCAGAAGGTCACATTGGAGAACTGGTAGTGAAGATAAGTTGATTTCATCCCTGGGTATGCTGTCTTGACTTCATGAATAAAAGTAGGGCATCAATCTAAAAATAAACAAACTGCACCCAGAAACCTATTGGCTGTCAAAGCAGAGCTCATAGCACTGAGCCCCAGCCGCTATTACTTCTTAACCAGCTGCAGTTTCCTGGCTGTCTTGAGATGCATTCCCATCTAGAACACATTGCAATAGTACAGGTGAGTGTTTTCAAGTGACTCCATCTGACCTCGAAGCTCTGCAAAAATGAATTAAAGTGTAAAACATCTACAAGTTCAATGTTCAGGGAAAAGACACGACTTCTCCTACTTTTCTGTTCTGTCCCCCCTTCACGGCTCTTAACAAACGGCAAGGCAGGCAAACTTAAAAGGACTTTTCTTTATCAGTTCTCAGTTCAAACTGGCTTCAAGCCCAAAAATAACATAAATACAAGTCTCCGACAAGAATGCAAAACAAAACTCTTACAAGCAATGCACTTCTTCCAAAGTCTCCACGAATCAGGGTTACAGGAAACACCAAAGCACTTATCCAAGTGTAACAAGCAATGTTGTACGAACCAAGAAACCCACGAAGGAACGTATGTTGACTCCTGCAACTAGGGCGTGGCAGCATCCGTCCTTTTATCTCCAAACCTGCCTCTCACAAGCCCCAGCTGCATAATGAATCTTGTATCCTGAAAAGACTCACAGCAGACATCTGCTGAGTCACAACACTTTTCATATGCATGCTATTCATCTAATTTAGAGAAATGTATGTCCCAGTTCTTCCTGCAGTACAATACAAGAACAACTGCACCATTTGCATAAAGTGTGGATTCATACATTCCTCTTGAAAGGTTATTTCTGGAAGCACAGGAGATGCATTCTTAAGCATCACCTCCCTTCTCCACTCAGTAAGACCTTCTATCCATATATAGCTTCCAATGTTCAGAGTAGCTGTTTCCAACTGTAGCTCTCTGATGCTGATTGACAAGGCTCATCATCCCTATCAATGCAAATATGACAGGAATGATGATCCAGCATCATCTTGAGGGCCTGTGATTGTAAACAAGAGTTGTCAAGAAAGGGCTAACACCTCCAGAAAGAAAACATGTCCACTGGCCACTGAGTGCTTTGAAACTGCCACATCTTGCTGTTGCTAATATGCTTGGATTGTTTTGTTGTCTTTACATTTTGTAAGCAGCCCTAGAAATTGTATTGAATAATTAAATACAAATCCCTCAAACACTGTCATTGCTTCAAGGAAAAGCTCCCCTATGAGGCAGAATGTAGTTATTCACATCATAATCATGTACTAATGAAGAGTCATTCAGCCTGAAAAGTAACAATATGGCTGTCATTATTTCTATGTTTCTACTTATAATAGCTACCATTTTCAAATCGTTCCTTGTTTGTAAACTAAACATAAAGAGCCATCACAGTGAGACCATTAAAGAACCTCTTACAGTTTATATTTGCTTTAGGACGTACAATTTCCCATGGAAAAAAAAATCCTCATTATTTTAGATAAGCTAGTTTCACGACATAATATAAAAGGCAAAAATATTGTAAATAAAAGAAAAAAGTCAAGGGAGGCAAGGCATTTGAGCAGCAAAACAAATAGGTTTGATGGGGGATGAGAGAACCTTGAGAAACACGATGTTGAAAGAACCCACTGACACAGCAAACTGTTTCAATCTGTAAAAAAGCAATTTTGGAAAAAATGGAAATTATTTGGAAAAGACCTTTTGAATTTTTTTAAATGCTTGCAGAACTTTTCTAGTTGATGCTAGCAGAGCTTTGTGCTGGAATATAAAAGGGAGCCTAAGTAAAGTTCAAAGTTTCTCTGTTTGTAAACAATGAATTCTTTTTCTTTCTTGCATTCAAGAAAGAAAAGTAAGAAACAGATGTTTTTGGCCTCTACATGAAATACTTCAAATACTTCCACTTAGCTACTAAGTTAGAAGATTTAGCCCAAATGATGCAAATTCAAAATTTGTACTAATGTATAAATTTTACATGTATTTTATTCTGTGAAGTATGGATTTAAGAACAATATCCTACCTATCTACTAATATGAGTCAGGTTTTTACTTCATTTCAGTTTTGCTTTTTGGTTATCATTTAAATATTGCACACTTCTCCCCCTCCTCTCAGATTTGCAATATTATTATTTTAAGACAAATGGAGGCTTTTAAGAAGAGATTGGACAACCATTTGTCTGAAATGGTGTAGGATATCCTGCCTGAGCAGAGGGTTGGACTAGAAGACCTCCAAAGTTTCTTCCAACATGGTTATTCTGTTGTTGTTATTATTCTGTTTTTCCTGTTCCCAAAATGTCTCTGTCACCAAATTACTTGGTAGCAATAAAGGGAGAAATAACCCATCATAAACTATTGCATTAGAACTAAGTGCTTTCCTAAAAAAAGGCTGCTAAAAGCTACTATGTCTTATTCTAGGTTTATTCCTTCTTTCCTTATACTCATATTTTTCAGAGTATAAGACGCACCAAAGTATAAGATGCACCAAGGTTTTGAAGAGGCAAATTAAAAAAAAAATAGGTAGGTAGATAGAGGAGGAGAGAGGGAAAGAGAGAGAAATATAGTAGGTAGGGAGAGAGAGAGAGTAGGTAGGTAGATAGAGGGAGAGAGAGGGAGAGAGAAATACAGTAGGTAGTAGAGAGAGAGAGAGGGTGGGTAGGTAGGTAGGTAGGTAGGTAGGTAGGTAGGTAGGTAGGTAGGTAGCAGTGATGTGAGGTGAGGTTCACGGCCGGTGAGGCAAGCGGGCAGGACCTCTATATTCTCCTCCCCCCACCCCTCCAATCTAGGCAGGGTTGAAAAGTTCCCTGGGCAGTCCTAAAGCCGGGCCAGATTGCTCAAGAGCCAGGAGCCCTTCTCCAGAGTTCAATGACACGCATTTCCAAGAGCGCCACACTGTGCCACGCAGCCACCCTAGTTTCCAAGAGGACCGCTGGGGCAGGTGGTCAAATGTCGGCATCCATTCCAAGCAGCTCCAGAAAAAAAAAACTGCCCGCCTCTTGCCTTTGAAGGAGAGGAGGGGGGCACCCGCTTGGGGAGCGGGGGTAGGACAAGCTGCGGGTTTCATCTCCCCGCCGCATTTGCTATAGCTGGGTGAGGGGGGGGTGGCGGCGGCGGTGGGGGGGGGGGGGGTTAAGCCAAGCATCTGAATGCCTCCCCTGCAAGAAATGAATCATCTCCCTGAGCCAGCCTCCGGAGCAGCCTCGCACACCAGAAGCAACAAGGAGGGGCAGCAGCGGCTGGCGTTGGCAGAGCCCCCTGCTTCCTCCTGCCCTTGCGCGCCAGGATTTTCCTTGTGGCATTCCGCCTCCCCCCCACCAGCTAGAATAGTGCACGCGCATGCGCCATCCACCCCCCACCCCCGCTGCACCTAAGGAGAGGGGGGAAAGCCAAGCAGAGCCCCCCTTCCAATGCAAAAACCCCTTAAAATAGAGAACAAGCCCGCTCTATGGTGGACAGGTACGCCGGCACTTTAAAGTGCATGCCGCCGCCCTGCTATATGGCTGGTATCACCATCAGTCAAATACAAAAAGCCGCATTGCTTGGATCCGCACGCATATTACAAAAATACGTTATGACGTCCTAGGGCCCTGGGTGGGGCCCAACTGGTAATCAATGCCAAATCCGGCGAAACAACTGGCCACTGTGATACGATTCTGTTGTTGCGATAATAATAATAATCTTTATTCATTCAGCATGAAACTCAGTCAATGGAACATTTAAAAATGTATCACAATTATCATCATCATCATCATCTTTGCACTGTGCTTGGTAATTCTAGAATTAGATTTCTAGAAAATCCAGATAGCTCCAAAGACTTCACAATTGTAGAAATACCACTACTACTACTACTACTACTGTTCCTATGAAAAGTAATAATTGCAATGGGGTAAAAACTGAATGACTGCTGTGCTAGGTCAAAGAGATTTAGAACAACTGCTCTTCTAACAGACCATTGATAATCCTTTAGGACAGCAAGCAGAGCCTTGTTCCAGTGAGTTCTGCTGCTCCCAATTAACACTGTATGCACAGATGGCTAATGTCTCCATTGCAATACAGACATGTCAGTTTATTGCTTTCCATTCACAGTGAAAATATACAATGGGGTATTTCTCCAAGTAAGGTATGTCTCTGGGTTATATTAATGCTAAAGGGAAGAAAAATATTGATAACTTGGCAGCATAAGGCAAAATGAGATTGTACAGAGTAGCCAAACATTTCCATCTGCTCTGCAAACTGGGATGCATTAAACAACCATCTGGTCCAACACTTTTATTCTGTATGGACATAGATATGCTGGCAGAGAAAGCCAGGCTTATATTTATCCCACAGAGCCATGGGATGTAAATGCTGGCAGATGATTGGTTCAAAGGACACGTCTCCTCCATAGATGTAGTTTTGTAAGGCTCTTCAGATGAAGGGACATTCTCACCTATCTTGCTGAATTATAACAGGATGTAATCCTCCTTAAAGTTCTTTCTTGTAGGTAAACTAAGATGATGGGAATACAGGAAATGAAAGACCAGTTTAAAAATATTTCATCTTCCAACATTTACTACATTACTTCTAAGACAATTAAATTGGTTAGTTTCGCAAAGATATTTTGCTAATGGCAGAAAAAAGGTTTAGATTTCCTTTGAGTAATTGGAATTATTGAAAAGTATAATGTGGGCTTTCGAAATGCAAATTTGTGATATTAATGCAAACATGTAAATAAAGGCAAACATTTTTCATTATCAGGGTGGTTCATGCACTTTAATTACAACCTTTACATTTAGATTAAATGTTGTTTTAAATGTCAATTCGGCCATACAGATGGATATACTCAACAGACCTAAATATATGCAAACAAATAACAGTTTTATGCAAATATTTGTATCTTTCGGCTTCTGTTCTCTTAAAGATTTGTTCAAACATATAATTTGAGCAAGGGTGCCTGAACCTCTATGTGAACTATACTTATCCATCACAATATTCCCTCTTTGAGTGAGCAACATTTTGCAGAGCACTGAAAAGAATTTAAGAAATCAAGAAAAAGAAGAAAAAGAAACATAACTAAATTTAGTTGGACCAACACCAATTCATTATAACACTCCATACTTCTGTATAATTGAAAATCATCCTTGTTTCTGCTGCATCCATTTACCAAATTATATACTGCCTTTTTCTTTTTAAACCTCCCATTTCTCTTATTTTGAGGATCTCATCAAGTTTATTCAAAGGTGTATTTCTCAAATTTCCCTGTCCTTTCTATACATCCCTTCTTCCTTCATATGCTAATATTTAGTCCTCAATCAGCAACATTCAACATACTTTTTCCCTACCAGTTCTTCATTGTGCATGTATTCAGTTTACATTAATTCAGCATCCATTCAATCTGGATTAGAATTTTCTTTTTTTACCCCATATTTTTCTTGAATATTCTGTTCTGTGTTCAACCTGCTTTTGTGTTTTGTAATATAGCTAACTCTTGTGTTCGTTTAGCAAATTGAGTGAAAATATCCTTATTTGTTGAAAACAGTTGTTTTAGCTTCTTTACAGAAACTTTCTTTGTAGCAGACCATATAGTACTTTCTACTTTTATTCTAGTTCCTGTACATTTTAGAATGTTCCCATCTATTTTTCTAGTTCTAATGAAACAAAGTACAAATTTTCATCTACTTCTAATTATTTGTGAACATATGCAAAATGGAATTATCCATTGTTTTCTATCAAACACAGGAAAATTTTACCCAGTCTTTTATGCCTTACATTTTAGATCAACACTCCTTTTTTGGATCATGAAGTCTATCCAGCATTCACAACAAATTAATTCAAATTATTTTTTTCTTGACTAAAAAATGTAGCCTTGTCTGTGTAAAGAACACATATCTTCACATATCCAGCAACGTATTTCTAACATCACCACAAACATTCCTTGTACATCTTTTATTTGTGCATTAAGGGACACCATGCAACCATATCTTGCTTAGTACTTGAAGGTGAAGCTTTTGTTAGTCAAATTTCTGTAAAAAAAAAAAAAAAAGCTCCACAGTGTTTAAGATACATTGTATATATTCAACGCCCAAACTACTCAACTCACAAATGAGCACAAGAAACTATATTCCTGCAGGCTGTTTGTTTGTGATGAGTAGCTCTTCAGATCACAAATGGATAATCCCCCTATTCCAAAGAAATGTTCTTTCAGCCAGAACCAACTTCCGGCCTGGCTGTCAATTTCACAGCTATGTTCTCTCTGTTTGTGGAGCCACTTGCAGAGACATTGAACTGGCCATAACACCTTCCATATTAAAATATTTGCTAAGGATTCCATTTACAATATTTATTATTACTCTGATCACATTTAATAACCGACTTTAACACAAACGTTCTAAAATTCATGCCTATTGACTTTATCATGCACTTTCTCCCAAACCAATAAACATATAATAAGATTATTTTCTCATATTCACCCGTGGCTTAATGATTTACTGAGAAGTACAAATCTGCTCTGCATATCCAGTGCCCATAAAACCACACTACTCTTTTAAAAATTGGCAACAAGAATTCTGGCAAACACTTTCCCAGACAATTTAAACAAATTAATCCTTCTGTAATGTTTCCATTCATTCTTACTACCTTGTCTTTGTATAGACCAGTGGTTCTCAACCTGTGGGTCGGGACCCCCTTTGGGGGTTGAATGACCCTTTCACAGGGGTCGCCTAAGACCATCAGAAAACACATATTTTCAAAAAAATACGGAAAGCATAAAATAATTTTATGGTTGGGGGTCACCACAACATGAGGAACTGTATTAAAGGGTCACAGTATTAGGAAGGTTGAGACCCACTGGTATAGACCATAGAGGAATAATAATTCATTATGTCAGTTGTTAGGCACAGATGCAGCCTTCACACAAATGCTAAGTAAGTTGCATACTATTCCATAAGTGAAACAAACACATATTTTAACATTTCTCCAGTTACTCCATCAGTATCTGCAATGGTGCTATTTTTCAACATTCACAAGCCATATAGGGCAGTGATGGTTAACCTTTTTGGCATAGAGTGCCAGAATTGGAGTGTATGCGCAGGTGCACATGTTCCAGAGCACCGGAACCCAAAAAAGAGCAGCTGGCCAGTGTACATGTGCACACCAGCCAGCTGCTCTCTTCCGGGTTCCATCATGTGCATGTGCGCCGGACAGCTACTCTTTGCACGAAGATTACCTGGCCAGCATGCATGCGCGTAACAGAACCTAAAAAAGCAGCTGGCGATGGTACACACGCGCACAGAAAGAGCTCTGCGTGCCACTTCTGGCACAGGTGCCATAGGTTCACCATCACGGATATATGATTTGCTTTTCATTTTTTCCCCTTGGAAACTAACATTTACAGCATTCATTTTAATTACTCCGTTCAGCATATTACTATCACTGCCATAAAAATCCTATTAAGCATTCCCACACTGCAGTTTCACCCGAAATCATTTCAACCTTTTTATTTCCAATAGCATTCACACTATTGGAGGTTCCTTTTTTTATGCTTCTTTAACCACTTCGGAAAAAAAAATGTTTATTTTCATCAAAACTGTCCTGTTTCTTCTCTCTCTTTTTTAATCTTAAGGGATTCCTTGTTTCTTTGATTACGGTTTTTGGTACTATCTTTTTGTCTTTGTTTCATTCTCCTGCAAACGATATTGTCTTGTTTGAATGAAGTAAATAAATATGCAATTCTTTCTCATTTGCAACTTTCTTCACTTTTTCATTCCGCCAAGATCTTCTTTCATACTTCCAATTAGCACATTGCCATAAGCATTTGTGGCACCTGCAATATAATTAAATGGACCTTTTCTTAGATCCTTTTCCCATTATTTTGTTGGAAGATTATTTTTGACCTTTTTTTCACATAATACAGTAGTACCTTGTTACTCATTGTTTAATTGGTTCCAGGAGGTGCAATGAAATAATACCAAAAACAATGACTACCAAACACATGTTTCCCATAAAGAATAATATAGTGAGTCACAAGGCAACCGACATTGACAAGTTCTAATTTATGTATTGAGTATCAAACAATGAGTACTGAACAAAAATTTCACATCACAATGTGTTGAGTACCAAATTTGATGAGTTTCAAAGCAGTTGAGTAACAACGTACCACTGTACTTGCATCTTTTCTATTTGTAGTCATTCTACTTTCACTCATTTCTTTTCTTTTTTAATGTTTTTCTGAAGATCCATTCTTGACACTGCCCCCCACCCCACCAAAAAGCTGCTCCTGCATCCAGAACTTTTCATCAGTCTTATATCTTTCATGAATTTTCTCAATCGAATCTATTACATATCTGGAATAATATTTCTTGCTTTGCTATGTATATATTTAAACAGAGTTATGGTTAACCTTTTTCTAAATGGCTTCACACAGGAAGTCCACATTCACATTTATTTGGGGTCGCCATCAATTTCTTTTGTACTTTCTTGTTTTATTTGTGCCTGTGGAAAGTTTTTTTGCCCTGCATTTCATCCTTTCACAATGCTACACAATATTCTTCCAAACCCAACCCAGGTCTTTCATTCAATGAGTCTAATATGAACAATCCTCAACTTTTGGATTCCTGCTTTCAAATAAATTAATAGATGACAACAAATCATCTTTATGAGATAAAAGTTAACTTTCTCATTTATAATTAAACCAAGAGCCAGCATGCATTCAATGATGCCACAAGACCATTTATGAAGCTTTATTACATCTTATACTTTTCTCTTGGTTTTACAGGTACATACCTATTTTTACTCTTTTACTCCTCTAACATGAAAAGACACAATATTCATTTGCTGTGATCATCATCAGATATTTATTTCTCACACTCTTCCTAATTTTGCTTCATACAGGATTTCACCATTCCTTTTTAGTAAAACAGAGTAAGTATTTAAAAATGTATCACGTCACACATTGTTTTTCTTCCTAATGGCAACTACAGTACAAAGTAGAGCATTCTGACATGTTTTCCCCAGTATGGACCCACTAATCAGTTTGCTCCCAAGCATGTCCATGTGATTCTATGCAATCTCAAGACTTTCTTGAAAACCAAATTAATTTTGCTCACTTCCCACCAACTAGGTGGTAAATGCAATGTACTGTCACATCCAAGATACAATTTAAATTATCTAAGTAATAAAAGCTGTGGTTGCAGACAGAACAGATTAGATATTAGCATTATAGTATCTCATTTGTAAGCAAATTATTTTTATGTGCAATGCTTCCTCAGGTCGCTATGAGGTCTATGGCTTTCCAAAATAGCTACCAATAGTGCCACGCAAGCAAATTCCCTCAGGTAATAACTATATGTGGGTTCTGATGTTTGGGATATGGGTATATCTGCAAATATTCTTATGTGTGACAGATTACTAAAATGATGAAGTGTGACAGACAGATCATGACCAAGAGACCCAGTTTAATTTTTAGAGGGAAGCTGTTTCAGAGAATGGGTGCTACAGCAAAAAAAAAAAATTGCTTTCCAGTATAATCCTCCTCACTACATAAACATTCATGGATGGATTGACACGGGTTAGAGCAGATAATCCTGCTAAACCATATGGGGTTTATAAGTTAAAACTAGCACTTCAAATAGTAGCTGGATTAATTATATCTTAATAAATTCATAGAACAACTTTCTAACTGTTTTAAATATATATATTCTTAAGAAACTGAAGCATGGGTGTTCTCCCTTCCTCTCCCCCCCCTCTCTCCACATACATACATATCAGTGGTGGGTTCTGGACCACAGTGCAGCCGGTATGCTGTACATGGGGCTGGGTGTCCTAGATGGGCATGCCGTGCTACGCCTGCCAGCACATACCACCATCCTGTGACACCCAGCTGCTCGGCGGAGGTTGTGCAGGCGCTGTATGCTGTGCGTGTGTGCACAATGGACTGGTTGCGGTATAAACAGCCATAGCGGGCGGGTGGGCCAAACAAGCCACTGTACCGGTACGGTGGGTGCTACTCCCGGCTGCTACAGGTATGGCCGTATCGCCCGGAACTCACTACTGATACATACACACACAGACAGTATATAAACATATTCTCTCCCTTCCTCCCTCCCCCTTCTCTCTCTCTCTGTGTGTGTGTGTGTGTGTGTTTGTGTATTTGTGTGTGTGTAGGAAAAAACTAATTTAATGGTCCAACCAACACTATTGCAAAAAATAAGTAAAGCTGAATTTTCACTATTTTTCAAAAACCTGAAATTTGATTATTCTATCAAATAACCCTATCCTGCATTTTCGGCATCATGTTATCTACACTAGTAGTAAAATATCAGACAAACAGAACTTCCATTTCATCATGCCCTGAAGTGAGGTAAGGTTAGCACACAGGTTTAAATGACTTAATATAAGTTCACAACATCCAACCTAGTTCAATTTAAATCTACATTCTATGTTGTGTAATAAGATGAGAGTTTTAGTTCAATATATTTGGATGGCAGGGGAAGAACACGAACAATCTTGAAGTTCTTTGGCCATCATCTACAAATCTGCCTCCAAATATATATCTGTATAAATATAAGTGGAAGAAGTGAAGATGAATTATTCCATTACAATACTGGTTATTTTTCAGATTTGTCAGTGCAGAATGAATCTTGTTTGCAAAATTAAAAATGATTGACTTAATTAATATATTAGGAGGAAAAAGCTTTACTGAATCCACACCTGCCTCCAACTTGAAAATGCCAGAAGGTTTTATAACATCATCATGCATCAGATACCATATCATATTCAGCAGTTCTCCTAATTAGACTATTAATTAAGATTATTTCCTGTTAATTTTATTGGTGTAAATAATATTAATAATTCTACTAAGCATCAACATAAACTGGCAGTAAGCATGCTAATCTCACTTTAATAACTTGTTATGCTTATGGCACAATATAACTCCCTTCCAACTGTACTCTCTGTATGCTTTAGATATTCTTGAATTAATTATTTTGCTTCCTGTCAAAATAATAATGAACTCCTGTGGTGCTTTGATGGAAATCAAATGCGTTGAAAAATGACACGATGATGCAAAAAATCCACCAAAAGAACAAGATCACCCATGATTTATTTGCTTAGATTAATAATGAGTAATAGAATTATATGACAAATGAAGATTGTAGCAAATATTACCTTCAGTACTTGTATGGCAGAGCTAATGAAATATTTCAGAAAAGAATTAGTGTTGTGCTATGGAATTTGTAAGGACATAAAGTCTTACTGCTATTTCTGAATGTCACCTCCCAATTTTCAAAGCATTTAAAATTATTTTTATTTAATAAACAAATATTTAGCCCTTAATCCTTTGTTCAAAGCAGAATAATTGAATTTGATGGATCTTATATCTTATTCGCAGGATTTCTTATTAATACCACCGCAGTTAAATATTGTAGCTCTCTTTTATTATTTACAGATGCAGCTAACTTTTTTTATACTGACAATTCACTAATTAACTCATCAATTTTAATTAATTCACTTTGAATAATATATTATGACATTTTTACAGGTCATAAACCCAGGATCCTTTTTGAACATGCAAACATACCCTGCTTTATACAATTAGTCATCACAAAAGTGTTTTGTATAACAGATACCGTGTTTTCCCAAAAATAAGACAGGGTCTTATTTTCTTTTGGCCTTATTTTCAGGGAGGTTATATTATTTTTGAGGTGCAGGAGGACCCTTAACCTCGGCCTGCGGGCCACAGATCAGTGGACCTAGAGAGGGCCAGAAGTTCTGTATCCATTTCTGGCACACTTTTGCCAGCCCTAGCATCGCTGGGCCTGCTGCTCTTTTTGCAGCCGCCACTAAGAGAAGGGGCGCAGTAGCTAGGGTTTGTGGGAGCATGAGGCCCTTCTATGTGGATGGCAGATGCATGTGGGGTTCATGGGGCATGTTTTCCCCCCCAGGAAATGGCAGGGACTGGCTGCGCATGTGTTTAAATATTTTCAGTGAGGGCTTATTTTAATGCATGGACTCAAAGCCCAATTGGGTTTATTATTCAGGGAGATCTTATTTTCAGGAAAACAGGGTAGGAACAATATTTAGATTTTCTACAGCCTTCAGTCTGGGGGAGGGTCAGAGAAAACTAAAGACTTTCCAAATTAATCAAATCCGTAAGTTGAATAAAAATAACTTTATGTCTCTTAACTATGGAGTGATACCAAATCATTGCAGGTTTTATTTGCTGAAAATGTAGTTAGCATTATTTTTATTTGTTGCAGGTAGGCTATCTCTAAGTTTAGGCGACCAGTGCATGGAGGTGATCTCTTCTCCCCCCTCCCCAATATAGTCCACTCCTCGTACTAAAATAGCTAAAATTATTCTAGAAGAATAATTTCTCTTCAGAGAAAAAGATATTTGTGTATACTGAAAGAAGAGACAAATACTAGTGGACTTGGTGCATTTTTATTTCCTAATTTCCCATTTCTATTTCTTTAAAAACAAATGCAGCCATCTAAGAGTACTGACGTCATAATTATCAGAAGTCAATCACTCCTTTTGTTACTTCTATGTGCTTTGCACTCTATTAAGCAAAATATAAATGAAGAAAGTCCTTGCTGCTTCTTATAAACCAATAGAATTGCATGGTTCATATCTTTACAACACTGAAGTTCAGGCTGCCGACCTCTAGGGAGTATTCCACAATATTTTTTAATCACAGAGCCAATACCCTACCTTCACCCCAAATAACAATGGATGCCATTTTGAGAATGATCATTGTCTGGCTTCCTTTTCATCATCCCATGATCTGACCTTTAGAATCAGAGACCTTTAGAATGATTGTTGTAAAGCTCTTAAAGAATTGGGGCTAAGCACTAGGATGTCTCTGAATTGTTTCAAATATTTGTGCCTGAAGAGAAGATGCTAAGGAGGGAAATATTTTTACTGTAAGTATTCTAAAAAGAAATTATATTAGATGAAACAATTTGTGAAGGAGTCATGCAATATGCAATGGTTTGCATTCCTGGTGCATATTTTAATTTATCCTGTCTTGCAATAAGAAAATAAAATAAAATACAAAAAGTGTGACTATGAGCTTCTAGGGCTTTAAAATCAATTTACATCTGTATCCTATTATGGAGAAAATTATTCAAGATTAAATTAAGCTATAAGAAGTGTACATTTGATCATGTCTCACCTAAGCCTAAGATGTCCAAAAATCAAAATTATTTCAATATCATACTGCAAAGAGGAGATGTGTCTGGACTTAGATTAAGGTGACTTGGGTACAAATTGTAATTCAGCTATCACTTTTACCTTCAAGGCAGCTGTACAAAACCTTCCAGAGGACACAGCTATTTTAATGTTTCAAGAGAGGTGATACCAACACTTTGTTTGAAGTACCTGTTCTGATTGTAAGCCATTTAGGGTTAGAAGTGACAAAGAAGTGACAAATAAATCAATTAGGGAATTATTTTTGAGTGCCTAACCCTAACCCTAGGCTCTAGGGACTTACCACAAACATTTACAATTCTAAAGTTCAGCCTCCAATTATTTAAGTGTGATAGTAGATATCATGGAAACAGTAACAGGAAAGCAACCCCCACACAAGAAAATATTTAAGAAACTCTTGTAGTGCACATCAAATTGAAAATTCTTCATACATGACAAAAATCAAAGCAATGCCTTATCGCAGTGAACCTGGGTTCTGAAAACCAAGGTATCTCCTGGTGTTCTACATTTTAATCATGGGCTGGGGAGGAGAGAACTGAAATTCCAGCTAAGAATATCTGCAATCCTCTACATGTTTCAGAATCTTGAGCACTCAGGGCCTCGACTCGATGCAACAAAACTGGGAGACTGTGAGTTCTAGTGCCGTCTTAGGCATGAAAGCTGGCTGGGTGATCTTAGGTTGGTCCCCCTCTTTCAGCCCAATTTACCTCACAGGGTTGATATTACGGGGAAAATAGAAGGAGGAAAGAGTATTAGATATTTTCACCAATTTGAGTTATTTATGAAAATAATAAAGGCAGAATTAAAAAACATAAAAATAAACCCATATTTAGATTTTAGAAGCATCAAGAGTAGTTTAGAAGCCTTAAGAGCAGGGGATCTGGGCATGATTGGAATATGTATACCTATCCCTAATCCAAAATTAGGGATAGGTATACATAATTGAATGCTTTGAAATTCATTACAATACCTACACTTGAGGATATAAACGAGATCCCACTCCTAAAACAGCTGTTCCCATCATTTTGTCTTCAACATTCTTTAAATTATGGCATTGTTTGTTAATTATGGAACGTTTAAACAATTTGAATCTAAAATGCACTTTTTGTGTTAGAAAAGAGAAAGTAAATCAGTTGGTATTTTCCCCATTTCCTCTACCATACAAACTCCTAGCTTTGATATTTTCACAGATCCACCTAGTTCAGAAGCTTCATGTCAAAGCATCAGAAGTAGCAATAGAGAGACAACAGATTCTATGATCTAAGCAGTTAACTGAACTACTGATGCACTGACATGCTGGTGGAGACTAGGAGGACTTTTAATCCATTGCTTTGTTGATAAACCCAGTAAAAACAATTAGAAATATCAATAAGCATGAATGCACTTACTTTATCACACAGTCCAATAAAATACTAATGCACTGATAGTGCGGAAGTAGTTTTATTAACATACCCTTTTCTTTCACAGGCATTCTGTGCTCTTTCTACATTTAAGTCTGTCTCACCAAGTCTGATGACTCAGATACATGGATTACTCTTCTTTTAAGTAAGGTTTGTGATATAAACCTACCTGGAAAATGAACAAGATTAAGTCTGTGGAACCCTGAGTCATCTCAGTTATCCCATTCACCCTCAGTCATGAGTGAAATACACAAAAACTAAGAAAAATGAATTTTTTTTTAACCTATGACATCAAATTAATATGATATTGAAAAAGCTAAAAAAAAGTTAATGAAATGGAAACTTAGGTGATATACCACCAAATCATTTCAGGACTTCAGAGAAGAATTGGAAATTTAAAAAACACATCTGGAACCTAATAATAGCCCTTTTGCATCATGGCAAGCTAATCTTTGTGCAGCATTCCATGTCTTAAATGCCCAACTAGATATTGGAGTGCTCACAAGTTGGATTTGTGCTCATTGGTCCTCTGCAACTTTATGTAGAGGTATGTTGTCCTGAATCCAGGGAGAACATTAAGTCTTCAAGAATGAAAGAGATACCAGCTCAACAGAATTTATTCAAGACAATGCACTGCTGCAGTGTTGCCAAGAAAACTATGTGGGCGTATCCAGTCACCAGGATCAAACTTGATTTGAGGGAAATTTTACTTTTAATAATAACACAAGTGAATCAAAGAAATGAGTTCAGTTTGAAATGGAAACTCAATTTTTTAGATGTGAGGGTATGTCCATGTGTTTCCAGCACAACACACTGTTTTAGAACTGTGCAGTTTTTAAAACACAGAGGCTACAATCTGATTCTTACCTGTATATATCTCGTTCAAAGGTATTAGATTGAATTTCCACATGCATATGTAAATTTTGTTCCACAGAAATGGGTTAAGTTTAAATGGGATGAGCTAAATATGTCTCATGAAGAACAAGGAGCTCTTTCCCCTACAAGGCTGAATTGTATACATAATTCCCTTTGCTAATTTTAGAAATTCTAATGCTTATGAAAAATTATCCTGTTTCCCTGAAAATAAGACCTTCCCAGATACTAAGCCCAATTGGGCTTTTGAGCACATGTGCTAAAATAAGCCCCCCTGAAAATATTGCAACACAGCAGCAGCCGTGAGGTGACCACACTCAACGCCTGCTGCACCTCAAAAATAATAAGACCCCCCTGAAAATAAGGACGTGCTTATTTTGGGGGTCAAAGGAAAACAAGACCCTGTCTTATTTTGGTGAAACACAGTATAACTAGGAATAAGATTGATTTTCCATCTAAAATAGTGCACTTTAAAAAAAAGACCATTCTTCTGTCTCCTATCTAAAACAGTGGTAAGAAAAAAGTATTACATATATTGATGTATTAAAATATCTATTAATGCTAATCAAACGGCATCTTGTAGCATCTTTTCCAAAGTATTAGCATACTTAGAATCTGAAATATGAAATGTTTTTAAATACTGTTCTAAAGATTTTGATTAGAAGTTTAATTAAAGCATTTAGTGAAGAAAAATGCTAAAATAAAGTTTTTTCCCCTTACTTTCTAAATATTTTTAAACATTTAAATTTTAACATTTGCTTAAGTAGAACTTTGCAAATCCATGCCTCTTCAATAAGAAAACAAAATTGTGAATCTAAGACATTTATACCTCTCCCTTTCATCACGACTGAGGCTAGTTCTTAAGATAAAGCTATCAATAGTAAATGGTAAAAGAGGGTAAAGGAAGTGCAGAAGCCCCAGGCATCTCTTCTGTAAAGGCTGTTTAGTCAATGTAAAACTATTATGACTCTTGACATCTGCTCTGATTTCCCTTGCAGGTATCAAAGCAGAGCAATATAGAAACTGCTCTAAGACGGAAGGAACCTCAGAGTTTTTGGCTCATGTGAACAAAATAATGCTCCAAGACCTGGAAAATTTAAAAGTCATACTTTTCAAGAGGTAGCCAAAGGAAGCAGAAGAGAGTTGAACAGGCCAACCTAGGAGGAAGACAGAAAGAGAAGGGCTGAAGGATGACCAAGCAAAGAGGAAGGAGAAAGGGAGGAACGTGAAATTGTCTCAGGAAGGAGAACAGAGAAGCATGAATATTGAAGAGGACAAAAAGCTAGGAAATATTCAAACATCCTGGCAGTGGTGCCTGTATGACCAGATCTGAATATAGGTGAAAAACCCAATGTCTCTACAACAAACTGTAAATGGAATCAGTTCTGTTTGCAGCATAAACAAATTTCAAATAAAGGTGTTTTCCAAATGTCAAAGCCAGTGAATTGAACTCCAACACAGTTATCATTTATGCAGAAGTAAATATATTATACTACTGCAACTTCTGGATTACATTAATCACAGAAAAACTCTATGCTTTGTTTCATGGTTTAGCATGCAAATGCAGTTATCATTTATGTTCCACCTGAACTTTTCCAAATTCTCTGCCAAATTTGTAGGCAGAGTAGGCTAGACAATTTCCATCAATTTTTGCATAGGAAGGAGAAATTATACAACAATTTCCCAAGGGTAGGATTCCTTCTTGATTGTTACAATGCCACCACTACTGAAAAAGATTATATATAAATATATATATTTCTCTTTGTGTAACTATCCCCATTGTAGTTCTCCATGTAGAGTTGAAGACTGATTGCTTGCCTAGTATTTGCCTGACATGTATGTGTATGTATGTGCGTGTATGTATGTATGTATGTTATATGTTGTGGCCCAGCAGGAGCTGTTGGAGCTGCCGCCAGACTCCGATAGTGAGGGGGCTTATGAGTCGGCCTTGGAGGAGGTGGAGGACCCTGGACAGCGTGTCGACTCCGAGCACGGCGAGGAGAGACTGGTTAGCCACCAGGTGGCGGCAGAGCATTGGATCAAAGGGAATGTTCATGAAAACATTTGGGAGTTGTATCAGGATGCATGCAGGCAAAGGGCTACTCAGCGTAAAGAACAACGGAGTAACTACAGGAGGTAATTACGAACAGCTGCTGCTCATCAAAATCCCCTCCTGCTGATAAAAGAGACTGCTGGTGCCATGCCCTGGTTGCAGAAGTCAACGTTCTCGTTCTTGTTCTCGTTCGGGTCCACAAACCGAGAGAAGCCAACTTGGATAAGTGGCTTGATAAAAGAAGCTGGGTTTGCAGTATTGTGTGAACTATAGGACTTTCTGCCAGAGTTATTATCTTTGTTTATTTGGGCTTGCAGCCAACAAGAGCTTGGACTGATTAAAACATTCTTTTGTATGTCTGTTTAGCTTTCGTTCCTGGACGGAGAGGGGGGGGGTCAGAACAGTTATATATTTATATATGTGTGTGTGTGTGTGTGTGTGTGTGTGTGTGTGTATGTGTGTGTGTGTGTGTGTGTGTGTGTGTGTATGTATACCGTATTTTCACGACTATAAGCCGCACTGAAAATCCTAAAATTTGATCAAAAACCGGCAGTGCAGCTTATAACCCGGTGCGCTTTATATATGGAGCAGTTTCCCTCCCCAGCGCCCAGGCTTTCCCCTCAGTTCCTGCCTGTTCCTGCCTCCCGTTCCTTCCACCCTCTGAGCAGTTTCCCTCCCCAGCGCCCAGGCTTTCCCCTCAGTTCCTGCCTGTTCCTGCCTCCCGTTCCTTCCACCTTCTGAGCAGTTTCCCTCCCCAGCGCCCAGGCTTTCCCCTCAGTTCCTGCCTGTTCCTGCCTCCCGTTCCTTCCACCCTCTGAGCAGTTTCCCTCCCCAGCGCCCAGGCTTTCCCCTCAGTTCCTGCCTGTTCCTGCCTCCCGTTCCTTCCACCCTCTGAGCAGTTTCCCTCCCCAGCGCCCAGGCTTTCCCCTCAGTTCCTGCCTGTTCCTGCCTCCCGTTCCTTCCACCCTCTGAGCAGTTTCCCTCCCCAGCGCCCAGGCTTTCCCCTCAGTTCCTGCCTGTTCCTGCCTCCCGTTCCTTCCACCCTCTGAGCAGTTTCCCTCCCCAGCGCCCAGGCTTTCCCCTCAGTTCCTGCCTGTTCCTGCCTCCCGTTCCTTCCACCCTCTGAGCAGTTTCCCTCCCCAGCGCCCAGGCTTTCCCCTCAGTTCCTGCCTGTTCCTGCCTCCCGTTCCTTCCACCCTCTGAGCAGTTTCCCTCCCCAGCGCCCAGGCTTTCCCCTCAGTTCCTGCCTGTTCCTGCCTCCCGTTCCTTCCACCCTCTGAGCAGTTTCCCTCCCCAGCGCCCAGGCTTTCTTCTCCGATTGGTTTTAATGGGGAGGTCCGATGCAATAGTGCTTAATGGGAGAAGGATTAATAGTTTCTCGGGTTCAAGCTGCGGATTCTAACTTTCACAAAGGGAACTAAAGCCGAGCAGGTAATTGCTTTATTAAAGCCGATTCAGTTCGCGGGAGATATTTGGTGCGCTTCTTTGAAAATCTCCCTCCCAATTCTGCCCAATGCCTCCCCGACCTTACTGGACGAACGGTGCAGGGGGGTGGGTGTATCATGTAGTGCGGAGTCCGAGGAGTGGCAGATGTTGCAATTTCGTTAGTAATTTGTTTGTTTGCACGCGCAGATGAATGTTGCAAAAAAACCGTGCGGCTTATAACCCGGTGCGCTTTATATATGAAAAAAGTTTGAAAAATTAATGTTAACTGATACTGCGGCTTATAACCCGGTGCGGCTTATGTTCTTGAAAATACGGTATATATATATATATACATACATACATACATACATAGAAGAACACACACACATAGACATGTTAGGCAAATACTAGGGGCAATCAATCAATCTTCAACTCTATATGGAGAACTACAATGGAGATAGTTACACAAGGAGAAAGAAGAGAGAGAGAGAGAGAGAGAGGGAGAGAGAGAGAGAGACCCTCACATGGCCTCCCTTATATATATACAGCTTCTTAAAGTGGCAGTAACCCTGCTGACTCATCCTCATGTCATCATCTCGGTTTTCAGAGTTACAGCATCTGGTCAGCTATTAAATCATCATTACCCTGACACATACATACATCTTTGCCACCTCATAAACAGCAATTACAAAGAGCATCACTTGAAAGAATTTGAAAGCCTAACTTTTCCTATCACCTTTCCTTACAAAACTCTCTTTTTACTCAAAACACCATTCTCTTTCTGGGACTTTAAATGCATATGACCTTCATTATTTTTTTAAAGAGGCACTATATAAGTAGCCATTCCAAGGGACTGGCATTTTGGCAGTGAAAGTAATTTTTCCCTTGCACAAAAGGCACAAGTCAGGAAAAAAAATGATTTAAAATTGCCATCAATCTTGATAATGTACAATGCAACCAGAGAAACACCAGCCTCCAAAAAGGCTATACTGTATGTGCTACCTTGCATACAGGTCAGTTCAAGCAAAAGGTCACTTGAGGAGTAGTAGTATTGTTATAGCTGATACTTCTGTTTCCAGGTGGCACTTGGTCTTTGGTAAAATAGTTTTTTGGTTTAATTAATTGACTTTCAAGTCAATCTAAGTAGGTAAAAATACTTTTAAAGTGGTAGATCAGAACTTTATAAACAACCCACAATTAGCAAAACAAAAAACAAAAAAACCAAGTACCTATTTACTTTTGGTACTGTCCAGCGGAGACTCACTGGAGAAGAGCCTAATGCTGGGAAAGATTGAAGGCAAAAGAAGAAGGGGACAACAGAGAATGAGGTGGTTGGATGGAGTCACCAAAGCAGTAGGCGTCAGCTTAAATTGACTCCAGAAGATGGTAGAAGACAGGAAGACCTGGAAGAATGTTGTCCATGGGGTCTCGAGGGGTCAGACACAACTTTGCAACTAACAACAAACCTATTTACTCTGAAGATCTGTATTGTAGTTAATCAACAGAAGAAGAACTAGCGAAAGCCAAGGGAAACACAAAAAATATAGGCTAACTCTAGTGGTAATCTTCCCTTTCAAGATAGCCATAGATGCAAGACAAGACTGGAATTCTTAAAACATACTTCATTTTTTTTTGTTTTTTAAACTTCATTGTGTATTTAATCCACTTGATAAACCTATTGTTTGGGTGGGTTGGATAAAAATAGAACCATAAAAAGCAGACATCAATGTATGTAAAAATAAGATACTAAAAATACAGACTAACCAATTCAATACAAGAGTATTCTCTGCAGAATCTACAGTATAATTTATAACAGTATAAAAATTTTAAATGGCTGTTTTTTTGTCAGGTACTGAAAAGGTAACAATTTGAGTGCCAAACAAAAATCCCTTTGAGAAGAGCATTACACATATGAAGCAGCAGGATGGAGAAGGTTGCTCTATTATAGGCATCCACATTAATTCATTCAGTTAGAATATCCACGAAAGATCTCCCCAAGATGATTTGAAGGTATGAGCTACTAAATTTCAATGGAGAGAATCTTGAAGCTATTTAGGACGTGGCTTGGGAACCAATGATGTTGACCCAGCAAGAGCATCATATGATGACAATATTTTTTCTCTACTAATAGCCTAGTCTAGTCTTTTGCAATCTATCTAAAAGTTCCAATATGATTGTAGCTCTATATGCAAGGTAGACATAATGGCCACTTTAAATGAGGATAAAGTAGTCTAAAGTGCAGCTAAAGCCATATTAGAGGAGCAATAAAGCCCTTCTCCTTTCCTATAAATGAGAGCAGCTCAGTCCATGTAGAACATGCAATTTATCGTTGAAAGATTTCTTTTAGACATATATTTTAAACTTTTATTTGGAACCAGAGGCTTTGGCAAATCTTTTAGACATGAATCAGAACTAGGAACATATTTCAGAAGAAATGTGTCTGAAATTTCCAGGCTGTTTGAGGCTATAGCAGGGGTCCTAACCCCTGGGCTGTGGGCTATTTGGAATCAGGCTGCACAAGGGGCTGGTGAGCAAGGGTATGTGCGCAAAGCTCTACTTGTGCAAGCGGCAGATGTGCGTGCTTGCATGCATGCCACTCAGTGGTGGAATTCAATTTTTTTTACAGTTCTGTGGGTGTGGCTTGGCTTGGCTTGGTGGGCGTGGTTTGGTGGGCATGGCAGGGGAAGGATACTGTAAAATCTCCATTCTCATGCCACTCCAGGGGAAGGTTACTGCAAAATCCCCATTCCCTCCTGATCAGCTGGGACTCGGGGGCGGGCCAGTTAGAGGTGGTATTTACTGATTCTCTGAACTACTCAAAATTTCCATTACTGGTTCTACAGAACTGGTCAGAACCTGCTGAATACCACCCCTGCCACCACTCACACAGAACCATACCCTCTTTTGTTGTCCCGCTCCACCGATCAACCAAGCCAGAAAGGTTGGGGATTGCTTGGTTACAGAGTCCCATTTTCTAAGAAAGAGAACTTTATCTCCTTTGAATGAGAATACCTTTTGATGGCTCCCATCACTATCCAAGTCACCTGGTCAGCTTTAGGGTTTGGTGCTTCTGCTTTGAGCATATTGTTAGTGTATTTTCAAACTATATCATTCATTCATTCCATTCCATTTCTTTATAAACAAGTAATTTTTTTAAAAAAAAGATCAATAACTGCTTTAAAATACTTAAAATACATTTTTCAAATAGATGATGTTTTTTGCAATTTAAATGGAGATTTTAGTTACAAATGAATATCTTAAAATGCCTGCCAAAGGATATATGCACCAAAATGTTCAAAATACACCAAAACCTTGAACTCAAACTTTCGATATAAAGCAACTCTAATTCATATATGTGCACAGCATATTATACAAGCTTAATATGTGTATAATTTCTAAACCTACCTTAATTGGTTTCAAGCTACCTATGTCTTAATTCTAGAATTAAGAAAGCATTTATAGAACTCAATGCATCTCCATCTCTCCCCCCCTTCTCTCTCAATAGAATAATAGAGTTGGAAGGTATTTTGGAGGTCTTCTAGTCCAATCCCTTACTTAGGCAGGAAAGCCTACACCACATCAGACAAATGGCAGCTATTCTTTTTCTAGCTGATAAGCTTTGATCATACACACTTCGGCCATTTCCAACACACTTCTCTGCATTGGTTAGTAATTGGTCATCAGTATGTTTTAATCATTTTTTTCTCTTCAGCATGCTTCTTTGAACTGTGCCCTACAGCTCCCTTCAGCATTACAAACAATGCCTAATCCAAGTCAAGATTACCAGCCCATGCTGCTCTTTACTAAAACTAACAATTCATATCCAACAGCCACTGCTGTTCCCTCTACTTTTTAAATGTCTATTCCACATCTTCCCTTAGAGATCCATATTACATTTTTAAGATTCCCTTTTATTGTGTCCATTGCGGTAGTCCCGCCTTCTATCTTATGAAGGAACACTTCCTTAGGGTCCTTTAAAATCCCAGTACAGTGGGGGACATATGAAACTTGAGGGGACCTAATTCCAGACAGCAGGTACTACTACAGAGAATATATACTTCCAGGGTACTTCTAGTCCCAAAAGATGACATGGTTTAATTAATGACACCCATTCCAGATCAAACTAGCCAGGTAGATACTAGAGAAATCCAGGAACATATGTGGTCTCTCAAATAACCAGGTCCTATGCCATGCAGGATTGTATAGATAACAACCAGCACCGTGAATTGCACCAAGAAGACAACTTTCAACCAGTGCAGCTCACGAAGCAGAAGTGTTACCTAGACACATCACTGTACTCACTACTTGTTCTGGACCAAGTTTCCAAGTGATCTTCACAAAGCACATTACAGTAATCAAGCTGTGAGGTACCCAGGGCATGAGTAGCTGTCTGAAGTCATATCCTCCCCCCCCCCACAATCTAGGAAAGGTTGAACAACTGCACACCAGATGCATCTGGGCAAAGGTTTTCTTGCCCACTCTGTCTCATAAGCATAGCTGTGAGTCTAGGAAGACTTCCAAATTTGCATCACTCTAGAATAGAGGAATGCCATCCCATCGAAAATCAAAGATGGAATAATAACCCCAGATATGAATGGTCCAATACCTACAGACAATCAAACTTGGTAGGATTGAGTCAAAGAAGATTCTTCTTTATCCAGACTCACAGCCTCCAAGCACTAGGACAGAACTCGACAGCCCCACTTGGCAGCCCAAAGATATAGTTAGGTGTCATCATAATATCAAACCCCAAACTGGCAGATGACCTTATCTAATTGTGTCATGTACAGTAGAAGTTGAAAAGAAGGCTAGGGATAATAGAACTCCATGGCCTCCAGAAAGGAGGACCTTAAGGAATGATTGTATTCCTGGTGAGAACAAGAGATCAAAGAGCACAAGGATGGATGCACCACCATCATCCCAGGTCTGGCACAAGTCATCAACAAGCCTGAAGATTGATTACCCTGAGCCCTCTCCAGGAGGAGATGCATTACCACCTCTTTCAATATTGGGGTCATTACTTTCTCTGTCAAAAATATATTTTTTTAAAAAATTAAAAAAACAGTAAGCAATAATGATGCATTTGCTCTATTGGTTTAATCATCAGAGACCTTCAGAAAAAACTGGAACTATTCTCTGGAAAGCTACAAAAGTGGAAGCCATTCTTATTTCAGGAGGAAGCTGTTCTAACCTGTTCCTAAAATAATATGTGAACGCAGCCTAAAAGGATACTTAACTTCTTCCTTCTCCTTCTCCCCATGATGGTGCTTATTGCTGAATTGATGGTCATTCACAATCATGTCTTACATCTAATTACTATCCCAACCAAGAAAGTTATTTTATGTGTGTATGTGTGTTATGTATGGGTTTGAGTCAGGGGTGGGTTCCGCTGGCACTACTGCCGGTTCACTCGTGTGCACGCTTGATGAATGCTGCGCGGGCATGCACAGTGCAATTAAAATTGTTTTGCGCATGTACAGAACTGAAAAACAAGATGGCGGCACCAATGGTGCCAACCAAGGAACCAATTCAGGGGCGTGGTAGGCCTGGGTCGCTGCCAGTTCCAACCACCCAGGCCGTCAAACCACTATTGGTTCAGCCAAACCAGTCCGAACCGGTAGGAACCCACCACTGGTTTGGGTAGATATGCACTTTCTCTTGAGAGCAGGCAACAGAATTTCATTTTTAATGTGGGCCGGTGTTCTCACAGTAAAATAATGACAATAAAGTTCTCTTCTCTTCTCTTCTCTTCTCTTCTCTTCTCTTCTCTTCTCTTCTCTTCTCTCCTCTCCTCTCCTCTCCTCTCCTCTCCTCTCCCCATTCCACTCCCCTCCTCACTCGTTTGAACAATATTAGCACCACACAATCATTTTCAAACTTGTCACTTGTTAAAATATTCACATATATTTACTATAAAGGACTAAACTTTTCTCACTACATGTTATTTGTTTAATATTCACAGAAATAGCTTTTACGAGAGCCAGGCCAATAAAACTGCCTCCCTGCCTCCAAAGCAGGCAAAATGCCATTATTCAGCAATGTACTTAATTGCTACTAGGCATTTTCAATTGGATGAAAGCCAGGAATGATACACAAAAAAACCTGGCCATTTCTCTGCCCAACCGCACAGAATACAAAACACCTAAACACACTAGGCTCAAAAGCAATAATTAAAAACTAGTTAACAACTTTTTGATTAAAAAGTTTAAAATGTACTTACAGACAAAAAAGTTCTTAAAACAATTCAAACATTCATTTAATTTTATAGAATAATGTTTTAATTATCTGGTAAATGTTTTTTTATTGATGTCCACAATAATTTGCCTCAATTTTTATTTGTAGTTTTTCTTTCAAGCACAGAAGTAAAAAAGTTACTCATTTCATGAAAAATATATATACTGAAGTTCAAGAGTCATGGCTATCAATCCATGTTAATCCACCACATTTCTGCTACACTCTGAAGGCAACATTATCATCATCATCATCATCAACAACAACAACAACAACATTTATTTGTCCCCCCATCTTATTTTAAAGTGACTCTGGTTGGCTTAGAGCATACTATGGGAAGCATGCAAACAGAGAACCCCTTTTCTTCCTATTTTACAAACAAGTGATATCTATTTGTGCAAAAGCAATGCCACTTCAGTGCTGCATAAAAACCCGACCAAATAACTTCTAGGAGGGTAATGGAACACCTATGTTAAGTCCATACTATGTAACTCTGGCCATATTAAATTGGACACCTGGTCAGCTTATTTTCCTTATGGAGATTTTCCAACAGATCCTTTAAAATATACATTACAGAGTACCATAATGGCCTCATTAATGGGATAATTTGCTTTTTTGTCTAAAAGTTTTTTCCCCCTCTCTTGTTATCGCTTCTGGAACATCTAGCTAGAGTAATTTAGGCAACATGTACTCTGTGTGGCAAAATCCAGAAGATGGTTTCAAAATCATGGGGATTTAAAATATATATATTTGACAGATTTAAATAAATGATCTACCAACCCCCGCATACATAAGTTGACATAGCATTTAAGAATCATACCATTTATCTGATAGTTCAGTAGATAAACTGTTCAGATAGTCCTTGACTTACAAAAGTTCATTTAGTGACCATTCAAAGTTACAACAGCACTGGAAAAATGGCCATTTCTCATTTACAATCTTTGCAACATCCCCATGGCCCTGTGTTCAAAATTCAGATGCTTGGCAACTGTTTCATATTTACGACAATTGTTTTATCCCAGGGTCATGTGATCACCTTTTATGACCTTCTGATAAGCAAAGTCAATGAGGAAGCCAGATTCACTTAACAACTGAGTTACTATTTTAACAGCTAATGATTCACTTAACAACTATGGCAAGAGATGTCATAAAATGGGGCAAAGCTCACTTAACAAGTGTCTCACTTAACAACAAAAAATTTTGGTTCAATTGTGGTCATAAGTCAAAAACTACCTGTATACTCAACAAGCTTCAATATATGTTCTCATATTTTATTATTTAAATGTCTTTAAATGTTTTAAAATAAAGGAACACACCTATACGCCCTGAGCATTTCCCTCTTATGCAAATAACAACTCAACAACATGAGAACTATTTTGGTTTAGTGATTAAGGCACCAGGTTTGAAAGTGGGAGACTGTGAATTCTGGCCCTACCTTAGCTATAAAAGTCAACTGGGTAATCTTGGGCCAGTCACTCTCTCTCAGCCAAATAAATAGATGGGTAGGTTGTTAGGTAGGTAAGTAGGTAGGTAGGTAGGTAGATAGATAGATAGATAGATAGATAGATAGATAGATAGATAGATAGATAGATAGATAGATAGATGATAGATAGATAAGCAGGGCAGGGCAGGGCAGGGCAGGGCAGGGCAGGGCAGGGCAGGGCAGGGCAGGGCAGGGCAGGGCAGGGGATAGGATAGGATAGGATAGGATAGGATAGGATAGGATAGGATAGGATACTATAAATAGTTTTGTTCCTGGACATGTGTATGTGCAGACACAGATATATGACATTATGAGATTCTGGACTTAAATTAACCCTATAACACTAAGAGGCTGCCAATGTATGTATGTATGTATGTATGTATGTATGTATGTATGTATGTATGTATGTATGTATGTATGTATGTATGTATGTTTGTTTGTTTGTTTGTTTGTTTATTTGTGGGCAGATTCCAAACAAAATACTGGGCTGTAGCCAGCCATCATTTTTCTATCCAAAAAAGGGCCATGCAGCTCATGTGGGCTCAGAAGCATTACTGCAAACCCAGATGCAGTTTAAAGCCAGTATATTGCAATGTTTTGTAACAATAAAGAATTTATTTTTAATGAAAAGAATCTTGGAAATAAATAAGTGAGGCTGGACAGGAAGCCTGCTTTATTATTATTTTAACATTCACTCAACGTATTAGTTAAATGGTTCTAATAGTGCCTAAAAGTTTTTAAAGAAATTAATGGAAACCTCCTTACATGATCAGTGCAAGCTTGTTTGGATATAATAAGAATAAAGAAAAGAAAGGAAAGGGCATACTTATAAAAAGCACACTGCTGGATAAATTCCTGCTCAAATAAATGAATCTGTTTTTATCTGCATGGGTAAGAAAAAGACTCAACAGTCTGGTGTAAATTTGCCCCCCCCCAAGTTGGTTTGCTCTTTAGTGCAATCTCTTTAACACTACTGTGAATACCAGGAGTGTCTAAATATTGTCTTTTAATTCAAGACAGACTGCATGTCACCCCTGTGAGACCTTCAGTCTTCAGACTAACAGCTGGGAACAAAGACCAGGTAAAAGTCAAAATGACAGCTTTTTGCAAAAGGGCAATGTGATATTTAGCCTTTGAAATGGAAAGATCCACAAAACTGTAAATTACTTTACCTAAAAAAAAAACCTCTTCCATCTCACCAAAACATACCTGCACCCACAAATTGATTCATCAGCAAATTATCTGTTCTAGAACGTAAGGAAGAAATGCTGAATAGACTTTTGCAACTACTTGGAATCAATCCAATTGCAGCAATGCATTTCTATGTATTTCATGAAAGAGGTAGCCTTATATTTCCTAGCATCAGTCTCACCTGCTGCAATTTCACGGTGTCTTTCCTACTGGGCAGCCACTGACCTCTGCTGAAATGATCTGTCGGTCCCGTGTTTCCTTCTCATCCTGCGCTACATTTTAATTATAATTTAGGGATTAGAAATATTGCCTCAAAGGAAGCAAGAAAAATACATTTACTCTATGTGACAATTCATTCAGGGACCATTTGAAATTACAACATTGCTGAAAAGAATGGACTTATGACCCATTGAGTGATGCAACACTCACAAGATCAAAATTTGGACAAGTGGCAACTTGCCCACACTTAGAATTGTAGGGACAATTCAACTCCCCTCACTCACACATTCCTCTCCTATCTCTGCCCTATTTTCATGAGACAATGAAGATATGAAGACCAAATATAAGAATTTTTCTACAATGAACGTATGCCAGGCAATCAAATGACCAAAGTCAAGTCATCCGTGGAAATGCAAGTAGTCCTCAACTTACAACAGTTCATTTACTGACTGTTCAAAGTTACAATGGCACTGGGAAAAAGTGACTTAAAACTGTTTTTCACACTTATGACTGCTGCAGCATCCCCGTGGTCATATGATCAAAATTCAAACGCTTGGCAACTAACTCATATTTATGATGATGGCAGTATCCAGAGGCCATGTGATCACTTTTTGCAACATTCCGACAAGCAATGTAAATGAGGAAACCAGATTCATTTCACAACCATGTTACTAACTTTACAGTGATTCAATTGTGGAATGAAAGGTTTTAAAATGGAGCAAAATTTACTGAACAACTGTCTCACTTAACAACAGAAATTTGAGTTCAGTTGTGGCCATAAGTCGAGAACTACCTGTATCCTTACGTACTGTACACTCACATGAGCATATGCTAAGGTTACTTTTCATGCTTCTTTGGCAATTCTGATTTGAAAACCAAGAAAAGAAGCAAAAAATAAAACCCCACTGAATTGAAATTCTAACAAGCGAATCAACATTCACAATCCCAAGAATAAATATAGTATCAATCACAATGCCAAGAATAAATATAATATTCTCACTATTCTCTCACCTTAAACAAGACATTTATTAAGGCATGGCCCAATGGTCCAGGTCAATTATTGTGAAAAGGCCAGGGCCGTAGATGTCAAATGAAAAACTTTCTGCCTCATTAAAGGTGAAAATAAAAGAGATTTCAGCAACAAAAGACTCTTATGCGTTTTCTGATGGGATTCAAGATTTGCTATTGATTTTCAGAGTCAAGGCACTTAGTTCTTCTTACCTCATTGAAAAGTCATTTCATCATTAAAGCAAAATCTACCAGTTAACAGAAAAGGTTCTCAACTAGAGAAAGTATCAAGATTTGAAAAGTTGCAGTAAATGTAGTTTTAGGCTACTAATTAATTATATAGCATTAAAAAAAAGCTTACTGTTCCATTTCATGAATGATGTAAACAGTGAGTCATTTGCATTCCCAAGAAGTATGTAATGCGAAAACACTTACTGACACTTGGAAATGTTTAAAGCAGATATAATGGGAACAAAAGGCAGACAAAGTATGTTTGGTGCATTGTCAGTCTTCCAAGGTACACCAAAGTAGGAAACACAAAGTTACACATGCTAATATTACTTTTATCGTGGAGATTCTCAGTTGTCCAGGTCATGGTTGTCCTGAAGGTGCTTTTTCAAGAGGCAACTGGACTTTCTGGTTTTTCTTTGAAGATGTTCGCCTTCTTTCTTATCCAAGCAGCTTCTTCAGTTCTGTAAGAAGCTTCTTGGATAAGAAGGGAAATGTCTTCAAAGAAAAATCAGAAAGTTCAGTTGCCTCTTGAAAAAGCACCTTTGGGTTTATTACTACTTTTATTATAAGGTTATGGTAACAGAATCTTGCAAATCTGAACGTACTCCCACACACACACACACACACACACACACCAGGTTATCTTTATGAGAAATAGGAATATCTTATTCAGGTTAAAGATTTGCTCCAGATTCCATTCTATCTTACCATGGTCTTCATCCTAGCTCTTCTTCCTCTTCCTTAGAGTTATTCTTTTTACCCATTCCACCCATTGAGGCCTCTGCCCTTAATCCACCCAATTTAGTCTCTACATCCATTCCATCAATATTATCTAAATTACGCAAAAATCATTTCATCAGACTCCAAGTTGTTGTCCTCTTCTTGCACTTCTCACCCTCTTGTTTGGAATGGAATTGCAAATCTTCACTTAAGCATCTATACACATAAGTCACCAAACAGTGACTTATGTGATCTTGTGCATCTCACCCCCCCTTGCATTTCTAAGTCCATGTGGGTTGTTTATTTCCACTCCTTGCATCCCACATTTAATAATAAAGGGATTGTAAAATCTTCTGTAACCTAATAAAAATGTGATTGAGCTGCACAGACCCCTGACTTCTTCCTGCAAGATACAGAAAAGAGGCAGGAAGTATTGGTATTTATTAGGCTGGTTGAAGTATCCTAGAAACCAATATGATGCCCGTCAGGAATAAGCCTGGGAAAGGCAAGGAAAAAAATTAACACTGGGTTCCTACAAGCTAGACAAAACTGACTAGGGGACACCCTTCTCTGTGCTTTCTAACACAAATGACTCAAGGGAGACAACTGGAGATCCCTACCATAGTTTTTCAGAATGGATTTTCAAAAGAAACCTGTTAACCTGGCCACTGAAATTGCTCATTGTAAGTTGCATGATGTTTTATTATGTTTGATGTAGTATGATGCAAATAACATTCAAATGTTATTAATGAACAACAAAATCTCTGAAGAAAATCTTTTTCCAATCTGCTATGAACCTAACCATATTATCCACCAGACTCAATCAATCAATATTCTGTAATAGAACTCACAAATGAAATTTCATTCCTCTGATTCATTTGCATTCTCTTTGTACCATTAGCACTGGTTCAAGATTCTATATAAAATATCTCCATAAACATTTTTAAATTATTTAACAATTTCCTAACAATTGGATGAACCATTGTACTTTTCAATAGCCTCCTAGTTTTTCCCATTATCTGTATCTATGTCAATTCCCCCCCTCCCACCCCCTCCCACCCTATCCTCTGTTTATTTTGTTTTTGCCCCTTGGTCTATGATCCTTTATTTATCTGTTTCTTACATCAGTGGTCCCCAATACTTCCAGCTTTGTAGTCTGGGAGCAATGGCAGCGATGGGGGGGGGGGGGAGACGGGGTGGTTTTGCGTGTATCCATCATTTGTGCAAATGAAGCTTCACACATTTGCATGCTCTCCCACTGCTTGCCTGGTCTGGTTCCCTGTCTTACATCAATTATATGGATTTACAAATGTAATATTTGAACCAACTTTAATTTTTTTATCAATTCTCCCACTTTCAAATACCTCATCTCTATCTTACTTACATTTCTAAATCTCTAGATCCTCTTATAAAGAACTAGGGAAATATTTTAATTGGAGAAATTGAGGAAAATATTTAAATTATGATACAAGATAGAGTGTCCAAAGAATTAGCAATTTTCTTTCCTTCACACACCCACACATAAAAAGGCAATTGCACTAATACTGAATGAAGGTCTAAAATTTCCAAATGCATTTTCAAAATTAACAGAAAAAAACAAGCAACCTTCTAAAAGCTCCATGAAAACAAATGTCCCCTATTTTCTATTGTAGGTTTCAGTTAAAACAGGACTCTTAGAAGAATCTGAAATAATTTGTCCTAACAAAGCATATCACCAATATTTTGAATTACACAATAAATTGCATTAAAGTCAAATTTTATTTTCATCATGGCTCATAATACAATTAAAACAGTAAAGATGCGACAGAACATACCCCAATGAAAGTCACCCTGCTAAGGATCAATGAAGAGCAAAGCAATGTTGGCAGTATTTTGATAAAGTTGGTTTATTATATGATACAATACATTTAAAGTTTCTTAGTTCAACAAAAGGGGGATTTAATGAAATGGAAACAAAACATGTGTAAGCCTTTAAACCAGTGGTAGTCAACCTGGTCCCTACCGCCCACTAGTGGGCGTTCCAACTTTCATGGTGGGCGGTAGGGGTTTGCTGCAACTCTGCTTTACAAATTTTTTAAAGTAAAGTTAGTTCCCTACTTCATAAATCACCATTAGTGTGGAACCGGTGGGCGGTTAGAAAATTTTACTACTAACAGAGATACAAAAGTGGGCGGTAGGTATAAAAAGGTTGACTACCCCTGCTTTAAACAGTAAATCTGTTGAAAAGTCAATGAAATAATAATTGTGGCTCTTAACGGATGTTATTGTTACAATTTGTCATTCTTGCTATTATTAGTGAAGATATTCATTAAGGTTACCTCATGCTGAGGTTCAGAAGAAGTTTCTACTTAACTGAAACAGTGAATCAAAAGTGACCCAATCTCTCTGAAGGAGAATCCCTAACACTGTATGGCTGTACTCCAAGAGAGACTAAATGGAAATCATGCTTTGATACACAGATACATTTCTCAGTTGAGATTGGTTTAAAACTAATACTTTTCTGGAGAGACACTCTGTATAATTGCAGGGCAAGCAATGAAACAATGAATGCCATGCCTACATACAGTACTGTATTAGATACAGAAAGGCAGCTGTTCCATTTTTTTAACACTGATAATAAGAATTGTGTTAGAATTATCTTAAAATCCCAAAGTAGGAGTAGCCAAGAAAGCTTGGAAATATGAAGAAACAACATGTAAACTATAACAATATGTAGTATGCAAAAACTGAAAGGAACAAACACTGTTTTCTCAGAAGTGGAGCTATTCAATGGTCCTCTAGTCGTCAGATCCTAGACGACTTTATTATGGCCTATTTTTTTGGGGGGGGGAGCCATCTGTTACTATCTACTAATTCCCAAAATGTACGGGTAGGAAGGATTACAGGGTATTGCCATCCATTCCTAATCACAATGAAGCCTGAAGGATAAAATTTGCATCATGATACCCAGCCACCATTTTGTATTTGTGTCGCAGTTTATTATAAGAGAAGGAGTGGCAGAACCTGGGGGCAGTGTTAAAAGTGGGATCAGCCTAGAATCCCTATGTAGCCAACTAAGTCCAACCCTCCCCCTCTTTGAATTCCATGGGCCCTTATCTAACTCCAAGCAGGTTAGATTCTTTAGGAAGATTCCTGTGCACAGGATGCTTAGCAATAAATCAGTTTAATTCGACTTTCATGTGTGGACCTGATCTTTTGCACCTGGCATTTATGCAAGTATGTAAAGACAGTAATTTAACATCCCAGTGCATATTTTGTCACAGGCAAATGGGAACATGCTCTATGCTCCTCCATGTCTATATTCCAGGGAGCTTTCATATTAGCAGGGCCTTCACAGCAGAGGTGGGTTTCTACTGATTCGGGTGAACCAGTAGTGGTGGTGATAGGAAGCTCTGCCCACCCACCCGGACGCTTGTGAAGCATTGTGTGAGCGTGCATGAGTGAACTGGTAGTAAAATAAATTGCAACCCATCACTGCTCACAGTATAGGCTCTGGGAACTGTGGAAAATTCTTATGGTTGCTTATAGGCTGGTGCTTGCTTAACTGTATTTATCCCTTTTTTTGATGCAATTGAGAGACTCTCAGCAGGCTATGTTCACAATAATAAAACATCCATAGCATCATTACTCAACAAGGGCTTGGCAGCACAAGCTAACAATAGCCAATGATTTAATAGACAGCCATCAATACCCCAATCAACATCTAAAAAGCTACATATAACAGGCACCATATAAATACACACAGAATAGCCCAAAACACACATCCTGCTAGAGAGAAATTCCCTGAAGATGGGCTCCAGCATGAGTCTGAAAGCTAGGAAAATTCTGGTCCCGGTGACAAATCCAGACTGGATCTTGCAACATTATCCTGGGACACGTATATTAGCCTTCATACGTGAAAGAACAAACAATTCCCCCTGAATTAAGCCACAGATAAAATCTTAAGACCGTAGGTTTGATAGCTATGACCTTATAAGGTTCCCAATGTAACAGTAATTATGATTTCTTTGGAAAGTTGTTCAAATGCCTTTTATGAGAAATAAGTGAAGAGCTAAATTAAAATGTGTGGTTCATTCAACCAGTATATTGCTAATATCTCTTTTTTGTATAGTAAATTGATTACAGTAACGTATACTTCATTGAAACTGTAGTTACAGAGTCTACAAAATATATTCCTCATAAAAATGAATGATTCTTTTTTATTATTAAGACATTTCAGAAAAAAACATATGATCAGGCATAGAAAACAGTAAAATACAATGAATAAACAAGGGATTTACAAATATTATAGAGGTTATAATTTTCCAGTATATCATTATTTGATTGTGGATAACTGAATACATTATATTGTTTTAAAAGCTTGAAATTTGCTATTAAGCTCTAAACAAAGCATACCAGGAACCACAGTACAGTATAAATCACGTAATGAGATTATGGACTACAATAAATTTATCCATGTTACTAAATCTATTCTACTTTAGAAATCCTATCAAATTTAAATACATATTGTATGTACAGAAAACCAAAAATTTACGATGTAGTACAAATCTGTGGATCGAACTAAAATCTAGAAATGATGTCCAATCTAAATTAATGTCCACCTCAAATTTACTTTCAAGATGCAAAGTTATAGTGGTCCGAAAATCAAAGTATATCCCTATATAGATAGTCCTTAACTTGCAACAGTTCATTTAGTGACTGTTCAACATTACAACAGCACTGAAAAAAGTGAACCGAAAAGAAATGTTCAAGACCACGTTCTTTTTCCGGTAGACTTGAGGGAGGGGCGACTCCTGGGATGTACCCAAGCTCAGTCTATCACCGCCCCCAGATGTAAGATCTTTATTGTGGGTGAGAGGTGACTTTTGGGAAAGTTGACAGAAAACCCCAGGGCCTGTAAGGTTCGGATGGTCAGCTTGAGGTTGTGGATGGCCCGAGCATGAGAGTGGGCCTGCACAAACACATCATCAAGGTAGCATTGTAGTCTCGCTGGGACAGAGCAGAGGTGAAGCCACATGACAGCTGACCAGTTGAAATAGGAGGCAGGTGCAGCGGATTTTATGGTCCACGCGGAGGCGTTGAAATTTTTACGTAGCATGAGTTCCACCCACTTGTCCTCTGGTTTCAACTTATCAGCCACATGCCCTGTCACTACAGTTGAGGCATTAGCAAGGGTGGCTATTGAAGTGTCCACACTAGGCAATTGAAGTGCCTGGGAAAAGGAATGCTCCATATTGTAGAAGCGGCGGTCATTGCTTCCGGGATTGGGAAAGGTGGAAGGGCGAGACCACTGATTCTTTACCACCTCTAGAAAAAGGAACAGGGACCCCCTCCTTGTTGATCACTGTATTAGAGAACATGATCAAGTTAGGGTCTCTGGGTAGAGATCTTGCGGGGTTAGGGTATAGGGAGGAAGGAAATACCCAGATGAACCTCCAAGGGATCCCTAACCCCCTCCCTTGGCTCCCGAGGAGAGACAGGAGGGGATGAAGAAATTTCCAGGTCAGATTTTCTGTGTGCCCCAATGGGAGAGACAGAAGGGGTAGAAGAGCTGAACGCCCTGGGAGGAGAGGCCAAATGAGTAGATCCCGACATTAAAGGAGATCTGGATCTGATAGGAGAAGAGGGCATGTTGGCTCAAGCTTTCATCCCTCTGGGTTGCTCTAGAGGGTCGCTGGGCTGCTGAAGGCTTAGCTGCTGCTGCCCTGGTTCTGGGCCCCGCTATCTCTCTCTCCTCGGTCTTGTTAAGGGAACTGCCTGAGGCCTGTGAAGTGGCCATTGGTGCCACTCATGTGTCCTGGAAAGGCTATTTTGCCCAGAAGTCACCAGCTGATGCAAGGGCCTTATGTGAAGAAATTGGGCTGCTGAGACTGAAGCTTGCCTGCCCAACTCTGACCGCGATGCAAGCAGATGGCCCAGAGCCAGAAAATGGCCGCCTTCACGTGCACGCTTTTAAAGTGGCCACCAGAGGTCTTTGCGCACCGAAAAAGACTTTCTTTCTTCAGCCATGGCTTGAATTTGCGTGCCACAGCTCGTTTTGCACAGGCACTGTTTCCTACCTTAATTAAAGCCGCCCAAAGCCCAATCGGTGTCTCTAGCTGTAGCCCTTCCCGCAAACGGAGCCTGACACCGCTGCAGTTCTAGGGAACGATCAGAGCTCACGATATCCACGAGGAGAGAGTGGAATGTCAATTAGCTCACCCTCAGCTTGCTGCGAGACAGAGGGCCCTGTATCAGCAAGATTGCAGCTCAATGGTTTGGAATTTAAAGTAGCCAATAGACCAAATCAGAATTAAATAGCAGAATTTACTCACTCTCTGGGAACCAAAAGCAGTGCATGGACCAAAAGACTGAGAGGAAACTGGGAGCCAACAGGGAAAGGAGGAGGTTAAAAGACATTTCCCTTAGTCTTTGGACCAATCAGGCTGTGAGAATATCCCAGGAGTCGCCCCTCCCTCAAGTCTACTGAAAAATAAATTATACATTTTAGCAATCAAGACTGGAGTAAATATTTCAATAATACTCCTTATACCAATTTTCTTTAAGTATAATATTCAGAGTAATTTAATATTCCTTGCCCATCTGAATTCTAATTGTTGCATATCTATTACTGCATCTAAATTCTGCATCCATTTAATCAGTCTTTGAATTGTTCAGTTTCTGAATCACACTTCACCAGCAGTTTCTAAAGAAAAGTACTGAGTCCAAGAATAAATTAGTTCTACAACCCAAATCAAGTAAAATGTGACCTTTGCATAGATTAATCATATGATAAGAATGAGAATGAAGATCATCACCCCAATTGAGGAAGTACACAAAAGAACTTCCACATTTATTATGATATCTAGAAGGGCTCCATGCATCCATCCTTATTTTGCACCTTCGAAATTTCTTCATAAATTAGAGCAAAGCTGTGACTTTTTATTGCTACATATAAAGAGTTTACCCATGAATATTATAATGAAGTACACAAGTGGGCACTGAGATTTATTTATTTATTTTTGGCAGCCGTGGCATAACTACCCATTTCTATGTTACTCTGTTTTTAATCTGTTTCTTTTTGCATCTTCGATGTCCACTGAGAATAAAATTTACATCTGCTTACTGACCATTGGAAGCCATATTCCACTGGTCCCCAACCCCCGGTCCGCGGACCGGTGCCGGGCCGTGGAGTACCTGGCACCGGGCCGCGCAGCGGCCGGGGGCCATGCAACGGCCGACTCTTCACTCATGCAGCGCCGTCGCCGGAGGGGGGGAGCTGCGCAGAAGCACAGGAGCAAGTGAGGCGAGGAGGAAGAATCCCCCGCTACTACACCACCACCTCCCCGAGTCAGCCGTCCCCTCAGTGAATGCCTCCGCCTCTTTCTCCTTTCTCGCCTCAGTCGGCTCGCCTGGAAGCGAGGCGAGGAGGGGGCGGACTATGAGCTGGAAACGGAGCCCTTGGAGGCCCTGGCGGCTTCCCCGGCGGTCGTTGCTGGCCGCTCTCTTCTTTTTCTCGCTGTCCTCCTCGGCTCAGTCGTCTCCGAGTTGCCCAGGGAGGGGCGGCGCGCCCGGGACGGAGACGGCGCTTCCCCGCCCGGCCTTGGCTTGTGTGAAGGAACGGCGGGAGAGGCGGGAGAGGTAGAGAGAGGTAGAGAGAGAGAGAGAGAGAGAGAGAGAGAGGTAGAGAGAGAGAGAGAGAGAGAGAGGTAGAGAGAGAGAGGTAGAGAGAGAGAGAGAGAGAGGTAGAGAGAGAGAGAGAGAGGGAGAGAGAGAGAGAGAGAGAGGTAGAGAGAGAGAGAGAGAGAGAGAGGTAGAGAGAGAGAGGTAGAGAGGTAGAGAGAGAGAGAGTAGAGAGAGAGAGAGAGAGAGAGAGAGAGAGAGAGAGAGAGAGAGAGGTAGAGAGAGAGAGGTAGAGAGAGAGAGGTAGAGAGAGAGAGAGAGAGAGGTAGAGAGAGAGAGGTAGAGAGAGAGAGAGAGAGAGAGAGGTAGAGAGAGAGAGGTAGAGAGAGAGAGAGAGAGAGAGGTAGAGAGAGAGAGGTAGAGAGAGAGAGAGAGAGAGGTAGAGAGAGAGAGGTAGAGAGAGAGAGAGAGAGAGAGAGAGAGAGAGAGAGAGAGAGAGAACGTCGGGCAGCCGAGGGCGGGGGGGGGTCTTTTGAGGGGAGATCCAAAATTTCGGCAACGGGCATCGGTGAAGTGCGCTCTTTCTCTTCCTCACAAAACACATTTCCTTTCCCCCCACGCGTAGTTATTGGCGATATGGACTCTTGGACTCTTACCCAGCCAGATCAGTATCAAACATTTCCCTGACCTCAGCAGAAGCGAGGTTTTTTCTTCTCCTTTCTCTCCTTAATACTGAATTCTTTTTACATTGCTATCCTCTGGCTTATTTAATTTTGCCCTTGCTCTTTTTATCTTTGACCTTGATTAATTCAGCTGTTTATTCCTTAAAATCTACATACAAAATGGAAGGTGGGATATGATTCAGGTGTTGAATTGGGAAGGTGGATTTAAAACAACGCCCCCCCCACCCCTGCGCGTGCTCAGCGGGCCACGGTAAAATTATCAAAGGCTGACTGGTCCGCGGCGATAAAAAGGTTGGGGACCACTGCCATATTCTACAGATCACTGATTTAAGACATGGTGAAATTTATTTAAACAAAAAAACACCCCTACATTTTTAATAACACATTTATACTAATTATAGAAAGAAATCAGAAAATATGTTAGGAAATAGCCAAGGGTAATAGCAAAGCCATGCTAAGTATAGCAACTTGCCTTATGATGGTCCTTCCATCTTAGTACTGTCCATGTTGACTCTCCATGACTCTCTAGATAATGTCTCTCCCAGCCCATACGGAAATTCAGGAGACTGAATCCAGATGTTTCTACCTGCATAATATCTGCTATTCCACTGACTTTATACTGTGATTCCACAAAAGCTTCTCAATATCTCCCAAATGTGCTTTTCCAAAAGGCAACTGGATTTTCTTTCGGGTTTTTTCTTTGAAAACATTTCGCTTCTCATCCAAAAGCTTCTTTAGTTCAGGAGAAGCTTCTTCATGAACTGAAGAAGATTCTTGGATGAAAGCGAAACCTTTTCCAAGAAATAAAAAAACCAAGAAAGTCCAGTTGCCTTTTGGAAAAGCACATTTTGGGAGATATTGAGACATTGATATTGGGGCAATCATAACCTGGATGATTGAGAATCTCCATAGACATTTCAATATCTCCTTGAAACTACTAAAATGTCTTAGTGTAAAGCATCCACAAGCTAAATGAAAAGGAACAAAATTAGAAGAGCAATTAGAAAAGTTATTACTTATTTTTTCCGGTGATCTGGTGATATAAATGTAGTAGAAACGTAGAATAAGTGACTGTAAATGTCAAATTTCAAAAAGAACAAAGGCAACAATCTGGAAAATGGGAGGGCAAGAGGATCTGCAAAGAAAATCTGTTTCTCCAGTGAGGAGATACATGGAATAATTCTTTCCTAGAATGTTCCCTGACTTCACTTGTCTAACTCTGAGTTGCCTGTTTGTTATGTGAAGGAGTAAGATGAGAAGGAGATGAAAGGAGTTGATGCTAGGCGTGCCAATTAGCATCACAAGTGAATTAAATCAAGGGAGTTTTGTATACCAAAGTAATTCCTCCTTGGAGTTCATTGTTCATCAAACCAAGAAACAAGACTATTGATGGGGAAAAAGGGGGGGAAATAAGAATAAAGAGAAAATTTGAAGTATATTAGCAACAAATTTCAGATGGACAGCTAGAACAAAAGAACTGTTCGAAAAATCTTTTAAGATTCTTCAATGTTTTCTAACAGATGAATATTTAAGCTTTAGTATAGTAGTTAAAATGCAGTAGCAACTGCAACTGGACTGCAACAAAAAGGCAGTAGCCTGTAGTAGAATGGGGAGCTCCCACCCCAGTGACCCCACCCCAATGTTTCTGAACATCAACTCCCAGTATACAGCTCAATCAGCAAAGTTCACAGTTAGGAATCCTGAGAGCTACAGCTGAGCAGCAACTGGGGAGTCATGGGAATATCCTTCTAAGATTTAATACTCTTTCTCCACATTTATATAAGTGCACACTAAACAGATGTAATACTCTTTCCCCACATTCATATAAATGCACACCAAACAAAGGAAGAACAGGCATGCATTCATTTTATTTCCCCATTGTCTATACAGCACCCACAGGACATAATTCATAACTTAAATTGTAAAGGGGCTTTGTCTTGGCAACGGTATGAGGATTATGATAAGTTACTTGGGCTTGGAGGAGAGAATAGAGCCAAACTGAATAAAAGGGAAGTACCAGGGAGACTGCTTGGGTATATGTTCCTAATATTGCTTATGCATTTGTTCCCCATATAGTATATCCGTTCCATATGATCCAATGACAATCTACAAATGCTGCAGTAAGTGAGCTTTGAATTCTTCAGGAGAATTAAAAAAAGTCTATCTCGACACAGCCTCCTCCTGAATTACATGAAAGAGACATAAAAGAGGTGAAAAGACAAATTTAATTTAAGTAGGAAACATTAAATGCTAGATATCAGTATACAATTAAAGTTAATACTATTGGTAACTTTTTGGTTATAATTTAATTTTTTTCTTAATAAGATAATTTATATTACTTAATATGTTTCAGGGGTACCATAAGATATTTACTCTATTTTTCCTTATCCGTTCATGATTTCCTAGTACTGCTGAGGGTCAAACTAAAAGTTATATGGGAAATCCATAACCGATTCTCCCATGAAAAAATATCAGAATGGAAGGACACAGGTAGTCCTCAACTTAAGATCATGATTAAACCCAGAATTATGGTCATAAGTCAAGACATAACAAGACAGGACCCAATTTTCTACCTTTTTTGCAGGGGTTGTTAAAAGAACAACGTGATTGTTAAGCAAATCATTTTTCTCCAATGGATGTTTTGCCAGTATCCAGAAATAAATACCAGAATTAAGCAAAAAGTGTCAAAAATTGTGATCCTATGATCACTGAATGCTACAAACTATTGTAAAGATGTATCAGTTGCCAAGCGTCCAAAATGTGATCATGTGACCATTATAATTTCTAAAACTGGTCAGTAGTAGCTTTTGGGGAGTCTATCTTAACTTCAAATAGTTGTTAAGTAACTGGTTGTAAGTCAAGGACCATCTGTACCTGATCCACAGAAGGGGATAATGGAGATAGAAATATGCCATATGCATCATTATGATGTATATGAGTTATGTAATTGTACTATTGTTTCATAATTTGCATACTTGGTGTGATGACAACATGATACATGTGATGTCACTCTGGCATATCAATCTAAACTACCATTGCACATAGGAGGAGGAGGAAGAAGAAGAAAAGGAGGAGGAAGTATTAAGTATATTAGCCACCTTGAGTTATTTTTCAAAATAATAAAGGTGGGAAATAACTAAAGAAACAAAGAAATAAGGACTATGTGCACATATTCCATTTGTGTTGGACTGTCATGTCTCTGACCAAACAATGCATCACAACATAAGATCACTACCAGAAATGGATTTATCTATAATCTAACAACTTCTCGGATTCATTCACAAGAGATAGTACAACTAAATCCATATTCTGATGTTGTTGTAACTCAATTTCCCCTTATCACTAGGGGGGCAGGGACACCAGGGCAGACATAAGAGAAAGCAACCAAAAGTAAGAGAAAGAAGGAAGAATTTCATACACGTTTCATGTTTGCCTGTCTTTTTGCATTTTCGTCAATGTGTGGGTCTAGAATGTTAGATGTTAACTGATTATTGATCTTATTTTCTCAATTAAATCCTCAAGGAATTTGCAATACTTTTTTTTTTAAAAAAATTACATCTTCCCCTTAATCTAATACAGAAAAAAAAAAAAACAACAACCAGAAACTGATAAGCAACTGAAACCCATTTGGCATGCTTATTATGACCATTAGCATTCTATATGGTAAACGTGCATTAGGACTTAAAGTAGTACAATGAAACTATTCTTCCCTTTTAATTTGTACCAAGTATAAGAGGCTGGAGATGGAGGTGGGTTTCTGCCAGTTCGAATGAACCAGTAGTGGCAGCAGCGAGAGGTTCTGCCCACTCGCCCGGATGCTTCTGTGCATGCGCAGAAGCATTGCGCACATGTGCGAGCACGTGCACAAGTGAACCGGTAGTAAAAAAAAAATGGAAATCCACCATTGGCTGGAGAGGAATGCTAACACTTCCTACCCTACATATTATCCTAATCAGTACTGTGATCAAACACTTTTGTTTGCTTTTGTTCAGTCAAAAACAGGTCCTCCAATTTCCTTAGCACGGTTTTCCAGATGTGGTTTGCTATTACCTCCTTCTGAGGTCTGAGAGGAGAAGACTGGTCCAAAGTCACCCAGCTGGCTTTGTGCAGTCTCCTAGCTTCTAGCCTGGTGCCTTAACCACTACACCAAATTGATTCCCACACATGTTTACCAGAAAGTTAAAATACACCCACAGGTAATATTTTACAATATGTATATTTATGTTCTGACCTAGGCTTCCCAAAAGCCTGAAGCAAACTCCTTGTCCCAACAAAAAACCCTTTTATTAATTAGCTGTGAATTCTGCTCATTCACATCCAGCAAAGTCTTTCAAGGGAGGATGTACAGTCACAGACCTTATCTGGCTTGGAGAGGTAACAGGTCGATATCTGCAGAACTTGGCAAGGAGTCTCAGAGAGTCACAAACCAATTAAGTGAACTAATTGTCTCCTGCAAACTCCACTCCCCTTTCCCTCCTCTTTTATTTCCTCTTGGAGGGCCATTTATCGCCCACCTATGGCCTTACTCCCAAGTCACCACCTGTTCTTTAGCTGTTCCCTTCGTCTGGCAACTCTGCGCATGCACACACTGGGAACAGGCTCCGGCTGTTCATCTGTCTCACTGATGTCTGACTCTGAAGGCAGCTGATAACTGGCATATGGCTCTGGCCCCCTCTCTGCCTCTGACACAGAGCCCTCATCAGAGCCTTCCCCAGTCTCTAGGACTGGCCCATGTTCCTCCACAACTTCCTCACTGTCTGAATCTGCTGCCAGCTCTGCTGGCCGCTGGTGGGCCACAACAATTTATACTTTGAACCTAATTGTTCTTAAGCAATATAAGCCCTGCCACTTAACATAAAACTTGTTAACTTTAGTCAATTTTCAAATATATATTTCTCAGACTGAAATATTGAGCCTATTTTCTTCAGGTCAGAAATCACATTTGAAATACAGAGTTCTGGCAACTCAAGCCTTTGATCCCAACTGGCCGTTCCCTTTGAGATGAAAATTAAGACAAAATAAAAATCCAATGACTGGGCCATTCCAAAGATATATTTGAAATCATCCACCTAACCTCATATTGTGCTGCAGGGAAAAATAAATTCTTTGCTTGTCCAGGTTAATAAAAGACCGAGAGATCAAACAAATTCTGGTGCAGGAGATGGTGCAAGCTGCATGCTAATGCTTGTGTATATGAATTTTACTGGAATGTGAACCCACTGCTTCCATCTGAAGATCCTTTCCACAAATAATACTTGCTGTGTTCTTAAGCTGTTTATATACAATTGCTTAGGTCATGAGTTCTCAACCTGTGGCCCGCCCTTGAGGTGCCACAATGTTATCAGAGGGGGTTCACAAAGGCTTGAAGAAATGTTTTGATTTAAATCTAGAGTTAAGTCTTGGTGGTCCGTGGCCATGATCCATGGCCACAAAAGCAGAGGTTGCTCCCGGTTCAGCCGAACTGGTAGCAGGTGCGGCCGGAGACCCCACCCACCCACCCAGAGGCTTCTGGAAGGCAATTTTTTTGCTTCGTTCCCTATGTAGAATTCAGTCTCATATCCACTGACTCTTTGGAAGCGGAATAGTGGCTTAATGAGGACACATAATTGAGCAGAAATGACTAGGGAGAGGACAGCTGCAGAGCACATGACAAACTTTGGCTGCTCCTAATGAAACATTTAAATGCTGGTTTCAGGGACGAAAATGGCACTAAGGTGTTTCTCACAGCTGAATGAAGAAGAAGAAGCTCCCCAAAGTCAGCAATGCATTTTTCACACACTTCATTGATTCTCCACTAATAGCACAAGCCTCTTCAGCTCGAAATACAGATTTCCAGCAGAAATCTGAATTGAACCAGTCAGATTCCCTTGTTTCTAAAGATTTTTTCTATGTAACCTAAGTTTCTGCTGAACCCTGGGCTTCATTCACACAGTTGCCTTTCAAACTCTATTCAAATGATTCCAGCTCTCATTAGCAATCTAATTATGATCAAATAAATCATTTTTGAGATCTCTTGCAATCTCTATCGTATCTTGTCCATCTACTTGGATGTAAAATTCAAGATTCCTGGCTCTGAAAACCTTTGAAATATTTCTCTTCCCTTTTTGAAATATCTCTAAGATGGGGTGTGTTCAATTTTGGCATCCTTTTAAGACTTATGAACTTCAACTCCCAGAATTCTGCATATTGAAGTCCACAAATCTTAAAAGTTGTCAAGGTTGGACACACACACACACCCTCTATAACTTCACAACGAAACATTTTGAACAAATTCTCACCTATAATAAAAGAAAAATTCTTAACCATCAGTTATTAATGGGTAGTAAAAAGACATCAGGTGGTAATATATTATTGAGTCAAGACTAATAAGGTGCTAGGTGGTAGACTTGTTAGGGTGACTCTTCTAAATAAACAGTGATGGTTGTGTTAGAGTGTAGTACTGCAGGCTACTTCAGCTGACTGCTAGCTGCAGTTTGGCAGATGGAATCTCACCAGGCTCAAGGGTGACTCAGCCTTCCATCCTTCTGAGGTTGGTAAAATGAGTACCCAGATTGTTGGGGACAATATGCTGACTCTGTAAAACTGCTTAGAGAGGGCTGTAAAAGCACTATGAAGCAGTATGTAAGTACTATTGCAATTGCTATATAATTAAAATATTTATAAAAGAATAATAGTTGCTGAATGTGATCCTGTTAGGATATGTAAAGAGAAGGAGTGGCAAAACCTGGGGATGGAGTTAAAAGAGGGATCAGTCTAGAATCCCTACATAGCCTCAAGCGAACTAAGTCCAACTTCCCTTGGATTTCATTGACCTTTAACCAGATGAGAAGATTATTGGGCATGTAGCTGATTAGTAATAAATTAATTTAATTGGATCTTCACACGTTGATCTGGTCTTTTGCATCTGACAAGAATTTCCTTCACTTCAAATGTATTCTGATCCACCAGCATTTCCCAATGTCCAAAAGCTTTACATGAATCCTAATGGCTGGTTCTGCTACAAAACCACTCCCTTCTTGGTCATCAATAGACCCATAGAACTCTGTTAAAATGGACCGATCATTTTACAGAAACACATACTTTAAATAACTATGAGTTTTATTTTGGGTTTCAATCCCCTACAGCAGTGATCTCCAACCTTGGCAACTTTAAGACCTGTGGACTTCAACTCCCAGAGTTGAAGTCCACAAGTCTTAAAGTTGCCAAGGTTGGAGACCACTGCCCTACAGCTTTCAGGTTTCAACCTCTCTCAAGAGCACCAATATGGTTCTTATTACATCTCTTCACATTTATAATGCTCTCTGCTCCTCCTGACTTTTTATATTGTTTAAAGCAGGGGTCCCCAACCCCAATCCATTGACCAGCACTGGGCTGCATAAACAAACAAAGCCCCATCTACAGGATACAGGCAGCATGCAAAACCACACCCCCTCCAGTTTGTAGAAAAACTTTTCTCCATGGAACTGGTGCCCAAAAGGTTAGGGGCCATTGGTTTAAACCATGTTTTAAAGCATATATTAAATAATGTTTGAAGCATATTTTAAAAAATGAAAAGCTGGCATTCTGCAAAACAAAACACCAGTCTATCACAACTTCTTCTGTGATAAATATCAATTCAAGCCTGCAAGATCTCTCCTTGCGATCTCTGTCTTGCCCTTCCCCTATAACAGAGTTCAAGTCTATTTTTGTGTAGCTATTCCTCCAGTTTTGAGCGCTTCATCTAAGCAACAATTTATAGTGCCTTCATCTGTTCTGGAATGTGGAGAAGCCCTCCACATCTGGAATTTGGGGTTTACCGACAAATGCGTGCTAGTCAAATGCGCGCCGACAAAACTGGCCGAAAAAATTGTGACGTCAAAATTGCTCACCATCAACAATCAACAAACTAGGACGCGAAAACAACCTTATAACCCATCCATTCTAACCCTAACCCTAAACCCTAATCATGATTTTGACGTCACAGTTTTGTCGGCGCGGTTTTGTCGGCGCGCATTTGTCAGGTCACGGGAATTTGGAAAGAGTAGAATAGGGAATATCAACTTTTCCAGGACTAAACTGCTAGGGCCTGAAAACCCTGGATACATAGTTTTTCCAGGGTTATCAGGCCCTAGCAGTTTTAGACTGAATGATCACACTACAAGCAAAACATCGGAATAAAATCATTTTTTTTTCATTTTAGCAAAAACAAAGCTGTACCAAGTTACATAAGTCTAAGGTCTGCATACCAAATCTAGTGATCTGTAAACCGTCTGAGCAAATAAAGAAAGAGATAGCTGAGCAGAGAAACGAAGCAGATGTAATACAACTCAAAATTAAGAAAAGAAATGCTGTGACCATTTTTTCTAAATTCTTTCGTATTTTTATCTGCCTCTTCTCTCCCACTGGTCTCTTACTTGTTCTTCTTCTCCCGGAACGTTTGGGCAGAGTGCTTGAGCTCTAGACATAATCAGACAAAATCTGTTTCTTTACTTCCTGGTTTCTCTGAGGGCTTCCAACCGTGTCTCCGTAGGGACAAAGAAAGTTCCATGATCCTCTCCCCGCATGCTTCTCATTGGAAGAGGAAGTAGCTTGAGGGCTATAGTGTTCTGAGAGTCACCAGCTTGACACTGTTTAAAACCAGCTTTATGCATCCTATTTATTTCTAGGAACGCTTCTGGCCTCCACTCAATCATATAAACAGATGGTAGTCATCTGTACTGTGTGGAAGGGCGGAACACAACCACGAAAACAACTCGGGCATGTACAATACGTATAATCATCAAATGTTTAGAACTCAATTTGAGAATGGCTTCACCTTTTAAACAACCACGAAGAACCTGTAGGCACCAAAGATGTGGAGAACAGCAGGAAACATCTAGTAAATCAGTGCTTGGCAAATGGGCTTTTGCCATAGGCAACTGTTTTATGAGAGCATTCCCAGCTTGTCTTAAAATTCCAAGTGTGCCAACAGCTTCAATGCACCACAATGTTCTTTTGCAAGGAAAAAGGAAAGCCTAGTTAACTAGCAACTACAGTCTTGAGGGAAAAGAGCAATAGCAATATAGCAGTAGACTTATATACCGCTTCATAGGCCTTTCAGGCCTCTCTAAGCGGTTTACAGAGAGTCAGCATATTGCCCCCAACAATCTGGGTCCTCATTTTACCCACCTCGGAAGGATGGAAGGCTGAGTCAACCCTGAGCCGGTGAGATTTGAACCGCTGACCTGCTGATCTAGCAGTAGCCTGCAGTGCTGCATTTAACCACTGCGCCACCTTGACTAGTTAAAACTTGACTAGTTAAAAGAGGTTTTAACTAGTCATTCCATATGCATGTCTTGGTTAGCATTCTAAAACCGACACAAAAGATGACTTGACATTTCAGTCAAATAACTGATTACAGATTTAAATGTAGAAATATCAGGGAAATTAAATCCAAAAATATCAAGAGGAAGATGTGAGGAACATTTCAAGGCTAGTCTTCTAAAATGGGCATCGTCGAAGCGGTGCAGTGGTCAGAATGCAGTACTGCAGCAGGGGTGGGTTCCGGCAGTCACTTTTGCTGGTTCACTCATGCGTGCGTTTGATGTGCGCTACGCGCGCATGCGCAGTACAATAAAAATTATTCTGCACATGTGCAGAAGCAAAAAAACAAGATGGCAGCACCTATGAAGAACTGGTTCAGGGGCGTGGCAGCGACCCAGACCGCCAAACCACTACCGGTTCTGCCGAACCAGTCCAAACCAGTAGGAACCCACCACTGTACTGCAGGCTACTTCTGCTGGTGTTCATCTCTATTTCAAAGCAGAAGAGTTTTGTCCTTCAAAAAATACTTTTAACAATTATATTATCTGGGATGATCACCACCCAGTCTTTGAACCTGAAGAGCAATTAGAGAATAAAAATACCAGATTCCTGTTTCCTATTGTTGCTCACTTCATAGGCTATCTAGTTAGTTGCAATAACTGGCTAATTATAATCAAAGCTTATTTTTTTAAAAAAATGGTCTTTGAATATGTTAGCTGTAGCTTTGTCATCCATGAAAATAAATGACTCATCAACATCTCCCTGTTTTTCTCTTATATTGATGGGAGACAGCATTTTCTCCAGAATCTCCTTTTGTATTTTAAGATGACATATGAAAATAAACCATGAGTCAATATAAAAATTGGTCTTTGATATTGGAATCCAAGGAATCAAAGATCCATACATGTTACACTGTTTAACTAAAAGTGTTTGAAAACAAAAAGGAAATTTGAGCATTTATACCAAGATCAAACATAAAATTAGATCAAATTAGGTTACCTGTGACTGGTGAAACTCTAGTCACTTATTCATTAATTGATAATAGCTTTATAATGCCCAATGCTCTTTGCTCTAACAAAATCATAAAAAAATGAACAAACTTATAAACAAAGCAAATAGAATAAAACTAAATCAAACAATCACGAGCATCACATTAATGCTATGGAACTGAATGATCCTTAAAATAAAACATCCTGAAGGATATTAAGATCTTCTCGACACTAAAAAAACTATAACATGAATGACAGCGAAGATGCATTTTTAAAAAATCAATTCATCCATATATTTTCCCCCATGAATTAATTCATAATTTCCCTCTGTGCCCCCTTCACTATCCCCCCAAAACTGTCTGGCAGACAACACCATACCCGTGGTGGAATTCAATTTTTTTTACTACCGTTTCTGTGGGCTTGGTGGGCATGTCATGGCTTCGTAGGCCTAGCATGGTGGGTGTGGCAGGGGAAGGATACTGTAAAATCTCCATTCCCACCCCACTCCAGGGGAAGGTTACTGCAAAATCCCCATTTCCTCCTGATCAGTTGGGAGTCAGGAGGTAGAGAATAGATGGGGCGGGGCCAGCTAGAGGTGGTATTTACTGGTACTCTGAACTCCTCAAAATTTCCACTACCAGTTCTCCACGACTGGCCAGAACCACCTCTGCACCATACTTACAAAGCAATGTGTGAGTATTTTAAAGCTATTTTTGAATCCTATTGCCTCTCCAAACAGGCAAATAGAAAAAAAAACATTTTCCCACAAAACAGGCATATACGTATTTTCTCACGAAACAAACATTATTATAGAAATGCATTTTCTATACTTGCAACCATGTTTTATTAATTGAGAAAATTACTTTGATTGATTAAATCCAATCCACTTATTAGTTCAGTTTCTATACGAATTCATTAAAAAAATTCTCAAGCGTCTCAAGTATCTAAACTCAGAATACTGATTTCACAGCCATGTATTCAAGCATCCTATTAGTAATTTCACCTCTGGGTACAAAGGCTGTTGCACTGGGGTTTTTTTGCATCCTACTCTTCTTCTACAGATGGTTAATGAACCGTACTTATCATTTATTTTTTTAAAAACCAGACTTTATAAATATGAAGTTGGTTCCCATTTGTGGATTACAAATTAAGATTACTGTTAAAAATGACCACAGGTCAAATTTAAAAATAAAGTGATTATTACTTCACCCTCAATGGTCAATTGCTTATCAAAAACTTCTGTAAGATAGTTTGTATCACTTTTAAATTTTGGATTTGTCAAGAGTTAATATTTGACATGACTCCTCCAGGCAATATTAATTTATGTTTATTAGAAAAAGAAATCAATATAAATGCTAAATTGTCATCCGCAATTCTCCATCAGTGTCACATCAAGCCACACAGCACAAAATCATTATTGAACTGCAGGAGCGTCTGGTGCAGAAAAGCAAATGATTAGATTGGTAGTGCCCTCAAATTTTTGTTATTCCTTCACATTATAATGATCATATTAAAGGGGAAATGTCAAGCAGTCCAAACCTAACCATAGATACGCAAATTACAAGGTTCATATTTTAGAATCTTTTATTTGAACCATATAGTGTTGAGAAAGCTCAACCCACGCCTTATGATGAAAAAGTGTTTAAGCATACTCAGTAGCTAAGACACTGAGCTTATTGATCAGAAAGGTCAGTAGTTTGGCAGTTCGAATCCCTAGTGACACATAACGGAGTGAGCTCCCATTACTTGTCCCAGCTTCTGCCAACCTAGCAGTTCTGAAGCATGTAAAAATGCAAGGAGAAAAAGTAGGAACCACCTTTGGTGGGAAGGTAACACCATTCCATGTGCCTTCGGCATTTAGTCCTGTCGGCCACATGACCCCAGAGACATCTTCAGACAGCACTGGCTCTTTGGCTTTGAAATGGCGATGAGCACCGCCCCCTAAAGTCAGGAACAACTAGCATATCTGTGTAAGGGGAACCTTTGTTTTGGCTTCTCAGCGATAGCAACTATTGCTCAATAAGAAAAAGAGGTTTTCTCACCGCTGACACCAGAAAGAGGCATCTTGGAAACGAACAGCCTATGCTTGTTTTATGCTAATCTGGGGTGGTAGCCTTGGACATCATACCTCCAGAAGAAACCAGAACATTTTGGAGGCCATTTTATTTGGCTAATATATCCTTGAACAAGGTAATAGCTGAATTCAGAATAATTCTCTCAACTAAGAATAGGTAGGTAGGGGGAGAAAAAGGCAGACACAAAGCCCAGTGTTTCCACTAGTCAACCTAGACTTCCACTCTAGCTTAAAATCAACCTTGAATATTCCACCATGCAACAATAAATATGTATATGTGATGCCCTGAGTATGTATCAGCATATATTTACAGTTCTGTGAAAAAGTATTAATCACCTTTCATATTGTCTGAATTTTTATATAGCTTTGCCCCTGAATTTTATCAGAGCTTCATGTAGCTTTTTGACAGCTTCAGCTGATGGATAGATGGCCTGATATTCTCCTTTAGAATTCTCTGGTACAAAAGAAGAATTTGTGCTTCCTTTAATGAGGGCAAGTCATTCAGCTCCTAAAGTTGCGAAATCATAGTTGATGAGATTTTTATAGGACAGAGCTGGCTCAAATCACCCTGATTATTCACACAACTGCTCCTACTAATCCCTTCAATTAAATTGATTGAACCAGGAGGGCAATTACTTTTTCATACTGGCAGATCTGAAGTTGGATGACTTGTTTTATGAAATAAATCAAACAAGCATCAGACTCTGTTATTATGTCTTCATTTAGATTCCTTTTATATTTCAGTAGGATCCACATCCAGTTTCGATAAAATAGCACATTTGAATAGATATCTGCCAACAGTACATACCCAAAAGGGGCAAGGGCAGGAAAAATAAAAAGGAAGGTCCCAATTAAATTTTATTTCCTGTAAGATAGATTTCTCCTTTAATAAAATTAATTAATCCACCCCCTACATACATTATATGTCCACTTGCCAATGACTCCAGGAGTCATGCCAGATCATTTTGAATTGGTTTCTTTCAGTGTGGCTCAGCAGCGGCCTGGCACCAAGATGGAGGCTCAGTTAGGAGCAAATGTCCTTAATAAACAGGAAATGAGCCCTCTTCCCATGCCAGCATAATAAGCATAAAGAGAAGAGATCATCAGACAGGGAAGGAAACTAAAAGAGAGAAAAGAGGCCTCTGGAAGGGTTAGAAAAGGATTAATTTCAAAAGATAAACTCAAATGACTTCACCTTTTAAGAAGGGAGGTCTACAATCACATGATTTCTGTATTTTGGGCAGAATATTCTTCACACTGAAGATAACATAAGTGCATTGTGAAGGGTCCTTGGAGCTCTCTGAGCTTGGTTGTTTATTGTAGATGTTTCGTTACCAAAACTAGGTAACATCACTGACTAGCACTGATGATGTTACCTACTTTGGGTAATGAAACGTCTGCAAGAAAACAACCAAGCTCAGAGGACCCTCATGGCAAATTATTAGCATAATTGCATCAATTTCATGGTAATTATAAAGAGTCTCATTTGTGTATCAAGTAAATATGGTGATGCAACTAAGTAGATACAATCATAGAAGTTCACAGTGCCTGTTCTACTCATACCAAAAGAGAGTCCAGATCTTCTAAAACTGGTCTTCTGATTATTTGCTTTAGCCTAGAGCTCTAACACTGAAAATGACTATCCGAAGAAAAGCACTTGGGAAAATCAGTTCCTAGAAGACAAAGACTAAAAATTCATCCTAATGTAACCAAAGGATGTCAATTTCTTCCTTAGCAGTACACAAAGACTTTATTCCCTGGGACTGGAGAGAGAGAGAGAAAAAATATATCTTTTTAGTTTGTGTCCTTGATTCTTAAAAAAAAAAGAGCCTCTTGTCTGAGGCTTTAACTAGGATTTATTCCCTGATTGGAAAAGGGGTCAAATAAAGGATAAAAGCCTTGAGAAAGTGGCAGCTACTCTGCTGTTTCTCCATGCCAGCACACAAGGAGTAAGAGAGACTGACAGGTAATACAATACCAACAATTGCATCATCTGTCACAGACAATGCAATCTTCATGCTCACTGTTAGCCTCATCTACCAGCCTCACATTACTAGTGGCAATTTCACAGCATTTTCCCTGTCTTTAAGAAAGGCAACTTCATATCAGGCCCAGCAATAAAAATCAATTCTCCAAAACCTCAATCCCATATTCAGTAAAACCAAAAGCTTCACAGAATGTTATAGTTAGATTATGTTGCTTCACTGCAAACCAAAAAGAAGTCATATATATGCAGATCTGCCTCCTGCAGAACCTGGGAACCCAGCTGTGTATAGAGGGGAAAGAATAGTAGCAGGGCTTCAGTTCTAGGCCTTCTTTTCTGAGTCTTTTGACTTAATGGGTCTTTTCCTGGTCTTGAAAATCAGAGGTAACAATTCTGTCTAGCCTGAGACTAATTGATGCCTGCCTTGGTAACTTCTGACTTTATGGGCTGGGACTCCCAACAAGCTCCTCCAATCACATGGAGAGGAACAAGGAATAATTTTAAATAATTTCATAGGTTGATGCTGATTTTTATTTATTTATTTTGCTGCACACTATCATCTTTATGATTGTTTTATTGGTGTGGTTTTTTGGATGGACAAAAAAGAATTAAGTGAAAGAGGAACGAACCAGTTGTCCTTAGCTACCCAAGGAAGCTATTTTGTTGGGAAAACTTTATGCCTTTATGCCAACTTCCTCTTCTCTGTGTCATTGGGATAGTTGGGCTTATAAACTAATAGCAAGGTCACAGCTAGCTTGCTTCTTAGAAAGATCTGGACACTAGCAGAAAAAAAATCAATTTGATTCATTCCAACTATTTTATAAAATCCAGCAGTCTTCCATAGGTTTTGCTAAAGGAATGGATTCTCTCTTCCACCTACATAGTGTAATTGAGAACTACCAAGGGAATCTCAGAAAGGAAATTGATGGTAAATTGAACTGCTTGATTTGAGATGCAAAAATATTTCAATGGATTAGCTAACCACCCCTAAATGCAGAAAAGACAGGTTTGTGTCTCTTGTTGTTACCATCTAGTGGTCAGTTAGACTTTTGAAGCTAGTGTTCTTGAAAGAGAAGGACTATAAAACTTGCTCAGAGATCATTGGATGGCATTTCTTTGGGTCTTTTATCACGCAGGAGTTTTCAAATATATCCCCAATTTTGCTTATGAACAACTAGGAGATAGATGTGAGTTTGTCCTTCTAGCATCATTATTTTTGCCTTCTTTGGAAATGTTTTATTCTATCACTGATTAACTTCATTATTTGCAGCTGCTTTTTTTCCTTTCTGATTATCAAAAAATAAGTTGAAACACAACAGAAAGAGATATTGATCTGTTGAACAAACAAGGGCAAAAGGAAAAGGATGAAAATGTCTCATCAACCCAGATGCTTTTATGTTTCCTGTCATCTAATCCCTCCAGATGAGAAGTACATGGTGGTATCTTTGCCTGAAAAATCAAAATGCACTGTGTAGTTAGCAATGGAACAAATCTATTCCATCTCTTCAGTAACAATTTCCTTGAAGTCCATAATTCTGTGCACTAAATCTATGCTACATTATTGACTAATGAACACGTGATGCTCTAGGTGCTTCCAGTATAAATGCTTCTATCAAAATCAGAAAAGTGATGGCACTGACATTTATGATAACCTGCCTTTGTATTCTAATGGTTGGAATCCTGATCTTGCTTTGGGAAGTTAGACTTTGTGATCTTAGTGCCTGTCTGCCCTGCACTCCACTTCTAAAACTATGACACTATGCCTCTTCTTCAAGCCTTGGAGTGAGCCTGGAATGTTTTCTTCTATTAGCTTCTGTTGCACTTGAATTGTGTCTTTCCAATCCATTTCTCTATGCTTTCTCTGTGTATTCCTGATACAAAACAAAGCTAACTCTTAGGAAGCTCAGTTCCTTATAAGCTCAATTTTAAGGCCCATGTATAGGTTGTTAGAATGAGGTCCTAGTCCAAAGTTAAAAGACCCCTATTTCGAATTCCAGAGTACCCAACACAAGGATAGCCAAACTGTAATTAGACTAATGAAGAGCACAACAGATCCAGATCTCACAATGCAGCACAATTAAAGCAATGGCTTTTGATTGCTTGCTGACTACTACAAGATATCTCTCTTAGGATAATCAATGTGAAAACTGGCAGTTTGGCAACCTTCTCAAAACACCTATCCATGATAATGAAATGAAAAGTGCTAATGTGCAATTATAAGGTATTAATTCACAACCCCAAGCCAACCAGTTCAGTTGGAATAGTGTAATTAAAACAAAAGCCTTACAGAAAATTCAAATGTGGAACCACATTGTAGAGGAGCAAAGCCACAGGGAGGGGCTTTGTGTATTTAGAAAATACACAAAATAGCTGGATAAATTAGTCCAAACTTTATACAATTAGCCCATAACAGCTTGGCATTACCCATGGAAGGTACAGATAATTAGGTTCAGTTTCTCTGTAAATCTGCCACATTCCTCATGACAATAAGCTATTTGTAGTTGGATGCTGTAGCCAATTTCCTAAATTCACTCTAACTTCCAAGGGCTACCAACCCAATAATTTGCTTGTCAAAAATTGTTAAGTCAAGACAGAAGAAAAGCTATGAACCACAATATTAATCTGAGGGATCTTTAAAAAAAACAACATTCCAGAGCTATCTCTTTTTCTGCTAGAGAAATTTTGAGATCAGCTCAGCTAGGCACACCAAATAGAAGAACACTCTAGGAAAAATGTCTAAGAAAACAATTATATTTCATAGATTAAGACAAAAAGAGTACATTTCCTGGATTACAAAATCCATACCATCTCTACATGGCAGTGAACAGACACAGCTTTCCATAACTTTATACAGTGGCTATCCGTTTTTTTGCCGTTCAGATGCAATAGCAATAGCACTTACTTATATACTGCTTCACAGTGCTTTCCAGCACTCTCTAAGTGGTTTACAGAGTCAGCATATTGCCCTCAACAATCTGGATCCTCATTTTACCCACCTCAGAAGGATGGAAGGCTGGGTCAGCCTTGAGTCTGGTGAGATTTGAACTGCTGAACTGCTGGTAGTCGGCAGTCAGCAGAAGTAGCCTGCAGTATTACATTATCTGTGTCCTCATTTTATCAACCTCAGAAGGATGGAAGCTTGAGTTAACCTTGAGCTGGTCTGGACAAACTGCTGGCAGTTGGCAGAATTAGCTTGCAATACCACATTCTAATCCCTGCAATTGCCATGGCTCATAATTCTAATATCTGCATAAAGCTCGACCAAAAGAAAATTAGAATGATGAAAACAGCTTGTTTTTAAGGTGTTGCAAATTAAATTAGAAATTAATGAATAAGAGGAAAGTAATTTATTAGAATAGCAAAATAAAAAGATGCAAGCAAATATCTATCCACTGCACCAGCAGACTATAGGTCACTGAGTAGTCAGATCTGAAAGCCTGAATTGTAAGGTCAGAAGGTATTAAAAGTATGTCCTTTGTCCAAGAGTAGAATCATATTAGACAACCCATGATACACTGGGTCATTGTTTTGGAGATATTTTCTTACCTAAACAGGATGACCATGGGCAGGCAAAAAAGCAATAGGAACAACTTCCAGCTTCCCCACTGACTTTCCTGATAAGAAGCCGGAAGGGAGAATGATCATGCGACTGTTGCTGACTATGGCCATGTGGTAGCCTGGTGATGCTGAAGCAGCCAAAACTTTGCCAAATTTCAATCCCACAGAAATAATAGCTCCTAGATTTTTAAAACATTGTTTAAGTTGATCTAGTCAAGATTTGTTGATTCAAAAATTGTTGTCTTATAATGTCCGATGCCCCCAATTAAAGAGACAAACAGACAGGAGAGTTTTAGTAGTATACAAAGCACCCAACCAGCCTTCATGAATATTTAACTTGTGTTTTGTATTGTGATATATTTAGTTATATTAACTTTTATATTTTTCTCTATTTAATTAATGCTTTCCCCCTTTTTATAGGTTTCTATTTTTAGATCTTTATTTTTATATATACTTTTAATTTTTTTAAAAATGTTTTAAAACTTTGTATTATATATTTTTAGCTTTTAAAATTCGTCACTGTTTGTATCCCATCCTTCTTATGCTGGTCTATGACTATAATAAGTTTGATTGATTGTAGTATATAGATGATTAATTATGGAGTGAATAATACAATAATCAATTTCTGAAAATCAATCATGATAGATAGAATAAAGAGGGCAACATTCACCAGGAAAGGCATATACAGTTTCACAATTATCAATATATTCAAATTATAATAAAGATGTTACAAGATTTTCAGCCAGATTCCCAATATGTACTAGACAATATTCCAGGATTGAAGATGTTGAAGATGAATTCAGACATCCAAAGGTAAACAACAGACCACAAGCAGGAGAAACAGTAATCCATTCAATGAGAGATGACTTTGGAGGTGAAAAAAAGAAAATTTCTGCCAATATATCCATGCCTGAGAACTTTTATGCCCTGTATTTTACCTTGTCACTATTAAAGGGATATGGCATCTACCATAACTGTTTAAACCAGGAGAAAGCTGAAAAGATTTATGATAATGCTGGAATAAACAGTTTTACAAAAAAAGTTGTTGCTTACTATATTTTGACATGAACAGTTTGATCCACTTGCTCACACACATTTTTTTCATTAGTATATTCTGTACCTGTGTTCTTGAAAGTTTACTTTTATAGAAGAATTAAAAAATATTAACCCCAAATACTCACACAATAAGTATTCAGGACATAGAGCCCACATAGAATCAAACATAGTTTAATTCTATGTGAGCTCTATGTCTAGAATGCTTATCGAAAAGCTGGAAGTAATTCAAAATGCATTTTTCCTAAAAGACAAAACAGTGAAGATTTTTTTTCAGAGAAATCTCTCCCCACCTCCTAAATCCATTATTACTCAAGCAGAAAAACATTCATACTGAAGATGAGTAATTCCATAACACTTCATGTTAGAATATACTTTAAAATTCTTATAATTCACAATTATTTGAAATGCCATCAAGTACCAAGAAAAAAATTAAAATACCACCATAATTATTTTAAATCAAAAGCATTATCCCAGAAACATCACATCCGTTTAAGGTTCTAAAAACTAGGAACCAAAACCAAGTGCTACTAGAAAATATTGCGTTTTAGTAAAGTCAAAGAAAAATTTCTCACCCTAGGGAATGTCTGGATGCCTGACAGCCTGTCAACCCTCTTGAACATTTTGAAAGAGGAACTGCATGCATGTATATGTATTGGAGGGTGAGGGGTGGGTAGAAAACATCTCTACGGAATACAAGAGATGTAAATTAGACTGAAAAGTCTAAAAAATAATATAGCCCTGGAAGCGCTCCCCCACCCTCTCTCTCTCACACACAGATGTGTCCATAAAGTCACTAAGACTCCATTAAGAGTCACGGTTGAACAGAACAGAACTTTTGTCATTTTTTTTTTGCATGTATGTTTTTGAGTATAGATGCACACACATACAATCAACACTGTATGAGATATAAAAAGTGGGACTGCTGAAAGGTAATACTTTCTAGGTGACTATAGTGGCAAAGTTTGTTTGCTCCTCATATTTCTGTTGCACAAAAACTGAGGCTCTAACTCAAGGGTTTGAAACTCAAGGCCCGGGGGCTGGATATGACCTGTGGGGTGCTTAGATCTGGCCCACGACGCCATCCTGGAAACAGCGAAAGACTGGCCCATAGTGCCTCTGCCAATGAAAATGGAGCTCATGAGGGCTGCACACAGCTCTTGGGAGCTGCATTTTCACTGATAAGGGTTGCAGGAGGCCATCCAGTCAAAAGTAGAGCTCGGGAGCTCATTTTCACTGGCAGAGCATCTGGGCCACCATAAGTGCCCCCAACTAGCCATGCCCACCCTGGCCAGGCCAGGCCCATCCTGGCATGATCTAGCCATATCCACCCTGGCCAGGCCACTCTGGCCCTCCAAGGTCAAACACAACCCTGATGCGGCCCTCAATGAAATTGAGTTTGACACCCTTGCACTAACTCATCAAGCAAGTTTTTAAAGCTTAAAATGGGATGTTAAAATGCAGCATCTCATTCATTCTATCCAGATTTATCCCACCCATGACAACCATATAGATATAGGTATAGGTATAGGTATAGGTATAGGTATAGGTATAGGTATAGGTATAGAGATAGAGATATAGATATAGATATAGATATAGATATAGATATAGATATAGATATAGATATAGATATAGATATAGATATAGATATAGATATAGATATAGATATAGATATAGATATAGATATAGATATAGATATAGATATAGATATAGATATAGATATAGATATAGATATAGATATAGATATAGATATAGATATAGATATTACATATCCAAGCCTTCCTTCCTCTCAAATGATGTGGAAGCAAAATATCATTTCCCAATGTGGAAAAAAACTATTTAAAGTAATAATATTCTGACACTTCCATATGGCTTATAGCCACCTTGTTACTACTTTTTTTTTTCTATAACAGAAGCATGATGAGACAAAGTGAAGTCATTCTGTGCTCATTAGACTTTCAGAAAGGATTTCAGAGAAAGTTCCCAGCCTGCACTATGGTTTCTTCCATTTGCACAGCAGCAAAATAATGGAATCATATTAGAATTCATTGTGTATCTCACACTTAACGTTTAATGTACATCCCTACTCAGATTGAAAACACTTTAAAAGAAAGGAGTAATAAATTTTAAAATAGGGCTGAAGTACATTCAATGTACTCCACGCAACTGCTGGACTGATAATTTCAAACCAGGCACAAAAATCCAGTCTATCCATTACCTTCTTCACTCCCTCATTCTCGAAATCATTGAAAGGTCATTAGGCTGTCCCCGCTTTTGCTTGGCAATAACAAGAAATGAATGCTCTCTCCTCTCTACGACATCCAGTACCTCCATCCAGTATTTCACTTTTCATATTTTCTGAACCTTTTGCTGCTCTGATCACACTGCCTGTTGCTTTTCAATTCTACACACTAACATTTTGCTTATAGCGCAAGCACAAACTTAACACAGTAATCTATGTTAACCAAACACTTGTAATTTTGTTAATAAACTTTGTCCTTTCCAATGGCTGGCACAAATGTGGTTTTTTTTTTTTCATATTTAACTCAAGGGTTAAGAAATCACAGACACCCTACAAGCTCCCACCCTCTGCACATACACACATATTCTTCTTATATACAAGAAAGCAATTTTTGGCTTGGGATGTATTTGAAATAATTACAATTTTAAAAATGGTTAGGATTTTGGAAAATAAATATCCCATCATGGGTTTTCTGTGTGTGTGTGTGTGTGTGTGTGCGCGCGCGCGCTTATATTGCAATGGAACAAAGCTCAAAACACCTGAAATATTCTGTCAGTGAGAAAAATGATAACTTGAAGCAAGCCACTTACTCCTTTATTTTTTGTTACCATTAGGATAAGTGCCATCTATCAAAAGATAAATTAGAGAAGTGGATGATTCTTGATGAAAAACAAAGTATTTTTAAAAGAAAAAGCCCATGGCAAACAGTGAAATTAACCACTTAATGTACTTTTAACATCTTAGCCAACATTCATAGTTATAGCTGAGGAAAAGCAAAGCCAAAACCAACAGTACTAGATTCACTTCAACATAGTCGGTGAACTACAGACAGCACGAAAAAATATTTCTCTATCCGCAGTGATGAAGAAATGAACATGTGATACACATACATGGAAAGTTCAACAGCAAGGCGATCATCTTAGGCTCCTATGTTGAACATTTGGCATTTGACAAACTGCTTGAGAAATGTACAGAAACCATTACATTTATAAATTGCATTTCCCATAACAAAGAATTTAAAAAAGCATTATTATATTCACCATCTACAATATCACATTTCTCCAACTTTTTCCTTATGTTCAATGTGCTTTTCAGTTTTTGGACAATATATCTGCTTCACTGATTTTCTCTTACCCCCTACTGCATCCTCCCCTTAATTGGCTTCACCTAATGACAGCAGAATCTCTACCCACTGTTTCATTGCCTGATCTGTTTCACATCTGTATAGTTTTGAAGAATTTAAAAGAACATCTACTGATCCTAGGTCATCAAAACACATAAAACAATGAAACAAGCCATCTCAATTTGTCCATAGTTTAGGGACAATCACAAAATGTATTGTGAGCTCAGGACTAGAAGTTCTGAAGACATAAAGAGGAGGAGGAGGAGGAATAGGGGCAGCATACGCAGAACAACTTCTAAATTACCATAATTTAAACAGGAGGCAGTGACTCTAAAAATGTTACTAATAGAGCTCCAATAAATTTGACCATGCTGTTTGAACGAGGTAAAGTAAAAAAAGAAGTCAGGTTCACGTGTTGACAACCAGCATGTATCAATGATCCTTTGTCTTCTACCAGGATTGAATAATAAATCTCTTACTTAGCCAGTTTCTATACCAGAAAAATGCACAAATCTTGAAATCTTTATAGATTCCAAATAATGGGCATATGGCCAAGAGGATAGGTGTCTTTTAATCCAGAAAAATCAGCCCAGTGTCAAAGTACGTGGCACGACAAAACCTCGCCCGACTAAGCCGCGCCCGATTAAACCGCGTCGCTGACATCATCAACAGGGTGACAACAGCGAGCGCGGAAAAAGAAGGGCGCTTTAATAGCGCTTTGAAAGCAAGCCGATTCAACTTAAGGTAAGGGTTAGCTTTAGGGTTAGCTTTAGGGTTAGGTTAAGGGTTAGGTTTAGGATTAGGTTTAGGGGGGTTAGGTTTAGGTTTAGGGGTCAATTTTAGGTTTAGCATTTACAGCATGCTTCTGTCTCCGCGCTGTTGTCGCCCTGTTGATGACGTCAGCTACGCGGTTTCGTCGAGCACGGTTTAGTCGAACGCGGTTTTGTGGTGGAACCGTCAAAGTAATAATCCTGCTGTGATCAACACCGAATATGGCAATAACTAAGCGGAGCAAACCACGAGTCATATTCTAATTCTTCAGGTGTACAGTATCTTGAATAGCAAGGTGAATGAACATCTTCTGAATATTCTCTGAAGTCTCTAAATACATAAAGTATTTAACCCTCAGTGGGGTATTCCAGTTCATTATCTTACAGGCCATATGAATAATTATTAATTTCATCAACTCCTTTTAACCTTATAGTTAAAAGAGTTACTGGCTTAGGAACCACAGTTAATTCCTTCAAAAACTCCAACCACTATGAAAAATCACAAGCAGGGATAGTCTGAAAAACATGCATGTACTGCCAGAAGGCACTCTGATGTAAACTAGACCCATATTTGCTGTTTTTTGTTTTTAATTTTGTAAAAAAAATAATTAAGAATGTCTTCTTTGGAATTGAATTGATCCAAATTAATATAGAGGGGACTAGTTTGTGAGAGGATCAATTTGTTTGTTTATCAAATGCGTAAGGCTCCTCATCTGATTGGCTGCCAAACATACAATATAAAAACATCACCAATAATTATGGTGACCAATTTGCGGGGGGGAGGAATAAAGTACAAATCTGGAAAGGGGCCAATCTGAAAGAGATTCACAAGGTTAAAAGAATTTATGTTTATAACTTTGCAAAGGAAACTTCAAAAGCAAAACCAAGAAAACAAATAATTGAATTAAATAAATCTAAAGGACGGTTTTCTGAAATAAAAAAGTCTTCTTTATAATAAAGGATATATGGTGGCTTCCCTCCACCTGTCCCAACAGAAAGTGTGGTGCAGAAAGGCTGGTATTACCTGGGGCCTCCCTGTCTGTTACTCGGGATGCAAGACAGCAATAGCAATAGCAATAGCAGTTAGACTTATATACCGCTTCATAGGGCTTTCAGCCCTCTCTAAGCGGTTTACAGAGTCAGCATATCGCCCCCACAGTCTGGGTCCTCATTTCACCCACCTCAGAAGGATGGAAGGCTGAGTCAACCTTGAGCCGGTGAGATTTGAACTGCTGAACTTCAGAACTGCAGTCAGCTGAAGTAGCCTGCAGTGCTGCATTTAACCACTGCGCCACCTCGGCTGCTTTAGGAGGGCGGGGCAGAGGCAGGAAGCAACACCCACAGCAAAATCTGTCTCAACTAATCCCAATGAACTTGGCAGGGAAAAACATTCGTCCAGATGTGAAGGACGGCAGATGCAACAGGAAAAGGAGGGGTGGTTCTAGTGTGGCTTCTGCTGGTTGTGATCAACAATGGAAGTCAGAGATGAAGACATTATTTCATTCTCCATAGATGTGTCTATCCAAGGATCTATTTCCATGGAGATGCCCAGCAAAGTTTTGGCCTCTCCCCTTACTGGTACGATGTTATCACCCCCCCCCCCTACTTGATGCTTCTCAAAGGAGGTGGGGCAGTTTCTGCCCATAAAGATAGATGGGGCTTATGATCAAAACTTACAGTTGATTTAAAGCTCCAAGTCTCCATGCTTCCCCATTAAATATAACTGAAAAACACCAAATGGAATATGTGGGGAGGGAAAGATTATGATGGAGTGATTGTTTATTTAATCATATTTGAGCCTGTTTTCTATTAAAAGTCATCTCAAATGAAACAAAATTTGCAGGAATTATATAGCCTTCTTATGAGAAAGTGATACATGCCAAACTGAAGATAAAAATGTGGGTTGTATTTTTTCCCTCTTCGAGAACTGCCAATTCTTGATGTTTTTTTTTCTATTTCTTGGCAGAATTAGACATAATAATCAGGCATGGTTGCCTCTTCTGAAAAGATAATGCATGCCAAGTTTCAGATGATTAGGTTCAAGGGTTTTATGTTGTTATTCAACCACAACTATAACAAATATTGGTGTTCTGCTTAATGAAAAATATTGCTGGTTAAACAGCCAAAGTGAAATGGCTGTTTCACAGTTCGGTTTTGCAGCATTTTTTTAATTCAATAAATTTATGTTTAATGGCATATTGCGATACTCTTGACTGTTTTCTGTGATATTTTTGTGACTCATGGGAGACTTTTGTGGTAATAAATTACAAGGCTTAGAGCTGCGGGTCTTGGGCCAACTTGCTAGTTCCGATGAAGACCTCGTGCCAATTTAAATGTGAGACCCTCACTGTAAGACTTTCCTGAAGTCCCCAATGCTGCACTGTTTCAGGACAATAAAGAATGTGAACCTAACAATGGATAGAAACTGAGTTCCTTAAGCGAACTGAAAAGACAAATAAAGATAGGTTCTTATTTTGCTTTATGCTCTCACAGCACATCACTAAATGTCTCTTAAACCCTTGAACGTTCTATTTAATTCATGAGAGATGTCATTAGTGTTCCTCCTGATCTTTGGAGTGACTTGAAAGTTTTAGGAAAACACAGGGGGGCAAAAAGCCCTTCAGAAAACAGCAGTTCATCAAGGCTGCTGGGATCCATTGAGAATCAACAAATAACACTCCCACTCCCTTTCAAGCCCTGAACTGCAGTCCTGGGGTATGGAAATGAAACAAAATCTATAAAGAGGAGGGGAAGAGGGGAATTTTAATTAAAATGGGAAAAGAACAGTTGTTGCTGAGAGGTAGGAAGTAGGACATTTTTTTAGATGAACCAGGAAAATCTTGGTTCAATGTGATTCATTTATATCCAAGTAATTTTAATAATGTCTGAGCCAGCAGTCAAAAATGACCTTGAAATGAGATAGACAAAGAACAGAGAATTAAATGCATGTGAAATACAACTCCATACATGGATTTTGCCCACTTAACATGCAATGCAGAGCAGCTAACATTTAGATAAGTGTTCATTTCTGTTCACCTTAGAGATGGGCTGGTAAAGATCCTGGCCCAAGACTCAGAAGAATCTGAATCCAGCAGTTCTAAAGAAGTTGCTCCAACAATGGAACAGTGGCATGTCAACCTCAAGAGAGATCAAGTTAGAGAAATCACCTAAAACACTGGCACCATCAGAACAACTGAAGCTGTCAGACAATGAGGTAAAGCCTCCAAAGTCTTGGGCTTGGTGAGTGAAGAGCAAAGCAGAGCAAGGTCATTCAGTGAGGTTCCTTGCCAAGCAAGGGAGAGACAACCTTCATTAAACATAGTTGGCTGAAGCCTGCTTTAAGAAGCAGCCTTGACTCATTTCCCTCCATTGTAAACAACTATCGTATCTCCTACTTCATTATATAATTCCTGTGCAATCTGCATGTATAAAAAAAAACCCTAAAACTCTGACCTTTTGGATTAGTTGATAAACCTACTATGGCTCTTTCAATGCTGAGCTGGATTTTGATTTCTCTTTTGTATATTCCTATTTAATTCAAAACTACCAAGGAAAGTTCCCCCGCCCCACCAAGAGACTCTGCTTTGATTTACATATGTTTATTTTTCTGTCATTTATCTACTTCACTTTGGGTAAATTACTATTTAATTTTGGTGATACTTTTAATTTTGTAGAAGAGCAGGCAGAGCCTGGTGGTGGAGTCAAGAGAGGACTCAGCCTAGAATTTTTACATGTCTATGAGTGCACCAAATTTAATCCCCTTGATTTCCAGTAACTCTTATCTTGCACCAATTTAGTGCCAGCTGTTAGTTAACCAGATTATTGTGTATAGTTTGAGTAATAAATCACTGGAGTTTGCATGGGATCCTGATTCATCATGACTAGCAAATGCCATCATTTCAATCCATAATTAATTTTCCACCAATATACAGCTACTTTGAAGTAAAAGCCATCTAGAATACAGGACCAATCTGGTTAGTTCTAGGTTACGCTTTGATGTAAAAATGTTGTATGGATTAAACAATGAGCTGAAGAGATTTTTGCAGTACCAACAGGAAGGGTGTCAAACTTGAGGCCCACAAGCCGGATGCGTCACGCGCTGGCAACAACCACCCCCAGATTAGCGAAGGAGAAAACATTGTGATACATCATGTGACGATGATGTGACAATGAGGGTTTGACACCCCCGACCAAGAGGAAAGAGGGATACTAGCAAAACTAGATACTAGAGCACTAGCAATAGCACTTAAGACTTATATACTGCTTTACAGTGCTTTATAGCCCTCTCTAAGCAGTTTACAGAATCAGCATATTGCCCCCAACGATTTGGGTCCTCATTTTACCCACTTCGGAAAGATGGAAGGCTGAGCCAACTTTGAGCCTGATGAGGTTTGAATTGCCAGATTGCAGGCAGTAGGCAGAAGTAGTCTGCAGTTTAACCAGTACGCCACCACAGAGATAATGAGTTGTAATGTTTATAATTGCTATAAAGATCAGAAATCACTTAGTTTTTCCTGTTTCTTTAATTATATTTCTTTTTTATTCTGTTTTGCTTTCTTGAACATTTCCCTTTTTGCCCTTCTCTTTTTTCTTTACTTTTGTTCTTTTTTAATAGAAATACTTAATAAAAATTACACACACAGAGAGAGATGTTGTATGGTTAGTATTTGTAGAAGGTTTGGAAGTTGTGTGCTTGTTAAACTATCACCCAGTAAAGCTATGCAAAGCATTTGGTTCCCATATAACACACCTTTTTTTTCAAATTATTCATAGTTTTGTTAAAAATTATATTAAACAGATAAAATTAATAAATAAACCTAGTACTCTCTCTCCCTCTCTGTGTATGTATTTATTCTATATATTATATAGAAAATGTGGGTGGGGGGAACCCTCCCAAAAAAGATTTAAAAAAGAAAAAGAAACTTCCCCCTCCATCTCCAGCAAGCATATTCAACATTAACAATTTGTCACTGTCTCTTAAATCACAACCAGACACATCTCGGTCCCATACTTCATCCCATTTTCTATAAACACATCTAAATCTTCAGCTCTCTTTATTAATCAACAAACGTCCAGTAAAAATTAACATAAATACATAACTACCTAAGTATATAATCCCTCTTTCCATTCAATCTAAATCCCCCTCTCTTAAAAATTAAACATTGCAATAAAAATGAAAGCTATTAAACATTACTAGAAATAATAACCCCTTATTTAGATATTCAAAAGTAGAGATGTAAATATTAGAAACTCATCCATTACACCATTACACATTTTCAAAGGATAACCATTAACTATCACCAAAGATAGCAACTCATTATTTAATCATAATTGAATAGGCCAGTTTTCAGCTTTTTTTCCTTCTTCCTCCCAGCTATCCTTAAGTCCCATAGATAAAATTCTAACTTATGTTTTTTCCCCTCCTAATATATCTTTGCCTCTTCTGTTGACGTTCTTATCATCTTTATCCAAGACCTCTTGTAATTTCCATGAAATAGCTCCAGTAAGTCTCTTCTTATTTCATTTAGAAATGGTAATCCACATCCCTCTTCAGATACATACTTTGTATATTCTTTTTGATTTTTAAATGATCATCCAATTCCACTTGTACTAGCCAGTATTTCCATTAATATTTTTATAAGCTGTAATTTTTAAGTCCACCTTAAAATACATTTTAGTTATCTTCAAAGGAGTTTGTTCATCTGTTGTAGCAACAGTTAGTTTCAGGAAAGAACTAAAAAGCTCAAGCACTTCACCAGCTCATCAAATCTTTCCTTTAAAAGTGGCCATCACTTTAAAATAGTTGATCTTCAAAATGTTGCTTTGTAATCAAAATGTAAGCGAAACAGATTTTTCCCACACCAAAGTATTTTTCTAATTAATTTCAAGGGTTTCTTTAAATCAGTTTCAAAACAAAACCATAGCATTTAAATTGTTTAGACACAACTCTAAAATCACTCCTTTGCTGTGCATTGCAATTACAAAAGAGAAAAGAAAATGAACGTCTTTCAGAGCTGAAAAAGCATAACATCCTTTCTTTTTAAACATATTGACTGAAAACTCATCTTTGTAGGCTTGCAGTTTCGAAGGTTTTTTTCAATCTTAAAGAAGCAATAAAAAAATTAAACTCCAAAAACATGAAGGTTAGTCAAACCTTGAGTCCATGAAAGGCTGCATTTATGGCTCCAAGCACAATGGAACTTGTAACTCTCAGCTGCTCGCAAGCAGATGCAAAAACATCAATTTCTGAAGTCTATTTACAAAACCAACCTTAGAATAAGGTAAAGGTTCTTCTCGCACATATGTGCTAGTCGTTCCCGACTCTAGGGGGCTGTACTCATCTCTGTTTCAAAGCCAAAGAGCCAGCGCTGTCTGAAGACGTCTCCGTGGTCATGTGGTCAACATGACTAAACGCCAAAGGCAATGGAATGCTGTTACTTTACCATCAAAGGTGGTTCCTACTTTTCCTACTTGCCTTTTTTTATGTGCTTTCGAATTGCTAGGTTGGCAGAAACTGGGACAAGTAACGAGAGCTCTCTCTCTGTTAGATGGTGCTAGAGATTCGAATTGCCAAACTGCTGACCTTTCTGATCGACAGGCTCAGTGTCTTAGCCACTGAACACTGTGGCCCTTTCGAGTACATCTGGGCAATCTCCTGATCTCTCTTTATTCTGGAGAGAGTTTTAGCAGTCTGGATCTCGCAACCAGCTGTCTTTTTGACTGTAATGCTCCCACAATTTGCACAGTGGAGAAAAACACAGGCATTGGCTTGTCTCTTATCACCAGAAGTGCTTTTTTCAAATTGTCAAAGAAGCTGCATTGTTTGAAAGCTTGAAAGACACTATTGGCTGTCTCGTTAAAGTACACATTCAGGCAGACCTTGCTTAATGACTGCCTTATTTAGCAACCAGTTACAATTGTCCTGAAAAAATAACTTGATGACATTTACTGCTATCACAGCAATCTCACAGTCATGCGATTGAAATCAGAGTGTTTTGCATCCAGAGGACATCTATGACCATCACAGTGTCCTGCACACATGAATGACACTTGCATTTTTCACAGCTAGCTTCTGGCAAGCAGAATCAATGGACAAGTTGCCTGTAAAAAGCGCAAGTCACAGTCATGTGATGTCTTACTTAATGAACTGTGGGTGATTTAATGCTTAACAATTGCATTACTTAGCAATGAGTTGATGGTCCCAATCATAGTTGCTGAGCGAGGCTACTTATACAGCCACTTTCCTTTTTTCCTTCCTACAAAGTGGAAGTCATTTCTGAAGCTACTACAAGAAGCTTTTAGTTGATACCCACTACAAAACATGTAGTGTGTCTGTATGTGTTACATGTTCAAATCACATAATTTGCATCAGATGAAAACTATGACATATTAACAAAGCTTTCTGGGAAGCAGGCTCATAATGTTTTGTCTTATCCATTTTGCTTCTGTCGAACTTTCTATGAGCATGCAAAGCTCACTTTGCAGATTTGACTAATATACCTTCTTGCTCATGTACCTCTAAAATTGGATCATAGCCCTAACAAGCTCCAGCTACTAGATCTGGACTTCCAATTAGTTCTGCCAAATACGTTACAAGAACCATGAAAAGACACCAGGCAAAAACAGCAGCCATGAATAATGAATCCGATATGGAATAACATATAGACATAGCAATCAGTAATGAAAGTAAGTGTCAACAACACATGGAAGGACAAATTTATATTTGCTTTTTAGTGGTGTCACTAAATATCATCCCAAATAAAACTGGAGATAAACTAGAAGGAGGGGGAGGGGAGGATAAAGGTGCTGTCCAATTATCTGTGTGCTACTAACTTCCAAATACTTATTAGCTACAGATGATGAAAATTGTATAGGTTTTCTTTTAACATTCAGAAAATTCTTCTTAGTGTTTTATAGATATGTTCAAATAATATTACATATCCAAGATTGATAACCATGTGCAGGTGTGTACAAATGGTTGTGTCTGAATGTGTACAAGGGTTGCATTAAAAGTTACATCAGTATGAAAAATAAAAATATGAAATAAAAATAACAAATTTCTGCATATTTGGAGTCAGCACACCGAGCTATAAAAAAAAGCTAGGCAAAACTAAACATAAGTCAGTTAAAAGTAAAGCATTTCTGCAAAAGTTATAAAACAGTTTTCAGATTGTGGAAAGCCACAATTTGACTATGGTTTGCTGAACAAAAGTACAGTTGGCAGGATTCTTTCAAAAGCAAAGAAACCACAATGTGGTTTAATGTGATGTGCTAATCTAAGCACTATGAGCTTAAGCAAATCTACTGTATAACTATAGCCAAATTGATTTATAATGCATAAGCAAAGAGTTACTAAGCAATTGCCTCCCAAATTATACAACAAGGTATTTCATACAATGGAGATAAGTCAAGAAGGCAATGTATGTTTAAAGCTCTAGTTAAGAGTTTATAGAAGGTTAATATCTACCAAGAAACCAACTAAGGAGGTAATTGGCCAACAGGGACATTGAAGTTACATTAAGAGGGCAGGAAAATGCAAGAAACTTAATAAATTATTTGCTTCCATCTTCACTGCTAGGTTATAACGTGAATTCCTGTTCCTGAGTTGGGTTTTTTCAAGAAGGGAATCTGCTGAGCAGAGATGAAAAGAAGTAAGAAGAAATAAAGTTACAATGCTAACAGGCAAGTTAAAAATGAATAAATCCCTCAGTGCTGAGAATATTCACTATAGGCTTCTTAAAGAAGTCAATCGTGAAATTACTAATCTTTTAACAAAAATATGAAACTCCTGTTTCAGATCACTGCCTGTTCTAAGGACTGGAAAGCAGCAAGCGTAATTCTAGGTTTTTTTAGAAGGAATTTCAAATTTCATATGTACAGTAATGAGATCTGAGGTTGTGATGAGTAATAACAAAAGGGTTCTTGGAATCATGATAGTGGATAGCTAAATAAAAAATGTTAACCCCATGTGCAGCTACTGTAAAAAGGCAAACGTTATGCTTGGAATGCTTAGCAAAAGAGCAGAAAATAAAACTGCCTGTGCAGTTTTATTTAGATCAATTTATGGGATGGCTGCAGCTGTAATACTATGTACCTTTCTGGTCACAGCATTTCGAAAAGGACAGATACAGCTGGGCGAGAACAGCATTCCCAGGAGGCAGAATATAAAGTGCATAGTACAATCAGAGCCGAGGTGGCGCAGTGGTTAAATGCAGCACTGCAGGCTACTTCAGCTGACTGCAGTTCTGCAGTTCGGCGGTTCAAATCTCACTGGCTCAAGGTTGACTCAGCCTTCCATCCTTCCGAGGTGGGTAAAATGAGGACCCGGATTGTTGGGGGCAATATGCTGACTCTGTAAGCCGCTTAGAGAGGGCTGAAAGCCCTATGAAGCGGTATATAAGTCTAACTGCTATTGCTATTGCTATCTCCCTACCTCCCTTTTTAGTAAGAGTATTCTCATTTTGGAAGATATTGGTCTGTAAAATATTTATTAAGCTTTGATCACACATGAACTAAGTCAAAATTAAGTTATGAAAAAAAAATACATATAGTCCTTGACTTACGATAGCAATAGCAATAGCAGTAGACTTATATACCGCTTCATAGGCCTTTCAGGCCTCTCTAAGCGGTTTACAGAGAGTCAGCATATTGCCCCCAACAATCTGGGTCCTCATTTTACCCACCTCGGAAGGATGGAAGGCTGAGTCAACCCTGAGCCGGTGAGATTTGAACCGCTGACCTGCTGATCTAGCAGTAGCCTGCAGTGCTGCATTTAACCACTGCGCCACCTTGGCTCACAATGGAGTCCAAAGTTCCTGTGGCTAAGTGAGGCATTTGTTAAGTGAGCCTTGCCCCATTTTGAAACCTTTCTTGCCACAGTTGTTGAGTGAGTCACTGCAGTTGCTAAGTTAGGAACATGGTTGTTAAGGGAAGCTGGCTTCCCCATCGACTTTTCTTGTCAGAAGGTCGCAAAGGGTGATCACGTGACCACCCCTGGACACTGCAACCGCCAATATAATGTGAGTCACTTGACAAGCGTCTGAATTTTGATCACATGACCATGGAAATGCTGCAATCATTGCAAGTGTGAGAAACGGTCATAAGTGCCATTGTAACTTTGAATGGTCACTTAGAACTGTTGTTAAGTCAAAGACTATCTGTATATGACCAACGGAGAGAAAAAAACTGACATTTTTCTATACCAGCAACTTCTGATCATGGAGTTCATAAGGAGTGGAATAGGAAGACAAGACAACAGCACACAATTTGAAGTATCATAATCATGTTTTTGACCTACCCAGAGCAAAACCTTACCCACCATTCACATAGGACACTGTCCTTGTATTCCAATTCTACTACAAACTTTAATATTTAAGTGTGGCGCTGCTTGCATCAAATCAATGCTTTAAGTATTACGTTTAAGAACCAGGAGGTAATACGGTAGAATAATAACATTTAGGAACTGAATTGTCTGTCATGAGGGAGCCTATTGCATTTCTCTCAAATTCAGTTTTGTGGTATAGAATATTCATTGACCTGTTATTACTGCCATTACCCTGTCATGGTCTCTGCTCAAGAACTAGGATTTGACTATAATGAGCCCTTCAGGAGAAACAAAGCAAAGAAAAGGCTGACTCAGAAAGAGGACAGGGGATATTATCTCACTCAGCCATTCCTGTATCTTTCCCGGCATTTTGGGAAGTGAGCAGCAAAAAATATGGCATTAAACATTATGCAAAATCATCTATCTCCCTCCCTCCCTCCCTCTTACAAACACACACATGTACAAATGCATATAGCATAATTTAAAAATCCAAGAAAAAAAATACCATTATACAATAAACACTTGAAAAATGCATAAACAGCAGTCTTGATGTTCCACAAATGCTACAATTAGAAGAGAAAGGAAAAATACATTTCAGCTATTACTTTTCTTTCTGGGGGTGCATACCAGTGGTGGGTTCCAGATCCCGTTGCAACTGGTACGGTGCAATGGGGTCAGGTGCACACCACATAAACGCACGCAGTGCGTGTAGGCATACTTACCACCTGCAATGCTCTGCAACGCCTCTGTGATGCTCCAGCTGCTCGGGGGAGCATCGTGCAGATGCCGTGCGCTCCGTGAGCCTGTGCAAGTGGGCCCTCAGGAGCACCGTACCAGAACAGTACCTGGTGCTCCAGGCAGGCACCGGTAGGCTCATACTGGGGTGTACCAGTCATAGCCCACCACTGGTGGATACCCTTTATTTTCAAAACCTCAGTTTATGACCAAAGTTGCCATACAATGTTGGGAATATCAATGATCCAACTGAACTTTCTGAACAGTGCAGATTCTATTATAGGATGTAACACTGCTTCATCACCAACTATCTACTGTAGGACATGGGGCACAATTTTGAAGAGGAACTAATGAAGCATTTTCTGAAGGCCAAGAGAACTACAGAAAAAATACAGACTATGCTAGCAACCTTCTACTATACCCGTGATGGTGAACCTCCGTCACATGTCCCACAGGTGGCACACAGCGTCTTCTTTGCGGGCACACAAGCTGTCGCCCCAGCTCTGCTGCACTGCGCCCACACACACACCTCCCACTGGCCAGTTGGTTTTGGGGTCTCTGCTATGCATGCACAGAGGTGTATGTGGGGGGGTTCATGTGCATCTGTGGGTGGAGGTGTGCACACATGCACGGGGCAGGGTGCACCCAGGGCATTGTGCATGCATGCCAGGGGCATGCACACATTACATTATGGGTGTGTGTATGCACACTTTTGGCACTTGGTGCCAAAAAGCTTAGCCACCACTGTACTATACCCTGACTATCTGTATGTATGCATCTCCAGCTTACAAAGAAAAATGGCAGGGAATGTTTTCAAAACACAAGGCAGCTGTATTTTAAAAACATTCATTTGTTAAGCTTGGTTTAATAATATCCATTTAGTATATTGCTCATTGCTGAATCATAAGAAAGACAAATCTAAGAAAACTGCTAATGATGCCACAAAAGTATGAGAGTCATTTGTGGTTTAGAAGCTTAAAACAATAGAAAAATAAATAAAAATAGGAAAATAAAAAGCCATTCAGCAGTTGGCAGCAATTGACTTCAATCGATTTTTCAATAAATCATTCTACTTTGGTGTTTTTCTCTGAAGCTTCTATTAATTGGATTCCTTCATTGAATCTGTCTTCTTTCTATGGTTCTTTCTTTAGGCAAAAAACACCCACTTGTGGATTATTATTATTTTTTGGTAAAAGTCTTTTCTGCTATTCCCTTTAGAGTACTGCTTTGTCTTTATATGTACAAGATTTCATGTGAGCTTCAACAAATATCATATTTAAGACTGGAAGAACATTCTTTCCTCTACTAGATTGAATGGATCTTCATCCTCTTATGGGATCACATTTGATTCTTTTCTTTAGATCATAGAATAGAATGTGTTGTAAGCTGAAGACTACCTCTGCAGCAAAGCAAAAACATCACAAAATTAACATAGCAATCAGCTAACATGAGGGGCTGGTACTTCAATAGCATATGTTACAGAACAGATATAAGTGATAAGCTAATTCTCAGAAATTTAGAAATGATAGCCTATGTTAGTAACATCAGTTGTTCTCTAAATTTGTCAATAAAACCATTGCCCAAATTTTCATTTTTAAAAAATCTATATATTTTTCTGGTTTTGCCTTTGCTTGTGAATGCAAATTGGAGATAATTATGAGAATCTTTCTTAGCTAAAGTAATTTAGTAATTAATAATTTAATAAATTTATATGCCGCCCAATCCCGTAGGAGACTGGGTGGTTTACAAATGCAAGAGTAAAATAAAGAAAGTAAAATCACAGGTGGATTCCTTGAAAAGGTTAGGATTCCTATGGAACGAGATTATTCCCCATGGAAACGAACATGGAAATAGCTTCCTTCATACCTGTCTTAATATATTTCAAAGAAGGCTTAAGAAAAAAAGCTAGTACTGTATGGTCAGAAAATCTTTAGCTGAAAAAACAGGGAAGGAAGGAAAGGAAGAAAGGAAAGGGAAGGAAGGAAGGAAGGAAGGAAAGGGAAGGAAAGGGAAGGGAGGAAAGAAGGAAGGAAGGAAGGAAGGAAGGAAGGAAGGAAGGAAGGAAGGAAGGAAGGAAGGAAGGAAGGAAGGACTTGTTTCATCTCTTTTGTTGTCTGATTATTTTTTGCCTTCCATCACTACAGGTACCAGTATATATTATAAGAATGAGAAGACTGGAAATGACCAAATTTGAGATATGTGGTTGCTACTTTGTTAGCCAGAAGAAAAAAATGATTCAGAAGAGCTCTTGCTTTCTCCTACCTCAGGATTGCATGCTATTTTCTCCAAGTTCCCCCTTAATAACTCACTCTTTCCTTCCTCACAATGGCTCTCTCGTATCTTCCTCAAGATCCACTCCAAATTCCTTTACAAAGTACGCTGAAGAAGGAAAGTTGCTGTTCATTCTAGGTGGTGGAACAGTTGGGATTCTGGGCAGGTTTCTCTGTGACAGATCATGGACTGACTCTTTCCCACCTGATTGAGAAACAGACTCAGCCAGGAAAAGTAGCTCTAGCTCTTTGTGCTTTGATTGTTGACTTTAAACTGGCATTTGATCCTATTTCCAAAGATTTTATCTCAAAGAAATGTAAAGCTTCTTCCACTGATAGTTACTCATGCTAGTACATATATTATATAAAGATACTAGTTAGAGAATGAGATGAACTATGGCCAGGCATCTCTCAGGCAAAGCAATGGTTAAACAAAGGTGTATTCTAACACCCTTACTTTTTAACTACTACATTAATACAATGATTAGAAACAGGGGAGATTTTCATCCCATCAAATTGGACAGAATAATTGTATCTGTACTGCTTTAGGCAAATGAAGTTCTACTATAAATACCAATAGGACTGAAAGGGGCCATGGAAATTCTGGTCCATTTCTGTAAAAATATGGTAATTACCCACCAATTATTAAAAAACAAAGGACATGCATTTTGCAGTGTGTTTTCTTTTTAAAATTGTATTGGAGTCTTGAAGGACATAACGTAGAGTAGATTTCCAGCTTCTAAATACTTAGACTTTGTATTGTACTATTCTGTGAAGCATCACACATGGAGACTCTTCAGGTTGCTTTTTATGGCTACAGGAAAAGCAGTTCAGCGGCAATTCTTTCTTTCGTCTTCTCCAGAGGTGCCCAACCAGTTTTCCTCAATCTTTTTGAGTCCTTTGAATTATGAATCTAGAGATGGTTACTTAGAGTACCAGGGATTGCTAGTAGAATCAGTCAATACTGGATGAAATAAAAACTGCTTGATTTAGGCAATTACTAGTAAACAGAAACTCCTGTTCTTTAAGCACATGAGACAAACATGTTATGAACTAGGAAAAAATGATAATGCTTAGCCAGGAAATATGGAAGTAGAAAGAGATTAGAAAAGATAAACATATATGGATGAGATCAGATGGATTATTGGAATGTTCTTGGTAGAGCGACAAGATGTAATAAAGGTCAAGATGACCAAAAATATAAGAATCAGAATAGGGCTGGAAGGGACTTTGGAGGTCTTCTAGTCAAAACCCCTGTTCAAGCAGGAGACCCTATACATTTGAGACAAATGGCTGTCTCTTCTGAAAAACCTCCACAATTTCTGGAGGCAAGCTGTTCCACTGGTTAATTGTCCTCAGTGTTAGGAATTTTCTATTTAATTTCAGATTACTTCTCTCCTCGATTAGTTTCCATCCATTGTTGGAAAGTAATATATAGATATATAACTATGTCTATATAGGTAGCAGAAGCTGAGCACAATTCAGTGGCAACTAGCTTTTTCCATTTACTAATTCTATCATTCATAAAAGCTTCCACTTATTTTCATATAACAGAATAGCCAAAATCCAAAGACAAAGAGATATTGGCTAAATTATTAACTAATTGTTATATTACTTATAATGATCAAGGATACTGTATTAGTTACACAAAGCACATTCACATTTTCCTCCCAAGCTGCAGTATATACCCATAACATAGTAACTACTTAAATGGACTCTGAAAAGTGCTTTATATCAGAAGTTCTATAGGGATGATATTATTATCATATTATTCATTCATCTGATCTCCTTGATCTTCTGAACAAACATACTTACAAGGATTGTTTAATATTAAGCCAGAGTTAGCTAAAAAAGTAAAGGCAAGATAATTAGCTTTTATTCTACTGAAAAGAAAGTAAATTTTTAGAGCCACAAAATCTGGAGTTGAAAAGAATTCACAAGGCTGACGTTTATTTTAGTACCAAAGAGCAGATAAAAAGGTCTGGGAAGAAAGGGGATGAATATAAGGAAGAAGGATGGTATTGTATGAATTAATTAAATGTGTATAGTATGTGCTGCCTTAATACAAACTGTTTTCTCTATTTATAGCTGAAGGGCATGGGGATCATATATATTTTGAAAAGATATAGCAAAAGAGGGAAATTCAGGCAGTGACTCCAGAGTTTGCCTGGAGAAAAGGCAAAGTTCATTCATAAAGAATCAGATGAGTTAACTCAGTGCACCCCATCTTTTAAAGAAAACTGTTTCTGCAGTGATAAAACACTAATTAGTAGAAATAATTAATTAAACACATTTAGGCGTTTATTAAAAAAAATTGTTTGTTTGATCATGTAATTTTGCTGGGAAATAAAATTTAAAATTTAAAATAAGGATTACAAACAAGTTGCTTTATTTATTTATGTATTTATTGGTATATTTTATATCCTGTCTTTCTGTCCACACGGCTGAAACTAACAAAAATAAAATGGAACAGAAAACTGAAACCGATGGTATTTTTAAGAAGGCTTCTACCCTTGACTCAGATACATTGTTTAATATGTCTAGAAAAGTGGAAAAAATAAACCAAATCAGCCTAGAGAAAGTCTTGTGGAAATGTTTTGGAGTACATTTATCAACTAATAAAGCAGAGTTATATGTATGGATTTCAATTCTTGGTTCATAATATGATTCACTAAGAAATATTATTTTACAATGACAGTCGATAGAACATTATTACCTTCAAACCAGGGGTGAAATTTGGCAGGTTCTGACATGTTCTGGAGAACCGGTAGCGGATATTTTGAGTAGTTCGGAGAACTAGCAAATATCACCTCTGGCTGGCCCCAGAGTGAGGGGTGGGAATGGAGATTTTGCAATATCCTTCCCCTGCCACGCCCACCATGCCATGCCCACGGAAACGGTAGTAAAAAAAAAATGAATTTCCCCACTGCTTCAAACTTAAAATAATGAACATTAAAAGTTAAAATTTCCCTTATAGACACTTATTCCAGATGCTTTTTATTTGCAGAGGAGTATTGTACACAAGTCATCACCTCGTCTGAATATCCTCTGAGTCTTGATAGAGAGCTGATGTTATCTTTCTTGATATTCTCCACTACTTTCTCTTGGGAGAAAACCATATGCATCAATTATCTTCTGGAGGCAGAAATGTGGTCAAAAGTATTATGTGGATATATATTAGAATGACAGGCTGAAATACTATCTTCTGGGCAGTGTTATTAATTATAGCTTGAAAAAAAGATTCCAATTAAATGGAAAAGGCAAGGTAAGTGACCTGGTTCATTGAAGTCCTTGCATCCAATCAAGTCAGGTGGCCTATTAAACAAGAATCTGTCAGTGCTTCTAGGTGCTGAACGTTCAAGTGAAATAGCTCTTAAGTTTGATTCTTAACCCAAAAATGAATAATTTCCATTCATTAAGAGCTGAGAGCATCCGGAAAGGATGGAATATCTGAAGGTAAGACCGAAGATTAATTATACATCTTTCCCCTTCAGACTAGGTCAACATTACATTTTGGTTTAGCTGGAGCTACAGAAAATGTATCTTGGTAAAGGAAGTGCAAAAGAATATTGATTCTCTCCTATTACTACAGCTACTCCTGGCCTGCAGAGGAATTGAAGGAATTAATGAAGCAGAGGACAGCACATTTCACAAAGCTAAACAGGTAGCAGTTGAGGAGACACAAACTGTACCTTGTGTACCATCTGCCCAACTGTGATCCAGTTCACTTGGGCAAAAATAAATTATAGCAGCTACTGATCTTGAGTCAGAACAAAAAACAGCAAGATAGTCTATCAGATACAGAAGACATATCAAATGAGCTAATTAGTTTGTCTGGTTTTTTTTAAGTGAGAAGCTTGGAACCAACAAGAATCTCTCTGCAAGGTCTATTTCTTTGATAAAAGATACTATGGTACTAGTTATGTTACCTTCTAATGCAACAAGTCTCCTCCAGATACTGTAGACTATAGTGGCCACAACTGATTATCATTAACTAGAGCTATAAATCTTTGTCTGAAGTATCTGGAAGTCATTAACTTACCTATTCTTCTTTCCACACATTTAACAGCACTCTGTCTCCTTTGTTGTATAAAAGAAATAGTTCCAAGGCAGGCAGGCAGGCATGAAGACTAAGATAACCAGTCTGAATCATTATTTCTTCACTTCAAAATCCATTAGCGTAAGTAAGTCCTCCTCCTCTACCAACAATATTCAAAATTCAAAATTCATGTCTTAGAGGGTACCTTATAGCAAATCAATGGTGGGTGAGAAAGAATTTAGTGCTTCCTCCCCAGTGATTCTTCTTTATAAATCAGGAGGAGAACCTAGAAGGCATAAAAGATATGCTGTAGCTGCTGATTGAGCCCCTGCATGTAATTCAATTTATGTTTTAAGCCTAATTTATCTTCAACTGGCTTTAATGAAACAAAACCTGTGATTAACTCTGCCACAATGAAATCAAGAGAACTGGCAAATGATTGTTAGGGCAGAATGGTACATAAAATCTACTTTCAAGGAGTGCTGTTTTCAAATTGCAATAACAATAACACTTACTGGAACTGGAAGAAGGAAGATTTGCCTACTATTCAAGAATGGACATTAAAAGTAACAAACCTAGCAGAGATGGCTAAAATATCAGCATATCTCAAGGACCATTCAAATGAGAGATATAAACTGGAGTGGAGAAGATGGATTGATTATACCCAAAATAAATATGGGACTAAGAAATTCCAGATAGCTTATGACTGAAGAAACAAGGAATGATATAATCTGTTTAGAGCTAGCCTAGCAAAGAGGAGTTAAAGCTCAAATGAAAGATGATACTAATTTTTTAAAAAGTTTATTTTAGAATATCTTTGTTAAAGATTTATACCCTGTATTGATTCTGGGAAGCCGGGGAGGGGAAAGTTGGGGTGCGGTGGGGTTTGGGTGGGGAGGGTAGGGAGAGGGAGGTAAATATTTGTAAAAGTTTTTTTTTCAAAATTTTCAATTAAAAAAAAACACTTATATATCACTTCATCAGTGGTGGTTTCCTACTGGTTCAGACCGGTTCAGCTGAACTGGTAGTGGTTTGGTGGTCTGGGTCACTGGAACCGGCAGTGACCCAGGCCTGCCACACTCTGAATTGGTTCTCCGGGCACTGCCATAGGCACCACCATCTTGTTTTTGGCTTCTGCGTATGCGCAAAGCAATTTTATTGCATTGCACATGCATGCGCAGTGTGCATCAAGCATGGACATGCAGCACTCATGAGCGAATCGGAAGTAGTCCCTGCCGGAACCGCACCCCTGCACTTCATAGTGCTTTAAACACTCTCTAAGTGGTTTAAAAATGTCAGCATGTTGTCCCTAACAATCTGGATCCTCATTTTACTGACTTCGGAATGATTAAAGGCTGAATCAACCTTGAGCTGGTCAGGATTGAACTCGTGGCAGTGAGCAGCCTGCAAAACTGAATTCTAGCAACTGCGCCACCATGGCACCTCCAAATTCGTGAAAAATAGTTCCAGTTGCACATTTGGTTTTAAAATATTATTTGAAATTTGGAAATAAGCTGTTATCGGCAGTTCACACATGGGCTTTGAATTTGTGGTTAACATAGGAACAATATTCTTTAATACATTTAGGAATAGACAGCATGTTTGTATATTATTTAGAAACATAAACACTATTATACTGTATATCCAAGTGTATCCAAGTATATAGTATATAATAAAAGTATATAGACTGGTTTTGAAGAGTATGCAGTGCTCTCAGCAATCTTGCTATTAAGTTGGAAGAGAGTGTTTGCCTTCATTCTCCAAAATGCAACTCTCCCTCTCCCGCTCATGCTGAATAGGGCCCAGACTTCATTAGTGACTATTCAAGATCTAAATCACAGCTACAAGGTCTAGTACTAGAGTATTCATATTTCCTGCTGATATCCTTTAAAGAACTAATATAAATTTGGGGGGTTGTCACTTCTTTGTCTTTTGTACAGTCATCATATTACTTTGAGCAATGCAAATGAAAATACAACATCTCCTATTTTTTGCTTGAGAGAAAAGCTGGGAGGAATAATAGGAATTTATTTACCATGGAAGCAATAACATGAATAACAGAAGGCTTAACTTTCTCTGACATTAACACTGGCAATATAATATATTGTTCTTTGAAAAGAAAGGTGTGAAAACAAGCACTAATAACTTTGCAGTGATATTTCGTACTTGACATTCACTATACTAGAAGCAGGGACGTGGTGGCTCAGTGGCTAAAAAGCTGAGCTTGTAGATCAGAAATGTTGGCAATTTGGCGGTTCAAATCCCTAACGCCACGTAACAGAGGGAATTCCTGTTACTTGTCCCAGCTTCTGCCAACCTAGCAGTTCAAAAGCACATAAAAATGCAAGTAGAAAAATAGAGGCCACTTTGCTGGGAAGGTAACAGCATTCCGTGTGCCTTTGGCATTTAGTCATGCCAGCCACATGACCACAGAGACGTCTTCAGACAGTGATGGCTCTTTGGCTTTGAAATGGAGATGAGCACTGCCCCCTAGAATCAGGAATGGCGAGCACATATGTACGAGGGGAACTTTTAGCTTTAATTTACACTGGAAGCACTTACTGGATCTTGAAAAGCAAAGCAAGACCACACAACACATAATAGTAACCACATAACAATATGTGGTTAGTAGGATGAAAAATCATGAAAAAATGAACAAGATTGTAGTCTAGATTAGTATGTTAGAGTTTGATAGAACAGATTTTGCATGCAAGGGATCAATTTTCTGCAGCTATTTACGTATTTTGCAGAATGATATCGCTTATACAAATAATGTAAATTATATAATCTCCATCATTTGTATATATGCAAATTGCATCATTTTGTGTCAACTGACATCCTTTGTGGAATTATTCAAAGGATGCAAATTGACATAAATGATGTCATCAGGCAAATGATGTCAATTGACACAAATGACATAATTAACATCATTTGGGTAATGTCACTGTGCAAATAACCTAAGTCTCTGTGATGAGGAATGTTCCCTTTTGACAGCTTGTCATGAATACACCCCCCCCCCATCAGTACATTAAAACAGCCTTTTAGTTGTGTTACCCCTGCTTCAGGGACAATCATTTGGGGGGGGGTGTTAGATAGATTTAGTGAAACTATTTCTGAATTAGTTTAATCACTTTAGGGAGAACTTTATCCATTGTCACCCTTTCATTTGAGTTAAGCGTCAAGTCTGGCACTGATCTGTCAGAGCAGAGCCTGCAATCCAATCTGCATAATCCCCATTCTCTAAAGTTGTGCAATCTGAGTGAATTTAGCCAAATATTAACAGGCAGGATGTTAGTTGGACCAATGGCATAGAAATGAAGCACTTCATTAAATAACTATACGTTTCTCAAAACTATTTGAGTTGCATTTAGTTGTTAAGATTGTGTATTATTCCTGCTTCTCTTTTGCATTTTCCTTTGCAAATTTGTGGATTTCAACCCACACCCATCATAAATTGCAACTGAATGCATGAATATATGTACTTCTTTTGAAAAAAGAAATAGAATTTAAACTGACAATCAGTCAGAGGTTTCCTACCCAATTTGGGTAAATCAAAGTGATTTCCTTCTCCTGGACTCATATAATTAACCTTCAATTCATGGACACAAACACATCGTTGGATTTCTTACAGTTGAACTGTTAAAATTTACATAAAGGGAGCCAGGGACCCAATCTGCATGACTGCAGTATTAAAAATTCAGTCATAATAACAGTATCTTATTAAAGGGAATTAGTATCTAAAGACAGATTATGAAACATAATTGATGATGTTATTCTTGTGGTACAGGGAAGAATGGAAATAGGAAGAACAGAACATTAAATCTGAAATGGGAAATTCCTAATCCATGGAAGAAATTGATGAAAACTCTAGCAGAATGAGAGATGTTCACAAAACAGAAAAAAGGTTCACAAAATAGAATATACCTATAATTACTTGTATGAGATGATCACCTATAGAAATCAAATAAATATAATACTGAATCCCAACACCATGACAATAATCTTTAAATATATTCATTAACTATAACTCTTCTTGACCTTATTTTTATTTCAATTTCATTCCATTCATTTTCATATCAACAAAAAAATTCCTTTTTATTTTTTGATAATATTGCTTTTTAAATCTGTTATTAACTGTCCAGAATCCCATTTGGCTACATGTAATTGAATAAATAAATAAATTTAAAAACTTGTATTATGATTTAAAAGGTCTGGAAAGTGATTATTTTATCTATATTGATGCTTATTTACATTTCAAGGTAAACAAATATTTTATTTGTCCTGGCCTTTATGTATATATAGAAATGTGGCCCTTGAAATGCCATTCAAAAGTCAAATCTTTGGTCAGTGAAAAAAAAGTATTCTTGAATTAGACTAAAAAAGACTAAGAGCCATAGATTATCCTTTTCTTTAAAAAAAAGAAAAAGGAAAAGTGATTAATTGAATAAATTAACATTTTTAGTTCTTTGTAGAGATGAAGGAGAGCTAGTTATGTAATCCAGTGGAATCCTGAAATGATTGAACTGTGTATTGGGTCAGATTACACATTGTTTTCATTTGAGAAAGTACAAGGTAAGAAGGAAAGTGAAAAACTGCTCCATTCATTGTCGGTTCTAAAGCTAACAATTGTCCAGAGAAGTTGGAGCTGAAAAGATTAACACTAGATCCCAATTCATACTTCACTAAAACATTTCTCCTTAAGATAAGGAATGAGAGGTTGCTATTGCATAAACATCAGAAGAATAAGTAAGGGTGCTCAACTCACTGACAGTTAAGGACATGATAGTCTGAAACCTTTATCAGATTTAGACATACTGTGTCCTTTGAGAGTCAGACACCAGTGACAACTAATAAAGGAAAAGGACAGAAAAAGGTGCTCAAAATATTGATGGATGAGGAGAGAAAGAAAGGCTTGAGGGGAAATTAAATAGCTCTAAATAATTTGCCAGCTCTGAAGTTTCTTGTTTCAGTTTGAACTATTTTTCTTACAAGTGCATAAAACAGTAGATAGGTAGACCAAGACAAAGTTGTAGTTCTGCTTCTTTACACACCAGTGATACCACAATTGCTCTTTTTGATATTTATCTTATTAAAACCTGCATCCTTGTCATGAATACCGAGGTGGCGCAGTGGTTAAATGCAGCACTGCAGGCTACTTCAGCTGACTGCAGTTCAGCAGTTCAGCGGTTCTAATCTCACCGGCTCAAGGTTGACTCAGCCTTCCATCCTTCCGAGGTGGGTAAAATGAGGACCCGGATTGTTGTTGGGGGCAATATGCTGACTCTGTAAATCGCTTAGAGAGGGCCGAAAGCCCTATGAAGCGGTATATAAGTCTAACTGCTATTGCTATTGCTATTGCTTATCAGTAGCAATGCAGAATTTGGACATATCACAAGTTTTCCTATTAACAATGGCACTGAAGGCAAATTCGATGTATCGTTAATTGAATTAAATGTAAGCAATAATTTTTGTTCTAGAAATAGGAATCACCAGGAATTGTAAACAACTTTTAAGATTGAAAAGAATGGAAGGAAAGGAGCTTCTTTTACAATACTATCCCATTTTTCTCTAAACCTTCCAGTCACATTTTAGATGCAGGTTCTATTAATAGTATAGAGTCTGTTGGAGTTGGGCAGCTGTAACAAATTTGAATAAACAAAAATGTAAAAAGGGGGATTAGTTATCCTCCATATACACACTTCTCATGATCACAGAAGTACTCTGTCTTCCCTTTAATTAATGTCAAGTGACACTAAGCAATAATGGATCCATAGTGCTAATTCATTCATTCATTTCATTTCAATTTGTTTGTTCATTCATTGATTTTCTATGGTTGTCCATCTTAGTCAATACTCTGGGTATCTTACAATTCAAAAAATATAGTACAATTAGAAATACTAACAACCCTTTAAAATAGTAAAACACTAAAAATGTCCAGATTAACACCTCTAAGAATATTCTACCTAAAAGTAGTGGATCTTCTCAAGATTCTCAAGAAAGAACAACTTGGAAAAAAGTTATTCCACTGTGATTATATTGCCAGAAGATGTTTTAGTACAGATTTGACTTTTAACTGTCCAAAGACCGGGGGGGAAGGGGGGGAAGGAAATACCCCTGGTCATAAATCAAGTCTGAAGAGTCTCAGACACAGATTTTCAGCAATAGATTCCACTGAAGCATCAGAAGCAGTGCCTTGCTATTCCACACTGGGGATCTCAGTCTAGCATCCCCATCCTATTCAACAAGATGCCATTGCCTGCTAACTCAGAGAAGCGCTCCTCAGAAAAACCAGAAATGGTGTGTGTGGGGGGGGGGAGGCCTGCCTATTAACTGTGCTGGAAAAGGTTGAATTTCCCAAAAGATTTTCCAGGATGCCTACAAAACTTGTCCATTGCTTCAGGTCAGCTCTGAGGTACTGCAATTTGTATTCTAGCTGCATGGCTGCTCTCCATGGTCCTGAAACCTGATCCAAACCTGATTCACAGCCTGATATTTGCAGTATGGCTATGAGCCAAAATTGGCTTCACCTCCGTTTTATTCCAAACAAGATTCTAGTGTGACATTTGCTGTTGTCAGCAATCCTCTCTGGCTAGTCCACTTCCTTGTCCCAAGAGCTATTTTAAAAGTTATAGCTAAGGTTATTTAGGAGAGAATATAGACTCTTCCTCTGGAAGAGAAGGAATGCAGCTCACAAGACACCAAAGATGGCAAATGCATCTCCTTTAATTTTAATCATATTACATTATCTTTTTATCATTGCTTTAAGAATGAGATGGTCAAAATATAAATTTAATAAATAATGTATTAATTATTCTAATACAGTTCCTCAGCAATTAAAGAAAGAAAACCTCTAACTAGCTGTTAGTATTCCAACTGTTTAACAAGAGGAAAAATAATCCTATAGAAAAATAATTGAGTTCATGGAAAAATATTGAGGCTCTCAGCAGAAGTAGAGATTCAAGGCAAAGAACTCTTAAGAACATAAGGAGAAGTAATATGTCTCTCTTGGAGAAATAGGCAGAATTGATGGAAAACACAGAAGGACACAAAGCTAAAGGAAACATTTCCTAGTCAAGGCTTTGGAAATATCAGCAGCTCTTTGTCCTAAGAAGGTTTTACTAAGCAATGGTCAGGCTCATTAATTTTGCTTCCGACTATCTGGATACTGCTTTTAAGAGCTACAGAGTGAGAGAGGAGAAATTGATGGAGCCCACTGGTGTGTGGAAAGTCCAATGTCACTCTCTGCAGCTATCACTGCAACAACATTATTTCCAACAAGGCAAACAACCTCTGCTGCAGTGTGAATATAGGCACATATTACCTCACTTTAATGGCATGTAACTTTGGAAAAAGTGTCCCCCCCATCTGCTCTACCTTCTAATTATAAAACATAAGATGAACATAATGCACAATAGTACCATAAACAGCGAGGATGATCCATGATTTTAATGCATGGTACAAGCTTCTTATTTAACACAGAAGGCATCTGTTAAAATTCTCCCAGCTCCTCTTTCATATGTTTGGTTAGCAGTCCTGCTCTGTTGATATGGGGGTGGATGATGTATTTGCTCTGCCCCAAGTCTCCCAAATGTATAGTCATAAAAACTTTAGAGCTGGGGTTGTGAGGAAAAGGCCAAATAAGCAAACAGCAGACAAGCATCATATTCAGATGAGGATAACATATATTTTCATATTATGAGCCATGGTGGCACTGTGGTGCAGGCTAATTCTGCCAACAGCCAGCAGTTCGATCCTAACGGGATGAAGGTTGATTCAGCCTTCCATCCTTCTGAGGTCAGTAAAATGAGCACCCAGATTGTTAGGGGCAATGTGCTGACATTGTAAACCAATCGGAGACTGCGATGAAGCATTATGAAGTGATATATAAATCTAAGTGCTATTGCTATATTCATTCACTGTTCTCAGTATTGACTGTGATTATAAATATACAAATATATAACCCCAAACCATCACAGGTAACTATACTGTAGATATCAATATTAAATAGCAAGCAAAAACAAAAAAACTTAAAAGAAGTTGGAGTCAGGTAGTCTTAGCTTGACAAGCAAATGCTACAATGGTTTCTCTAGTTTCAGCAAATATTAAACCTAGACCCGTGGGGCTATTTTTGTTTAGTTTATTCAAAGGAACAAGTGATATATAAATAAGTATTATTTTGAATCATAGTCCTCTTCTGCACTATGCATCTTCCTTGTGAGACTTCCACCTTCATCTCCCATGGGAAATAGAAGGAAGCTGAATTTCTTGATATAAAATCCTTCTTCTTCAGAACATCCTCTTCATAATTCTGATATTGCTGACTCTTAAAGAAAATCAAAATAGATTTCCTGTTCTTCAAAAGAAACGATAACCTCTGAAGGATGAGCTGGATCCTCTCAGAGACCTAATCAATTACAGTACTATATAGCAAGAAATTCATAAAAGCATCAGAGAACATTACTATAGTGAGAGTGTGCTATATAAAGTTCAAAAAAACTTCATTTCTTTTAAAATTCTGCTAATCCAGAGGGTAATCAACACTACTGTAGTCAAAAACACAAGTATCAAATCATAAATCTGTACCTCAGAGGAGTGCTTTAGAATCATTTGATTTTTAGAACATAATAAAACTGGTGTTTTGATTTATCTTTTTTTCATTTCCCTGGTCCTGCTGCCACAAATACTATGCAATTATCAAAGCTGGCAAATGGAGTTCTCAGGTTTTTAACAGGGTACTCAAGGTTATACCAAATATATCACTGGAAAAGTCTCCATTCAGGACAATACTAGCAGTAAAGAAAACATCCTCTCCACTTCTTCCCCTAACAAAAAGATTTTTTTTTAAAATGCAATTCCCCCCATAAGTAACATTCTAAATAAAAGGGGCTCAGCAAATTAGGAACAATGGCAAAGTCAGTTCACATGAAGGTGTTCAGAATTCAAGGGAGAGGAGAAAGAAGGGAGAAGGGAAGAGAGAAGAGGAAGGAAAGAGACAAGAGGAGGAGAGAGACAAGAGGGAGGAGGGATTGCAGTCTATTTGTAAACAGATTGTCCAAAACAGTCTATTACTGATGGAAGAGAAATAAATCTAGCCTAGGTTTTCACAATTACAATAATACAAATTGTTTTCACTATTCTTCTCCTTGGAAAGTGATTCATTGTTTATGTAATTCTAATAGATTTATCCAAAAATCAAGCATTTGGGGAAACAAAATGAAAAATTCTCTAAATGGGCTCTAAATTTAGTGCAATGTTGTGCAAGGGAATATCTGTAATGTTATTAATACTGATGAATTTTCAAATTTCAGTCCAGACTGAAATAGCATTGGAAACTTGGCTAGTTTCAAATAAGAATGCTCCATGGAGAAAAGATTGCTAGATCTCCTGAAGCTAGAAGCTGATGTAACCTTTTAAATTGTAAGAAACATAAAGGAAAAATTTAAGGTTAGTACAGTGGACTCCCCAAGTAACAAATGTATATGGTAGGAAGCTTCAAAGAAGCTGACAGGTAGTTGCCATAAATTCTGTGTGGTTCTTTATTTTTACCAAAATCCTCAAATTTCTCCATCTTACAGGATGGATATTTTTAAAAGTCTGAAAACAGAAAAGTAAAACTGACAGATTCATCTGTATATAACAGATAAAGATTCACCATACACATATAGATATATTGTATATGGGGGAAAGCAATAGGAAAAAATAAAAAAGGGAACAACACATAAAGGACTCTGGGAAACACCTCTATTCAGGCTAACATAGGCAAACTGCACTTGGAAGAGTCAAAGAGAAAACTTTTGTGCTGGGTAGGTAGAATTATGGGTGGTATGTTATCTTCTCAAGTATTTTGTTTGCTTGTTTCTCTCTGTGTGTGTATGTATGTTGACTTCAAATCACTGTTGACATCTGATGACTGCCTGCATAGGAGTTCAAGGCAGCATGGACATTACTTTCTCTTCTTAGTATTCTTCTGCACAGCAAGGACTTTGTGAGGCATTGGGTGGAGAGAGAATGACCAATCCAAAATTATTCAATGGGCTTCAATGACAGAGAGTGGACATAAAACTGTATTTCTCCCCTCCTAGCCCAACACCTTAACCAATTGGACTTATTAACACTTTTCATCTATAACAGCAACATATGAAGACCGGAGCTTTCATAGTATTTTGTACCTGAGCCTGAAGAATTTGCCCCAAATGGAATAAAGTATATCTTGCAGAAACAAAAGTAACAACAATGACAAACTTGCATTCTCCTCTTTGAATGTACTTTCATTGCATTTATACCAGTGGTGGGTTGCAAATATTTTCACTACCAGTTTTGGCACACTTCTGTGCATGCTTGCGCACTTCCATGCACGCTTGTGCACTTGCGCAGACATTGTGCAAGTGCACAAGCGTGCATGGAAGCGCAAGTGCACAAGCATCTAGGTGGGTGGGCGGGGCCTCCTGCTGCCGCTACTACCAGTTCGGCCAAACCAGGCCAAACCAGGAACCCACCAATGATTCATACATACTTTCAGGAGTGAGCAAATTTAAAAGGCGAGGAGCCACAATTCAATGTTTCAAAGGCCTAGAAATAAATTGCCAAAGGAGTATTTAAAATTAGATGGTTCTTGTCCACATGTCTTTGTATCTGCATGATGTTTAGAGAGGTTTATAAGAATATAAATTGGAATGAAAGCCAGGTTCCTTCCTTTTTGTTTGTTTGTTTGTTTGTTGTTTGTTTAATCCCTATAGTCCTCATGTCACCAAATCTGAATCAGTTTGTACATGATATTTGGATGTCAAATATGGGACTGAAATCTTATTATTATTTCAAGGATTTTTACTTTAGCTGAAAATTTTGATTCCAAAATTCCATATAAACGCCACTGAATGTTCATAATCTAAGAGACACAATTCAAATGGAAAAAAGGATAAAGAGGGAAGAGGAAAACAAGCCAAACTCAGGCATGGATTTTTATATTTAAAAGGTCTTATAACAAGGAAACACAATTTGAATGGAAACAGCTTAGAAAGGATAAGGTAGAATAGAATAACAGAGTTGGAAGGGACCTTGGAGGTCTTCTAGCCCAGCCCTCTGCTTAGGCAGGAAACCCTACACCACTTCAAACAAATGGTTATCCAATATCTTCTTTAAAATTTCCAGTGTTGGAGCATTCACAACTTCTGGAGGCAAGTTGTTCCACTGATTAAGTGTTCTAATTGTCAAGAAATTTCTCCTTACTTCTAAGTTGCTTTTCTTCTTGATGTCTCAGACTCTCCCTTTGTTATCCCTCCAAAGCAATGTTTTCTTCCTGGTACAGCCTTAATCTAAAGGTAGTCCTCAATTTACAAGCATTTCATTTAGTGACCATTCGAAATTACAATGGCACTGAAAAAAGCGAATTATGACCATTTTTTCAGAGTTACGACTTTTGAAACATCCCCATGATCATGTTATAGAAATTCAAATACTTGGCATTACTTATGATCGTTGCTGTGTCCTAAAGTCGTGTTATCATCTTTTGTAACCTTTTGACAAGCAAAGTCAATGGGAAAGCCAGATTCACTTAACAACCAGGTTACTAACTTATCAACTGTAGTGATTCACTTAAGAACTATTCACTAACAACTATGGCAAAAAAGTTGTAAAATGGGGCAAAACTCACTTAATAAATATTTCACTCAACAACAAAAAGTTTGGGCTCAATTGTAGTTTCAAGTCGACTATCTCTATATGAGTTTTCATTGTATACACAGATTATCAGATCAAAGTCATCCATTGAAAAAGCTTTGTCAGCATGAATTTTAAAGAGAAAAATCAGGATGGATAGGATAGTTTATTTGGCCAAGTGTGATTAGACATACAAGGAATTTCTCTCCAGAGTATATGCTTTTCTATTCTAAGAATCATAATTGAGATTCTGTTTTAATCAAAAGGACATAGACATCATACTACCAAATAGAGGTTTTCATTGATATACCACTATACCATTCCAGTTATAGTTACCAAGAAATGTTAGTTTTTAAAAAAGAGACTATTATGTAACTCTTCAGTGGAATGAGCAGAATCTTAGTTGGTGGAATTCAATTGATCTATACCTCAGAATACCTGCTTCAAATGCAGGTTGGATCTGATACAAACCCTTTGCTTTACACAGTAGTTCACCTCCATACATAGGTAGGTTTATTCCTCCCACAAAGATAGATAAATAATTACTCCATTCCAACTAACCTCCTTGCCCTCTCCCCTCCAAATACAAGGGGACACGGCAATAAGCCCAATTGTTTTTCTAAAGGTTTTCATAAAATTAAGGTCGGGTCCTCAAAAAACAATCAACTTAAAAATATATCTTATTTTTGCAAATGCCACAACAGCATTTTTCACAGGCAGTTGCTTATGCACAGAGTTTGCTTCCACAGACTGTACGCTAACAAAATATGGGAAAATATGAATAAAGGATGTCCTGTTTATAGCAAGCAGTATTTACACCGGCATAGGTAATTAGATTGCTATTTTAAGCACTCTTTCTGGAGCAAGCTTTTATTTAACTGATATGCTTATCAATCACATATCAGAGAAGTTTGCAGTATTAAAAAAGTGCAACTAGGAAAAGCAATAAGTTAAAACAATACCTGTCAAAAAGAACAATATTTATTAAAAGATGGGAGGAAGCCAAAGAAAACAACACTGAGCCATTCTACAAATCCCTAGCAAAGGGCATCTAAATGATGAAATGTAAAAGCCCTGCAATCCCACCATATTCCCATGAGTATGATGCCTTACCAACCTTGACATATGCAGCAGGACCCACCTCAATGTTCTTAGGGAATGACCAGGTGGGTAACAGTGGCCTGCAAAGCATCCTTATCCCGAATTGTTTTAGCTCTTGTCTTTTTTTTAAAAAAATTGCTTTTTAATCTATAAGAAAAAACAAACCAATAACTGAGTAGAATAATAAACAATAAAAACAAACAAGAGAAAATGATCATACTTTTTTTTTTACAAAAAAGAATCAAAAATCTAAAGTTAGTATATATTAATTCAACTCTACTCTAGCATCACTTTCTTGCATAAATTATACCTTGACTGAACAGAATTGCAGTGTTCAGTTATCCTAAATTGCTCAAGATTCGAATGACATGGGAAAAACGTTGAACCTGGCTCAGGATTTATCAGGCAGTCAATGCAAATGCTTCAATGCAGTTTAACTAGCCACCCATCAGGCTATTGTCTTGTGGGATAAGCAACAGTATGCAAAGAAGGAAATAAAACAACAATGTAAATTAAAGGCATCAAATAAGAAAAGAAAACAGTTCAAGCTCTTTACAGCAGGATACCGTCAATCAAACTATGAGAGGAACCTCCAGCCTGCTTTTTATAGGGAGTTCATTAAGGCAGTCTTTCTTTTAAATTTGGAATCTCTTCTTTTGGAGCTTTCTGGGTCTTCTGCTACCCAGACTAGGCTGCTGCTTACTAAGGAAGAACCTAATAAACTCTCCCACCTGTTAATTGGTGGGTGGGGTGGTGGTGTTTGGGGATTGTCATGTGTGTTGAGCCTGGTCTCTGGGTGTCATGAGAATTTCGTTGTATGTATATGCTGTGTACAATGACAATACAGTTTATATTTACGGTATATTTAATTGTTTATGTCCTCCCTTTTCTTTCTCAACTTCCTTGCAATCTCTCACAATACAACTAAATTCAGGCTATTCCAATCCCATTCACTCTACATCTTCATACCTTTCTATTCCACGCAAACCATTTCTGCTTCCACCATGTCGGTACACTGAAGATGTATTATCTTTTGTTCTTTAGTTTCTCTTTTCAAAAGATTTTACCATTTTTTTCTAACCAAGCTTTCTTAGTTTTCTCCATCCTCTCAGAACCATTTATTACTTTTTCATAAAGAGGCACGTGGACTGGAGAATCTTGTCAAAAGGATTAAGTGCCCTGTGTTGCATTGCAAGTTCTGCTCACTTCTTATGCGTGTCGCAAAGGTGCATTTCAAGAGGCAACTGAACTTTCAGGGGGTTTTTTTTGAAGACATTTTGCTTCTCATCCAACAAGCTTCTTCAGCTCTGACTGGATGGTGGGGAATGGAAGAGCTGAAGAAGCTTCTTGGATGAAAAGTGAAACGTCTTCAAAGAAAAACCAGAGAATCCAGTTGCCTCTTGAAAAAGCACCTTTGGGACAACCATGACCTGGACGACTGAGAATCTCCATAGACATTCTTATGCATGTGCACATAAGAAAACCTATGTTCACAAAAAGGGGGACTTTCAGAGGAAGAAATGTCAGACTGAAGTTGGTTCCACAAAAAGAAAACTTTCTCTGCAAAGAATAAACAGTGAGTAGATTGGCTCTTTGAAGCCTCGCCAGATAAAGGTGAGGGCAACAGATCACCTTCAAGGGCTCCAAACAGTTGCTGCTTTGCAAGGAGAAGGCAAGAAAGCAGCCCCTGGCAGGTTTTGAACACTGCAAGATGATGGGAATTGCTATCTTGCTTGCAACCAAAGTCTGTGCCTTTTAAAGGACATTTAGTTCACAAACTTCCTTTTCTAATCATGTTCAGAAATTGCTTGTTTACTACTTTTAAGCTATTAGAGGCCTTTGGATTCAGTTTAAAATGCCAGGTGAGTTTTCCTTCAATCCTTAATGAAAGAAAAACTTAATCATACATTTGAGATTTTTTTTTTAAAAAAAGAGATAAACAGCAAAAAGAGCTAAATACGTTTTTGACCCTGGAAAATTGTAAACAAATTAAAGGCCCAGATAAACTTGGAAAGTTTCAGAATTAATTATAAAGAATCCTTCCCATGAGAAATAATTTTTTTTAGACTTTGGTTTTTCTAAATCAAAAAAATGTAGAATACATTTTCTTTTGCATATTCATACATTTCTCTGACTTGCATAAATCTGGTCCATTCCCAGGATAGAGTGGACTTCTGAACTTTTGCTCATTATTTCTCACTCTGAATTCTGTCAAACAACTTTCTAGCGTACCTTTCCAGAAAACTAATCCTTCTGTAAGTTTTGCATTCATTACTACCTTCCCTTTTATGGAGGAATAACAACAGTACAGGAAAGAAACAAATTCCATACTCATCCCATAAGCAACCAAACTTAGCTTCAATGATGCTATCTGCGACTTCAGCTTTGCCAATTTTCAGTGTTTTCATTCTTTAAATGAAAAATTAAATTCTTAGATTTTCATTGAACACTAAATTTAACATCATTAATTTCCATTCTACTGTGAAGGATATTCTCACAAATGTCTTTAGAACATTCCTTCCAGTATTTAAAATATTTTTTCTTTACATACACATTAGGCACTATCTTTCTCTCAGGCTCATTTTTGCAACATTCTTTCATATATATTTTTACAATTTCTTTCCAAGGTGCCTTTTTTCCTTACAATCTTTCACTTCATCAGCCAACGAAGCATCCTTTTTCCAATTACCCATTAGCATCATTGCACAATATAATTCTTTAAATTCAATTCCAGGCCGCTTCTGTATGTTCTTTCCTCATTTCCTCATTCCATTAATTTAATAGGGAGATTAATACTAATACTTATTTATATAATATTTAGATTTTCTTTTCCTGCAAATGTTCTACTTTCACTCTCATTTCTTCCCCTTTTTTCTTTTCTTCCCTGTCCACTTGTTTACCAACATCTGCTTTTGACATTACCCAAAAAATAGTCTAATCTCACATTCACCTTTGTATCCTTTACTAATTCTCTTAATCTGTCATCATAAACAACCAATCAGCCACGCTTTTAGATTTATATTTATTCTTCTTTCCCATCTGTACATATGAATAGATTAATGCTTACACCACATGTTCAAAAGAGTCCTTTTCCTAAGCAAAAGCACAATAATCAATCTCTATTTTTTTCATTCTTGGTCTCTGAATGACCCAGTTACTTATTCTGCATTCTTATGTCTCATTCCTACATATTCATACTTGTCACTTAACAGAGTAATACACTGTGATAACAAAGTGGTGTTTTATAATTACCCTGTACCTTAGTCCAATGAAATAGTTGTCCCATATGTTTCTTCTCTCCTGCTACTAGGAGCAGCAGAACTACTATATCAAAGGACCCTTAACCAAACTCTCATGGAGAGTCCAGAAACTATAACCTGTATAACAGTATTAATAGCAATAGCAATAGCACTTAGATTTATATACTGCTTTACAGGGCTATAAAGCCCTCTCTAAGCAGTTTTCAGAATCAACATATTGCCCCCCCCCAACAATCTGGGTCCTCATTTTACCCACCCCGGAAGGATGGAAGGTTGAGTCAACCTTGAGCCTGGTGCAGGGACGTGCAGTCACTAGAGGAAGGGGAGGCGGGGCCTCACCAGTCTCCTCAGGAAAGGGAAAGAATTTTAAAGAATTTTTTAAAAATAATTAAAGCCAAGGTAGTTGCTACCAGATACCAAGTCACAGTGGCTTGGAGTCTGCTTAGTGTTAACTATAGGAGGAGGCGGGGCACTTTGCATTGCGGGAACCGCCAAGACCCGGGTCTGCAGCAAAGGTGCCAAGCTGCCCAGTAGAAAATGCCGGGCAGAGAAGAAATTGCTGCTGAAGAAACAGTAGCTGGAGGACCAGAGCAACCTCTCCAGAATCACCCTTGATGGAAACCACCCTCTCAAAATCATCCGTTGTGAAAAGCTCAGAAGTGACCCACAGGACTACGTTCGGAGTGCTGCCCTTTCCAAAAGCCCCACCGAAGCCCCAGCACTGTGTCCACTATAGAGCGGGACACATCCTGCCTGTATGGCGTACACAGCAGCAGGGCTTCAGTGGGGCTTTTGGAAAGCCGTGCCAGGGCTTTGCCTCACCAGCCATAAAGCTCACCGCACGTCACTGGCCTGGTGAGATTTGAACTGCCAAATTGCAGGCAGCTGGCAGCCAGCAGAAGTAGCCTGCAGTACTGCACTCTAACCACTGTGCCACTGAGGGTCATAAGTTAAAGGAGAAATCAAGCAAGATTAACAAAGGCAGGTCCTCCTCTCCTCCTTTCTGCAGGAGACATGGCTGATTCCAGTCCTAATCCAAGAACAAATATGGTATGGAATACAGTGTTGGTGTCCACAGAGAATACCACATGATCTTCCATTAAAATACCAACGACTGTTGTATTAACAGAAACATACTTAGAAATCACTGTCCCTTTCAGTAAATGTGAACATTTTTAGTATTTACCCTGATAATAGGATATTTGGGGTGCTCAATAATTTAGTCAACCATTTTGAGTATTTCCTGCTATGAATCTCCCTGGACCTATTTTTTTAACATTGTTTTTTTTTAAACAGGGAACATAAAGCAACACTTACGTAATACCTATTCTTGCTGCAAATCCTGTCCTTCCATCCAACTACCTCATACAGTAAAAACATTTGCACTCTGAAATTGCCAGCTTATGTTCACATAATTATTTTTTCCTATATTCAAGCAACCCCTATCTGTCACAGAGAATAATAATGAAGAAATGTAAGGTATGACTTCTGCCACATTTTTTTCCTAGACATAAGGTTCGCAGAGACTATATGAGAATATCTGTCTGTCCTCACTTAATTTACTCTTCCAACATTCACTTTTAAAAAGTCTACTCGCCTGTGGAAGGAAATAGCTCTGTGCACATGCCTTCACATTGGAGACTGAGAAATTTTTGAAAGAAGGTGAGATATGATTTTTTTTTCACTCCCAGCCTTCAAATCTGTTGTCTTTAGTTTTCAAGAATGAAATCAATCAATTGGGCATCTTGAACTATAAAATTTTGACTTGCTTGTATTTTTCAAATATAAATAAAAATTATTTCCATAAATATCTCCTCAGCCTAGATTCATTGATCTAAACACAGGGAAATGGATTCTTCTATGTTCACTTCTGCCTCCTCACATAGGCCTTCAATGCATAATGAAGAAAATCCCCTTAGTTCAATACTCTATTTTAGTTTCACAATGTTTGTGTAGTTATTGCAAAGCAAAGTATGCCCTGAGTTTTAAACTTGCAACATTAAAATGACCCATTTTCCGTCTGCTTTAGCAGTTAGCTGGTATAAATCATTATTTGATCTCATTATACCATCATTACTTTCCAGGGATAATATTTCATGCTACTATTTCATAAAGAAGCATTTGCATTCTTATTTTCAGATTTTTATCACTGAGATTTGTACCCCAGAATATGCACATATATCACATTTTAGTGATCTTCCTTATAGGGAAGCACCCAAGAAGTCACTCAAATTCATCTGTGAGAGGGATCTAGGTGTTCTAGTGGACAACCACTTAAGTAGGAGCCGAGGTGGTGCAGTGGTTAGGGTGCAGTACTGCAAGCCACTTCAGCTGACAGTTATCTGCAGTTCAGCGGTTCTAATCTCACCGGCTCAAGGTTGACTCAGCCTTCCATCATTCCGAGGTGGGTGAAATGAGGACCCAGACTGTGGGGGCGATATGCTGACTCTGTAAACCGCTTAGAGAAGGCTGAAAGCCCTATGAAGCGGTATATAAGTCTAACTGCTATTGCTATTGCTAAGTATGAGCCAGCAGTGTGTTGCAGCTGCCAAAAAAACCAATGCAGTCTTAGCCTGCATCAACAAAGGGATAATACCAAGATTACTTGAAGTGCTAATACCACTTTATACTGCTCTGGTCAGACTACAGTTTGAATACTGAATCCAATTTTGGTCACTATGACACGAAAAAGATGCTGAGATTCTCGAAAAGGTGCAGAAAAGAGCAACAAAGATGGATTAAAGGACTGGAAGGTAAACCTTATGTTGCAGGAACTAGGTATATCTAGTCTAACAGAGGGAAGGACTAGGAATGACATGATAGCAGTCTTCCAATATTTGAGGGGCTGTCACAATGAAAAGCGGGTCAGTCTATTCTCCCTTCCGAGTCTGTTATTCTGTATTCTGTAAAATGGCCACTCTAAATCTGCGTATCTTTGAGAAACAACGAAATTCATTTGAAAACCCCTAGCTCATCAACACCACAGGCCTTTCTCCTATAGTTTGAGTAGCCCAATGGAATCTATGATGAGATGTAAGTTTTCCATTCAAGTAAAAGTAAAGTAATTTTTTTAAAAAAAATGAGCGCAGAGAGGTGCATAGGACATGGTGCTTTCCTCGTTTATTTAACTCTAAGAAGTGATTTCAGAGGATTTAAGTGATGCTTCTCTATCACCACCAAGTGGTTATGTGCAGATGGACGCCCCTGAGTCCACCCAAGAGAGAATCCTTCACCCATCCCACAGTCAGTAAGTTATTGGTTTTAGGATTAAACTCCCCCCTACAGTTAAGCACAGGCTGGATTGCCTCATTTTTAGAGGCTTTTCCTGTCCCAGAGATTAAGGCGATTGACCCTGACATATCAACACAAATCCTAATAAGGGCAGCAGACTGGCATGCCATCTTAAATGACGCCCAAAAACAAAATCCCCCAACAATCCCCTATTTATTCCGCTTTCTCTACAGAGGAAAAAAAATAATATAGGCCAGAGAAGCTGCACTGATTAATACACGGTGAGATTTACATACTGTTCAATCTCACACATATTTCTTACTGTTGCACAAAGGACTATGCAGAAACATTCTTTGATCAAACCCAAATGCCAGGTAAATAAAGAAGAATACATTATTGGAAACAAGGTCAATATTGCAAATTTATCTAATCTGATTTGACATGGGATGAACCAGGATCCTCCAAGACAGGGGTCCCCAACCAGGCCACAGCATGCCAGAAACTGGGCCATGGGAACAAGCAAAGCCCCATCCATGAGACGCAAGCAGAACATGAAACCACACCCCCTCTGGTTCGCAGAAAAACCTTTCTCCATGGAACTGGTCTCTGATGCCCAAAAGGTTGGGGGCTGCTGCTCCAAGAGATGGTAGGACAGCTGGTTTCTGGCAGTTAAAAAAACCTGGGCTACATTTTTATATCACATTGACCCAAAATGCTTGTTTCCTATTTGTCTGTTTATGTAAATTTCAGTTAGAAACAGAATCTTCCCTAGAGGCAGAAGACATCCATAATCTTCTGCCTCTAGGGAAGCAGCAGAGGTGGCATTCAGCCAGTTCTGACAGGTTCTGGAAAACCAGTAGTGGAAATTTTGAGTAGTTTGGAGAACCAGCAAATAGGCTGGCCCTGCCCCAACTGCCTCCCAGCCTCCCAGCTCATCTTCTTTTGAGAACAGAGCTGAAAGCAGGTTGGTGGGGTGGGGAGGGAATGGGGATTTTACAATATTCTTCCCCTGCCATGCCCACACAGCTATGCCTCGCCCACAAAGCCACACCCACAGAACTGGTAGTAAAAAAATTGAATCCCACCACTGCCATGCAGACATGTACTGCATAATATTTACATACAAATTTTTGCACCACATCTTTCTTGTGCCGTAAGAAAGTACTCCAAGAGTACTTTCTAAGTATTACTTCAGAAAGTAGGGTTGAAACAATATTAACCAGCACTGCCAAATATTGACTTCATTACAGCAAGCTGGATACTAATCCTAGTTCTTACCCAGAAAAATAAAAAGCTAGAAATAAAGCTTAAAAATCTTCCCTGACATTATTTCATTTTTAAATAGAATTTATGCTGTAGAGTGACAAATGTTGGGAAACTATCTTTTTGGATGCATTGATTGATGGACAGATAAACCGGTACTTGAGAGACCGCCTACTGCCAATTACCTCCACTAGACCGATACGATCGCATAGATTAGGCCTCCTCCGAATTCCATCATCCAGCCAGTGTAGACTGGCAACTACCCGGAGGAGAGCCTTCTCAGTGGCTGCTCCGACCCTCTGGAACGAACTCCCCGTGGAGATTCGGACCCTCACCACCCTCCAGTCCTTCCGCGTCGCCCTAAAGATCTGGCTGTCCCAGCTGGCCTGGGGTTAAGATTCTAACCCCACTTGAATTGTGTGACTGTTGTGTTTTTAATAATGATGTATTGTCTTTATGTTAGAAATTGTTTCTCCTTCCCCCCCCCTTTTTTTTGAACTGTGAGCCGCCCTGAGTCCCCCCAGGGAAAAGGGCGGCATACAAATAAAGGGAAAAATGAAAAAGAAAAAAAAACATTGTTATATACAAACTTCAAATTTTGATTCCTTTACCAAAAAGCAAATGTTCATTGTTTTGTTATTGTAATATACTTTGTAGTTTTCTCCAAAGCACCTGAAGGCATGACAAGAAGCAAAGGATGGAAACTAATCAAGGCGAGAAGCAAGCTGGAATTAAGGCGAAACTTCCTGACAGTTACAATAATTAATCAGTGGAATGATTTGCCTCAAAAAGTTGTGGGTGCTGCAACACTGGAAGTTTTTAAGAGGAGATTGGACAACCATTTGTCTGAAATAGTATAAAGTTTCCTGCCTGAGCAGGGGGTTGGACTAGAAGACCTCCAAGGTCCTTCCAACTCTCTCATTCTGTTTTTCTGTCAGTATCGCTCAAAATATGTTCTCTAAATATTTAATCTATTTCATCAGATTTAGAAACATGGTGCTACTATATGAGTCTACAACTCATATATGTTTGCTGAATTATATAATTAAGACTGTTATATCTCTATCTCTCTATTTATTGCTTGGAAACCAGAAAAATAGCAGTTTTATCCCCTATTTCACAATTTGTACTGCTTAACATTTTGTCAGTTTCATGTGGCTAATGTATATTGTATACAAATATACTAATGGAGTGAAATACTATTTGCTCAATCAACGGAAGTTAAAAGAGAGAAAAAGGGGGATGAAGGAATACATTAACATTAAGCTAAAGTGGATTTTGAAAACAGTTTGAGTCTTTTCTCTCTATAGTACCTCAGTGGTACTCAACCCTTATTGGGGCAAGAGTAAGAGATCCCTTCATTGTCCTACCTTTCTTCTCCCACGTTGTGTTTCTGCAGAATGGGAAACAGCTTTATAAATTATGGCCTGGGGTCAAGAAGACCAGAATTTTGAAGAAAGAGGATAACAGTGGGTATGCTGCGCTCTTTCAGAGATGTGGTAAATAACTAATGAAGAATGGTGAGCAGTGATTGTTCACCTACCACAACCCTGATGAAGATAGCAAGTCGCTCTGTACAAGATCAAGAGAAATGGCACAGAAAAACATGGAAAAGCCCCTTTTGTTTTTTTTTAGTAATTCAATTCGATACACACTACAGCGGTGGTCCCCAATCTTTGTGGCCTGGCAGCCTTGATGTGGGGGAGGGAATTGGGGCATGTGAGTGGTGGGCTGGCATGCATATATGTACTTGCCGGTCTGCTGCTTGCATGGCTCAGTTCCATATAGGTCACAGCCTGAGTTTGGAGACCCTTGCACTACAGAGTAGCAACATTGCTTTGCTTATAAAATAAACACTAAACAGATAAAGACTGCCAAACCTGCTTGGCATCTTAAATAAACGTTGAGCTTTTATGACACATTTTAAAATAACTTTACATGCACAAACAGTGAGATGAAAATAATCACATTAAACATATCCTAAGACTGGACCAATTTTTATTCATTTTCAATCATTGTAGGCTGTTGTCCTATGGGAACCTGCCTTGGAAAGACTACTTAACTCAAAAAGCAATATGTTTTACAGCATGTAGAGCTGTTGTAAAAAAAAAACAAAAAAACGACACAGTACATTCTAACATCTCTTTAGGTAACCACAGCAATCTCCGCAGTTTGTTGAATCTCAGCCATAACCTGTAAGAAGTCTCTCTGGTGGAAATTTGGCATGCATTAATATAGCACTACTATGACAATAGAATTGATATAAATTATATATTTCACAAGATGTTCCAAGGTATAAGTAGCACTCAAAGTAAAACATGCTCATCCAGCCTAGGATAAGTACCACTAGTAACTTCAAATACCAAAAGAATCATTGATACAATTATAGCTGACCCTACCCTTGTGGAAATTGATAGGATTTTAAATGGAAAAGCTTATAACAGCAGATAACACAGACTTGAAGTCTCCAGTGTGATATCCTAGTGGTGCCCATATACCTGCAGATGGCTCCCATAGTCTTTTATTCCCCTCCTCAAAAAATTGCTATTTCATTTGTTGTTGTTTTTAAATGAGAAAGTGGTATTCTGCTAAATCTTATTTTCCAGCATCCTCTCTGTTTCAAAGACTGCTGCTAGGTCCCCAGTGAACAATGGATAAAATGGAGCCTAATCACTTATTTGGAAGTGTGCCCACCAGTGGTGGGATTCAAAACTTTTTTTACTACAGGTTCTGTAGGCATGACTTGGTGGGCATGGCAGGGGAAGGATACTGTAAAATCTCCATTCCCTCCTCACTCCAGAAGAAGGTTACTGTAAAATCCCCATTTCCTCCCAATCAGCTGGGACTCGGGAGGCAGAGAATAGATGGAGGCAGGGCCAATCAGAAGTGGTATTTATCGGTTCTCCAAACGACTCAAAATTTCCGCTACCGGTTCTCCAGAACTGATCAGAACCTGCTGAATACCACCTCTGGTACACACCGGCCCAGTAGAAGGACAAAGCAAGGTGAGTAGGAAAAAGTTGAATGGGTTAGTCAACAACATTCCTGTAAATCAGTGCTTTTAAATGACATCTGTGAGATAGTAAGACCATCACAACAGTCATTTGGGGAAAACACCTATGGTATGTTCTCAAATTTCCAAATAGGTCCACTGTTCTCCAGCCTTCTGGTGTCAGACATACTACTGAAACAATTCATGTTTATTACTGCCTTTGTTTCCATTTAAGTACCTCTATTGAAAACTATTAGTGCAACATTACTGATGTTTTTGCCTATGTACTGCTAACAACAGACTGGGTTAGCGATTTCAATTGGTGCTAAAATGGAAGAACCAAGCATTCTTGAATTGGCAGCCTTCTGATTTGCAGAAAGGTTTGGACTGTATTGTTCCATTGCAACCTTCCCCAACCTGCTGTAACTCCCAGATTTTCTAGCAGAGGCCTGTTCTAGTCAATCTGACAGAATTATTGCTAGGTTTTAAGGTTTGATAGCCTCTTTGAAATACTTTCTGACTGAATGATAGGCTGCAAGTCTGTAGTAAAATGACATCTTTGCAAGGAGGTATCTCTGAGTTATGGAGTAAGGGAAAAGTATCAGTATTCTATTCCCCAGGTACAACATGAGCTGAATCTCCAGGCACATATTGGTCTTCCATTAACTACAGTGACATTTTATGCATGCGCGGGTTTGGAATGGCGGCCGGGCTTTTTCGCTCTCTGCAAATCTTGTGAAAAAGCGCTGGTTAGCCTCCAAACGGACCGCAAAAACTTCCGGAAGACCCTGGGTGAGATTAAGTCATCAGAATCCCCAGGACCGGACGAAAAAATCTTTTAAAAACATCGCTCCCGAAGGCTCCACTGCGCTTAACAGCTGAGCAACCCAACAGCTGATCCACCGAGCGAGGGCGGCGGCGGCGAGACGCGGACGGTTGGCGTCTTGAACATCTTGGCTACTTGGGGGCCCTGGGTGCCCCTGAAGGTCGCCTGCCCTATTGGGTGAGCCCTGGTGAGCCCTGGTCCGGGAAGGTGCCTTAGAGCAGCGGAATGGTGGCAGCAGGAATTGGATGGAAAATGGCTGTCTGAGCTTTTGCTTTCACGATTGCCCCCCCCACTGTTCTTTTAGATCCAAACAGTGTTGGGGCTTGGAGAAGAACTCTGGATTTTAGTGGAGAGGAACTCCGGATTTTTACCTATAACCAGAAAAGGAACGGTGAGCTTGGGGGATTTGAAATTGGCTATTATCATCTGCACTATTACCATAACCATCATGGTAAAGAGGAGGAAATTATTGTGGCTTGGGCGAACGAATTAAGTGGCAATTAGCCACTACCATCATAGCTTGCCTGAACACCCGTCCCTCCTCTATCCTGTATTTTAGTGCTTACCCTCTCACCTTGGAGCCTCTCCTTTTTTCCCCTCCCGTGGTTTGGACAACTTTTTTCCCTTCCTGTCTGCCCCTGCCACTGTGGAGCCACGTTTGCCTGTCTATCTGTTCTCACTTAATGCGAGTTTTACTGCCTGGCCTGCGACCATCGGCATTGGCCCGGAACAACTGCTCTTCCCCACCACCTGCTACCACTGAACAACGACCATCTGTTTAACATCCTGATATTTTATGGTATACATACTTATGGTGCATTTGGTTTGGGGAAGGAAGTGATAGAGGATGGCAGTTTCAGGGACAGGAACTTGGCGTTTTAAAAACTGGACATTAAGTTGGCACCCCCCCTTTCCCCCTTCTAACTGGTTCCAGTCACTTGTAAACTTTGGACATATAGACTTTGGCCGCTCCAGGACTTCAGGAGAAGGGGAAGATAAGATACCCCCCTGCATACTACCGTTTTATCTCCTATGGACCGTTATTGTTTATTATACCACGCTCTATCTGGATTTGGAGGGTGTGAGTTTGCAAAGCTGGTGTTGGCTGATGCCTGGGGCCTGTGCTCTGCCCCCCCTCCATCTACAACTATTTATAGAATACGGTTCTTGGACTTTGGCCTTGGATTTCTCTGGAACTGGAGGAAGGGAGGCTGGCTCTTCTGGAACTTATAATTTTAAATTCTGTGTTGCGCAATTTTAAATGGGTATGTTGAGTGCGTGAGACTGAATGAGTTAGTATGAAAGACCCACTTTTTAGTACTATTATTGCTGTATTCTTTTTGTGTTTTAATTATATTGTGGGGACTGCCTGTGTGAGTGCCTGAGTATGCCTGATTCGGAGGACCTGGCGGGACATGCGGGGGCCATTGGGGTGGTTGGGGGAATTATGCCCACGGGAGAGAGTCGGAGCATTGCGGTCATAACAGGGAGAGGCAGATATGGCGGGGACTTTAGGGCTGGCCATTACAGGGGAAGGAGGGTTCGCTATATTGCAGAGATCCCTCCTTCCGGCCCTATGAGTCCCACTCCAAGGTCAGATGGCGTGAGCGATCAGGACCCTGGTCTCAGGCTGCTGTCGCTAAATGCCAGGTCTGTTATCCATAAGGCTCCCCTCGTCCGGGACTTGATTGTAGACGAGGGGGCAGACCTGGCATGTATTACTGAAACATGGCTGGGCACGGAGGGAGGAGTCCCCCTCGTAGAGCTGTGCCCAGACGGGTTTCAGGTGCTTCATCAGCCGAGAGCCCAGAGAAGGGGTGGCGGTGTGGCTATTGTAGTCCGGGAGTCTTTAGCTCCTCGTAGGATCCCTGCTCCGGAGCTTGTCGGGTGTGAGTCCCTGCTAGAGAAGTTGGACCTCAAGGGTCAAGCGGGTTTGCTGCTAACGTACCTGCCTCCCAACTGCGTTGCAGCGGCCCTCCCTGCGCTCCTCGAGTCAATAGCCGAGCTAGCAATTGAGTTCCCTAGACTAATGGTTCTGGGGGACTTCAATCTGCCTTCGCTCGGCGAACACTCTGATGGAGCGCAGGAGTTCATGGCTTCCATGACAGCCATGGGCCTGACCCAGGTAATTCGAGGCCCTACCCACTTGGCGGGACATACACTCGACCTCGTATTCCTCTCGGAGCAGTGGAATTATGATCTTGGTCTGAGGGGAAATGAGACCATTCCCCTGTCGTGGTCAGACCACTACCTACTGAGGCTAGACTTCCGGAGGCCAAACCCCCACCGTAGGGAGGAGGAACCGACCAGGTGGTTCCGCCCCAGGCGACTGATGGACCCTGTTAGGTTCCAGACGGAGCTTGGGGTCATTCCAGATGCTCTCGCCCACAGTTCGGCGGAGACTATTGCTGCGGCCTGGCACTCGGCGGCATCAGAGTCTCTTGACCGAATTGCGCCACTACGGCCCCTCCGGGTCAGCGGCTCGCGGAGACCCCCTTGGTTCACCGAGGAGCTCCGCGAGATAAAGCGCCGGAGGAGACGCCTAGAGCACCGGTGGAGATCCGATAGGTCCGTACCGAACCGAGCATTGTTGACAGCCTGCACCAAGGAGTATATTTGGGCACTGAGAACTGCCAAAAGATCACACATTGCCTCCTTGGTAGCGTCCGCCGAGTCTCGCCCAGCCGCCCTGTTTAGGATAACCCGCTCCCTCCTAAATAGGAGGGAGACGGGGAACCCCATACAGGGAAGGGCTGAGGAATATAGTCAGTTCTTGGCGGACAAAATTGCTCGGTTTCGATCGGAACTGGACTCCACCCCTGCAGATCCAGCCGGGACACAGGGAAATAACTTGGTAGACCATCTCTGGGTTGAGTTTCAGGATGTTGCCTCTGGGGATGTGGACAAGGCTATGCGAGCTGTAAGTTCCTCCACCTGTATACTGGACCCGTGTCCCTCTTGGCTGACTGCCAACAGCAGAGAGGTGACACGAGGCTGGATCCAGGCGGTTGTTACCGCCTCTCTTCGGGAGGGACACCTCCCCACCGCACTTAAGGCGGCGGTGGTGAGGCCCCTCCTGAAGAAACCGTCCTTGGATCCAGCAGTTCTTAACAACTATCGTCCAGTCTCCAACCTCCCCTTTTTGGGGAAGGTTGTTGAGAAGGTGGTGGCCTTACAGCTTCAGCGTACCTTGGAGGAAGCTAACTATCTTGACCCCTTCCAGTCTGGCTTCAGGCCCGGTTACAGCACTGAAACCGCTTTGGTCGCATTGACCGATGATCTCTGGAGAGCCAGAGATGGAGGCTATGCGTCCATCCTGGTTCTCCTTGACCTCTCAGCGGCTTTCGATACCATCGACCATGGTATCCTTCTGCGACGACTGCGGGAGGTGGGGGTGGGCGGCACTGTTTTACAGTGGTTCTCCTCCTACCTCTCGGACAGGTCGCAGTCGGTGTCGGTGGGGAGGGAGAGATCGTCCCCGAGGCCCCTAACCTATGGGGTGCCGCAGGGTTCGGTTCTGTCCCCCCTGCTATTTAACATATACATGAAACCGCTGGGCGAGATCATTCGGAGGCACGGGATTAAGTACCATCAATATGCGGACGATACGCAGTTGTATCTGTCCGCCCCGTGCCAACTCAATGAAGCGGTGGACGTGATGAACCGGGGCCTTGAGGCTGTTAAAGACTGGATGAGAGCTAACAAACTGGTACTCAACCCGGAAAAGACCGAGTGGCTGTTGTGTTTTCCTCCCAAAAATTTGGTTAACGTTCCATCAATCAGGCTGGGGGGGCAAAATTTATTCCCCTCAGATAGGGTCCGCAACTTGGGAGTCCTCCTGGATCCACAGCTGAGTTTTGACCACCATCTGTCGGCTGTGACCAGGGGGGCATTTGCCCAGGTTCGCCTGGTGCGCCAGTTGCGACCCTACCTGAACCGGGAGGCTCTCACAACAGTCACTCGAGCCCTTGTGATCTCTAGGCTGGAATACTGCAATGTGCTCTACATGGGGCTGCCCTTGAAGAGCATCCGGCGACTTCAGCTAGTCCAGAACGCGGCCGCGCGAGTGATCATGGGCGCACCACGGTTCGCCCATATAACACCAATCCTCCGTGAGCTGCGCTGGCTACCTGTTGATCGTCGGGTGCACTTCAAGGTCTTACTTACCACCTATAAAGCGCTCCATGGTAGTGGATCTGACTATTTGAGAGACCGCCTCCTGCCAATTACCTCCCTGCGTCCCATCAGATCGCACAGAGTAGGCCTCCTCCGAATTCCATCCGCCAGTCAGTGCCGACTGGCGACTACGCGGAGGAGAGCCTTCTCAGTTGCAGCTCCGACATTATGGAACAACCTCCCCGTGGAGATCCGTACCCTCACCACTGTCCAGGCCTTCCGCACAGCCCTCAAGAACTGGCTATCCCGTCAGGCCTGGGGATAGGATTACTCTCACCCCGCCCGAATGTTGAGTGAATGTTGTGTTTTTATGACCAATTTTCTTTAATCACGATTTTTTTTCTTTTTAAGTTTTGTCTTGCACCCCCTTCCCTTTATTGTTGTAAGCCGCCCTGAGTCCCCTCAGGGAAAAGGGCGGCATATAAATTTGCAATAAAACTAAAACTAAACTAAAAAATTATACTTCCAGGCAGGCCTGGTTCTGTATCTAATGCACAACTGGGGGGTTGGCCTTATCTCACTTGTCTGGCTATCTTTCTAAGTGTTGCCTCTTACTACACTTTCCTTAATTTTCTGACTGCCAACCATCTCCTATAGCATATTTCTCCCCAACTTTGACCAGCAAAGATCTACTTTGGGGTTATTCTTGGCAAGAACTGTTAATCTTCTAGCCAACACTTACTGGAGATTGCTACCATTACTCTATCTGTATTTTAACTACACATAATCCACTATATGAAATGTGAATGTCCCCAAACTGATAAGAATTGCAGTACTACATTTTATTTCAAAGAAACCAAACCTTTGAGTGTTGACTTGAAAACTCACTACTTCCAAACTCCAAATCTTCTTTACATGACAAGCAAGTTTTATACATTCAGTCACATGCCTATGCCATACCCCTTCCTAACAAAACAATTTGCCCTGCCATTGTCAATGTTGACCTGAAATATACAACAAAGTTTATGCTATGTTTTGTCTTGATTTCTCCAGAAAAATCCAAAGCATTGCTATATGAAGCATCACCACATAATAAACAAAAACTAGAATCTGAAAGTAGAGTGTTTCCTGATGATATGAACTGTTCATATTGTATGGTATTGCAGAAAAGGCCCAGTTTTGCAGAAAACATTTACAGAATATTTTAAAAGAAAAGCAGATTGAACAGCTATATATGACAGTTTTTGTGTGAAACCCATGCTGATGTCTGAAGTGTATATTGGGTATATTCTCAGCAACCATCAATCCAAAATACTGTTCTGAGCATATGTACATGTATGTATGTGTGTGTGTGCCAATGTATTCTGCTTTCAATCATCTTTTATGTCTCTGTTTCTGTCCTGCACCCCATTTCCTTCTGGATAGTTGACATTTCTTAAAACATAATCCATATGAATGTCATTGCCCATCTCCTAACACGTCCAGAAAGTCATTAACCCAACACTAACCAGTTACGATGCAAAACCATTTTCCATCATAACTGGTTAGAAATGTTTGATTTTAGGCAACCTGTTTTGGATCAAAACATAATTGAGCTAAGTATTGAGCTGTAATCAGATTGGCATAATTCAAACAAAATGTCCATTCCATCACCTTGCATTTATCCTTGAGTCCAGCTGCATGAATTCATTCCCCCCCCCATTTCCAAAATATAAGGACACACACACACAAACACAAACACACACATATCTCAATCCCTACTGGTACATGCTTCAGGCTTTGCAAAGTGTTCCATGGCATATGGATGAAGCTGTTGTTTTCAAAATTAGAGGGAAATAAATGTGTGCCTTTGCAATGAAAACATTGGAACTAGGCCAACTTATACAAATGGTCACTCCTGAATAGAGTTAGTGACCTAGGTAGAGCAAGATATAGAAATGGAAGTTCTACTGTCTTCCTACATGACATAAACTAGGTACAAAAGTGCAAGTGGGCTTAAAATACTTTTCATTTTGAATGAATAAGAGATGCATGGTGAGCATAAGTGAGTACATAATATTATGAGGATGTGGTAATATTGCTAGATTCTCCTAATGTGAAGGTCAGTTCGGCGTATTCATTTGTTTACTGTCCAAAACAAAAAATACATATAGAGTTGTTTCCCAAGATGGGGGGGGGAGGCTTATAGAAATCAATGAATCAATCAAATAAATAAATAAAATTATATACCATAGCTAGAGCTGCCCAGAGTTGTGCTTGGCAACATAGGAAGCATATAAAGTTAATACTTAGGATTGGGTGGGTGGATGGATGGTTGGATAGGTAAATGATAGATTGGGGGGGATGGAGAACTGAAACAGTTAGTAGTGCAAATAAAAGCACCAAACCACCTTCTATAAGCCATAGTTATTAATACTGTTGAAAATTTGCAGCTTTGTGTGGAGATATCTAGGAATTGATCACATCCAAGGAGAACTGTATCTTCGGGCGCATAAGAACAATTACATTTTCCCAACAGCTGCTAATAACAAACCTATTCACCATTGGGTATACAATGGACTCTTCAGCTGTACTTGTGACACATATTTAATCTCCATTTCACAACATAAACATTTTTTGTTGTCATTTTAATGGGTAATGCAGCATCTCTGAGCCAGCGAGAAAAGTCTCCTGTGTGGAACATATAAAATGTTTTTTAAAATTATCTAGGAATACTCCTTCCTGTTAGAGAAAGCATTTGCACCGTAGTGGAGATGGAAGCTCTGAACTGAGCTTGCCCTAGATTCTTAAACGTCATTCAAACTACCAAAACATAAATCCAGTCCCTAAAAAAAGATAAAAAATTAAATATTGAAAAAAAATTATACATTATATTCAAATGTGGATTAGTATCAACAGATAAATTCTTGTATGTTCCCTGATCTAACCTTGAGACACGGGCACCTTATCACACCACAGGCACCTTTCTGCCCAAGAGTTTGAGAAAAAGAAGAAACATCAAAGAGCTATAACTCTCGTCTTCGTTTTCAAGAAATACTACAATAGCATATCTTGAATTGGTTAAATTAAAAGGAAAATCTTTGCAGCATTCCTGTTGTAAGTCTGCATTGCAAGCCGTAAAAAGCATGCCTTCTCTGCAGTGCAGGGTGCATGGAAGAATTTCAGAGAATATCCTTTAAGTCTTTTCCTGGGCATTATTTTCAAAAGGAAGGCTATCTTCGTGTGTGTGTTTTTCTGCATATATTGTTCAATTGGTTGACTGAGCTCTCTGTTCAGTAAGAGATGGAGAAGAGATGGTGGATGAAAAGGTCAACAAATCCGATTCTCTGTCTTTTCAAGAAGCTTTGGGACAAACTGGCTACACACACTGGGACTCTAGCTGTGTCAGAGAATTGGAAGCTGGGAAACAGCCTGAGTGATGTTTTCTTTCGGCTTATTCACAGAGTTTCCCTGTGCTTCAAAAAAATCTGTTAACAAGTAAATAAACGCTGAGAAACACACACACACACACACACACACACACACACACACACACACACAGACAGCCCTTGAAACAAGAGAGGAAAATGTATTGGGGGGGGAGGTGGAGATTCTGGATCAATCTGAGCCTGACCTTTTTAAAGCAACCAGCAATTCCACCACATTCCCTCCGTCCCAACAAGGCTCCAGCTGTTGTTGTTTTCTTGCCCCACCCCCGCTCCCCCCAATATTTGCATGTGCTTGAAATGTTTTGTTTGTGGCAAAAAGAAGAAAGACGACCTGGGTTAGTTTTCCATGCAAATATCATAATAGGGCCTGTTTAGGCCCCGTCAGTTTCTCAATCTTAAATTTTTTATTCTTAAAATACTGAATAGGGTGATGAGGAATAGTATAAGAAGTCTTTAGCTTTGCTTCCTGAAAAGAAAAGAAAAACATTTGAAAGAGTGCTATACCTACTCCAGTAAACTGCACCTTTTAATACCTTCTAAAGTAAAGTTGCCTTCTGTTATCTATTTTTCTACAAAAAATATGCTAGACAACTGTGTTAAGAATTCTATGGGCAAAATTAATTAATGTGCAATTAAATTAACAGCAATACAACTCCAGTTGCTTTAAAAAAATTAATGTATTCTCCTATAATGTGTTCAAACAGAAGCTGGAAAGCCATCTGTTTGGGATTATTAATTTGGATTTCAACATTGAGAAGGGGATTGGGCGGGATGGCCCCCTTCCAACTTTATGAATGTACAATTCATAGATAGACAATAGATGATAGATGATAGATGATAGATAGATAGATAGATAGATAGATAGATAGGTAGGTAGGTAGGTAGGTAGGTAGGTAGGTAGGTAGGTAGGTAGGTAGATAGATAGAATTAGAGATAGAGATAGAGATAGAGATAGAGATAGAGATAGAGATAGAGATAGAGATAGAGATAGAGATAGAGATAGAGATAGAGATAGAGATAGAGATAGAGATAGAGATAGAGATAGAGATAGAGATAGAGATAGAGATAGAGATATATCAATCATCTGGTCAAGTCAATGTTTTTCCACCAACACATTGTTTCTGTACAGGAAATTGAATAAGTGGCACAGAAAGAAAGTCACTTTATAGTCAGGATTTTCAAATACTATTTGGAAATGAAGGAATATGACACCTTATCACAGGACTGGAAGTTACTTACCAGGATGTGCAGTTCACATTTTGCCCAGTAAGTCTACTCCTGTGCTGTAAAGTGTCTTCTTACTGCAGAAAACCAGGTACTAGCTTGCTAATCTCTCAAATTCCACCTGCAGTATCACTAATATTGATGACTCTATCAGACACAAGGGCACAGCTTATCTTCATATGCACAATGTACACATTGATTCAGATTATTCCTGGTCATCACCACAGAGTAGCATCAATTTGTGTCTTAGTATTTCAAGAATCATCTTTTAAAGAGACTATGCAAATCCGAGATTAGATACATGATCCCACACAGCAATTAACAACACATTTGAGACTTGAGCAGGGGCACAGATTCATATGGAACATGAAGTGCAATGAATTCCCAGCCTCAGGAACAGCATCTGGATATGCATGCAGCTTAACAAGACTGATGAAGAACACAGAAAAACAGAACAAAACAGGGACCAATATTTTCTTGGTCCTCACTAACTCAAGCAACCTCAACAGGAAAAGCCAGGTTGGTTCTACCATTATGCAGAGCAAAGAGGCAAATGAAGTGGCAGGACTCTGGACTGTACCACTTCATACTAAGGATTGGGATTCTGTCTTTTAAAATGCTCCTTACCATAAAAAGCTGCTGGCATGCAAGAAGCAAGGACACCTGCCAATTTCTTGCTAATGTGTTGGCGTTCTCTATGAATGACTCTCTTTCTCTCTCACCGACAGAGCATTCAAAGGCATGAGGATCCACCCCCGCAGCCTCAAATGGTGTCACCCAAAATTGTGTCACTTCAGTCTACAACTTCAGCGTGCATGATGTATAATGCCTACAACCAGCTCCCATTGTCCCCATTACTTGCTGCCCAAAAGTTGGAGAGGCAAACTAGCCCCAGACTTGTTGAGACACCCAAGAGCTAAATAAACCCATGCACAGGTACATACTCACCCAGAAGAGCAAGTTGAAGACAAACATGAGGTACTTAATGCACTGCAGGCAGTTGTGAGCCATGCTGCACCTCTTCAGTTCTAGAAGAAAAATAAAGGAGAGATCCAAGTAAAAGACCACATACTTGTTCCCCTTGGGGGAGGTGTACTTAGCCTTGGTGGCCTTAGGACCCGGGTTGGTATGGAATCCAAAAAAAGAGTTACTTGCGGCTCCAAATTGGCCGCCGTACATGCTGCTGTAGCGACGGAAGGCGCCATTGGGAAAACTGTAATCCTTGCTGTCCACAGAAGGGCTCCTATGGTAAGTTGATTCATCGGTGCTAGATCTGCGCATGGTGACGTCAAAAGTGCTCCAGAGTTAGTATTGACAAGAATCTTTGCAGTTTTGTTTTGTTGGGAAGGACAGGCTTTCCACAACTTCCTCAGTTGGCTCCCACCCACCCCCTAATGTTTTCTGCCAGCTGTTCTTTTGCCTGCCATGGTTCTGTCAAGGAGTCAAGTGAGTTGCAAAAGCAGCCCCTTGCCTAACGCAGCGAAACCCGCTCAGCCAGGAGTTAGGAAACCCCTGGGCTTACTTGTGGAGAAATCTTTCCTGCGCAGAAAACATCTTCTTTGGTGCCACAGTCTTCCCCTCCCCACAGTCAAAAGGGGGGAGAAAGAGAGAGAGAGAGAGACCCAGGGAGAGCAATGGTCTGCTTTGCTTTTGAAAGGGAGAGCGACAGTCTTGCGGATTATCCCAAGTGCCACATAAAACCTTCAATCCACATTGCTCCTAAAAAGACACCAAAAACAGTAAACCAGGGATGTTGCACAGAAAAGAGGCTAAGATTAGAGATTATCCCAACAGCAAGCAGTTCTCCTGCCCTGCTCCTCTTGGTCCCATCGCTCTGCCCGGAGATGGTGCAGCTCACTTTAAATGATTCCCCGTCTCTCCTCGGACAGAGGAAGCCCAGGACAGACGGAAGAAGTAGAAGGTGCTTCATGCACGGCGCTGTCACTCTTGAGATTCCAATCCAGGCGTGCTCCCTCTCCGTGCTATTAACCCAGCCACAGCGCTCCAGCCTGTCCTTGCATCTGAAGTGGGAGGCAGGAGGAAAGACGCTCGCCTCACCGTATCTCATGAATGCCTGCTCAGCACTCTCTCCAGCTCAAGCCCCCTCCCCCAGCCAATCAAATGTACTCTCGGGCTCCTCTATTCCCCCCCTCCACATCACCACCTTCTTTAAAATAAAACCCTCCCCCTTAGCCTCTTCACAGCAAATCCAACATGAGCTGCTTTTAACCAATCAGGCTACAGGTGGGGAAGCTACTGTTCTGTGCCCAGAGTCCTGCCTCCTTAGGTAGCTGCATTCATCCTGGGCAGAGGGGTACAGGAGAAGCAGCCTTTCTTTCCTTTTTTTCTTTTTAATCATTCCAGCTGACAGTGACTGCTTGGATTTATAGCCCCTTCAGAAGAGGCTACAGAATTGATGGCTGCTCTAAGGGTAATTGCTCCTAAAAGCAGGGAGCCAATGAATTTCCTGCAAGCACGTTGGCTTGGGGATGAGAAATTCCTAAGTTTTCTTGGGGTTTGTTTGTTTGTTTTGCACTCTTATCTGGGATGCCTGCACTGACACTCTGGACAGTTTCCTCTTTCGCTTTTGCAATGCATCTGACACAGCATTGATTTGCTTGTACTGAAAAGTTGGGTCTCTTCCCCCTCCCCCCCCCCCAGATTCCAAGCACTTCCCATTCAGGGCTACAGCACCCTAGAAATGTGAGTCCTGGCAATTGTTTCTGGAAAGGGTAGGTATCTTCCTCTCTGCATCTGGGGCATTCCATCTTGATATATGGGTTATAATGATTAAAACCCTGAATTACGCCTAGGGAACATTCCCATCTCTGCTATGAAGTCACGAGGAAACTGATGCCAGTTATTCTTTCTCTGGTTAGCGTACTTTGGGAGGAGGAGAGTGGAGGAAACAGGAGGGGGGGGAGTACCTGGAGAAAGGTCAAATGGTCAGTGTGTCAAATCAATAAAATTACAATTGGAATGCTAAGGTTAATTCAAGCACCAAGTTGATCCAACCTGTGCACTGAGAAGTTCTAATAAAACGAATTGGTGGTTTTGTCCTTTATATATGGAAGAATAAATATTTCTGCTATTTCTGCCCTGGATAGCCTCTGCATCGGACCACAGAGCCCTCATTCATGCTATTAGGAGGATCCACTTTCCCTACTGCTTCACATAGCATAGTCATAGTGATTGTTCACATTTTTTAAAGAAAAATCATAGCCACAGCAATGCTGAGAATCTCTGCAGCTGGAATATCAGACAACAATCTGCTGCCTGCCACAACAGTATGTGTTGTTCAATCTTCTTATTTCATAACAAGCACTGCTACTCCTGGGGCTCTAGTGTTCACTCGCAGCCTTCCTTGTTAGTGCCACAAACTGCATTGAATTACATCTCCCATCATCCCCAGCCAGCCAATATGCTAGCTGTCATCCAAACCTCGTCATAGAGAATGCCATGTTAGGGAAGTTGAATGAAAGTCTCCCTTCAGAAATTGTAGAACACAAGAATATTTGAGAGTTGAAACGGACTAGAGCATGAGAAAGCAGTGCAATTGAAGCAAGCTCTAGGAAATTAAAAATGGAAACACTGTCCATATATTAGGAAAGACAGAAGTAATTGCAAAGCACTAAATGGACTCCCCTTTTCATGCATCCCTCTACCACAAATCTTTTTAGATTTGTGAAGGTCTGAGGAAAAGCCATGGCAGAAGACTTGCAAGGTTTATAGAATAGATAGTTACTTGGAAGCTTCATTTCATGAGCAGAAGTAGGCGTGCATAACCTGGGGGGGACTCATAATTTGCTGTGAATTTTTTTCATCTGTAAACCCCTGGAATTGGCAGCAGCACAAATAGTGTTTTGCACTTACTTCACTGCCATGACATTGTCAGCTCAAGATTTCCTCTCTGTTTGGTTATTTTAGTGCACAAAGTGACTTTCGTTCACCAAGGATCTGGGTATGGCTAGTTTAGAGAAAAGAAGGACTGGGGCGACATGATAGCAATATTCCAATATGTGAGCAGCTGCCACAAAAAGGAGGGTTTCAACTTGTTTTCCAAAGCACCAGAACACAAGATAAGAAACAATGGATGGAACTGGGCTGCTGGGGATTCACAGGGGTTCGGGAGAACCTCTAGCTAAGATTCTGTGCAGTTCAGAGAATCGCCAAATCCCATTCCTGGCTGGCCCCACCCACCCTCCCACTCCCCTCCCAGGAGTCCCCATACAGCCCGTTTTGGATGCAGGTAAGTGCAGGGTGTGCACAGAGGCTCGGGGAAGGCGAAAAACAGGCCTACTGGACATTTGGCAAAAAGGGCCTCTGGAATCTGGGGAGATCATTTTCGCCCTCCCGGAGGCTCAAGGAAAGCCTCCGGAGCTGAAGGAGGGCAAAAACGTGCCCCCTCTATGGTGCAGGAGGCTGACTAGGCCACACCCACCATGGCCACACCCACCCAGCAACCAGGCACAGAACCCCTTGCTAAAATGTTTGAAGCCCATCCGTGATGGAAACTAATCAAGGAGAGAAACAACCTGGAATTGAGGAGAAACTTCCTAACAGTGAGGGTCTCCTGCTTGAGTAGGGAACTACAGATTACAGATTAACAGAATTGGAAGGGACCTTGTAGGTCATCTAGTTCAACCCCACCCCCACCCAAACAGGAGACCCTACACCATTTATGAGAGGTGACAGTCCAGTCTCTTCTGGAATTGGACTAGAAGAACTCTAAGGTCCCTTCCAGCTCTATTCTGACTGACTGACTGACTGACTGACTGACTGACTGACTGACTGACTGACTGACTGACTGACAATGTGAATGCACACACATCACAAGTTTTCATCTGACTTTGGCCCCACTATCTTCAGGCAGAAAATAGTGATTTCAGAATCTCAATCCACAAAGACTTTTTTTTTTCCAGAAGGGGCGGATTCAGATAAGGTTCCAAGAATATCAGACTGACAAGAGAGCATCACTGGATTTAAACAGCTCAAAGTCCTAATGGATGCTGCCAGCCCCTCAGGACCAAGGATCATTTACTTAACACATGCAGCTTATGAAATGTATCATCATCAGAAGGAAGAGGCGACTGGTTAGCAATTTAAACACTTTCTGGAGAAAGATAACACCGAGTACAAAATATGTTCCCCTGCCAAAATCACCTTTCTTGGAGAAACATCAGGAACACTATTCAATTAAACAGGAAAGAGAAAAACTTGAATGGCTGATATTGCAAACCTCTCTCTGCAAGGTCACCTCTGCAAGCTATCCACTTACTCGAACTACACAAAATGTATAAACATGACAGGCTATAATCTCTTTTCTCTTTCAGTACGCCATATGGGCTTAGCAAACACAGGCATCCACAGTGATTCTAATTCTAATGCCATTCTTAATTGTATATGCAGAATAACGAGTACTGAAAAAGTTCCCTATTAAACCTTTCACTTGTAGCACTTGTTCAGCCAAACAATACTAGTGAAAAGTTCCTTGATGGCCCCTAGCCAAATTTGAATAGAAAATGCATGAAACTTTATAAATGGATGTTTTTTTATGGGTATTTTGCTCTCTGTGCACCTAGGAATGATACACTAAACTAGAATAGAATAGAATAGAATAGAATAGAATAGAATAGAATAGAATAGAATAGAATAGTTGGAAGGGACCTTGGAGGTCTTCTAGTCCAACCTGCCCTTAGGCAGGAAACCCTACACCACTTCAGACAAATGTTTATCCAACATCTTCATAAAAACTTTCAGTGTTGGAGCATTCACAACATCTGGAGGCAAGTTGTTCCACTGAGTAATTGTTTTAATTGTCAGGAAATTTCTCCTTAGTTCTAGGTTGCTTCTCTCCTTGATTAGTTTCCACCCATTGTCTTGTCCTCATGTGCTTTGGAGAATAGTTTGACTCCCTCTTCTTTATGGCAACCCCTGAGATATTGGAACACTGTTCTCATGTCTCCCCTAGTCCTTCTTTTCATTAAACTAGGCATACTCAGTCCCTGCAACCGTTCTTCATATGTTTTAGTCTCCAGTCTCCTAATCATCTTTGTTGCTCTTCTCTGCACTCTTTCTAGAGTCTCAACATCTTTTTTACATCTAGCCTGCAGGCAACATGTGGGTTTTTTTTTTTTTTTTTTTTGCTGTGCCATAAACTTCACCCCTAGACCTCACCATTCTCAGGCTAATCTTCCCAGAGGGGTTATTCCAAAGGCAGAAAATATACATGCACTGTATCACTGAGCATATTACAAAAAAGAACAGATAAAAACAAATTTCCACATTTTGAGAGACTAACTTTCTTGCTTATGGAGAATTGTTCCCTATATTATTTAGCAATCCATTGGTTCTGGGATTGCATCTTTAAAAAGGGAACTGTCGACAATTACCTTTAGAAACATTTTTTAAGTCATAAAGAGGATTATTACATCTAATGAGGAAGAAAAGCCTTGGTCAATTCTATATTAAAGAATCCAGCATCACTCCCTCTTGCAAACCACAATAATAAAGAGAACAAAAGATCTGAAAAGCAGGTCATATGTGAAATATAACAGATTTAAACTAATTGATTAAAATTTAAAAATATGATGTCTTTTTTATTTTTTGCTCAAAAGAGATTGGCTGCTAGTTACAATGTTGGTATCATTTATATGCTGGCTAGCACACATGTCAATGCATCCTCTGATGTGGAAAACTCTGTTGAACTTCAAAGCATCAGCAATTCAAACATACACAAGCAATACACGCACTAACGCCGCCTAGGACAAAGCACTCAATCAGGCACAAAAATCAGTGTTAGCTTCCCGAAGGTATGGTGCGTTGAGATGGCAGCCATTTTCAAGGAAGCTTAAAAGCAGAGGTTTTAAGGGGAGGGAGGTGAAGGAATAGATTTCAAGCAAGTAGTTTGTACAAGGAATAACATGCTCCATAGTAGTGCACAATTTTTATTGTCCATCTCATGCTGCCTTTAAAACAGTCTGATTCAAAATGAACTATGCTTCTTCTAAACTGGAGTTGGGGAGGGGAAAAGACAGAAAATAAAGTTCATGTATAGAGTTTAGAATTCAAGTATGACGCATGGAAAAGTAGATAAATTGCTAACTTAATCCAAGTCAGGATATCTGCACACAAGCGACACCAAAATGCTCTTTTCTCTACTTGCTGACTTACTCACTTACTCGTTCTCTCTGAAAAAAACTCACAAACTGCTGACATAAAATATGTTTAATGAATCCACAAGCCCTGCTACAAAATGAAACCAAAAAACTTTCCTTCCTGTATGTGAAGAAGGCTCTACATTTTGAAATATATAACCACCAGCTGAGTTCACAAGTGCTAAGTGTATGCTTCAATCATGGGTAACCATAGAACCATAATGGTCAGATTCAAACAGTATAGTAAGCCATCAGTCAATAACTTTAAAAAAAACATAATGGCCAGGTTATTGCAACTTAGTAAGCCAAAGTCTAGCGAGCTGCATTGTGTTTTGATACTTTGTTTGAAAATACTTGTAACGCTCCTAAGAGAATATACTTAACAGCCCAGCTGGCGCTCAATCCCGACAAGACCGAGTGGCTATTGATGCTCCCTCCCAAAGATGGTCCAGCTATTCCATCTCTCAGCCTGGGGGGTGAAATTATACGCCCCTCACAGAGGGCTCACAATTTGGGAGTCGTCCTGGATCCTCAGCTGACTTTAGAACATCATCTGCCTGCTGTGACCAGGGGGACCTTTGCCCAGGTTCGCCTGGTGCACCAATTGCAGCCCTACCTGGACCAGGAGGCTCTTCGGATAGTCACTCATGCCCTCGTCACCTCAAGACTGGACTACTGTAATGCGCTCTACATGGGGCTGCCCTTGAAGAGTGTTCAAAGACTTCAGCTTGTCCAGAACACAGCCGCGCGAGCAATTGTGGGTGCACCTCGGTACACCCACGTTACACCTATCCTCCGCGAGCTGCATTAGCTGCCCATTGGTCTCCAGACACGCTTCAAGGTGCTAGTCGTTACTTTTAAAGCCCTACATGATATCGGACCTTGGTACTTGAGAGACTGCCTCCTGCCAGTTACCTCCCAAAGACCTATTAGATCTCACAGACTAGGCCTCCTCCGAATTCCATCTGCCGGCCAATGTCGGCTGGCGACTCCTCAGGGGAGGGCCTTCTCTGAGCCTGCTCCGGCCCTCTGGAACGATCTCCCTGTGGAGATCCGGACCCTTACTACCCTCCCAGCCTTCCGCAAAGCAGTTAAGACCTGGCTGTTCCGGTAGGCCTGGGGCTGTTGAACTATCCAGCCCCATTCGAGGTTACGGCTGTTGTAGAATTTTAAATTGTTGTTTATATTTTATTTTTTTGTATCCCCCCCCTTTTGTTATTGTGAGCCGCCCTGAGTCTCTCGGGAATAGGGCGGCATACAAACTCAATAAAAGTAAAAGTAAAGTAAAGCTAATTACTCACATATAAACTGTACATAGGTTACAGCCTTGTTGTCTTGATTTTACATTCAAAATGCCTATTTCAAATGGAATATAGGGCAAGATTTAGAAATGTTGAGCTCACATATCCCCCTAAAGCATGTAGTAACTGTTTTTTGGGTTGTGTAATATATGAGCCTAGCAATTATGATTTACAAATTTATAAAATCAAATAAATACAGTCATATTCAAGAAATCGTGATTGAACAAATCTCTCTTAATTCAATGAGTGAATTGGGCATATAGTAGTCAATTCAGACCTTAAAATCTGCTATAAAATGGAATTTTGATTTAATCGAATTATGGGTAATTGAGAGGGTTATTAGCTTTGGTACAGAAGTTCCTACTCTTGAAAAGAGGTCTTAAACGTTAAACTCTATTAACACCAGTTTCTCCATCAGATCCATTTGTATTGCAGTCAATTCTCCTTCAAATTAATGTCATAAATATTCACTGCAGCTCGTTCTTATTTTACAACTTTGTAAGAACATGTTCTGTCAATTATATCAAGCATCTGATCCATTCTGTCTTAGTCCAAAATTTGCACAAAGGAATTCTGTTTCATTTTTTAAAATCCTCTGGCTCTAGTGTCTAGCCTTCAAGGTATCCTTATCATAAAACAATCAAGAACAATCTCCATTTTTTCATGAAAAAAATTCTAAATATTTCAAAGCTATAATTCCAAAGCCTTCTGCCCCTTAATCCATTATTAACTTTCCAAAATCCAAATACTAACCCTATTTTACTGCACAATCCCCCCCAAAAGATCATATTTTTAAAACTTTAGAAATAAAATTCACACCAGTATCTTTAAAGAGAAGCAAACTTGCCAATGAATATGGTAGAACCTTATCAGTCCGAAGGTTCATCAATCACTCCAATATGCAAGTATTTTTAACAAATTCAAATGTGATTGATATATAAGGGTTGGTTAAGTGTAGTGTCCATAAAGATTGCTTTGCAAGTTTGAGCTTGATGTAAATCTTAACTCTCAGTCACTCCACTCATAAGCCTATACTAAAAAATGACAGTTACCATAGTCTGTCCATGAGAAGCATCTGGAATAATGTAGTTAACTTCAACAATCTGCAGAGATTATCCGAATTTGGATCTAGAATCTAGAGATGATTCTGTTGGTAAACCTGTCTTGTTAGCTAATAAAAACCAGCAATCTGTCTATTCACTGTGGCATATACAGGAAGTTTCTTCTTGAAATTATTTTCAGAACATAGCTAGAATTTTTCTGCCAAAGTTGGTCCTCTCTTAAATAATGCTTTAGTTTGCCTCGCAGGCTGTATAAAGTATCACATGCAGACTTCCATGGATATCTGCTTGGATATTATTTGCTCCAAAATTTATGACATGTTAAATAAATACATCATCCCTATATAAATTGTATTTGCTTTATTTTATAAAGGGCACAAAGTGAAAACGCATTTTTTAAAAACCTTGCTTCTTGGAAAATATTTCTGATGATCTGCTTAAAGTAGGTAGATTGCATTCATATTAACCTCACTTGTAATATTCCTGGAAGAAAACAAAAAGCATTTTCACATCTGCAAGAAGGCATTATGCAGGAGTACAGAAATTATTCTTAAAGTGTCAGGCAGAAGTGTGATGAAAGAAAAATGCAATCCTATAAGCAAAAACAAACAACCATTTGTGGGACAAGATTTGGATTTAAAAGTAGGTGGTAAAAAAGTTAAGCATAGCTCCCATAATTTCTCTTTTCAGTCTCAAATTCCATTCTTCCTGAAGTGCCTTTTCTTATCTTGTGTAACAATTTGGATAAATTTATGTACAGAAAGTTCTACATCTCGTATGGATGGACAGGCTTCTTATATGACTGTGAGAATGCTGTCTATTAACATTTTTTCTTTTTGAACATAATCTTTTTAAAAAATCCTATTTTCTTGCCTTCCCACTATGATTTTATTTGATGTTTACCCCTCTCTTCTTTCTTTTCTAAATTCACTTGAGCTAGTATTTCAGCTGTTTACATATGCATCTTGAGCTGAAAGCAAAAACTTCAGCGTCTTTGGTACTATGTTTGTGTTCTTTGAGGAAGAAAGTGTATATGTATATTAAGGTTTTTTTTTCAGATTAATGTGACTAAAACAAAATTTCTATCTCTTGACTTTTATCACTGGGACAGTCATGAGGGGATAGAGACAGCAGATCAGAATAGAGAAAGAATGTTCAGAACAGGAATAACAATGGTGAATGAATGTTTTTCAGAAGGGGTATAATGTTATATGGGAGTGACCTTGGGAGGTAGGGATAAGAGACACAACAAAGGGAATGGTCAGATAAAAGGCACCTGAGCCCACAACAAGAATATGGGTGGTACAAGAAGCCCAGAAGAGATTATCCCTAGTTTCTTGGGTTGTAAAGAAACAACCCAAGAAATGGGTGGAAATGACTTTCAGGAATGCAAAATTCTGTTGTAACAAATGAAGCAGAATTAGTTTATCTGATCAGGATTTTCCTTTTGATTTACCTCAGAAGGCCGTCAGGGAGTGATGCTGCTAGCCTTGAAGAAGGCAGTTATGCCTCTCCCATGCTTAAAAGGTCATCTGATGACCCAATCATTCTAGATAACTATTGGGCATTCTTCGGTCAATTCATTCTTGGTAAGACTGGCTGAATTCCAGTTGCCAAGGAGCATGGATCAGACAATTTATCAGGATCCTTTTCAGTCAAGTTCCAAGACCATGGCACAGTGGTTAGAGTTCAGTTCTGCAGGCTACTTCTGCTGGCTGCCGGCTGCTTGCAATTTGGCAGTTCAAATCTCACCAGGATCAAGGCTGACTCAGCCTTCCATCCTTCTGAGGTGGGTAAAATGAGGACCCAAATTGTTGGGGGCAATAGACTAACTTTGTACACCACTTAGAGAGAGCCGTAAAGCACTGTGAAGCGGTATATACATCTAAGTGCTATTGCTAATGTTATTCTCGGGATGACCTGCAGCAGGAGGTAGGGAGTGGAGATTTGCTTCTCAAATCTGTTCCATAGCATGGAATCCTTTTGGGATGACTGTGAGGCTGGGGCAATGGATGGGCTCTTGTACAGGGATTATTCTCCTTTCTGAATAACTGTTACATTCTCTTCTTGGGAGAGGAAAAATGAAGCCATGCTTCAATGAGATGTGTCTCAGAGCTCAGGGCTCTCCTCCATTCTGTTTAACATTTACATGAAATGCCTGGGGAAGATCATCCCACAGTTTAGAGTTGGATGCAATCAATGTTGTGTACACCGGTTCAATGTTGTGATACCCAAATGAAATATCTTAGCCCCAGGCTGAGAAGATGACAGAAACCACCTAAAACAGATTAAGAATAAATCAAAAGAAGCTTCTAATTCCATGAGTGCTCCATATATTCTTCTGGAGTAAGTTGCATTGTCTGTGAAAGAGTTGGGTGCTCACTTTGTGGCTTCTTCCAGATTCCCAACTTCTGCTGGAACAGCAAATGGAAGTTATGACCAGAGGAGGAGAGCAGGAGAAATAACCATCAAATTATCTATATTGTATATATGAGGGAGAGAAGAACTACTATATGTGCTTTGCCATGGAACTGAGATCTCTCAAAGATTTGGAAAAGGTTAGGTAAACATGCGACAGATAAGCCTGTTTTTAGTTTCTAAAAACAGAGGAAAGCTCAAACAACATTTGGCTTTTGAGACCTCTTTGTTGGTCTGCCAGCCATGTGGAACTGACACCAGCCCCAAGAGGGCAATGCAATATTGTATTCTATTTAACCTAAAAGTGCTATGGCTAGCTAAAATGGCAACCAAATATTTATTTTTAGTGACAAGGATAGCCAAAATAATCTGTGCAACAGCAAAATGGTCAGGCTTGCACTCCGAACAGTTTTGTATTATGAAAATAAGAAGCAAATCTTCCTTGTACTTATTTCACACACAATTTGTCATCAATCAGATGTAGCTGTGATTCAGGAAAAAATGCACCTTTACAGTTTCGTACACAAGATCATTTTTGCATCCCCGGAAGAGAAAAGGGGGACGGGGGACGGGATGAACACCTTTTCTGAAGCAGCACATTTGACTTTTGTGTGGCATCTAAGGTTGACACTGCACTGAGAGAGAGAAACAGAATTATGCTCAACCCTCCTAGTTTAAATAAATATAAATTGTATATATTAATTAAATAACAACCTACCTACCCTCTTTGTGTTCTTCTTATGTCTCTAAAATGAGAGAAAGAAAAGAAACTTTGCAAATTTACGGCAAACTTACAGCTACATGGGATGCTGCTTCAACAGGTGGCAGCACTTAGCAAGCTTTGGCTGGGAAGCTAAGCAGGGTCAATCTTTGATAGTATTTGGATGAGAGACCACAGGACTATTATCCAGGCTGGAAACTTAAGCCACCATTTTGAAAAAGGCAATAGCACACCACTTCCACATCACGCCAAAACAACTGATTAACTTTCTTTTTCCAGCTTCAGGATGCACCCCAAGATTGGGTGACAAATAAATGCTCTGGTTATTAGTACTTGTGTTACTGTAAACTGGTGAATGGCAATTTCCTTCCATTTATTAAGCACTTTTAAGATTGTATAAGTAGTCATCAATTTACAACAGTTCATTCAGTGACCATTCAAAGTTACAACAGCACTGGAAAAAATGACTTATGACCATTTTTCACACTTACAATCTTTGCAGCATCCCCATAGTCATGGGATCAAAATTCAGCTGCTTGGCAATTGACTCACATTTATGACTGTAACATGTCCCAGGGTCACATGATCCCATTTTGTGATCTTCTGACAAGAAAAATAAATGGGGAAGCCAAACTCGCTTAACAACCGTGTCACTAATTTAACAAATTGCAATGATTCACGTAACAACTGTGGCAAGAAAGGTCATAAAATGGGGCAAAATTCACTTAACAAATGTCTCACTTGGCAACAGAAATTTTGGGCTCATTGTGATCGTACGTCGAGGACTACCTATAGTACTTTACCTAAATATGTGAGCTGTCTTCTCTCATTCACAGTTTTGGATTTCAAATATAAATATCTTGCATTCTAATCCTTCCCTTCTTCAACCTACCCTGCCCTGTTTCTTAAAAAATGATACTCCCTCTTTAAATGCATTTTCAGTGCCCCAAAAGTAAGCCTTAGGATATTGAAATCTCCTAAAAATCTTTTAAATAATTAAGCACATGGATGAAAACACTAAAATGAAAAAGATAATGAGGTGGGGAGAAAGAGAGAGGTGGAGGTGGAGGGAGAGGGAGGGAGAGAGAGAGAGAGATCCACTTTTCCCTTAGCTATTCCAGGTAAGAATTGGGCACCCACCCTCTAACTTTATTTTTTGGGTTTTATGATTATGTTTTATTTTGTATGGCAATTGGGCAACTTACAAGCATATAAATAAAATGATGCTTTTTCCATCATCAAGGCATCTTAGGAACCCTCACTAAATGTAACGGAAAAGCATTGAGAAAGGGAGCTCTATGCTGAAATTATGAAATAATGAGCAGCCATACGTCATTTGACCCTAAAATCTCTAAGTAGAAGAGGTGAGCCACTTCTTCCTTAGACTACACTGCAACCTTTTCTGGCTTAGTGTATTCAACTACCAGGTAACAACCAAATCTTAGTTGAGATTTCAGATGTTAGCTCACATGTCCCACAGTCTCTGGGTGCATCCCATAGTAAGAATAAATACATCAAAGTTGCATTCAAGTACACTTGTGCTTTATTATGGCATGACCAGGCAGTTCTCCTGGCATAACATGGAATTGCTTTGCAATGGGAACATCTGACATTTTGACAGCATGTTGTGAGTACCAACAGAAGAGAATAAAAGTAGGTCAGGGTTGAACTGTGGATTCTTTGGTGCTCTCTGAGCTTAGTTGTTTTCTTGCAAACATTTCATTACCCAATTGGGTAACATCATCAGTGCACAACCAAGCTCGGAGAGCACCAAAGTCTCCTTATGTTGTGGGTTCAGAAATGAATTCAATTACAAAACTATAATTTAACAGAATGCACACTAGTTGTTTCCTGACACCAGCCCTTTTTTTTTTCATCTCATGAGGTTGCAAACAAAGCATTAATTAATTATTGTTATTTTACAAAAGCAACATGAAGATATTGTAGAATTCCAGAGTTTCTTGGAAGTAAAAGGTGGCAATAAAAAGAGGCAAGCTTTCTGCTTCTCTGTCTCTTTTAGTTTAAAACTAAAACAAATATTTTATAGATTTAAAAAGTAGAGTAGGGTTGTAGTAGATAACCCTGGGGACCCAAATCTTAGTCTCTTTGAGAAAAGTAAGAGTAGCAGCTGCTGTTATGACCAAATGCTTCTTAACAACTGATCCTCTCTAGTTGTAAGTGGAAGGGGCTGCTAGTGGAATGGCCACATTAAGAGGGGGGAGGTGCAATTGATGCTGACCTCCAAATTTCTTTGTGGTCCCCAGAGTGCACTAGAATGGTTTGGCCCTGTTTGCATTTTTTTTTTAAACGGGATGTATAAAGAGTAAAGGAAATGCTTAAGCCTTGCTGAAACATAAGGTCTCCTTTCTGCTTATCTTGCCACTTCCAAGCCAAAACATATTCTGGCACCAGCACATCCCTTGACGTGCTACACAACATGCAATGTAGTTCTCAAGCTAATGGAAGTTGACATCTCTTACTTTAAAAGAACAGTATCCGCAGCCTTTATTCCTTGGCCTTACAGTTAAATAAGTAAAGCTTCCTGCAAAGTCAAGCTGGATTTCTGTGACTCCATGGACACTTTAATGCCATTTTCCTAGCAACAGTATGAAAGTAGCTTTCTACAGACTTCTTTTAGGATGCTTTTGGACTTCCCAGTGTAGCCTACAACCCAACAATCCCTTGGTTTCCCATCCAAATACTATCCAGCTCAACTCTTCTTTAGCTTCTGAGCCCAGATAAATATTGTCTGCTGCTAAAATAAATTGTAGTTTAGAGACGAGTAAATGTCCCAGCTACACTTGCTATATAACATTCACATTATTTGAAGCTCATGTTTGTTCTGTCTCATTTCCATGAGTTGGATGATTTTTGTAAAAGTCTGCATGAAAAGTTATATACATTTTCATTATGCTTTTTTGCATGCATGAACTTTTTTGCATACTTCCCCCATCATAAACAGTTTTTGTATCCATATATTAATCAGAGACTGTAAAATTTGTAGTGGGGGAAAAAAATAACAGTTATACTCTACTTTGCATATGAACTCAGGAAAGAAGAAATAGATTAGCTACATCAAAGCCATCAGTTCTCTTTTGGGCCAAGTGATTATAAGTTATAAGGTAACCCAAAACTGCCCCCAAAACTGATGAACCATGAATAGAAAGGATCAGACTCTTGGATCAAGAGCTAAGGAAATTTCACCTGAAAGCAAAACGAGAACCAGTAATGTTTGCCAGGTAAAATGAGGGAATATTCATTTCCACAGATAAAGCCAAAGGTGAACTTAATGTCTTTTATGTGTAATACTTGGCAGACAATGGAACAATATTTTAAGCCCTGATCATCTGAATGAGCTGAAAACTGAGTACATAGGGCCCCAGAGAGCTCAACAGGCTAAGCGGTAGTTTCTGTCTATGACACCCCAAGCTCATAATTCTTCAATCATGGGAGGATTGCTGTAGAGAACTGTTCTGACCCCCCCCCCTCCGTAAGGTGAGTCATGCCGACACAAGGTTACTGTTAGCCAATTTATTCACAGTAATTACTCACAGACAAGACTTTGGCAGCAACTCAGACTCCCACAAATAAGAAATACACACAAGAGCTTCTCCAGCTTTAGTAAAATGGTTGTGTCCTGCAAAAGGTCTCCTCCCAAAGTCTCTTCTTATATACTCTCTTGGGAGGAGCCTAATCACAACCACCTGGGCCAGATTATGTTCTAAGTCTCCATAATTGCTGCCGGCACTTATCCACCCATCTCTGCCTGGCGTCTGGGACCAACTCCCTTTGCTCCTCCCCACTGCTCCAGGGCCTGACATCTTCACCCCTGCTCCAGGGCCTGATGTCAGGGATAAACTCCCTTTGGATTTCACCACTGCTCCATGCCTCAAGTGCCTCCTGGTGGCCAACCAGCCTCTCTGGTCCCTGCTCGGAGTCTGAAACCTGCCCAGGGTCCTCCACATTGTCCAGAGCCAACTCATAGGGTCCCTTGCTATTGGAGTCTTTCGGCAGCTCCAACGGATGCTGCTGGGCCACAACAGAGAACCATAGCAATGGGAGAAGCAAGTGACTTTCAAAATGAATGTCAGACATTTGGGGTTGACCAGATCAGAAAACAGGTTCTACAAGAAATGCTAGAAATCTTTGTTGCTGGCTTAGTAAGAGAATCTTGAAAGCCTGACAGTGTTTTTGCTTTCCTCCATCTTTATGCAAAGAGAGTCAAGGTAGGGTAATTTTAAGTTTCTCTCTAAAATCTTTTCCCCTTCCCAGGCTTAGGTTATGCTTTACTAATTGCCATCCCATTGCTTCCCTGAGTCATGTCTGTGGTTCTCTGCAATTACTAAATATTTGACAGTCAGATAAACAGAAGTCTCTCCACTCTTTGTGTTATTCTTTCCTATCCCAACAAGTTCTTTCATCCACTGGAACTGAATGAGAAATAACAATAATGGCAGTTTGGATGCTCCAACAAGAGTTGGAAAGATGGCAAATGCTAAACCTAGGTTCGAATTAAAAAGGCTATATGGAAACAAGTAAGATAGAAAGAGAATATACAAATATTGAACTAAAGCATAAAGAAACAAATATAACAGAATAGCAGAGTTGGAAGGGACCTTCAAGGTCTTCTAGTCCAACCCTCTGCTCAAGCAGGAAACCCTATATCATTTCAGACAAATGGTTGTCCAATCTCTTCTTAAAAATCTACAGTTTTGGAGCACCCGCAATTTCTGGAAGCGAGTGGTTCCACTGATTAATTGTTCTATCAGGAAATTTCTCCTTAGTTCTACATTGCTTCTCTCCTTGATTCAGAGGTGGTATTCAAGTATTCTGGTGAACCGGTAGCAGAAATTTTGAGTAATTTGGAGAACTGGCAAATACCACCTCTGACTGGCCCCACCCCCAATCTATTCACTTCCTCACAAGTCCCAGCTGATCAGAGTCCCAGCTGATTGGCTGGATCTTCTTTTGTTGCCCTGCACAGGAGAACGTAGCTGGATAGCATGTTAGTGGGGTAGGGAGGGAATGGGGATTTTGCAATATCCTTGCCCTGGAGTGGGGTGGAAATGGAGATTTTGCAGTATCCTTCCCCCAGGAGTGGGCTTTGTGGCAGCCCCTGGGATATTAAAACACTGCTATCATGTCTCCCCTAGTCTTTGTTTTCATTAAACTAGACATACCCAATTTCTGCAACTGTCCTTCATATGTTTTAGCCTCCAGTTTTCTAATCTTGCCTGTATAATGTTTTGCCTATATAACGTTTTGAACGCTTTGGTAGGGAAAGAAAAGGATTAATGTTCTTCATAAATAAAAACACCATTAGAGGGTCACTCTTCTACCAGAGAGAAATTGTTCTGTGGGCTTCCTCATCTAAAAGTATCACAATGCTATTACCACATTTACATAGAACCTATGGATGAAATCCTGTAAGGATCTGATGGGTAGTGGTCTCAGTGTGTGCTGATGATATACAGCTCTATTCCTCCTTTTCTTCAGCTGAAGATGAGGCTGTGACCTCTTTAGCAAGTGCCTGAAATTACTGATGCATTAGAAAAGAATGGAAAAATTGAAATTGAATCCAGTTGACTGAAACGATTAGACTGGGAAATAGTCTTCTTTAGAGTTTAGATCTGCTTTGTTCCTGGATGCTCAGATAGTGATTGTTGCTCAGAATAATACTTTAAAAAAATAAATATTAGGACTATTGGGAGATAAAGAGCTGGCTACCATCATTCATGTTTTGATAACTTCTTGATTGTATTATTGTGATGTGCTCTGCCTGGAACTATCAGTTGGAATGCCAGCTGCTTCCAAATACAATCTCCTTTCCGTTTAGCAGAAAGGCAATATGAAGATATTAATAATAAATACATTTCTCTGCTCCTTTTCTCAGGACTATAAACCACCTGCCCTGAAATCTCCACTAACTGCCAGTATATTCAATCTCAGGTTAAAGTGCTGGATTTGAGCTTTATAGACTTAATGTTCTGGGAGTATTGTTTTAAGTTTGCTTGCAGTATATAACTTCTTGGGAGTGATCCATCTAAAAGGCAATGTATGAAAGTAGGAAATTGTAAATAATAGATGAAATGAAGTCTTATACATTTTCCTATAACAGGCATGCTCTGATATAGTTTAAATTAGTATCAAAGAACATATTATGTGCCATCTATGTGTCTCCCCACCCCCCAAACTAGGTCAGTAATTTTGCTTTCTGGGGCAGAGGGATAACTCTTGCTCATTCAATTTGTTTGTTGTTTAGGCCAGGTATAACAGCTGTAAGACAAACCACGGCCATATTTCTTATTTATCTGTCTCCTGCCTAACAACAATAACAGCAACTACAGTGAAAGAAATATGATCACTGGAATGCAGGGCTGAATTCCTGGGAGAGACCGAGATACATCTAATGTATAAGCAGGCACTAAAAAAAACATAAAAGTACTCTGCAGCAAGATTGGTCAAACATTTAGGAGACCTCATAGACTCTTCTTTTTAAAATTACAAATTAAATTAAAAAGTACTTTCCATCAACCTTAATTTCCTATTAGACATCTTTAACATCAGAAAAGTAATTCAATAGACTACACCCTAGATAAAAACAGCTGAAGTATGAGAAACAACGTGCTCCCATTTCTCCCTCTCCTAAAAAAGAATGAGAAACTCACTTTCATCTTTTCCAGAACAAATTACAAGTTATGTTTTGAGAGTTTAAATTCCTCACTCAAAAAAGCTCAGTAACATTTCTAGGAAATACTAACATGGTGCAAGTGTTAACCAGCTGCTGTATTCCAAAGGGCGGTATGGGAAATCAAAGCACATAAATTAATAGCATCCTAGAATATAAGAACTGGAATTATTGGAATTCATCTAATCCAAGGCTGTCAAACTCTTGGCTCACAGTTCGGATGTGTCACATGCTGGCCACACCTACACCTGGTTTAGCGAGGGGGGGAGTCCTGATACGTCACGTGATGCCACTGTGACAATGTGAGTTTGATACCCTTGATCTAGTCCAACCTTCTGCCCAGCGTAGATATCTTTCACTAGACTATGTACAAATAAAGTCGTTTGGCCTCTGTTAAAACACTTGCCATGGAAAAGAGTCCAACTCCTAAGGTCTTCCATACTTGAACAGTTCTGGACACAATCCAGTTTTGTTAATGACTTTCCTAAAATGTGCCTAAAAGTTCCTAAATTCCCCCCCAAAACCCTCCCTGTTTATGACCCTGTAATTTGGGGTAGAGTCGGGGTGACTGGATGGAACTGAGAGTTTCCTAGCCAGCTGCCCTTCTTGACACCATGTGGAGTTCACAGCAATTTTTTTTCTTTGCACCCTAGGAGAAAACATCTGCCACTACCTAGGATTGAACTCTCAACCTTCCAAATGGGAGCGTCTTCACCATCAAGCCACCATGCCAGTCTTCTAAATTCCAGAATATTCTAGATGCAGTCTAATCAATGCAGAATGGAAAGGAAAAATGACTCTCTTGATCTTGAGATTATACTTCTGTTGTTGCAGCCTAGGATTGCATTTATATATGTCTGAAGCTGATGTTGGCTCATGTTTTTCTTCCAGTCCTCCATGACATCCATATTCTTTTTATAAGATCATCCCATACTGATGACTTTTATTTTTCTTACCCAAATAAAGGTGTTTACATTTGTCACTGTTGAAATATTGTATATCTTGCTGGTTTCTGTCATTTGGTTCAGCTTCTCAAGATCTTTGAAATCTTTCCTCTATGGTGTTTGCTACTGTCCTATCTTTGCATTCTTTTCAAATTTAGCCAAATTAAATGTTAGTGTTCCAAGTAATGCACCCATAGAAATCAGAACTCCGAGGCAGGCAGGTTCCTCAAAGAACAGTTTTATTGGGTATTGACACAACTGGTGAAAGCTGACTCTAAAGTTCCCGCAGCTTTCATCTAATTAAAAGTAAAACATTTCTCTTTCCCCTAAGTCACTAGTCACACTGTCCAATCCAGGAGCTGGCTGGTTGCTTGGTTACTTTGCCCCTCCTATAGACAGCCACCTGTTGGAATGTCCTTGGGTTCCCACAGGAAATTTTTATTGTTTTGGCTACAAGCCCCATCTAACTATTTCCCCCCTCCTTCTATTGTGTAGTAGCCTTGAAGCCTCTAAGATGGCCTCGGCCATGATCCCTTCAGGGTTGACATTAAACACAAATGTATTAAACAGTACAGGTTCTTATGTCATTTGATGGAAAATTAGTGACATGCACACATGGTATAAATGTTCAAACTGCTCATGGTTCATTTAAAGGTGGTTTAATCCAGTCCCCATTTTGTCATCGCCTCTATGAGGAATACACTTCTCAAATGCTTTGCTGTGCAGTCCATTTAATCTGGACCCTCTATCAAAATAACTGGCCATGATATTCATTAAAAGGGCACTCAAATACCAAAGAGCAAAACAAACCCTAGGGATCAAATGTGATTTAAAGTAGTGTTTCCTAACCTTAGCAACTTTAAGACTGTGTGAACTTCAACACTGAGAATTCCCTAGCCAGCCTTTAATCTAAAGGATCTAAGGAATATTATGCCAATTTTCTGTAGGCAAGACTTTTATAGCTAATGGCAGAGTATAATATAGTGATGGCTAACCTTTTCCAGACTGCCCAAAGCGCAGACCCTTGAAATGCAATGCATGCGTGGCCCCCCTACATGTGCCCCCATGTGTGTATGCACTCCCCTCTCATGTGCTCCAACCCCCACGCATGCATGCGTGGCCTACCATGTGCGCCCCACCACCACGCATTCATGCATGGTCTCCCCTTGTACATGCACGCACTGTCTCCCCCCAAGCATGCGTGCACAGCCCTCCACATGCACCCCTATATATGTGCCCCACCCTCCACACATGTGCAACAGAGACCCAAAGACCGGCTGGCCGGTGGGAGGCGTGCAGGCATTCCATAGATTCACCACCATCAGTGCTTTCAAAGAGCACACCGGTCCCATCTGCACAATATTCTACATTGAATGGTGGCTATCTGATATCTGACAAGGAAAAAAAATCCTTGCTAGAAAACCTTAGTGTCTGACCCTTTGCAAGGGCAGCTGCTGAAGCCTGCGGTGTCATAATCTATCCCACGGGAGATTAAATTAATAAAACTACTCAAGCTTCCCACCCTCTTTAGAAGGCCTACATTTTGCTCTCCCAAGGTCAAATTAAGTCATACCCTGCACAGTTCAAGCAGAGCTAAAGGCTTCCCTTCTACACAAGTTTAATCCATTTAACTTCTAATCATATAAGTGCTTTTCTTTTCTATTCCTCTAACGTCTCCTACAAATGTATAGATTCTCCGCTTTATGATTGGCAATTCTAAATATTTATTCTCATTTTCAGTCAATAAAAGTAATTCCTTTTATTGAAGAGTGTGCTCGTGTCTCATCTACATTTCTATGGATGATTGCAACCCACCATTCCATCAGAATCCTTGTATTAGTTGCAATTCCCAGCCCTCTCATTATCTAAAGCCAACCAGCATACCTGCCTCCCCTGTGAAAGCAGATTTTGCTAGATACTTAATATCCATTAATAGAAATTGCCAGAAGGGACACATTTTTCACGCAGCAGCTATTATTTTTAGAAATAGCCAGAACATAATAATAATCCCCCTTTTTGGAAGTGCATGTGATGAAGGGCAGGTAAGGTACCCCTTTATTTGAGTGTCATGCACATAAACAGCCCAAAGGACTGTTTAGGGCAATTGTTTTAGTGGAAATCTGATATTTTTTTAAATGAGACAAAGGATAGTTTTGTCCTATTGTGAAAGGAGGCTATTGTAGTTAAAGTTAGGTTTCAAGATGATTCATTCTGAAAAGAATGAAGAATAAATATCCATCACACGTATACAAAATAAAAAAATGGAATAATCTCAGAAACAAAACTAATATAAATGTGAATCCAAATAACTTTCTAAGTTTATTTCAAGTCCATTCCTACTGAAGATTTTTAATATTATGACAAACCTTTAATGTGTTTTTTTAACTATTCCACAAGGTACAGACTATCATTTTGTATCCAAACTATTAACATATTTTCTTCTTTTTTCCTAGGAGTGTATGTACTTTTGTATGTATGTATTTGTGCCTATGTGTTTATAGGGGTATGCCTACATATACAGGTAGTCCTTGCCTTACCCTACAGTTGAGGCCAAAATATCTGCTGCTAAGTGAAACATTTGCTAAGTGAATGTTGCCCTACCTTAGGAACTTTTTTGCCACCGTTGTTAAGTGAATCACTGCAATTGTTAAGTTAGTAACACAGTTGTTAAGTAATCTGGCTTCCCCATTGACTTTGCTTGTCAGGAGGTCACAAAAGATAATCCTGTGACCCCAGGACTCTGCAACCATCATGAATATGAACCAGTTTTCAAGTATCTGAATTTTGACCAGGTGACCATGGGAATGCTGCAATGATTGTAAGTGTGAACAATGATCATAAGTAACTTTTTGCAGTGCCATTGTAACTTCGAATGGTCACTAAATGAACTGTTATAAGTTAAGGACTACCTGTACATGTGCTGATGTATTTGTGGGATCCCTTGTTTGATACGAGTTGGGGTTGCCAGTGGGGTTCCATGTTTTCAATTGTTTTTATTGCTTGGAATTTGTATTTGTAAGCCATCTATAGTCTATGGGATTGAACAGCTATACTTTAAAGAAACAAACATTAGTTAATTGAACCCCATAAATCACTCAATTTTTCTAGTCCACATAACAAGCAAAAATCTCCGAAAAACCTCCTCTAAATACTTCCAGGAAGAGGTATGAGACAATGTGTCTTTTGCGCATTTGAAAATCAGTGCCTCTTGAATCAATGCTTAATGCAAACATTTCTTTCCATGCTAGCTTGTAAATTATTCAATACCGTTGTAGCTTTGAGAATTCGCTTTGGAAGTTTCAATTCTCTCCTTGTTTAGGTCCCCAAAGTCACCAGGAAATTTCTTTCTGGTCTTAGAATAGAGAGGATTTTCACCTACCCCCTTTAAACCTCAAAAGGTTTAAAATGGATATACTTACCTGGCACATAATGGTTTCAAGTATACTATGAAATACAATGATTGACAGAACCTGGTCTTTTTCTACTGCCTCAATTATTCTAAGCACTGTAGGACATAGTGCTGAAAATGATCAAGGCTTTGCAAACCATAGATACCAAGTGAACACCCACCGAGGCAGTCCAGAAGGGCCAATCTGCTAATATTTTCTCCTTCCAACTCAGCATGTCCAGTTCAGGACAAGGTGCTTGGGCTGACTCAGTGCTCCTAGAAAACAGGGCACGAAGAAGTAGCAAGGTTTATTTGGCAAGGCTACATGTGACAGGTTTTTGGAGCAGCTGCAACCGATCCAGGAATCAAGGAATTAGAGGTTCGGTCCCTTTCTGCTCACTTTGAGACATAAAAGGTCAATAGCTTTTTCTATCCATGCTGGAGGCAGAGAAGCTCTTAATAGATACAGGAAGTGAAGACTGTAACAATAATATCCCATTAGGTTTAAAATTTCATGTGTTATTTTAGTTGGAAGAGACACGTGGGATGGCTCCTGCTGCACTTGTCTGAAATCAGAATGTCAAAGGCAATGTGGCAGCACCGCGCCACAAGCGTCTCCCTAATTCTCAAGAAGATAACAGGGGGGGGGGGGAGACACATCCAGACTTGCAAGATTTTTTCTTACTCTAGCTTTATATAAAAGCGGTGCTGACCTACATGACATTAGATCTCTAGTCTCTTCTACCTTGAAGGGTTGACAATTGCTCAAGTCCCTCTAAATCACCATTGACTGACAGGCTCCAAAAAGATAAAATGTAGAGTTTGAGCGGTCAGGCTTTTCAATAAATAAAAGGGTCTATGTAAATTTATTCTAAGACACTGAGAAACTGGAGTATCTCCACAGGGCAGCAATCAGAACCCAAAGGGTTGGAAAGAAAAACGTGAGTAATGCTTGGAAAAATCTGGTATGGGATGTGAAAGCTTTCTTCAAGGTCTGAAAAGTTATCACATACAAGATGGGTCAGAATTGTTTAAAGTGATCCCAAAAGTTAGGTCTAGAAACAAGGAATTTAAATACAGGTAGTCCTTGACTTAACTATCCCAACTGGGACCAGAATTTCCATTGCTAAGCAAAGCGGTTGTTAAGTGACTCACATCTAATTTTAGGACCATTTTTCCATGGTTGTTAAGGAAATCACCATGATTTTAAATGAATTACACAGTGGTTAAGCAAATCTGGCTTCTCCATTGAATTTCTTTGTTGGAAGTTGGCTGGGAAAGATACAAATGGTGATCATATGACCCAAAGGCACTAGAACCATTGTTAATTCATGCCTATTTCTAAGCCCTGGAATTTTGTTCACAGAATTGTGGAGATGCCATGACAGTCATAAGTATGAGATCTGGTCCTAAGTCACTTTTTTTCAGGACCGTTGTAACTTTGAATAGTCACTAAACAAATGGTTGTAAGTCAAGGACTACCTGTAATAATGAAGCTGTTTTTAGCTATATTTTTTTGGTAAAAATAATGATGTCCTGGTGGCAAGAAATATTCAACAATAGAAAAGGTGAGATAGGAAAGAAAAGAAAGAGAAAAGGGGAGACATCTATACAAATAAATGAGCAGTCCTTTCCTTACTTGAGCCAAGGTGGCACAGTGGTTAGAGTGCAGTACTGCAGGCTACTTCTACTGACTGCCGGCTGACTGCAATTTGGCAGTTCAAATTTCACCAGGCTCAAGATTGACTCAGCATTTCATCCTTCCAAGGTGGGTAAAATGAGGACCCAGATTGTTGGGGCAATAGGCTGACTCTGCAAACCATTTAGAGGGGGCTGTAAAAGCACTATGAAGCGGTATATAAGTCTAAGTGCTATTGCTATTGTTATTACTTATTATGTAATGTGATGATGCTCTCTCCTAACGGTGAGTACAATTAACCAATGGAACAGCTTGTCTTCAAAAGTTGTGCGTGCTGCAATACTGGAGGTTTTTAAGACGAGATGAAACAATTTGTCTGAAATGATATGGGGTCTCCTGCTCAAGCAGGAGGGTTGGACTAGAAGACCTCTGAGGTCCCTTCCAACTCTATTATTCTATGTTATTCTACGTTAAGGATGGAAAAAAATCAAGATGGTCCAGCCTGGGCATGGCACTGGCAATCAATATTATTTTAGTGTATATTCTCTGCTTGGCTGTAGGTCAATATGGCCGTGCAAAGAATGGAGGAGCCAGGCCTGGATACCAAGATAGTCAAAGTCATTAGGGAATGCTATGGAAGCAGGAGAGGCAAAGCAGGAGAAGAAGAACAAGACAGACAATCTTAGTCTTGAAAATTCTCAATCTAGCAAGAGGAAGAAGTAAGAGGAACTGGCAGTCCCCCCCCAAAAAAACCCCATACCTCAACCCTAAATTGCAACTTCTAATCAAAACTCTTCCTGCTTTCCTGAAAAGTTTTCCTGGAAAAGTTCCTAGAATACATTCCCTTCCTGGCAAATCATTTAACAGGCCAGCCCAGGCCAGCTTTATAGACGTATCAAAAACTCATAAAGTTGTACATAACCCAGAGTCTTTAACGGATGCCAGAAGATCCAGAGCTATAATATGGAAGCTATGCCTGATGTAGAGAATTAACTTGTGGGTACCCTAAGCCAGAATATAGATATCATGATGTATAAAACATATTGGAAATGAGCACTTTTGTATACTGGGTGAATAGGCATGAAGGGAATTTAAAGGTCCTACTCCAGTGGAAGAAGATGACTCAGACATAATAATGTTCACATAAATATTAGTTCTTGCACACAGTGAATATAATTAAACATTTGTCCTTGACTTTTATTAATTGTCATTGCAAGTGCTGTTTTAAAAGACTTTTTTTTTACTAAATTTGAAAGGAAATAGTGTCTGAAGGAAATAAATCCAATCTTGGAAGTAATATCTGAGTCACAGATGCTTCCCTTGTGATTATCTTGATTTCTAACCTGTCCATCTGCACATTCAGTAATTACAATCAAGTTCCCTTCATTAATCCGCTATTTTATGTTATATTTCTAAGTAGTAAAAGGCCCTGCTTTTTAGTTTTCATTGAAGTTGGGTTATAGTTGGTTTCCAATAAACCGAAATATTCTGTGCAGGAATTAAGTTACTCACAATTGTTTTCTGAGGTTCTATATAATCAATAATAATCTTTATTGGTCCATTTATTTTTATAAGGTTACGGGATAATTGTGTTACACAGTGCATATTTTTGGAGATAAAAGTGCAGGTGTTGAGTGTCTGTCAGGATTCTTCTGATCTCATCCTTCCACAATCTATTTGTCAATTATGTTCTTCATCCTCATTAAAATTACTACTGATGGTTAATCCTTCTATGTCAACAGCATGGTTTTTTTTCCTACTGCTTCTGATGTTTCTGTAGGAGGGTTGGGAGGGGTAGAAGGCTGAGAGGCTTATTCTAAATAACAATTGATGGAATATATTCAAGTCAACCTCCCCTCCCCGCCCCCTCCATCCTCAAGCATTTTACAATCTCTAAGGTATGTCTATGTAAGCTCCAGAGTAATCCATGAGCTTATACAATAGGTGTTCAACAGCATAACAAGAGACAGACAGATTTCTAAGGCAGTAACTATAGCTTGGATATCTCACTGTCCATTTTCTCTTATAGATAGTTCACTTTCATTCCGCTAAAACTTGTGTTTGCTAGTATATGTAGAACAGCTTATCTCTTTCAGGTACGTGGCCCAACTCCTAAAAATAATTAGCCAATTTGGCTACTTCTGAAAATTCTGGAAGTTGAAGTCCACGTGTCCAGAGGATTCCCAGGTTACAGGAAGCTGTTTAATAGAAATTTTTCATATCTTTGCAATAGAAATGGGATCTATAAATATCATTGTGATAAGGTATTAACCTCCCTTGTTGTATCCTATCCAATGGAAAAGCTATCCTGCTCTTGACATAAAAGATGGGACACAGCCAGAATGTTTTTGTGCATGAAACAAACATTCTATTCCTTTATTCTATTGAAAGTATTAATAGTAGACTTCCTACACCTTCCTACCTGATGGGCAAATTTCATTTCATTGCACTAAAGCCAGAATCCTGCAGTGTAAACTGATGCTCCAGAAGCATCGAAAAATGTATTTTTTTGTATCCTCTATCTACTGGTCTAGTAGATCTTGGGTCTAAGTCAGCTTTAAAGGAAGAGCTCCTATTATTCTAATGCAATGAATACCAATTGTCAGAACTGCCATCATATGCTGAGCTTCACATTTGCTAGCTACACAGTCTGCCATGGACTATGGGGGAAGGAAGCCAGATGGCAGAGGAAACACAATCTCAAGGTTAAAGTACTGGGAATGAAATGCAATGGTGAACCAGTCAGCCTGCCATTGAAAAGATAGTTGCCAAACAATTTATTCAAATATAATTGGACAATAAGAGACTATCAAGGGGGAAGAACCAGGGAGGAACTGGATGGGGAAAGTTAACTGGAAAAACTGGCATGCGAATCTTTAGTTCTGGCTTTGCTTTACTGTAATCCACTTGTCTTTATGTAAAAGCATATGTTTCATTAAATGGAGTTGAGGGTCTTTCTTTGCTAAGGGAACAAGTTGGGACAGGCCTGACACCAATAAATATCAGGTGGCCTATGGTTTAATTATGAATGATTTTTCTCTCTGCACAACTTCTCTGGTACAATTCAACCCCTTTCTTCTTGAAACATGCTCTGAGGTATACCAGAAGCCACCTCATACTTTTGCCTTCAGTTTCCAATCCATAAACACAATACACTCTCACTGCAATTGAAAAGGGCTAATTTTATGTTTCACTATTGCTTCCTAAGCAGAACGAGGCACTGGATAGATATTGTTGCCAAGTCTAGCTTTATTATAATCTTCACCATACTATGCTCATAAATGTAGGAAAACCATAAATTAATTGTAAGGTTTTGTATCCGTAAATACCTGCTGGTTGTGAAATGCCCAAATCTCAATTACATGGCCATGGGGATCAGTGGTGAGTTTCAAATTTTTTAAGAACCACTTCTGTAGGTGTGGCCTGCTTTGTGGGAGTGGCTTGCTGGCCATGTGACTGGATAGGCGTGGCCAACTTGTAAAATGTGGTGAAATCACTTAACAACACTCTTGCTTAGCAACCAAAATGTTGGCTCAGAAACTCTGGCATTTGAAGCATGTAAGTCTTAAAGCTGTGAAGTTACAAAACCCTTGAACCCCTAACTCTTTAGAAAAAAAAACCCAGGGGTGTTCAAACTTGACAGCTTTAAGACTTGTGGACTTCAACTCCCAGAATTCCTTCTCTCGCTCTTCATCTTGATGATGTGTGGATGGGCGGGGGCAGGGAGCTGGAACCGGTTCTAAAAGGCACTGTAGATTTGTGGAACCTCTTCTATAGAAGAGGTTAGAACTGGCAGGAACCCACCCCTGATGGGGATGCTGCAATGGCGATAGGTATGAGGATCAATCGTAGATTTACTGTCATAAGCAGAGTAATCATTAAGCAAGGACTACCTGTATTTCTCAAAGGTTTTATTCCTTATAGAGTATATTGCAGAAGTGGAATTTTGGGGTGCCGGCATATGAGTTTCTGCTCTAGAAAAGTGCACGGTAATAAACCAGTCAAAGCTGTACAAAAGCCCCTAGCCATAGCTTCCACCTGCTCCTTGATAGGGATCTGTCCATCCATGTCACAGAGCTTGCCCTCCAAGGGAAGGTCCAGAGGTCACAGTTGGAGTCAAAATCCACCCAGATCAGTCACTGATAAGTAGTTCTTTTTTGCTGGGAACCCTTCACAAACACAACATCAGGGCCTCTGAAGCATCTCTGGACCAACCTCTTGGATATCAGTGTATATTGATTATCATCAATGTATTAATTTTTTCCCTTGTAGATTTTTTTGTATGAATTAGAAGATGATGGTCTTATCATTTATGACTTTGATGATTAGAAAAAATAGATAATAGAAAAAGATGTTTAACACTAATTTTATAATTGTACTTACAGTATATTTGATGCAAAGAAAATTGAAGGTTACTTCTTTATTTTTATTCTTTCTTTTTGCATATTTTATCTCTTTTATTTCTTTATTTTACACCACTTCTTGTCAGTTTCTATCTTCTATTCAAAATTCATAATAAAAAATTACAGAAAAACGATTTTTAAAATAGTTTTATTAAAAGATTTTATGTATATAATACCAAATACATTTCAAAAAATACATATAGTAAATGTGAAAAAGAAAAAAGAAATGAAACAAGAAGAGACAAAGAAAAATTAGAAAAAGGAAAATAAAAGAACAGAACATATAAAGAATATATACAGAATTTTCTTCCAAACTTCCTCTTGGAAGTTATACATAAAATTCAAATCAAACTTCTCTAAGATTAAGTAGGGAGTCGGACTAGAAGACCTCCAAGGTCCCTTCCAGCTCTATTCTATTCAATTTTCTGTTCAAGATTACATCATAATTCTCTTCTCTCTATAACCTATTCTTTCTAACAATAAATCAGAAATCATTTTCCTTTTTATGCAAAAAGTTCATAAGGTTCTGTCAATTTCACCAACTATTCCTCCATAATTAAAAATGGCAAATCATTCCATCATTGTGCATATAATAATGTTGTCAACAGCCACATAGATAGAACATTGCAAATCAACAGATGACCTCTTCCAGAAGTCATCTAACTATTGAACAATATGGGGAAATACACTGGACTGTCTTAAAAAAAATAACCATGAAAAACCAAACAAGGAAGAAAGTTCATTGCAAAAGAGACATCAGAGCTAGGGAAGGTGGAAGCATGAAAAATAAATTCAAAGCAACTCCTTTTTAATTAATGTAGGTATAAGTTCAGTGGGAAAATTGCTATGACAGGTTTTCAAGATTCTGTTACATCACCCTACTAAATATATACACATAAAGGTACTTCCAGAAATCCAAACGGATTTCATTACTATTCTACCAAGTGCTAATCTGTGGTGTACTTCTTGCCTGCTGGTTTCTTTACTGTTATAGTTAATCCTAAAAGGCTGAAGCTATCCAGCACTTCACTCTCTTTATTGTCAGTTCTATGGCTGGTTATTGCACTGACTGTCATTTGTTTGTTCTTCTTTATATTTAATCTTGGCCTATTTTTTTTTCCACTCTGCTCCTTGACTTTTATTATTGGTTCTTGCAGATTGTTTGCATTTTCAGTTATCAGAGTAGTGTCATCGGCACAGCACAGGTTATTGATGCTTCTTCCTCCAATTTTAAACCTGCCTCATCTTTTTCAACCTCAGTCTCCCTCAATATAAAGAATATAAACCCTTGTCTCTCTCCTTTGCTGACCAGTCTGTTTTGCTATGTTCCATTCAAACTGTGGTTTCCTGATCTGCATATAGATTTTGCATGAGGGCAATGAGATGTATGGAACTCTATTTTCTAAAGATGGTCCACAATTTGATACAGTCAATAAAATCAAAGGCCTTCTGAAGCACATATTGACTATTTTTTTTAATATATTGTTTGGTTTTCCCAATTATCCTGTGAACATCAGCCATAATGTTGGCCTTTTCCAAAATTAACAGGAATATCTGGCATTCCCTTTTTCAAATCAAGCTCGATCCTCAGCATGTTTTTGATGGCATCTGAAAATAAGGATATTGTGTGGAAGCTTGCACACAATGTTACATCTCATTTTCTTCCCTTTGATATTAGTATATAGACTAGTATATAATCTCTTCCAATTTGTTGACAACTGCAATTTTATGACTTCAGCAATGGTCAATGCCTGGAATGCTCTACCTGACACCGTTGTTACATCCTCAAACCCTCACAGCTTCAACCTTAAACTGTCTACCATGGTCCTCACCCCATTCCTAAGAGGTCTGTAAAAGGGGCGTGCATAAGCGCACCAGCATGCCTATCATCCCTGTCCTACTGTCCCCATTTATTTGTACCCATTTCCTTTGTTCATGTCCATGTTTATACTTATACCTGTAATCTTGTACATGTTTGACAAACCAAACCAAACAAAATAAAATAAAATAAAATTGATGGCATAGTTTGGTTAGAATCTTGACAGATTTCCTTCTTAAAATACAAGAGTGCATTTCTCCCAGCATAATACCACATTATGTCTTTGCCATTATAAGAATTGTGTTCATCTGCATTCAACACCATTTTATGTACACTTTACATAACCATGTAGCTTCCTAGGTAGCTGCTGCCCAATATTGGTATTTGCTTGCTTTAAGTGGGCAGCTGGGATGACCTTCACACCTTGAATGATTCTGCTGAGAATATACAGTTGCCTGAACTGTGAGATGGGCAGCAAATATATTTGATAAACAAACAGACAAATAAATAAATGTTTGGTGTAGATTTATTACCTTCCCCATGTTCAGGCCTCATAGCAGCCCTTAGGGTGCATTCATATTAACATTTCACAGGAACATTAGAATAGCCTTCCAGTTTATATAAAGGTTCATATTAGCAAAAGTTTCTGCAAACTGGAAGCCTATTTATTTCATTTTTTTCTATGAATCATTTAGATGTCCCAAGGCCAACTGGAGAAATCAGGTTACAATACATGGAAAACAGACATGCCAAGCTTGTACAAGCCTACACAACTAATCCTAGCTTTAATCTGCCACAGGCTTGAGCATGGCCTGAGGGAAGTCATTTCACTCTTGTCTATTTGGTATATTTAGGCTGAGGTTTCTTGAAGACAGGAAGTGTCTATCATTCATTATGCAAAAGCCACGTTTGGAGACAAAACAGGACTAGTGTTCAAATCACAGCAAAAATGTCCTGTGGCTTCTACAGGAAAGATAATAGAGATGCCAGAAGGAAAGAAATGCAGATATTTCTGTATTAATAGAATATCATAACTATAACTTTGAAAAGGCAAATTGTCAAGTGAGAACAGCATTTGTGACCAAATTTCTGCTATAGCAAGTGGTGCCAATAGACTGACCTCAAGAGTGGAAGGTCTGTTGTATTGTTAATTGCTCTTGTAACAACTAACAGCTTTAATTACAGTATTTTACGGCTTTCCTATAAGAGCAATTACATGTTGACAGTCACCCTTAACACTCATTTATTTTGTGTTTGGCTGGGATACTGGTGGAGGCAAAAAGAAATCTCTCAATATATAAAATGACTAATCGAGATTTGAAATGGTATGAAAAAGAACCCATATCTATTGGCAAAGGAAATTAAAAGCCTTCACATTATCCACCTGGTAGCCCTATCTCCAACAGGTATCATACAAAAAAATTTTAAAACAGGATATCCTTGCCTGGGATCATTGCTAATCAAAACTGCTTGGATATACTTGAGTTCTTGATTACTATTTCAAGAAATGAATGTTAAATTATCTTCTGCTAATCACAGACCAATAGGTAAGATCTCAGACCCAAAGTTCCAATTTTAAATTTGAAGTTCAACAGCGATCACCTGAAGGAAAAGTTATCTAGGAGATAAATTAACTCAGGAAATATATAATTACAACCATGTAATATTTTTATTGCCTACTAGAATTTGATGAGTACAAGTTTTCATCCTTTGCTTAGACAAAGAATTCCTTTTTGGCCGTGCTTAGCTCTTAGCCCACCTTGTATGATGACAACAATGAAATTTAGCACATCAGGCATACTAAGGAATCCTTCACTACATTTATTATATGCTAACGTCTGTTCACACACAAAATATTTTGCCAAGAACATTATGTGCATAAGATACTTTTCAAGTGTGAACAATGTGGAATGACAGGCACTACAGCCAGGCTCACAGACAACAATGTGCCTGCTAAATCTAAGTGAACAGTACTAGATGAGGTAGTTGATTTTTATGGGCAGAAAGCCCTGAAAAAGGTGAAGGACTCTTAAAATATATTTCTTTTCAAGTATGATGAGTAACACACTTTTTAAAGTAGTGTTTAAAGGGAGATTGTAAAACCAACTTAGGCTGCTATAAAACTCTTATTTCCAGGGCTTAAAATATCTTTTGCAGTACTTTAAAAACTAACAAATGTACTACGGCATGTGGTTCCCTGGGCTAGAATCCATTTCTGCAGATAGAAACCTTATTATGTAGAGATAAACCAGTTTGAAAGAAAGGCAGCTAAATCTGAGCACAGGCAGAAGGCAATGGTCATGGAAGGTGGTTATGAAAATGAGGCTGCTCTTGCTACAATGAACTTGGATGCTCAGCCAACTGGAAGGATATATACTGTTAGAGATAATGGCACCACTACTAGACCTCAGCTGATTATTAAACAAGCACATTCTTAGATGTCATGCTGAAAAGGTACTTTAAAAATTGCAGGAAACAGCTCTAAGGCCAAAAGCTCTTGCAGATGTACTGCATGAATATCATTGTAACAGTGCATTTATAGTAATCAGCCACTGACTCCCCTTGTTTCACATTTCAATTCTGGTATTTGATCACCATCAAGTAAAATAATTGAAAATGCATATCAAATACAGTTGGGATTCAAATTTAAGTTGATCAGCCTCAATATGAAAATTCAGAAATAAAAGCCATTATGTTAGTTCTTGCTTTAAATCACATTAACAGTGATTTCAAATACGTTTCACTCTAGGAGAGTTGGAGAATTTTAATAATGTAGTTTGGAGTCACTGCTTTTTTCACTGGTTACTATAACAAAGGCTTATCCAATGCATATTTACCAGAAAGACACTAGATTCAAAGAGCTTACTTATAGGTAAGCCTGCAAACAGCTTAAGCCCCTTTATGTGATGCTAATGATAATTATTCAATGTCATTATATTAACGGTACATATATTTTTATAGGTGCTCATTTTCTAATACGTTAGATCAATGGCTACACATAATGTTGATTTTCAATGCATGGAAGCTTCATTGGAACAATACAGGATTGCAAGAAAGGAAGAGAGATTCCCCCCCCCCCCAAATTTTCATAGTTACATTCCATCTTTGATACTTGGCCCCGTGGTGCATCCATAACAATCTGGAGCTGACCATGCTTAAAACTGTAGAGAGGAAAGTGGATTTTAGGAGCAGCTCTTCTATTTTATCACCTCTGACTATATTTGACAACACAGTATCAACAATAGAGTTCTTCAAGTTTTGGGGTTCTATAACCTCCCAGGATCTGAAATGGACCCTTAGATTAGAAGTATTATTTTAAAAAACACAACAAAGAATGTTTTTTCTATATCAACTCAGGAAGCTCAGACTGCCCCAGGAGCTATTGATTCAGTTTTACAGAGGAATGATTGAGTCTGTCATCTGTACTTTTATAACAGTGTGGTTTGGTCCAGCAAACCAAACAGGACAGGTACAGACTCCAATAGATAGTTAAGATTGCAGAAGCAACAATAACAACCAGTCTGCCTTCCACAGAAGACCTGTATATTGCACAGGTCAGAAGGAGGGCTGAGAAGTGCTGTATCTGCAGACCCACTCATCCTGGACAAAACCTGATTCAATTGCTCCTCTCACGACAGCATTATAGGACATTGCATGCTAAAACAACTAATAATACAGCCATACTACATGGGTAAATTCACATAGATATTAGACAGCACTGTGAGAATTAAGTGTTCAGCAGAGAGATGGCATAAGGGGAAAAAGTGTCACGGGAACTATCTACTGACTCTCAGCTGAATACCTAATTCTCACATTGCTGTCTAATGTCTATGTGTATTTACCCGTGTAGTGTGGCTATAGTATTATTATTTATCCTTATTATATTCTTTACTCCCACTTCTTATTGGTATTGTTGTTGTTGTTGTTATTCATTATTCATTAAACATGAAACTCAGTTAATGGAACATTCAAAAATGCATCACAAATACCAGTGACTGGTGCTAATGGTTGATACGGATTGCTGCCAGCATCCTAGGTATCAACCAAGTACCTTCTTAAAATATAAGATGTTCCAAGTAGTGCAGTTTTTTGCAGTTCTGCTGGTGTTATTGCAGGAAGCTGGAATTTGTTGATGTACCTTATAAAATTGTTGGACATGGTACCAAGTGCCCCAATGACAATGGGTATCACTGTTATGTGTTTCATCCATAATCAGGTACTTTTGATGGCCAGGTCATGGTAGTTTGTGATTTTTTTCCAGTTCTTTTTCTTCAACCCTGGCATCTCCTGGTACCACGATGTCAATAAATTGCACATTTCACCCTCTACAACCGTGATATCTGGCATGTTGTGTTCCAAATGATGATCCATCTGTATTATTGTTGTTGTTGTTGTTGTTATTACAATTATCATTATTTTGTTGCTTTACTGAAAGCTTCTGCACCAGAGACAAATTCCTTGGTGTCACACTTGGCCAAATAAATATATTCTTTTAATATATTATATGCTACCAGGGGTGGGTTTCAACCAGTTCGCGGCGGTCCCTGCGAACCGGTTGGTCGGCGAACCAGGAAGTAAGTAACTTCTGGGAACGGCGAAGGGCCCGCCCGCCCGCACTCCTTACCCGGTTTTGACGAGTTCTGCGCTTCCACGCATGCGCAGGATGCATACAGCGCCTGCGCAATCCTCCAGGAGCAGCTGGAGCATCGCACAGACGCTAGTACGCATGCGTGCGCTGCACGCATGCATGAGGACACCGCCGGGCCCGTTCCAACCGAACTGGTTGGAACGGGGCGAGAAACCCACCCCAGTATGCTACATATGACATCATTCCTCATTTCAATTCTTAATGTGGATAGGTTAGACTAAGGGAAAACAGTCAGGATTTTCTAAGCCCTAATCCAATTTTAGTAGCCACAGTGGCTCTGATTTTCTCCTGCTGTAGTGGAAAAGGTAAATAATCTCTCATTTCATTTTTCTGGATCAATGAGATAGTTGAGAATGGAAAGATGCCATGGAATACAATCCTTTTGTTGGGTAACCTGCATGCCTCCTGTCCTTTTCTTTTCCTACTTCCTAAGGTCATCTCTAATAAATTGACAAAAATAAATAGGGGAAGGGAGGAAGGAGTTTTTTGAACCAGTCTACACCTTAAGTTCTAACATAATCTTAACACATTTTAAGTTAAACTTCCTCTTAAGGAAGGTTAAGGTTAAGATTATGTTATGAAAACTTTGGAAAACATTTTTTTTTAAAATCACAATTCCACCAATATTCAGGAGCTGACTGCAACAACTCATGTCTTCACCCATCCAAAGTATATTAACTATAATATTCAAATGCTAAAAGGCAAACTTCCCCGATTTCATTACAATATTGATTTTTTTTATTTTTAATACTTAACTAGTTTCTTTTTTCAAGCATTGATAGAGAGAGAGATATAATTTAAATAGATAGATAATTTAGATTTATAGGGGGGAAGGTCTTGAGCGGATTTTATGGAGCGAGTTTCAACTTGTCGCTCCTGAGGAAGTGGACCACGCCATGGGAGCGGTGAGTGCCTCCACTTGTATACTGGACCCGTGCCCCTCCTGGCTGGTCTCGACCAGCAGGGAGGTGACATGTGGCTGGATCCAGACAATAATTAACACCTCTCTCCTGGAGGGATCCTTCCCGCACCTCCTAAAGGATGCGGTGGTGAGACCCCTCCTGAAGGAACCTTCTCTGGACCCAGCCATTTTGAGTAACTATCATCCAGTCTCCAACCTCCCCTTTGTAGGGAAGGTTGTTGAGAAAGTGGTGGCCTTTCAACTCCGACGGACCTTGGATGAAACTGATTATCTGGATTCCTTTCAGTCGGGTTTCAGGCCTGATTACAGCACGGAAACTGCTTTGGTCACTCTGATCGATGATCTCTGGTGAGCCAGGGATAGGGGTCACTTCTCTATCCTAGTGCTTCTTGACCTCTCAGAGGCCTTCAATACCATCGACCATGGTATCCTTCTGCGACGGTTGCGAGAGGTGGGAGTGGGAGGCACTGTTCATTGGTGGTTCTCCTCCTACCTCTCAGACAGGTCGCAGTCGGTGTTGGTTGGAGGGCACAGATTGACCTCTAGGCCCCTCAATTATGGGGTGCCACAGGGTTCGGTCCTGTCCCCCCTCCTATTTAACATCTACATGAAGCTGCTGGGTGAGATCATACGCCGGCACAGGATTAAATACCACCAATACGCGGATGATACACAAGTGTATCTGTCCGCCCCGTGCCGACTCAGCGAAGCGGTAGAAGTGATGTGCCAGTGCCTGGAGGCTGTTAGGGTCTGGATGGGAATGAACAAGCTTGCACTCAATCCCGACAAGACCGAGTGGCTATTGATGCTCCCTCCCAAGGATGGTCCAGCTATTCCATCTCTCAGCCTGGGGGGTGAAATTATAAGCCCCTCAGAGAGGGTTCGCAATTTGGGGGTCCTCCTGGATCCGCAGCTGACGCTAGAACATCACTTGTCGGCTGTGACCAGGGGGGCCTTTGCCCAGGTCCACCTGGTGCACCAATTGTGACCCTATCTGGACCGGGAGGCCCTTTGGATGGTCACTCACATCCTCGTCACCTCAAGACTGGATTACTGTAACACGCTCTACATGGGGATGCCCCTGAAGAGTGTTCAAAGACTTCAGTTAGTCCAGAATGCAGCCGTGCGAGCGATTGTGGGTGTACTTAGATACACCCACATTACACCTATCCTCCGCAAGCTGCACTGGCTTCCCATTGGTTTCCGGACATGCTTCAAGGTGCTAGTTGTTACTTTTAAAACCCTACATAGTATCGGACCTGGCTACCTGAGAACCGCCTCCTGCCAGTTACCTCCCAGAGACCTATAAGATCGCACAGACTAGGCCTCCTCCGGATTCCATCTGCCGGTCAATGTCGGCTGGCGATTCCCCAGGGGAGGGCCTTCTCTGTAGCTGCTCCGGCCCTATGGAACAATCTTCCTGCTGAGATCCGGACCCTTACTAGCCTTCCGGCCTTCCGCAAAGCGAATAAGACCTGGCTGTTCCGGCAGGCCTGGGGCTGTTGATGTATCCAGCCCCATCTTAGGTTATGAATGTTGTTGAATTTTTAATGTTTTTTTATTTTTTGTATGTCCCCCCACTTCCCTTTTACCTGTAAGCCACCCTGAGTCTCTTTGAGAGTGGGCAGCATACAAATAAATTAAATAAATAAATAAATAACTACTCAATGCAACACTGACCTTGGTGGCATATAAATTAAAAACAAATACTGATCCTAAAAACAATATCAAAAGTAATCATAGTTGGGGAAAGAACAGGTTTTCAGAGATACAGTAATAACAGGATGGACTACCATGCCTTGATTAACTCATCAGGACTTGCCCAGTTAAGAATCTAACTTAAAGCAACTTTATCTGCCAAATTAATAATCCACACAGCAGCCTTGTAGATATTCTCAGGACCATCCCTTCTCAGTAGAACATAGATCAACCTGCTGCCCATGGATTTGATAAGAGCAGAAAGGTAACTGTGATTTCATACTCTAAGTGAGCCTTGCTTTTTGTCTTCAATACTGCTATAAGTCTCTCCTTTGGGACTTCACTTCCTGAAGTTCTTCAGAAAACCAGGGAACCCTGCAGAATAAATTGAACAGGTAGAAACTACTAGATAGGAGTCATCTGATTGACGGCCCTAATCACACACTCATTCTAGAGAGATTAAAGCCTCAGTCAAACTGCTTACCAGATTCCCCCAGAACTCCTCCCCAACACTCTATATCCATCCAGGTCCATTAGTTACTTGGATGGACTGACTGAAAGGCCAAACCAAGTAGGAACAGGGCAGCACCAGCAAGCTAAAAGTAACCAGAGAATGATCTGACCATGACAACAAAGGGCGGATGGCAATCCCTTCCATCTTCGGATCATATTGCAAGTGTCCCAGGATAAAAGACAATCTAATGTAATCATCTGCAAGGACTGGGTCCTTAATAACTTATGTCAGGGTCATGGTGGCCAGGAAGCCTTACTTCAGACTCCATGCTATATGAGAGCAAATTAAAGTCTCCCAGAACTATCAGTCTTGGAGACTTCACTGCCAGCTCAGCTACACAGTTCAATAGCTCTGAAAGACTAGCTTCCTCCCTAGGGACCAATTTCCACCAAAGTTGGTCTTCTATTCAGCTGTCTGCAGCCCAGAACCTCTGAACGTTATTAGGGCTTCCCAGATAACAAGTGTCACCCTGTCACCCTGCCCTGGGATTGTGGATAGTGCCCAGCCCACAACCCACTTGAGTCTATCTCAGAGAGTGAAAAACACACAGACACAGACACAAACACACAGCCTGTCCAACTCTCAGTTACACATGCCAGGTCAGCTGCCTCATTGACAATAGTTGTGATACAGATTTGTAACTTCATCTTTGCATATAGAGTATATATTAGTAATGATTCTCTGAATACAAAAGTTAGGCATTTATACACCCACATGTTGTAAATATGTTCTTTTCCCAAGGTATGCCACTAGTCATAAGAGAGAGGGGAGGGGATGAAGGGAGGGAGGGGGGAGGGGGGAGGGAGAGAGAGAGAATGAGAATGTGTGTGTGTGTCTGTGTGTGGATGGATGGATGGATGGATGGATGGATGGGTAGGTAGGTAGGTAGGTAGGTAGATTGGTAGATAGATAGGTAGATAGTCCTTGAGTTACAACCTCATTTGAGCCCAAAATTTATGTTGCTAAGTAAAATATTTGTTAAGTGAGTTTTGTCTGTTTTACAACATTACTTGCCACAGTTGTTAAGTGAATCAGTGCAGTTGATAAGTTAGTTGTTAAGTGAAACTGGTTTCCCCATTGACTTTGCTTGTCAGAAGGTCTCAAAGAGTAATCATGTGACCCCAGGACACCGCAACCATCATAATTATGAGTCAGTTGCTGACCATCTGAATTTTGGTCATGTGACCAAGGGGATGCTTCAATGGTCATAAGTGTGAAAAATGATCATAAACCACTTTTTCAGTGTCATGGTAACTTCAAACTGTCACTAAATGAAGTGTTGCAACTCAAGGACTACCTGTATATGTGTGCATGTGTGTTATTAGTGTGCATGTGCACATGAAATAAGAAAAAAAACATACATGCACACATATATATAGAGAGAAAGAGATTTCCGAAGAAATGGATAGGAGCTCATAATAGGCCTTTAATGGAGCTGCCATACAATTACAAGCACTGCTTGTATCTTGATTGAATATTGCATAATTCCCATTACTGTTAAACCCTAGAGGTATTTTTTACTGATCTGAGAACAATGGACTAATTACTAAAACACTAATAGTTCACTGCATTACATTTCAACCTGGGAAGTACCCATGAAAATGGATTGGCCTATGAAAAGCAAAGTGGAATTTGAATTCAGAAGCATAATTTGTCCAATATTATAATAATGAGGAGGTGCCGAAACAGAGCATTAGCAGGTTGCAGTGCTGCAGGCATAGCAGGCTGATAGTCATCGGCCAAGGAGCAAACGCTTTGTAAGATGAATTTCACTAACTCCAATATTTCCTTTACTTTTCTTGGAAAGGTATCATTCGCATTCTTTTTAAAAGTCTCTCTGACATACAACAGTTGGAAAGATAGGTTCTATGGTTATAGAAGACATTTTATTTTAAATTCCCAGAATGTATAAACTTTATTTTTTTTTTCATTTTTAATTAAAATTTAAAAAAAGCTTTTACAAATATTTATCTCCCCTCCCCCCCTCCCCCCCAAACCCATGCCCCCCAACTCCCCCCCCCTCAAACCTCCCAGAGCAAATACAGGGTATAAATCTTTAACAATCATATTCTAAAGTAAATTAACAGACTTTAGCATCATCCTTCACTTGTACTTTAACTCCCTTTTGTTGAGCTAACTCTAAACAAATTATATCATTCCATCTTTAGAGGGCATTCAATTTGACGGGGGTAGAATCCCCTTCCTGGAGTAAACTTGGGGCTTAGAGAAAGTAACTGGATCCCGCTCACCCAGCTGACTTTGTGCCTAAGACAGGATTAGAACTCACAGTTTTCTAGCCTCACAAAAGTGATCAAAGATAAAGGAGAAACAGATTATTATAAGGTATGGAATGAATGGTATAAATGGTTAGAAGTCAGGTGTAAAGCTTAAGGAAAGATTAAATGAAGAAGATACAGGAGTTAGAAATTAGTAATAAATATCTATAAATGGAAACAACAGACAATGAATGGCTGTAACTCAAGAAATGAATATATTTGTATGCATAAAAAACACTGCAATTACATGTAGAGATAATGGCATAATGGGGGGGTGGTGCACATATAATGGATTATACCAATATGAAATATATAGAAGGAAACTATTAAAGTTTTTCCTTTTTTGTTTTAAAAAACCATGTAATATTTTTTTTAAAAAACCTCAGTTTTCTGGTTTCTAACGTGATACCTTAACCAGTACACCAAACTGGCTCTCTGTAACAGGAATAGGAATACAGAAAAAAAAAGGAACAGACAAATTTGCGAGAGGCATGGCAAGGCAAAACAAGCCACAGCAACACCAATTAATATATTTTCATATGAATTCTTGAACTGTATTACAGCATTTTGACAAATGGATTTGGTCCCTGTTCATATATTGATTTGAGTAATTTCATAAGATTCTGTCAGAATGTAAACCAAACAAAATTCCCCGCATCCACAGAAAATCATGAATAACTAAACTAAAGAGATATCAGGGCACTGCAAGGCATGGGATCCGTCCATAACCGGCCATAGCTCTTTCCCTGGCCCTCAAACCTTCACACTTCAATATCAATTATTCTTGTTGTAAAACAGTGGATTCAGTTCACAGGCCTTAAACTGGGAAATAAGAAGCACAATGAGGTCATGTCATACAATTTGCATTAACGAAACATCTACATTCCAAGAAGCTAAAGCATTGCTGCACTACGTGGGTGCAATGAATTATCACACAGATTCAAAGTATTAGTAGATATTATACAATTAGTACTAGTAGGCATTATGGCAGTTCAAGCATACACAACAAAGAAGCAGACTAAATTGCATCTTTCAATGTTGTGCATGCTTCTGATTTTTATCAGTCAATAAATGCCTTTGGAAACATTTGGCTTCCGCCAAGAAGATCAAACGCTATTCACAAATCATGTATGACAGCACAAATCATACAAGACACCAATATTATTTATATAGGAAGATAATACAAGAACCTTGCATCACCTTTTTACATAAAGGAAGGAAAACAATGGGTACAGGTGAATACCACCTACACAACTTGATTCCATTATCAAAGCTGAAGATTTCCTGAAAGGGCCAATTGACACAATGAAAGATACATCTATAATTCATCTGCCTCTGCAAACTGCAAAATTGGAAATTAATTGTTAAGAATGCATATCTTAGTCCATTTTAGAAAAACAACCAGAATACTTATTCTATTACTATTAGTTTACCACATAATTTCTTTCCCCGTAATAAACCCCATATTCCATTAGAAGATGGGGTTTCAGATGTGATTCACTTCCACGCTGAAAAAGGTTCAGAAAATCATTATTTCAACACTCACCTATGAGCTTTTTCATTATCAAAGACCCACGTCCTTATAGGTAATTCTCAAGTTACAACTGTAATAGAGCCTGCCCATGATGGTTATAACTCATGACAGTCATAAAGCAAACCGGTCACATGACTGAGCCAATTTGACAAGCATTTTTGCAGCAGTTGTTAAGTAGCCACCAGAGTCTTTAAGTGAATGACATCATCATTAAGCAAACCAATGGATGCCATTTTGCCAAAAATAAAAGAAAATGCCAGCTTTCAGCATATCTGTCATAAAATATGTTCATATGACCATCAATGCTGCCCAGCTGCCAAGCATCTGAACTGTGGTCATGTGACTGGAGGGGGCAGCTGACCATCAGAACTTCAAATTCAGATCATAAGGATTACCTCTCCTTATTCTAGGATGGCTGTTAGAATGTAAATAGGGATTTACTGGTTCTAAATGGGAAATAATCCAGCATCTGAACTCATGTAAGGCCATCCCTTTCATCTCAAAACAATCTTGTTAAAAAGAACTCTGTGAGATTTTGGCTCAGAAAGAATCAGTTTTGATAGCAGCTGTTAAAGTATCTTATCTCTGACAACTGAAGGATTCTATGAGCCAAAAGTTGCAATGTATGGCTGTGAAAGTTGGACCATAAGAAAGGCTGAGCACCAAAGAATTGAGGTCTTTGAACTATGGTGCTGGAGAAGACTCCTGTGACTGCTAAGCAATCAAACGGGTCAGTCCTAGTAGAGATCAACCCTGACTGCTCCTTAGAAGGCCAGATCCTGAAGATGGAACTCAAATACTTTGGCCACCTAATGAGAAGGAGGGACTCATTGGAGAAGAGCCTAATGCTGGAAAAGATTGAGGGCAAAAGAAGAAAGGGATGACAGAGAATGAGGTGGCTGGGTGGAGTCACTGAAACAGTTGGTGTGAGCTTAAGTGAACTCCAGAGGAGGGTAGAGAACAGGAAGACCTGGGGTAACATTGTTCATGGGGTCGCGATGGGTCGGGCACGACTTTTCAACTAACAACAAAAACAACAACAACGAGCCAAGCATGATCCAAGACTGAGGTGGAATCGAGGACTGGGTGCAAGAATCCAAGATTGCAGAGGAAGACCAAGGTTGATAGCACTGCTACACAACAAAACATTGCCCAGATGTGCAGTGGAAAGATTCTTAAGTGATATTAAAGGCAAGACTAACTAGTATCATCCCCACTTTGGAAGAGACTAGTTTTCAGATCTCCTGGTTCCTGAACTGAGTGAGAAGATCTTGGGAAGGTGACTTTTGCTATAGTTTTGCAAAAGAGAGAGTTCTGCCTGGCTACACCTGCTTTTCCAAAGCACAGACAGCAATCTCAACTTCACTCCTTCCTTCCACCTTTTAGAATAGGGGTATCAAACTCACATCATCATGGCGGTGTCATGTGATGCATCAGGACGTATCATAGCCATAAGTGATTTTGACAATTTTTACCTTGCCACATTTGAAACAGGTTCTATTTTTCAACTTTCCAACTTCTCTACTCTCCTCTTCTCAGCTCATCTGGTGTTTTTTTAATTAAAGGAAAAGAAAGGGAGAAATAGGCTGATCTTGGAGACAGGAAAAGTACAGCAAAATCCATCTTCCCAAGATCTTCTCCATCAGTTAAGTAACCAGGAAACTTGAACAGTGGTGGCCTTCCAAAGTGGGGATGATACAAGATAGGGTTTTTTTGCCTTTAAGATAACTTAAGAATCTTCCCACTGTACAACTGTGCAATGCTTTATCGTGACGCAGTGCACTCAACAAAAGCTTCTGATTCTGCACACTTTTGCACTTATAATTTGGCATGAGGCATCAGGCAACATCAGAAACAAGCATGCCTAATTTCCCTAGGGTAACTGGGAGGAAAGAGAAGAGTCTTTGCATTTCTACAGCACTTGGGATTCTAGCAAGAGGCAGTCCGTAAGGCAGCCTGAAACATACCACTGAGGAATGGATTGTATTTTATATAAGGTTGCTTATGGATTACTTTGAGAGCTGTGTGATGCAGAAAAGAATCTTTTTCATGCAACAAACTGATTTGGATGAGAGCAGTTCCAGTAAAATCCATAGTGTGCAAACATATTTTGGAAAAAGAAATCCCACATTATGGAGGGGTCCCCAACCCCCAGTCTGTGGAGTGGCACCAGTTCGCAGCATGCCAGAAACCAGACCACACAAACAAGTGAAGCCCCATTCGCAGGATACAGGGAGCATGTGAAACCACACCCTCTCCAGTCTGCGGAAAAACCTCTCTCCACGGAACCAGTCCCTGGTGCCCAAAAGGTTGGGGGCCACTGATGTAGAGAGGAATACAGAAAAAACCCCACCCACATACAATCCTGAGCTGTTAAGCAAAGAATCCCATTAAAATAACTGGTATAGGCCTGTATTGCACAAATGTTCTTCAAGGGATATTGGAATTAGGGATGTTCAGATGTATTTGATATATGCAAACCATTCTGATGGCATTATACATAACATTTTTGTCAGATCAAGCCCTTCCCTCATGTACCAATTCCCAAAGACAAGTTGATTTCTGACGCTCCTAAGTCTCAGTCCCGAGGTTATTGGGGTTGGAGGAATTTATAAACTCAGTGAAATACATATATTCATAGGAACAGAATTAAGTAGAATTTAGTTGGCATGCTTCAAGTTCTATTAAAGGTAGTCCTCGACTTACAACTGTTCATTTAAATGACTGTTCGAAGTTACAACGGCATTGAAAAAAGTGACTTATGACCATTTTTCACACTTGTGACCATTGCAGCATCCCCATGGTCATGTGATTTACATTCAGATGCTTGACACCTGGTTCATATTTTTTGATGGTTTCATTGTCCTGAGGTCTTGTGATTACTTTTGGTGACCTTCTGACAAGCAAACTCAGTGAGAAAATCCAGATTCACTTAACCACGGTGTTACTAATTTAACAACTGCAGTGATTCACTTAACAAATGTGGCAAGAAAAAAATAGTAAAATGGGGCAAATCTCACTTTAAAAAAATGTCTTACTTAGCAACATAATGTTGTGGCTCATGCCCTTTGAATTGCATTCCCCCTACAATGCAACTGTGATGATCTCGTCTTTCTTTTGAGAGATATTAGAGACCTGGAGTTTATTTTTCAGGCATTATGTCTGTGAGAGCTATGATTCTTTTTCAGTATTTAAAGTGTTTGTATATTCCTCCTTTGCATATATTTGGTTTTTTTATTGACATTGGAAATGTGCACCACCCGGAGGCATATATTTTCAGCAGGGCAACTCTTGAAATCATATGAATAAAGATCAATTGCGGTACATAGTAAGCACGAAATGTACAGAACTTTTTCACTTCTTCCCAGAATAGTTATAATAACCACTATTAAAATTACAAAAATGATGAAATCAATTTGAACTTATTGAATATTATTTTAAAATCTTAGAGAAATTGTATTCATTAATATTATATACAGTATATGAACATGTAATTCCTACTCCTAAACGTAATTATTTTCAAATGGCATCAAAAAGTAAAGTTTTTGTGAACATTTAAGGTGTTCAATTCAAGTGAGCCCTTAGAAAAAGCAATTGCACCCCTCAAATTTGTTTCTTTTCCTGAGTCTATATGAAGCAATTTACACTTTAAACTGCATTTTTTATGTCTGGCACCTGCTTTAGAGACAGTAAAATGGCCAAATTCATAGTTCAGCAAGAAGAGCTTGGACAGAAAGTAACAGACCATAAAAATATGTTGAGTAAAACTGCTTAATTTTTTTAAAAAATGCTTAGCATGGAATGCAAATATTTTTATTGGATTATTAGAAACAATGCACTGCAATTCAGGAATTGCATTGCTTAAAACTGTTTTATAAGCTGCATTTAAATAAAACATAAGTAATGTTTCCTAAACTAATTGAGACTAAAGATCTTACTCCATGTATTGCACTGATCTATGTTGAAGGATGTTTGGGTGGGACCTTTCTATCATTCGTTTAGGATGCCAGATCTGTTTAATTTAAAGCAAAGTCTCTTGATGCCTATTTAAGAGGCATTACTAACACCTGTCACTTTGGCCAGGGGAATTTCCCTTTTAAAAAACCAGTAGATAAAACAAGACAGTGCAAACAAGATGGAAGAGACAAAACAAAACAAAACAAATCTTCCCTCTGCCTGCTTTAGCTAGACTGTGATTTGTGGTGGTCTCACTTCTACTAATATAGTTTGAACATAGACAAACAGATAGAATTTCTGCCTGTTGTTAGAACTCCCAAACTTTCATATGTGGCCTTAAGTCATGTTCGCTTATTATAATTAAATAATTTCAAGTTTATTAGAATTTATATGCCGCCCACTCCCATAGGGACTCTGGGTGGCTCACAACAGACAAGAAACATTTAATTTTTTTAAAAAATAGAGATAAAAAATAAAAATACAGTATTAAAATTCATATCACCCATTCCATCTAAACGGGGCTGGATATCAATCAACAGCCCCAGGCCTGCCGGAACAGCCAGGTCTTGACGGCTTTACGGAAGGCCGTGAGAGTGGTAAAGGTCCGGATCTCTGCAGGTAGATCATTCCACAGGGTCGGCGCAGCAACAGAGAAGGCCCTCCCCCGGGGAGTCACCAGTCGGCATTATCCGGCTGACGGCACCCGGAGGAGGCCCAACTTGTGCGATCTTGTTGGTTGTTGGGAGGTAAGTGGCAGAAGGCGGTCTCTCAGGTAGCCAGGTCCTAAACCATGAAGGGCTTTAAAAGTAACGACTAACACCTTGAAGCGCATCCAGAGACCAATAGGAAGCCAGTGCAGCTCGCGGAGGATAGGTGTAATATGGGTGTATCTAGATACACCCCATATCGCTTGCGCGGCTGCAGTCTTCGAATACTCTTCAGGGGCAGCCCCATGTAGAGCGTGTTACAGTAATCCAGTCTTGAGGTGATGAGGGCATGAGTGACTATTTGAAGTGCCTCCCGGTCCAGGTAGAGCCGCAACTGGTGCACCAGGCGAACCTGGGCGAAAGCCCCCCTGGTCACAGCCGACAGATGGTGCTCTAACATCAGCTGTGGGTCCAGGAGGACACCCAAATTGCGGGCCCTCTCTGAGGGGTGTATAATTTCACACCCCAGGCTAAGAGATGGAATGTCTGGACTAACCTTGGGAGGCAGCATCAATAGCCACTCGGTCTTGTCTGGATTGAGTGCAAGCTTGTTCGCTCCCATCCAGACCCTGACAGCCTCCAGGTACTGGCACATCACTTCCACTGCTTCGCTGAGTTGGCATGGGGCGGACAGATACAATTTAGTATCGTCCGCATATTGATGATATTTAATCCCATGCCGGCGTATGATCTCACCCAACGGCTTCATGTAGATGTTAAATAGGAGGGGGACAGGACCGAACCCTGCGGCACCCCATAGTTGAGGGGCCTAGGGGTCGACCTCTGTCCTCCAACCAACACCGACTGCGACCTGTAGGAGGTAGGAGGAGAACCATCTTAAGACGGTGCCTACCACTCCCACCTCCCGTAAACGTTGCAGAAGGATACCATGGTTGATGGTATCGAAGGCCGCTGAGAGGTCAAGGAGCACTAGGATAGAGGAATGTCCTCTATCCCTGGCCCGCCAGAGATCATCGATCAGTGCGACCAAAGCAGTTTCTGTGCCGTAACCAGGCCTGAAACCCGACTGAAAGGGATCCAGATAAATACCTACCATTACAACATGTTTTGGTCCTGTTTTACACTGTACACTTGATAGTGCCAGATAATTCATTCTTATTTTGTTATAGCTGCAAAGGGAGGCTCTATATCAGTAAGAGCTAACCTTTTTGTTGTCATGTGCTGAAAGCATGTAGGCAGAGAGAGCGCATGTACATGCATGCCCACTCCCATAAGGCCATGTCTGTGTGACAACCATCCACACCCCTCTGCGCATGCAAGCACAACCCCCCATGCTCCCCCGCCCTCCCATGCATGCATGTGTGACTCCCCTGCACTCCCCCACCCCCCATACATGACACCCTCCATGACCCATTTTGGGCCTAGCAGGCCTCTCTGAAGCCTCTTGGGACCAAAAATGGGGTGCAGAGGGGGCATGCTGCACCTCTCCTGCACTCCCCACACACATGCACATCTCCCACATGCACCTCACCCCCGTGCATGCATAGCAGAGATGCTAAAATCAGCTGGCCGGCAGGAAACGCATACGCATGCAGTGGAGCTGAGCTGGGGCAACAGCTCATGTGCCCACAGACAGGGCCCCGCGAGCCACCTGTGATTGCCCTATATTGCCTTAGAGTCTACATAGCAATATTTATTTATTTATTTATTTATTTAATTCATATGCCACCCAACTCACTGTCAAGTGACTCTGTTGCATGCTTACAGCATATTTTGTATAATTTGGGTTTTGTTTTTTTTACTGACTAAATATTGTCCATTGAAAATGTGCACCACCCTGAGTCATGAGTTCAATAGGGCAGCTTTATAAATCATACAAATAAGAATCAGTTGCGGCTCCTAGTAAGCATTAAAGGCTAAGAATCCTTCTATCATTTAGAAACTCCAATGATAGTTGCCTTTTGATCCTATGCAACCTTTGTGAACTGTTCCTTGTGATCTTTCACTTTATTTATATTGCATATAGAGCACTGTGGGCGGTATGGTGGGCGGTCCTATTTGTTGCCCAGGAAACCCACAGCGAATCATGTTTACCGAGAAAAATTGATTTGACCTTCACCAAGTCATCAGTTGGGGACTATGTTCAGTAGCCATTAACATTACAGTTTGAAGGCATCTGTTATCTGACAAGAAAATAAGAGGGGAAAATTGGCGCCTTCACATATCAGAATCCACATAACATCAGGCACTTATATATCATTTGCTGTTTACACAAAACCTGTTTTGGGTGAAGCAGAACAAGGTTTCTTGATAATTCTTACAGGGAAAGACTGATAAAATGGAAATAAAATTACAGGATTTGACTAAGATATCTTGATGTTTGTGACAGAGTAGCAAACTGTATCCCCCCCACCTCTGTTCGAACTGGGGAGTAGCTAAAGTTCATCAAAATATTGTGGTATCTGAACCATACATTTCAAAATGGCTCTTTCCCTACTTCCTTCATTCCATGCAAATACATGCAATCCTCAACTTACGACCACAATT